>NC_060121.1:206503971-207117350 GCF_021461395.2 Schistocerca americana | reverse complement strand
TGGCGACGTTATCTAATATCAACACAAAATTTAGCTTTGTTCCTGACTGTCATCAGAAGTGGCCAAGTAGTTTCCATGGAATATATTATTCTTTAGTTATACACAGATACTGTTGTTATGTGACATTTACTTACTCTATGTGATTAGTCCGTAAAGATATTTCGAGATCCCTGAGAACCTGCGTAGATGTAGCATCGCCAACCATCTTTCTTTTCTAGAAGAGAATAAACAGATTTTCAGGACTAAAACCATGTATATCCCCACTTTACTGAAAGAATAAATATCAAGACAATAACAACAAAACAATTTATTTTTTACCAGATATATAACCCTCTCTATAATAAATTACAAATGAAGAAATATACATAACGTACTAATTTTTTATATATTTCAGCATTTTACTTACACGACTGCTGCGGGATGCCTTCGGATCCAGGTATGTGCGTAACTTGTTGAGGTAGTGTGCAGGTGGATCTTTTGCGTGCACTCTTTCCTGAAACAAAAAGATGTTGTAATTACTGTGATTGTTCTCTGATTACTTTGCTTTGACAATACATCCTTGAGTTTCAAATGACAAATAATGCTGATTCCAATTCACAGTCTCAAACAACAGCTGTCTGAGTGATTAGTTGAACTAATGGGGCTGATGAAATCAACATAGAAAAGATGAGGGTAAAGGAGGGCCTAGGCAATTGTAGAGGAAAATTAGCAGGGAAAGACACCAGCAACATGAGGTGCCAGAAAGGCTTCACCAAATGCAATCAATGGTGATCACATTTTGTGCACTGGTATTCAGGAATGTGGGGAAAGGGGTAGGAAACAGCCAAAGAAGGCTCATGAAGGTGTGTGGGAAACGGAGAACGGAAAATTAATTTTAATATCCCATAGACCATGAGGTCACTAGAGATGTAGCACTAGCTCAGATTAGGCAAGGATGGGGAATGAAATCTGCTAGGCCCTTTGGAAGGGACCTACCTGAAATTTTAGGTATGTGATTTAGGAAAATCTTTGAAAACCTAAATCTGTATGACCAGATGGGGATCTGACCCACTGTCCTCCTGAATGCAAGTCCAGTGTGCTGACCACTATCCCACTGTAGTCTGACAAGGTCTGTGGATGGAGGATCTTAACACTATAAACCTTTGTAGGGATAGGTGGCAGCAAGAACAATTAAGCTCATGAGGTTGAGGATCAATTTTGTGGGAACAGGTATGGAGATACGCACATGGCAATATTATTGGTGATAAAACCAGGCTTTGGACGAGTTTTTCCCATGTGAAGTGTCCAGAGGGGTAGCAGCTGCATGCATTGGCAGGGGGTAGTGGGGGAAGGACGGGGTGAACAAGAGGGGGGGGGGGGGGACAGTCAAACTGGTCCCTGGCCACGGTTTAGTTGCAGTAATCACATACAGCTGATGGTGTTACCACAAATAAAAGCCATACTGCAGTTGCTGTTGATCTCTCTCCAAGTCGTTGCGCACCTCCCTCCCCCCATAGTTTAAAAAGGGCAGTTCAATCAGGGCCCAGGATGAGGGACACCTACTTGTAGTGAGGACGAGGGCAGATCTTCGTTTACCATATCAGATCTTTCTGCCCTCATCCTCATTATGAGGCAAGTGTCTCTCTCTCTCTCTCTCTCTCTCTCTCTCTCTCTCTCTCTCTCTCTCTCTCTCTCTATCTATCTATCTATCTATCTATCTATCTCTCTCTCTCTCTCTCTCTGATCTGCTCTTCCTATTAATCTTCGACAACTTGCTCCTCTCTTCCCGCCCCTGGAGGAGCCATTAGTTCCGAAAGCTAGAAAGTATACCACTTTTACTGTTATTTACATCAATCAGTAGTACTAACTTTCCGCATCCTTAAGTTAAGACACTTGCCAGTAATTGTGACACGTTTTCTCTGGTGAAATTTTCCTTTGCAATTAATATCAAACCAGACAACATAGAGAACCTTTTTTTCATTCTCATATCCCAACGGCTGTAGTCTCTCAGTCATGCCAGAATACAAATTCATCATCCAAAATCCATGGAATATGCAAGTTACACAATTTTCTACGATAGTAAAATACAGAGATCCATGTAAGTGCACCCTGACTCTTGTGTGGCAGTTCCCACGGTTGCTGAATTTGTGATAAAACTCACAGATCAGTGGTACATAACTGCCATTACGCTGAAGTGGCATTTATGTTGCAGAGAGAAACAGTGATGCTGTATAGTAATACAGCATCAGGGCAGAACGTGTGTAGCTCGGAAATCTGCCCAAACCATATAAGTATTTCAGTCCCGACTCATTTAAAGCACTTTTATATGGTAATTTCTTATACAATGCGGAACGTGCACTCCCTACCAAGAAGTCTTCAACCCAGTGACTAATTTCAGTTGATAGCCCATAGGACTGTACTTTCTATATAATAAGCATGGATGTGGCACTAAATCCAATGCTTTTCAGAAATCGAAACATACTGCGGTTTTCTGAGTGCCTTGATCCATATCTTTCAGGATGTAACGAGAGAAAACCACGAGTTGGATTTCGCATGACCAATCTTTTAGGAATCCGTGTCCAGCCTCGATACTGAGTCTAGCGTCAACAATCTCGCATGCAGCTTCAACTTCTATCTCCATGTGTTTGGCAGTGTTGTTGATTGCGAGAAATCCTACAAAGTTTAGGGGAATAAATCGAGTGCGCTACCGTCATCATTGTGGATCGCAGTCACGCAGAGCCGCCTGCCTCCGTTGATAACGGCAGGGTGAAACAATGCCCCATACAATCGTGCCGAACGCGGTGAAGGACAGCAGGAAACCTCTGCTTCCCAGCTTCCCTCCCCTCCCGGGGGATGCACCGTTGGGGGCCTAGCGCAGCGACTGGTGCTGGCCGAGCGCTTCCGGGAAGCTGTCTGCGTCCCCGGAACAGTAGAGGGGAGTTGCTGCGGGCAGTGGCCGTGCTATTCCTGTCCGTGACACTGCACTATGCGTCACGCAGCGCACAAGCTGCACGCACACACGTCACGTGTCAATCCTGCGCCGCGCTACCGCCCCCACCAAAAGAAAAACATCTCTGGGCCAGTACTAGTGTCATATTCCAATGGTTGCCACGGAAACCTCTTCCCCAGACTACAGCAACGCGAAAATAAATACCTGTGCATTACTGCAACGGATACGCACGGAAGATGTTAACGCATATCTTACTTCCGATACACTCGCGTGGTGGGGGCTGCCACAGGAGGAATGATCAGTTTTCAGGGACATGACAGAAACTACTATTCGAAGCACGAAAGCCTAATAAACATGGGCTCTAAAATACATACCTGAAGTGAAACAAATCTCTTCTCTAGTAAGCTTTTTGCTTTCAGTAAGCTCTTTGTTTTCCGTATTTTTAAGAAGTGGTAGTATGGATGAAAACAAGGAAAAAATGTCCATTACATAAGGATTTTAAAGTGCATATCTTGGCCTGATCCTCCCGTGAAACACATCTTTTCTACTGAAGAACTGCTCATGGCTCTTAAGGTACGGTAGGCATTTTACAGCCCATGTTTACTAGAACTTTTTGCTTCGAAGGATCGTTGCTGTCATGTCCCGGAATACTGACCATTCTTCTTGGGTTCTAAATTTGTGAATATCGAAAAAAATAAGCATGACCTGAGCAGATTTTCAACTTACAATAATGTATCTGAAAATAATAGATAAAAAATTCGTAATCACTTTTCTTGACTTCCGTGAAGGTTATGACTCTGTCGAAAGGAAGTCACTGTTGAAATTCTCAACGAACTGGGTGTATGCAGTAAAACCGCTGCTCTAATTAAACGAACACCCATTCTAATGGGAAATTTAGAGCTAAAATTTCTAGAAGTTCTGAGATTAAAACTTGAGCGAGGCAGTGAGATGGTCTCTCCCTACAGCTCTTAAATAGTATTCTAGAAAAAGTCGTAAGGGAATGGAGAATGTCATCAGGGCAAAGCCACATCAATGAGGGAGTTGGATTAGGTTACAAAAGGGGCCACTTACAAAGAGACTGTTTGCAAACTACCTAGCTCTAACAAAGAACAGGCTGAAAAAACACGCTTCCAGATCTGGTTTCGGAAAACCATATGTATGCAAACATTAAGACGGTTCCCAAGTTAATGAAAACTGTTAGTTTTCTCAATTTTTCCATATTCACATGGAAGTATATTTTCGGAAAAAGATGTCATTACAGCAAGAGTTGAGAAGATGAAAAGCATGTATACAATAAAAATTCCCTCGGTGCTCAACTTAAACACTACTCAACAGCAATTCGTCCAGAAGTATTTTATGTGGTGGAATGTAGCTCTGAACAAAATGACGATGGAAGCATTGGAAAACACAAAAATACTACGGAAAATTTTGGGGCAGTTAAAGAGTAAACAAAATACACAAGACGCCTTTATACATTCTAGACAGGATTAGAAAAGAGGAAGAGCGTTCTATTGTCACATCCGAAGGATGAATGATAAAAAGATTGCTCACTTATTTTGGTAAATTAAAAATGGGTAAAACATGGGACAAAGAAATTGGGAGGGACATGGTTGAAACCCAAATTATTGTCGTCGTCGTCGTCGTCTTGTTGCTACTCTATCCCATGCAAGCCTCTACATCTCCGAGTAACTACTGCAACCTACACCATCCCATATCTGCTTACTGTAATTATCTCTTGGTCTTCCTCCACAATTTTTACCCCTCCCCCCCTCCCTCACTTCCCTTTAATATTAAAATGGCGATGCTTGTTTCAAATTCGTCATATCAACCGATCCCTTCTTTTCGTCAACTTGTGCCACAAATTTGTCCCCCAAATTCATTCAGTACCTCATTAGTTACGTGATCTGTAGCACCACAGTTCAAGAGTTTATTATCTTCCTGTCTAAACACTTACGTATCGTCTGCTGCGTTGAAGAAAAACTGCATATTATGTAGACGTGTTGAAAGGTCGCATATACGTATCCGTCAAATTTGTCCACACGTTCGAGAAAGAATTCATTACCAGAAAGAGCACATGGGCTTCCGAAGAAATTTATCCAAGACGGCAAGATTCTAAAATGAATTTTTTATATAACTTGATTTGATGAAGTTGTACACGTATCATGGCCTAAGAGCTAACCCGTGTATTGACCTGTGCATTGAACTTATTATATCTTACCGAAACCAAATTCCGATTGGCCGACAATGCTGACTTCACAACCTAGAGCTGAACGAGTATGGTCCTGTCTACTCAACTGGCACGTTCTCGTACAGTTGTTTCAACTGGTATGCAGACTTCTAGCTCTGTGACTGCATGTACAGCTGTGTTGCACTCCATAGAATTTGCAGTTTTCCTACCTCGAAATTTCACCCTCTTCTTCTCTTTTGTTTCCAACTGTTTTACTTGATTCACACTTTGAGTACAGGCGGCACACACAAGCCCCCGCAGGTCTTGTTTGCAAAAGGAGAAGAGATAACTACGGTTATGATTAACCTGTGCAGCAAAGGACAAGGGGATTTGTTTGAGGGAACTGGGGAAAGATGTCTGTCAGGTATACAATTAAAATTTGTGGTAAGTTCCTATGGGACCAAACTGCTGAGGTCATCGATCCCTTGGGTTATATAATACGAATAGGGCCAAAACACACACACACACACACACACACACACACACACACACACACACACACACACACACAGAGAGAGACACGCCCACAGAGACACACACACACACACACACACACACACACACACACACAGAGAGAGACACGCCCACAGAGACACACACACAGACACGCCCACAGAGACACACACACACAGACACGCCCACAGAGACACACACACACACACACACAGACACGCCCACAGAGACACACACACACACACACACAGACACGCCCACAGAGACACACACACACACACACACAGACACGCCCACAGAGACACACACACACACACACAGACACGCCCACAGAGACACACACACACACAGACACGCCCACAGAGACACACACACACACAGACACGCCCACAGAGACACACACACACACAGACACGCCCACAGAGACACACACACACACAGACACGCCCACAGAGACACACACACACAGACACGCCCACAGAGACACACACACACACAGACACGCCCACAGAGACACACACACACACAGACACGCCCACAGAGACACACACACACACAGACACGCCCACAGAGACACACACACAGACACGCCCACAGAGACACACACACACAGACACGCCCACAGAGACACACACACACAGACACGCCCACAGAGACACACACACACAGACACGCCCACAGAGACACACACACACAGACACGCCCACAGAGAAACACACACACAGACACGCCCACAGAGACACACACACACAGACACGCCCACAGAGACACACACACACAGACACGCCCACAGAGACACACACACACACAGACACGCCCACAGAGACACACACACACACACACACAGACACGCCCACAGAGACACACACACACACACACACAGACACGCCCACAGAGACACACACACACACACACACACACAGACACGCCCACAGAGACACACACACACACACACACACACAGACACGCCCACAGAGACACACACACACACAGACACGCCCACAGAGACACACACACACACAGACACGCCCACAGAGACACACACACACACACAGACACGCCCACAGAGACACACACACACACACAGACACGCCCACAGAGACACACACACACACACAGACACGCCCACAGAGACACACACACACACACAGACACGCCCACAGAGACACACACACACACAGACACGCCCACAGAGACACACACACACACAGACACGCCCACAGAGACACACACACACACAGACACGCCCACAGAGACACACACACACACAGACACGCCCACAGAGACACACACACACACAGACACGCCCACAGAGACACACACACACACACAGACACGCCCACAGAGACACACACACACACACGCCCACAGAGACACACACACACAGACACGCCCACAGAGACACACACACACAGACACGCCCACAGAGACACACACACACAGACACGCCCACAGAGACACACACACACACAGACACGCCCACAGAGACACACACACACACAGACACGCCCACAGAGACACACACACACACAGACACGCCCACAGAGACACACACACACACAGACACGCCCACAGAGACACACACACACACAGACACGCCCACAGAGACACACACACACACAGACACGCCCACAGAGACACACACACACACAGACACGCCCACAGAGACACACACACACACAGACACGCCCACAGAGACACACACACACACAGACACGCCCACAGAGACACACACACACACAGACACGCCCACAGAGACACACACACACACAGACACGCCCACAGAGACACACACACACACAGACACGCCCACAGAGACACACACACACACAGACACGCCCACAGAGACACACACACACACAGACACGCCCACAGAGACACACACACACACAGACACGCCCACAGAGACACACACACACACAGACACGCCCACAGAGACACACACACACACACAGACACGCCCACAGAGACACACACACACAGACACGCCCACAGAGACACACACACAGACACGCCCACAGAGACACACACACACAGACACGCCCACAGAGACACACACACACAGACACGCCCACAGAGACACACACACACAGACACGCCCACAGAGACACACACACACAGACACGCCCACAGAGACACACACACACAGACACGCCCACAGAGACACACACACACAGACACGCCCACAGAGACACACACACACAGACACGCCCACAGAGACACACACACACACACAGACACGCCCACAGAGACACACACACACACACAGACACGCCCACAGAGACACACACACACACACACACAGACACGCCCACAGAGACACACACACACACACACACAGACACGCCCACAGAGACACACACACACACACACACAGACACGCCCACAGAGACACACACACACACACAGACACGCCCACAGAGACACACACACACACACAGACACGCCCACAGAGACACACACACACACACAGACACGCCCACAGAGACACACACACACACACAGACACGCCCACAGAGACACACACACACACAGACACGCCCACAGAGACACACACACACACAGACACGCCCACAGAGACACACACACACACAGACACGCCCACAGAGACACACACACACACACAGACACGCCCACAGAGACACACACACACACAGACACGCCCACAGAGACACACACACACAGACACGCCCACAGAGACACACACACACAGACACGCCCACAGAGACACACACACACAGACACGCCCACAGAGACACACACACACAGACACGCCCACAGAGACACACACACACAGACACGCCCACAGAGACACACACACACAGACACGCCCACAGAGACACACACACACAGACACGCCCACAGAGACACACACACACAGACACGCCCACAGAGACACACACACACAGACACGCCCACAGAGACACACACACACAGACACGCCCACAGAGACACACACACACAGACACGCCCACAGAGACACACACACACAGACACGCCCACAGAGACACACACACACAGACACGCCCACAGAGACACACACAGACACGCCCACAGAGACACACACAGACACGCCCACAGAGACACACACAGACACGCCCACAGAGACACACACAGACACGCCCACAGAGACACACACAGACACGCCCACAGAGACACACACAGACACGCCCACAGAGACACACACAGACACGCCCACAGAGACACACACACAGACACGCCCGAGGGAGAACTCGACTCCGACGTGTGGAGTCGCGCAAACCGTGACAAGGCACCAACCGCGCGGCAGGAAATATTTGCGCAGCGTTGACGAGGGAGGAGGTGGGTACCCTGGGAATATGCTAGGGATTCAACGCGTCAGGATGCCGGATGCGCCCTTTCCCGCAACTCGTTAAGGGCAGTTATGAGAACGTGATAGAGGAGGGATTCATGACACTATTTCTGCACGGCTCTGTGAAGGGCTATATCCTCCTTGAGTACTAGACACAGGCGAAACTGCTGACGCACCAAGGAAACCATAGAGTTTCTCCTGAAAGAAGCGCAAAGCTATCTTAAAACAGCTGACGCTGAGGCCACAATATTTTCCGTAGCGTTCAGTATGTTAAATATGGAATTCAGCACAATCACAGACAAATAATTCTAGATATGTTGGAAACTCTGCAATGAACTAAAACTCCGAAACCCAAATTCCAAGAGGGGCAAGTGTTTCACTCTGCCTTCCTCAGCACATTTAAAAATTCTCTCAAAAATTTTGGCATGCAAACATTTTCGTGCTTTTTTATGTTGAGCGAGAAAAAGACAGTGGCAATGGGAAAGAGACAGAAAAGTACTAAATACTGGAAGATAGTAGATGTGGTACAGAAAGAGTACAGGAGACAATGACAGTGTGAAAGAATGACAGGTACACAGAGGCCGTGGAACGTAGTAGACAGTGACAGAACAGTGCTAGGAAAAGAGTGCATAAGACAGTGTCAGCGCGAGAGGAATGAAGAAAGGGAGAAAGTGAAAGTGGGTGAGAAGCAGTGATAATGAGAGTGCGTGACAACGACAACGAGTAAGGGAGAGATACTGACAGTGAGCAGGAATGAATGAAATAGTAGCAGTAAGAGCGAGCAAGTGCGAGACAAGCGACATTGAGAGGAGACTGTTGTAGTAGGACAGGGCGAAGGAGGCGGTGGCAGAGTCAGGAGAGAGAGAGAGAGAGAGAGAGAGAGAGATTATGCCAGTGAGTTGGGGTGAAACGAGTGAGTGAGTGACAATGGGCAAATGGGAGTGGGTGGATGGGTATCAGCGACTTACGGCGATGGACTAGTGGATGTGAGCGAGTTACAGTTAGGGACGATTGTGAGAGAAAAGGTGAGCTGCACGTTACAAACAGAGCGAATATGTTCGCATCCCGAAGTTTTTGGGACAATTTTTAAACGTGCTGAGGAAGGTAGAATGAGGCAGCTGGTGCCCCACTTTTCAGTTAGTGTTTTAAACAGGGGCATATTCCCCTTTTTTGTGCTCCGATAGCAGCATTTTTCTGCTCGTTTTAACGTGGTTGTATTTGAATGGAGGTGCAGGTTGCGGTTGATAAAGTGACGTTAGGGAGATGAGCGGTGCAGAGAAAGAAGGATGTCCGATGAACGGAGAGCTGCTTCATCATTCATTCATCCCCCCTCTCTCTCACACACACACACACACACACACACACACACACACACACAAAGAGAAAGAGAGGGGGAGGGAGAGGGAGGGGGGAGAGAGAGAGAGGGGGGGAGAGAGAGAGAGAGAGAGAGAGAGAGAGAGAGAGAGAGAGAGAGAGAGAGAGAGAGAGAGAGAGGGGGGGGGGGGGGAGGGAGACGAGGGAGGGAGAGGGGGGAGGGAGGGAGGGAGAGGGGGGAGGGAGGGAGGGAGAGGGGGGGAGGGAGGGAGGGAGGGAGGGAGGGAGGGAGGGAGGGAGGGAGAGAGAGAGAGAGAGAGAGAGAGAGAGAGAGCAAACCAAATATAAAAAAGGCTGTTCCACATAAGCAGTACCTATAACTGTTTCAGTAGTTCATGGATCAATAAAACACCTACAAAAACAATGGTTTATATTTCATCATTTTAAAAACTGAAGGTTCAAGAAAAATTCTTTTTCATTCTGAAGTTCAGTCAAGGACTCAAGTTGGTGACAGTGGGTCGAACGGCGTCAGGAGCGGAGAGAGGGGTTGGTTACTAAATAGTTCCTGATTGCACTCCAGAGTAATTGTCTCAGAAAGATTGGCATTCCAACGCCTGGTGCAGCAGCCTTCTACAGGTACACAAACGATGATCTCGGGAAGCCCGCCGTCAGGATTCCGAGCACGATTTGACTGATTATTCCTTTTTTTTTCTTTTTTGCGATGTGTACAAAAATTGGATTGCTTTTGGACGCCAATTGTATTAGAGTTGGACTGCGGTCGCCACTGTGTCCTTCGGACCGTTGTCCACGGCAAGCAATGGTATTTCCGTCCGTCGGTGCACACACGGGTCGCCTTGGAACGGACGCACTTGAAATATGCGACTCGCAGAGCGTTCTTGGACAGTTAAGACTAACTGACGAAAGATTTTGCAGCAGGCATTGCATGACAGATTTCTTTTCCTTTATGGTATTCGAGAATTCTACCACAGTAACTGAATTTGAACGATTTATTGCGGCCATAGACTCAGAAATTTTACAAAAAAAAAAGTTTCAGCACATTTGCGCCATTGCCAGTGTAATTTTGCAGCAACTTACTGTGGAGTGTTGTGTGTTTTTAGACATCAACAAAAAAAAAGGCATAAACATGTTTGGCTATATCGCATGTTTTGTTCATTACTTTCACTGCTAGTCGGTTAGATTTTTTATATGGTTTTATAGGAGAAAGCATGGGCGCACAGCCTCCAAAAGGAACATGCCCAATGAAGCGCTGGGCTGTTCAGACGTCTACTTATGTCGAGGAAAGCCGTAATTCGCCTGCCATCTACCACAACATTATTTTATGAAGGTAATCAAATACTTAACAAAAAACATTTCCAGTGTAATTTGTTACGCGAAAATTTTTTGGGAGAACTTTCTATTATTTTCCGGTGTTATATGTGCAGGTAATTCTCCTTAAGACTCAATACCACTAATAAAACTAGACAAGAGCAGTGGTTGTTATAAGTCTGTAAGTCCGTTATGAACTAGCTTCAAAATCACAATGTTATTCACGTAGTTTGTGTGTGGTTAAACTTCATATACGATTTTTTTTAAGGTCTGGCGACTCAATTGAAGCTAATAACTTAATATCACAGTTATGCCTATATAAAGTTAACTGGTTGCAGCTTTATAGTGTTTATCAGATATATTCGTAGAGGGAGACCAAGAGAAGAATACACTAAGCAGATTCAGAAGGATGTAGGTTGCAGTAGGTACTGCGAGAGGATGAAGCTTGCACAGGATAGAGTAGCATGGAGAGCTGAATGAAAGCAGTCTCAGGACTGAAGACAACAATAACAACAACAACAGTAACGAGGGACATAAAACAGTCTTATTACCGGAGTTGTGAAAATTGTACGATTAAAGACACTACAGGCCATTAAAATTGCAACACCAAGAAGAACTGCAGATCATAAACGGGTATTCATTGGACAAATATATTATACTAGAACTGACATGTGATTACATTCACACACAATTTGGGAACATAGATCCCGAGAAACCAGTACCCATAAAAACCACCTCTGGCTGTAATAATGGCCTTGATACGCCTGGGCATTGAGTCGAACAGAGCTTGGATGGCGTGTACAGGTGCAGCTGTCCATGCAGCTTCAACACAATACTACAGTTCATCAAGAATAGTGACTGGCGTATTGTGACGAGCCAGTTGCTCGGCCACCATTGACCAGACGTTTTCAGTTGGTGAGAGATCTGGAGAATGTGCTGCCCAGGGCAGCAGTCGAACATTTTCTGTATCCAGAAAGGCCCGTACAGGACCTACAACACGCAGTCGTGCATTATCCTGCTGAAATGTAGGGTTTCGCAGGGATCGAATTAAGGCTAGAGCCACGGGTCGTAACACATCTGAAATGTAACGTCCACTGTTCAAAGTGTCGTCAATGCGAAGAGGTGGTGACAGACGTGTAACCAATGGCACCCCATACCATCACGCCGAGTGATACGCCAGTATGGCGATGACGAATACACGCTTCCAATGTGCGTTCACAGCGATGTCGCCAAACAGGGATGCGACCATCACGGTGCTGTAAACAGAACCTGGATTCATCCGAAAACATGACGTTTTGCCATTCGTGCACCCACGTTCGTTGTTGAGTACACCATCGCAGGCGCTCCTGTCTGTGATACAGCGTCAAGGATAATCGCAGCCATGGTCTCCGAGCTGATAGTCCATGCTGCTGCAAACGTCGAACAGTTCCTGCAGATGGTGGTTGTCTTGCAAACGTCCCCATCTACTGACCATGGATCGAGACGTGGCTGCACGATCCGTTACAGCCATCCGGATAAGATGCCTGTCATCTCGACAGCTAGTGATACGAGGGCGTTGGCATCCAGCACGGCGTTCCGTATTACCCTCCTGAACCCACCGATTCCATATTCTGCTAACAGTCATTGGATCTCAACCAACGCGAGCAGCAATGCCACGATACGATAAACCGCAATCGCGATAGGCTATGTTGTGGCGTAACAAGCTAGTTACGCCACACTGAGAAGGGAGGCGAAAGGCACGCGTACACACACGCCGACTGGCGTCAAGTCTGGAACAAGATAAGTTATGACTGCTATAAAGAAAATACGTAGCTTTGGAATATACTTAACTTTATTCTTTGTTGGTTTACAACGTTCTTCTTGAGACATTTATACGCTAACTCTCCAACTAGGTAAGGCTAATGGCGCCTTGCTAGGTCGTAGCCATGGACTTAGCAGAAGGCTATTCTAACTGTCTCTCGGCAAATGAGAGGAAGGCTTCGTCCGTATTGTCGCTAGCAATGTCGTCCGTACAACTGGGGCGAGTGCTATTCCGTATCTCGAGACCTGCCTTGTGGTGGCGCTAGGTCTGCGATCACACAGTGGCGACACGCGGGTCCGACATGTACTAAATGGACCGCGGCCGATTTAAGCTACCACCTAGCAAGTGTGGTGTCTGGCGGTGACACCACAGGCTACAATCCGACTTTTATCAAAGTCGGAAAAGTGATGGTACGCATTTCTTCTCCTTACACGAGGCATCACAACAACGTTTCACCAGGCAAAGACGGTCAACTGCTGTTTGTGTATGAGGAATCGGTTGGAAACTATCCTCACGTCAGCACGTGGTAGGTGTCGCCACCGGCGCCAACCTTGTGCGAATGCGCTGAAAAGCTAATCATTTGCATATCACAGCCTCTTCTTCCTGTCGGTTAAATTTCGCGTCTGTAGCACGTCATCTTCGTGGTGTAGCAATTTTAACGGCCAGTAGTGTAAAAATTGACAAACACTGAGTTCTCCAGTTTATTTTGATATCAAGGTCATTTTTATCTTCCAAAGGTCCAAGTGACATCATTTCGTGACCATTTGAACTTTTTTTAAGGCCATTTATTTGGCTCAACAAAGGATGCACTTCGCGGGAAGCAGTACGCGGATGATGGGGAGGTTACTGACGCAGCGAGACGTTGGCTCCGACGTCTACCAGTAGAGTGGTACTACGTAGGCACGAAGGTCCTCCCAGTAAGGAGGCGTAAGGGCTTCACACTGAACGGAGAAACTGCTTTCAGAAAAAAATGCGTTGCATTTCTTTTGAACGCCCTTCGCGTTTTTTAACCAAAATTATACGATAGGAAGCACTTTCTAAAATAATAGGCTCACACCTTCAGAAAGTTCTGAAGGCTGCCGGATCCTCACCAGATTAGTAGCGGATTACTATATGCTGTAAAATTAAAGAGGAAGAAAAATATAACGAAAGAATTGGCCGGTACGAAGGTTTTTAAGCCACTCGTGGTAGTATCGCAGTACTTGCTGCCATGTTTCTAGCTTGAAGGTGAAAAAACGCCAGCTGGGAACAATACTGATGTCACTTTCTAGTTCCGCGTGAAACAGAATGGAAGAAAACGGAGCGGCCATTGTTTGGAAGCATTAGACACGCAGTGCGAGGTGGTCGCCCAAGGACTTGGCCTATCACCTTCTGCGGGTCGGTGATCACGTTTAAAGCCGTCGAGTGTTACAATTCCTAAAGCAGTCAGTCCTACACAGGCTGAAAAAAAGGGAAAAGTACTGCTAAGATTTAACGGCACATCCTTAATTAACAGTGGAAGACACAGGCCCGGAACACATTATTTCTGTGTTACAACTCATTTGAAGTGCTTAGTACGTTTCCAGAGGCATGTGGCTCCCGATATACACGCACAGGTCACGCCAACCCAGAAAATTACTGGCCGCTGGTTTGAGGTGCTCGATGACGGCTCAGGTGGGTCCCACCGGACTCCCATCGGGTGGACTTTGCGGCCGCCAATACATAAACTACAGGGTGATGCACGAAATGTGTTACCATTTTGTTTTTGAATATAAACTTTATTGTCAATACAATCTGAAAAAAACATACTACAATGAAGAGCGCTCCATGGTGTTTTGTTCTAACTCAGCACATGCTCAATATGTCCACCATTCCGTTTCCTAACTTCCTTCAACGAACACTGAAGTTAGTGATTACCCTACGGCACATGTCTACGGTAATTTCACTGCAAGCTTTAAGAATAAGTCTTCTGAGTTCCATTAAATCACGTGGACGTTTCGGGAAATTTTTTTTCCTTTAGGTACCCCCAAAGAAAAGTCACATGTATTGAGGTCTGGATTATTGGGGGGACAATTTAGTCCGTCATTGAAGCGACCTGTAAACCTGAGTGAAGTGATCCGCATGTCGAAATGCTCGTGTAAAAACTCCAACACAGTGTTTGCAGTATGTGGCCTCGCTCCATCTTGCATGAACCACTGCGTGTTGAAGGGCAAGGCAGTAGCAAGGAGCTGTGGAATGAAGCTATTACGAAGCATGCTCAAATAACGCTCGCTGTTCAGTTTCTTCAAAGAAAAAGGGTCCAATAAGTCAGTGACTGGAAATTGCTGCCCACGCTGTAATCCTCGGGGCATAATGTTGTCATTCATGAAGCACTTGTGGGTTTTCAGTGGCCCAAAAGCGTACATTTTGTTTGTTAACCACACCGTCTAAATGAAAATGCGCCTCGTCTTAAAACCAAACGTTGATGAGAGTTTCTTCCCTATCCTCCGTCCACTGAGCAAACAGTAGTCTCTGCTGCTTGTGTTCTTCAGTGAGCTTCTGTGCACACGTCATCTTGTATGGGTACATATGGAGGTCACTTTTAAGAATGCGTTGAACGGAGCGTCTGGATGTTCCCAGTTGCACTGCTGCCTTTCTACACGATCTCCCGGGACTTCTCTGCGCAGCAATTCGTACCGCTTCAATATTCTCCGGCTAACAAACGGGCTTAGGCCGAGGTAGCTTCGCTTCTGATACTGTTCCTTCCTGTACAAATTTATCATACAACCTGTGGATGGTCTTCGTGCAAGGGGCCCATCGTGTGTTAAACTGTTGTCGAAAACGCCTCTCAGTCACAACAAGGCTTCTCGTTTCATGAAAAAGTAACAACTGCCGATCGTTGCTGTGTCGCCAGTCTTCCATTGTCAGCCATTGCTGCTTACTAGTCTCCTTGCGGCAGTATTGTGAATTACACGTCACTTCGTAACTCATTTGTTTTTCCAAGCTCTACTGGTACTGCTGTAGAGATCCTAGCGGGATATCTAATGTGCGTCGTAAACTGTGAAACAAACAATTGGTAACATTTCGTGCGCCACCCTGTAAGTCCATTATCACGCGCCTAGAACTGCTATAGCACGATTCTGGCCTTGCCAGACGGACAATTATCCTCGTGGAAGATGCCGTCCCAGCAGGGCAAAGCATCAAGCTTGAAGAGACGCAGCTAGTCCACAGCCGTCATGGCGCATTAAATTATTACCACAGGTCCCATGGATGTCCACGTAAACGTTTCTCACAGTATAATACCGTGCCCACCAATCTGCGTCTGTGGCACGGTGCAGCCTTCCGCTCAGACAACAGCACATCCATGCACGACCATCGACCTGGTGTAACAAGAAACGCGAGTCATTCAACCCGTTTCCTGCTGTGTACAACTTCGTACACAACGGTAAGGAGGGATGGGATACAGAGTCGTGCAGCAACTGTCGTCGTAGGAAAGCTGGACAGGAGCAGAAATGGTCAGCGAACAAATTAACACAGTAAACAAAATATCTACTTTTATTTCTCCAAGTATACGAAGACTCATTAAAAATAATGTAGCAAGAAACAGAGTCCAGCTCTCAATGTCAACAAGGAAAAAGTTCTCTGAACTAAAGAACAAACGATGGTGTCGCAGCCGCGAATAAGCGCCGCCTGCGTAGCGTCACTTAGCGAACTGGCTGCGAGCAGGAGAGGGCTGTGTGGCTCAGCAGGCGTGCTCCATTGGATTTCACACAACCACTATCGGCGTCTGATGGGAACATGCAATTCAGTTGCCACCTATGGCGACTGTGGGGTGGTATGGATAGGTGACAATCACATTTCCATTGATCTCTTGTCCACTACAATCTTAACCGAAGACGTCGTAAGGGCCCTCTGTCGTGGAGTCCCATGTTCACCAGTGTTCTTTGAACGATGCATCCCGAAACACTTGAGCCCGACCAGCAATGTACTCTGCCGCCAGATCGTCACCTATCCCGCTCTACAGAGCGGGCCAGCCTCCGACCTGCACGTCCTGTGATGAGGTGTGGACGTCCAACATCTTGTCGCCTACTAGTGGCTTCAAGCTCCACCAACCTCTTTCCGTAGATACGACAGTTTTACGTGAACGGCCGACTTGTTTCGCAGTTTCCGAGACACTCGTTTCCAGGCGCCGTGACGTAACATCCCGCCCTTTGTCAGAGTTGCCTGTGTCAGTGCATTTCCGCATTCGCGACCCACATCGTCTTTTCTATGCCTTTACACTTCCCTTAACGCCCGTTTTCAACCTGATCACAATGTTCTGGATCATCAGCGTAGACATACATCATTCTGCCTTTACAATGAATCCCGTAATCGCTGATATGTCCCTGAAGTATGGCGGATGGTTTGGCAACCTTACAGAATACAAGCACCAAAGTTCTCTGCATGTTGGACCAGGCATCAACAAAGTCTTCAAATGCACTTACATGTGGACGCCTACTGGGTACAGTTTCGGAGAACGTGGAGGCCAGCGAACTGGTCCTCCTCCTTCCTATCCATTTGTCCAGCTATCCGTCAAGCTATCTGTCATTTAAGAAGCAGACGGGTATTTACACCTTAATAAGCAGCAGCTTCATCGTGCGTCAAGTACATACCGCTTCGCACTGATAACGAACATCTTTTAGCTCAACAGGTAGATTCCCTAAGAAGCCTTTTCCAGTGCGTCCGTTAAGCCTGGGTGTAACTACAAATAGTTTAAGAAACTTTGTTTCAACATCGAAATAATGTGTTTTCTCCGGTGTGTTTTCTTCTAATATGTGTCAATACTGAGCCCTGTAAGTTTGACCGTAGTTCTGTCTTACAACTTGTATGACACAAGGTTTTCCATTTTATTTGAAGAAGGCTTTTCAGTTCTTCTCTAAGTTCATAGTTTAAGGTGTCATGTCATAGTAATAAGGTCTTTAAAAAGAAAACAAAAAAAACACAAAAAAGATTTGAAAACTATGGGAAGTGCTCTCTACCATGTACTTGGAAGTGGTTTGCAGAGTATGGATGTAATAGTACACTATCGTCACATAAATTTATGTTCTTCTGACCATGGGGAATAAGTAATATTATCTCCAGGCACTTATGAATTCGAATTTCTAATTGTTGGAAACAACATCCTGGAATTTCTTCGTCGTCTTAGTGCGTCATATGCGAATCTGACGCTGCCCAAATTAAGTTAACAGCTCACACCTTCTGCAAAAATCTCTCATCCCTTTCGTTTAAAAACTCTTTACGCAACTTAATAAACACTTCTACATTATTTTCTTTATACCCAAATCAATTAATATGACAGTAACAGCGCCTTTAGGCTCCTGTCAACTACTTAACTGCACTACACATCGAAAGATAGTGTTTGTAACTGTAATAACATAAAAATTTTCCTTTGACTCTCTCTTCTACCTTCCTTAGCATCGTGTGAGGTGACCACCATACTTGCCGCTCTGATGTCTTGTGTTCAGGATTTTTATGGTTCTCGTCCATACGTGAACTCAATCACCACAATGTGCAAAAAATTAGAGGAGCAAAAGAGATTTGAATAGACTATGAACATACACAGTTACTTGTTTCGCTAAGTAGTCCTGAAAGAAAAAATCTTCGGCAGTGGTTCGTCCTGAATTCGCGTCTTCTGCACGCCACTATACGAACGCTATTATACCATAACTAGAGAGAAACACGTTCCCTATCAAGCATGTTTGGCAATGACAACGTGCAGTGAACGATTTAAGTTTAATATAATGGAATAAATGTCGTTACTCCTGGTTAAGCGATAGTTATACTAAGTTACGGATTCAAATGCCGAGTGATCCTGAACGTTAAAGAATACTGTTCTCGTTCCAGGTAAAGTAACTGTTTGAGCCTAGACACCCCCCGCCCCCCCTTTCCAAGACAGTCCCTGTTCAGTAAATGAGCGGAAACTTAAGTCCAAGCAGTCGATTAATTCCATCACTCAGAAACGCCATTTTCGGATGTTCAGCCGTTTCTCAATTCATCCACTTCGTATGTATCTACGTTCACGTTCATGTTCTGTGAATCGCCGTGTTGATGATGATGGCAGCTGCCACGCTGTAAGTACGTAGCGTAGAATAAACTACCATGTACAGGTGTACCGTCTCTGTAAGCACACCGTGACATCTCACTCCGACACTTGCTGATGTTTGGCCCTATTACACTGGGGTGCCTTGAGGAGCAGTTGCTTTAAGTCTGGAACCTTGAGCAACGAACCTCTCCAACATTAGCAAAACCTATGGACTAAAAGACTTCGTCCTAGTGCCCACCTCTCATATCAGCTGCACATGTACAGGAGGGGGAGAGGAGAGGAGAGGGAGGGGAGAGAGAGAGAGAGAGAGAGAGAGAGAGAGAGAGAGAGAGAGAGAGAGAGAGAGAGAGAGAGAGAGAGAGGGGGGGGGGGGGGAGACGCAAAAGGAAATGTACGGAACTGCGACTGTGGGCGGAGAAGCAGCCCATTATATTTAATGTCTAAGAATACACTCTTAGCAATTCATCTGGCGTTCCTGAAGGCAAACGATCAATATCTGAAATATATTTGAAATTAGAACACACATTTTTAATGTGGTAATAACAGCCATACGGAAATCATTTCTACGAGTATCACAATGGTGTCTGTGCAACAGGTACGTATTCCAAATAAGATAGGTTCTTCAAATTTTAGAGGTATTCATTCAGGTGACGTTCGGAGTGTACCTTTCCGAGTGCCTAATTTAGTTTACTGAGCAATTCGTCCTAGAGACTTCAACCTGTAACAGAATACGCAGCTCTTCTCTGAACTCTCCGACGAACGCGCCCTGCGTAGAGAACTCGCAGTGGAAAACTTCACACAAAACCACAAAAACTCTAACAATACCACAGAGCTTAAAGTATTTCTGCAAATAAAACTCTCAGAATTAAGTGAAAGGCAAGGATACAAGTAGCAGAGCAGTGTGAAACGAAAAACCTTCGCAGAACAATGCGTCCACAGACTGCAGATGGACACTACAGATGTAGTAGAGTTACGAGATCAATTGTCTTGGGACATTGAACAACTGGTGAAATCGATCAATAAATGAAGGCCCATAATCAATGCACACGTTCAAGAAATGGATGGGAAGGAATGCTGTCGTTCAGAATTTTACAGAAATATTACGACGAGAGGCTTGGAAAAGACTTTTGCAAAGTATGGTTAAAACTAAGAGATCTCCGAGTCAAAAAGATTGCCAATATATTGCCGAAAGGTTCTAATCCTTCCGTGAAGGAGAAAGAAAGCTAGACACAGGGAATAAAACTGGCGGCCAGGAAAGAACGCTGAGATTCCAAGTACCAAAGAAATTATCTACACTATGCAGTCGCATTAATGTGGCCACCAGTCAAAAGGTGGAGAAACCACCTTTTGCTGCGCGAAACGAGTAAGGAGAGCCTCAGCGAGGTTCTGGAAGGTACCGACAGAGATGTGAAGCCCTGCCGACTCTTGTACCATGGCCACCTGCGCTAGGAGGATCCATGGCGCGAACAGCCCGATCGAGGTGACACACAGATTCTCGATTGGGTATAAATCCGAGGAATTTGGTGGACAGGGGAGTACGATAAACTCATCCGAGTGCTCTTCAAACCACGTGCTTACGCTGCAAGCTGTCTGACACGTTGTACTGTCCATGCCATCGTGCTGACGAAAAAACGAACTGTCTTTAGAGATGGACTTTGTTTCCAAGGATGGATGCATATTTGTGTCGATCCATTGTGGCTTCCGAACTGATGCACCCAGAAGAGGCCACGAAAACGTTCCCCAGACCATAATGCTCTCTCCTGGTTGCAAGGTGTTTGGTTTCAGACGTTTCACTCCGTACACGCCAATGTCCATCTGCCCAATACAGCATAAAACGGGATTCATCTGGGAAGGCTACCTGTCGGCATTCACTGGACATTTTATATACCCTCCACTGCCAGTGCTGTCACCTGCCGTCTGTGAGTGGTTATTGCACGTTGATGTCGAACATAGGCGGTGGTCACATGAATGCGACTGGACCGTGTAATAGCGCGAGTTTATACTGTATACCAGAAGTGTTGTGCGCACGGGCATATTTGAATTCAACTTTATACTCATGCAAGCAGTGGTTGGGAAGGGAGTGAGACAGGGTTGTAGCCTATCCCCGATGTTATTCAATCTGTATATTGAGCAAGCAATAAAAGAAACAAAAGTAAGGAGTAGGTATTAAAATCCATGGAGAAGAAATAAACACTTTGAGGTTCGCCGATGACATTGTAATTCTCTCAGAGATAGCAAAGGACATAGAAGAGCAGTTGAACGGAATGGACAGTGTCTTGAAAGGAGGATATAAGATGAACATCAACAAAAGCAAAACGAGGATAGTGGAATGTAGTCGAATTAAGTCGGCTAATGCTGAGGGAATTAGATTAGGAAATGAGTAGTAAAGGAGTTTTGCTATTTGGGGAGCAAAATAACTGAAGATGGTCGAAGTAGAGAGGATATAAAATGTAGACTGGCAATGCCAAGGAAAGCGTTTCTGAAGAAGAAAAATCTGTTAACATCAAGTATAAAGTGTCAGGAAGTCGTTTCTGAAAGTGTTTGTATGGAGTGTAGCCATGTATGGAAGTGAAATATGGACGATAAATAGTTTGGACAAGAAGAGAATAGAAGCTTTTGAAATGTGGTGCTACAGAAGAATGCTGAAGATTAGATGGGTAGATCACATAACTAATGAGGAGGTATTGAACAGAATTGGGGAGGAGTTTGTGGCACGACTTGACTAGAAGAAGGGATCGGTTGGTAAGACATGTTCTGAGACATCGAGGGATCACCAATTTAGTATTGGAGGGCAGCGTGGAGGGTAAAAATCGTAGAGGGAGACCGAGACATGAATACACTAAGCAGATTCAGAAGGATGTAGGCTGCAGTATGCACTGGGAGATGAAGCTTGCACAGGATAGAGTAGCATGGAGAGCTGCATCAAACCAGTCTCAGGATTGAAGACCACCACCACCACCACCACCACCACCACAACAACAACAACAACAACAACAACTCATGCAAGCTGTATGAGAAGTAATGAGACATATTTCTTTATCTACAGAAGTTATCACAACAGTTCCCTTCGGCTGCTACAAACTGGCCGAGTCGTTACTCCCAGTCTTGGTAGCAGCGCTGAAAGGCTTCAGGGTAGGGCCTTCAACAACATGTCTGTCACATTCTTTTGAATGTTTTCCAAACTTCCAAAATGACGACCTTTTAAGGCAATTTACTATTTCGGGTTCGACTCCCGACTGGGTCGGAGACTTTCTCCGCTCATCCCCATCGACGCGCAAGTCGCCGAAGTGGTGTCAAATCGAAAAACTTGCACCAGGCGAGCGGTCTACCCGACAGGAGGCCCTCGTCACACGCCATTATTATATTATTATTATTTCGGGAAAGAAAAAATTCGCAAGGACTCAGATCAGGTGGAAACGGGATGGGATAACAAATGGTTCAAATGGCTCTAAGCACTATGGGACTTAACATCTGAGGTCGTTAGTCCCCTAGATTTAGAACTACTTAAACCTAACTAACCTATGGACGTCACACACATCCATGCCCGTGGACAGGATTCGAACCTGCGACCGTAGCAGCAGCAGCACAGTTCCCGACTGAAGCGCCTACAACCTCTCGGCCACAACGGCCGCCTGATGGAACAACAGGAATGCCTTTTGAAGTCAAAAATTCCGGGACGAAGTGGCAGTGGACACGGGGTGTTTTTACGATCCAGTACCCACTTGTCTGCATCGTCTGGTCTCACTCGATTCATCCTTCCCATTAGCGTTTCAAAGTCATCTTTGTGAAACACTTTGCTGACTGAATGAAATTTTCACTCTGCAGCGGAGTGTGCGCTTATATAAAATTCCCTGGCAGATTAAAACTGTGTGCCGAACTGAGACTAACTCGAGACCATTGCCTTTCGCGGGCAAGTGCTCTACCATCTGAGCTACCCAAGTACGACTCTCAATACGTCCTCACAGCTTCAATTCCGCCAGCACATCGTCTCCTTGGTAGAGCACTTGCCCGCGAAAGGCAAAGCTCCTGAGTTAGAGTCTCGGTCCGGCACACAGTTTTAATCTGCCAGGAAGTTTCACTCGGTTGACTGTTCTGGAGAAACCAATTCTTTAAGCATGATACCCTTACTGTCAAGAAAGCAAATCAGCATTGTTTTGATCTTTGATTTGTTCATTCAAACTTTTTCGGTCCAAGAGATGTCTCAGTGTGCCACTCCTCACTCTGCCACTTTGTCTCAGGTTCGTAGTCAAAATTCCAGGATTCATCTACGAACACACTATTGAACAATTCGTAGTCACTAGCAATCCTTTGAAGAAGATCAATATACACTTTTATTCGATTGTCCTTCCGCTCAGTTGACAGGTATTTCGGCACCTGTTTGGCATAAACCTTTCGCATGTACAAATCTTCAATCAAAATTTGATGTATGGTGAAAGTGTTTAACAGGCCACCCATCATCCTTATTGTTAAAAGTTTGTCTGATATCACTGGAACACACAAAGGTTCGACGTTTTCATCTGTTTTTGAAGTTTAAGGTCTCCCTGAGCGAGGTTAATCTTCAACGCGTTCTCGGCCTTCCAAATATGGTTTGTGTCCAGCGGAGAACTTGTGCTCTTGATAAGCAGTGTTCCCCATAGGCCTATTCCAACAGGCCACACACAAGGACTCCCCTGTTTCAACAAAACTTGATTGCATAAAGTTGCTCTAAATTCCACTGTTCCATTTTCGTAACGTGCAACAAAACACAACTTCACTGATGGTGATCTCAAAAATCACATGAAGGCCGTATGGAGCTGAAACTTCAACTGAGCATCTGGATGGGATGAAACCTACCAGTCTACACAAGAACACAGCATTGCCAGATCGATCACAGTGTTGTCAGTCGCATTACTTGTCTCACACACTTCGTCTGTATCAGTTTCGGTGACAACTACAAAGCGTGTGTGAAGGAGGAGAGAGGGGGGGGTGGTTTGAACAGAGTTCCCTAGCTCCAGTGGTCGTGGGAAATGGGTTTAGCAACGCGGTGATCTGGAAGCACGCCTCTAGAGGGTCTGGAGCTGTTACAACCGCACTCTGTACACACGACTTTCAAAAAAATAATGCGACTATGGCATCATTAGCACTCCTAGGGAAGTGGTGGGGGTGGGAAGGAGTGACATGTACGCATAACTAAGTAAAGCTGGGAAAAATATCAACAGAAGACAGCATGATGAGCCACAAAATCATGATCAATCCCCAATGCGAACCGACGGGCCGCCGATGGGATAGTCCACTAACTTGAGAGACATTGAGAATGAGTAGATCGCTATATTCCAGAGCCTGGGAACGAGCATCTCTGGAACGGCGAACCTGTTCGGCTGTTCACATGGTACTGTCGTGAGTAGCTATGGAAAGTGGCTGAAGGACGCTGAAATCATGAGTAGGTTGGTTGGTTGGTTTATTGACTGACTGCGGGAGGGGATAAAATAGAGAGGTAGTCTGTCCCATGATCTAAGATGGCAGAAACCAATGGAGGAAATACTCAGAGTGTGTCAGAGTCGCGAAGGCGAAATGGGCAAACAAAGAGGTAACAGGAACTTGGAGCAACAGGAAGAATTAAGAACAGGAGGGAGGGGATGAAGAGAGAGTGTGTGGCGCCAGCACTGCTGCCGACCTTTCTCTTGCCAACACCATACCATGATCAAGACAGAGTGGGGCAACACCAGGTAAAAAGACACATGAAAAGGGGAAACAAAACGGCACAAAAGACCAGACAAAAGTAGGGGAAAGGAGGTGGAGAACCTGGCCAGTGCAGTCGCAAGGCCATGGCCTCCTTAACCAATGACACCGCTAACGGAGGGACTCCAATTCCAGAGGGAGATTCAGGTACTTAAACCTGGGAGGACAAACCACTTTCACGAAGAAAACCGAGGACAGGCATAACCATGCAGGGTCATCCACTAACAGTCATGACAAGAAAAACTGGAGGGAATATTCAGTGCAAAGGGCCACAAAGCGGAGGCATTCCAGAGGGTGCCCTTAACCACAACGGAGGTGGCTTCATGCGGAGTAAATACCAATGGGTTAACCTAGTATAGCCGATACGAAGACGGCAGAGGACAGTTGATTCCCGTCGGGAACAGCGGAGGGAACAGCGCTACTTGGTGGGAGTCTCCTTGACTATGCAAAGTCTTATTGGGAATGGGGTAGCCCTCCAAGGGTAGGCCCACGACTGAGCAAAAATGGATTGGACGTAAAGCTGTGTTTCGGAGCACATCGTTTCGCGCACACCCTTGAACAAGAGGGTACGCAGCAGACCACTAAGTGCTCTATTCTTGACCCAACAACGTCGTCAACTGTGGTTGTAGTGGGTCAGTGATCATCAAGATTCGATAGCAGGTCACTCGAAACGTGTCGCCTGGTCGGATCAATGACTTTTTGTTACAACAGGTCGATGATCGTGTCCGGATACGCCGTCGTCCAGGCGAACGGCTGTTCGAAACTAGCACCGCGTCACAGACTCTTACGGCGGGGACAAGAATGTGTTATAGGGCCGTTTACTGAACCTCTCGTGGGACCCGTGGTACTAATCCGTGGCACCAAGACAGCTACGGACTACGTGAACAAGACGGTGGACCACCTGCGCCACTTCAAGCTTGATGTCTTCCCCGACGTTGATGGCATCTTCAGCAGCGTCACATGGCCATATATGTGTTACTGTGGTTTTAGTAGCATGCTAGTGAATTCATCGTTGATATCTTGGCAACCTACCTCCTACTGAGAGTCAGCTTGCGCCCACGTATCACCTACCCATAATTTATGGGAGACCATGACTTGGGCTTCGACTCTGGCGGCACACAGGTCTGGGAACTTACGAAGTTTTGTCGGATTCACGCCAGGCAGTATAACTGCTTTACTGTGTTCCGAAGGTAGACAAACATGCTACTGAGCCGGCGGTCATAATGTTTTGGCTACTCAGTGCATGGCCTACTACGTACGAAAAAATATTGTACGGGTAAGACGTCCCGTAATACGGCATACAGTAGGAGTAGAGGCTAGGAAGGAGCTGGATCGTAAAAATGGTGGGAAAGAATGATAAGTGTCCAAACCGTAGTTTTCGGTATTGATAGGCTGACTGGCGATGATGCCAATGACATTTCATTACTAGGGATGAAGGGGGAGAGGAGGCGGAGGAGGAGGAGGAGATTAGTGTTCAACGTCCCTTCGACAACGAGGTCATTAGAGACGGAGCGTAAGCTCGGATTAGGGAAGGAAATCGGCCGTGCCCTTTCAAAGGAACCATCTCGGCATTTGCCTGATGCGATTCAGAGAAATCACGGAAAACCTAACTCTGGAAGGCGGGACGCGGGTTTGAACCGACGTCCTCCCGAATTCGAAGTCCAGTGTTGTAACCACTGCTCCACCTCGTTCGGTATGGGGGAGTGAAGGTGCGGTGATGGAGAGGGAGGCTTTGACAAGAAAGGCAAACACATTACCGTTATTTTTTCTATCTAACATAAGACTGGGAGAAATAAGTAAGCTAACATCGCTTTTATGTGGTATGATCCCCGAGGTCGAATAAGAATTAAAATTACATCAAAAGAGTTTTGACAATTAAGTTTTTACACCCACCACCGCGCCCGAGGTCGCTAACGTACGCTTGTACGGTGGCTCTCGAACCGGTGGTAAGATGGTTCGAATCCTGGCGGTGAAAAACATTTTCACTACCAGTAGTTGGCTGGAGATGGGAGGAGATGTGGTGGCGTGAATTTTCTGATCCTGGTTTAAATACCAAACCTCTCATGAAGTGAGGCCATGTGACACTGTGGCTAGTGATCCGTCCGTAGGACGGGGACTAAGTGATAATTTAAGGAAAATTTCATAAATACAAACACGTCCAAATGATAATACTCTAACTTACTACTAAATCGTGAAAGTAATTTAACGGATTGAACCAGTGCAAACTGCTCACATTGTAAATAATTTAAATACAAAAACAATGTTTCACATAGTTGAGTCGCGTCTTCCATTACGGGACAATACTGAAAGCCAGTCTCTTGAGTAGAGGCTTTGTAAGGCGACGGACACTTACTATGAGATAATGCTACCGTGTGACTACGTGCTTATGAAGTCGACATGTCGTCAGATTTCATGCTGCTGAGATTTTCAAATACAGTCATCCGTGGTTCGGAGTAGACGTTGAAGTCTTGGTCACACCAGTAACAAGCTACGTCAGTTCGAAGGTCAGAGGAAACTGCCTAATATAGCACTGCGGTGTTAAAACCAACTTACGGGTTGAGAGCAGCCTTAATACAGCGTACGACCTCTCAGCTAAGTCCAATGGAGATATTTTACGGAAGTACGTCGTTGTGAGACCACAGTGATTAGAAGCAACACAACCATGACCGAGAGATTTCATTCGAAATGAGCGCGCCTAACAGAAATTCCATCATGAACCAACAACAGTAATATGATTGTGTTCTCAATTATTCTCAGGGTCTTCAACGTAACTCGTTCGTGAATGGAAAAACCCAGAATGAACCAGTAACTTCATTTTTAAAACACCTACAGAAGTAGATATGAGCTTTACAACTTTATTTGCCATCTAAGCAGCCACAAAACTTGAATACCGTCTAGCTCTTATTTATTATTTAGATTATGATATAGGCCGTGGAGTTATTGAATGGTATGTGCTTAGTACTCTGAAATATCAATAATAATAATCAATTTGTCTTGAGCCCTCTGTTGGTGTGTAAAATATTTCGTTAGCTACGTTTCACCCTGAAGAATGTAGAACGTTTATTCTTACACTTATAGCAGCCAAAATGATTCAGTCGCAAATTCTGACAAAGAAAGTGGAAGAATATGTATGTATATCAGAAAGGAAGGACTGATAATAGAAGCGCACATGGTAGCTCTAATTGTGAGTCCCGACTCATTGTCGCACTGATACGCTTTGCTTTGCATCACCCGAATAAGAAAAACCGCGAACCTGTTACGTGTGCTATTTACTGTGCCATAATACTGTAACTTCTGCAACAAGATTTCATGGTTCACACCATCAAGATCCTTAGCCAAGTCACAAAATAATCTCACTGGTAATAACTTACGATTTACTGATTGTAGAAGATCATGTTTAAGAACTCCGTTCAACCATTTCTATGTTGAACCACCCCAAATTGATCACCCCCCCCCCCCCCCCCTCCGCTTCCGTAGTAATCAAGAAGAATCCGAGAGAGACACTTTATAGGGATTATCACTGTAAATCCACGTGTCTCACTTACGCCGTCCTAGAACCGAGACTGTACCTTCGCATCGCCTCACAGCGCCCCGTGACGTATCGTCTAGACCTAGACACTACCCGCGCACTCCAAGGATACATTCGTCGCGGTGGTTGATGGGAGTAATTGAATCTATAGAATTTGACGATTGATTTCTGATTGTTGAGAACGTAACCAGCAGACAACACTTTGTTCTGGGAGCCTACAGCTACGAAACCAGAAGTGACGCGTGGAGTTAACTATCTTTGAAATGTTGTGTGGAACTGAGTTTGAAATCACTTATTTATTCATACGTCAGACCCACCTGTCTGAAGCTGATAGCCACCAGAAAGCTTTCAATACCAGTGAACGCATTTCAACTGTAATCGATTCTGCTACTCGCGTCAGCTACCCATTTGAAAGTCTTCTTGCATTGTGAGAAAAACGATCTATGCGGCGGCCCACTAGTGACCTGTACTCTAGGAACATCACGTAACCTCTTCTTGACGTAGAGGTTCTTACTTCTTCAAAAGGAATGTTGTGACAATACATAACGGAAACTTGGTACGAGTGGTTCTGAGTTTCTCACGATTTACTCAATTTTCCTGTAGACAATAGTATCTTTAGCAAACAACGTAAGTTTGCTCTTCACACTGCCGGACAGTCGTTTACATATGGCGAGAACAAAAGCGGTCGTATCACGGGCATCTTCAGACGTTAAGTTTGTTTCTGACGATCACTCGGATACAGGTTAACGTACTCGTTCTAACAAATTCTATTGTTTTTTCCTATTGTTCTCCTTCGGGCAGGTACCACTGTCATACAAAATTTCTGAACTGACAACATTTCCGCCAATGAACACGGGACTACTTGTCTTAAGTTTTATGTTTGCTCACCAAATGCTGTGGTCGATGGCCTCGCATGCGTCAGCTGCTACATGAAAATGGCCTAATATGACCAGTTGCGGAAAGTAAACAATAATCATGCAGACAAAGTTTTCCCGGAGTAATGAGTATTCCGTGAGGTTTCCGGCTTGCAGCCGGACGCGATTTAACATCTTGCCACAATATTTTGGTCGACAACCGTTAAGCACACTTCAAATGAGTTTTATTCACTTGTAGGTGGCTGAATGGTTGTCAGCTGAAATATCGTACCAAGATACCGATGTAGTCTGGCTGCAAACTTCACGAAATTACAGTGTCATTTCTAACAAATTCTGTGCGAGCTACTCACACATTAGCGGTTAATTTTTAGTATGTTCGTATCCTTTTTGTCAGTCAAGTAATGCACTGGTCTAAAAACCCCTGTCTAATTAGAACTTTGTACCGCTCCCGGATTCGAATCCGAACCTTGTCCGCGGGCCATGCGCGGCTTACACGAGTCGCCTTAAGAGCCTTAATTTGCCAGTACCTCTTCTCCTACTTTTCGACTCTGAGTGAGGCACAGCTCTCCAGAATAGTATGTTGGACTTGCCTTCCCGAATGAAAATCATGCCTGGATAGCTAAGCCGGCAGTAGCACTGCCAGCGGTACACTTTCAATTTCCCCAACCTCCTCTTGGTGTAACTGATTATTTTAAATCTTGTGAAACAAAACCAGAGAAACAATGTGGCGATATGTGATGTTCTTATGATAAAAGATTGTATAACGTTGTGACTTCATCATACCACACAGATTAATCGAGTGCACCATCTCACCAACAGGTGCACTCATCTTTCGGTTCGATACGGTACGGTACTTGATAATAGTTCTAGACAGAAGAATTAAACGGCCAGATACAAGAGAGAGATAACGGAAGACCTAGAGCACTAAGCAGATGAAGTGTTCAATGAAAGGATCAATTTTCGCGGTATCGCTTCGTGTATGGCTATGACCATCGGGTGGTGGGTTTCCGGGTTCCGCTTAATAGGCCAGAAGTCCACTACACTCAAGAAGCAGCTACACGGGTAGCGGGGGCTGTGTGGAGGGGACTGGGCTTAGCTGGCTAAAGCCGGAAATAAGTTCAGCCGACGTCTTTCCTAACGGCCAAACAGTGTTCAGAAAGGCTAGATTAAATACAGTTGGTGGCGGAGTATTTATTGCTGTCGGAAGTAGTTTGCCTTGTAGTGAAATTGAAGTAGATAGTTCCTGCGAAATAGTATGTGTAGTGGTTATATTTGACAATCTGACTAAACTATTAACTGGATCGTTTTACCGACCCCCTGACTCAGAAGATACAGTTTCTGAACAGTTCGAAGAAAACTTGAGTCGTTTCAAATAGGTATCCCACTTATACAATTGTAGTAGGTGGTGACTGGAATCTACCCTCGATATGCTGAAAAAATTACACGTTTAAAGCCGACGACAGGCATAAAACCATCTGAAATTGTACTGAATGCTTTCTCAGATAATTATTTTGAACAATTAGTTCATGAGCCCAGTCGAAGCGTAAATGGTTGCGAAAGCATACTCTACCTCTTAGCAACAAATAATCCTGGAAAAATAGTGAGTATCAAGACGAACATGGGGATTAGTGATCACAAGGCAGTTGCTGTTAGGCTGAATATCGTAACACCTACAACTACCATAAATAAACACAAAGTATATCTAAAAAAGCTGATAAAATGCTCTTAACGCCGTTTTACGAGACAGTCTTCATTCCTTTCGATCTGTTCATGTAAGCGTAGAAAAGTTGTGGAATGATTTCAAACAGATAGAATCGACAGCAATTGAGACAAATATACAACATAAATAAATAAGTGATGGTACTGATCTCCATGGTACACAAAACGAGTCAGATCGCTGTTGCAGAAGCAGCGAAAAAGCATGGCAAATTTAAAAGAACGCAACATCCCCAAGACTGACAAAGTTTTACAGAAGTTCGAAATACAGCGCGTACTTCAATGCGAGATGCTTTTAATAATTTCCATAACGAAACTCTTGTCTCGAAATCTGGCAGATAACCCAAACAGATTCTGGACATACATAAAGCACACCAGTGGCAAGACGCAATCAATACCTTCATTGCGCGATAGCAAGGGTGAAGTCACTGATGACAGTGCCACTAAAGCAGAGTTATTACACACTGTACTCCAAAAATCTTTCACCAAAGAAGACGAAGTAAATATTCCTGAATTCCAATCAAGAACAGCTGCCAAGATGAGAAACACAGAAGTAGATATCCTCGGTGTCGCAAAGCAGCTTAAATCACATAATAAAGGCAAGGCCTCCGGTCCAGACTGTATACCAGTCAGGTTCCTCTCAGAGTATGCTGATACAATAGCTCCATATTTAGCAAGTATATACAACCAGTCGCTCACAGGAAGATCCGTACCTGAAGACTGGAAAATTACTCAAGTAACACAAATACCCAAAAATGGAAGTAGGAGTAATCCGCTGAATTACAGGTCCATATCACTAACGTCGATTTGCAGTAGGGTTTTGGAACATATACTGTATTCGAACATTATCAAGTACCTCGAAGAAAACGATTTATTGACACACAGTCAGCACGGATTCAGAAAATATCGTTCTTGCGAAACACAACTAGCTCTTTATACTCTTGAAGTAATGAGTGCTTATCGACAGGGGATGTCAAATTGATTCCATGTTTTTAGATTTCCAGAAGGCTTTCGACAGCGTCCCTCACAAGCGTCTTCTAACCGAACTGCGTGCCTACGGAGTATTGCCTCAGTTGTGCGACTGCATTCGCGATTTCCTGTCAGAAAGGTCTCAGTTCGCAGTAATAAAAGCCATCGAGTAAAACAGAATATCCGGCGTTCCCCAAGAAAGTGTTATAGGCCCTCTATTGTTCCTGATCTATATTAACGATATAGGAGACAATCTTAGTAGCCGTCTTATGTTGTCTGCAGATGATGCTGTCATTTACCGTCTTGTAAAGTCATCAGATGACCAAAACGAATTGCAAAATGATTTAGATATCTGTATGGTGCGGAAAGTGGCAATTGACCCTGAATAAAGAAAAATGTGAAATTATCTACATGAGTATTACAAGAAATCCACTAAATTTCGATTACGTGATAGGTCACACAAATCTGAAGACTGTAAATCAACTGTATACATAGGATTACAATTACAAATAACCTAAATTGGAACGATCACGTAGATTATGTTGTGGGTAGAGCGAACCAAAGACTACGATTCATTGACAGAACACTTAAAATGTGCTTACACCACGCTTGTCCGGCCTATTCTGGAGTATTGCTGTGCGGTGTGGGATCCGCATCAGGTGGGACTCACTGATGACATCGAAAAAATACAAAGAAGGGCGGCTCGTTTTGTACTATCGCGAAGTAGGGGAGATAGTGGCACAGACATGATACGTGAATTGGATTGTCAATCATTAAAGCAAAGGCATTCTCATGAAATTTCAATCACCAGTTTTCTCCTCCAATTGCGAAAACATTCTGTTGGCACCCACCTACATAGGGAGAAATGATCATCACGATAAAATAAGAGAAATCGGGGCACGCACAGAAAAATTTAAGTGCTCGTTTTTCCCGCGCGCCGTTCGGGGGTGGAACGGTAGAGAGACAGCTTGAAAGTTGTTCACTGAACCCTCTGCCAGCCGCTTTATTGTGAATAGCAGAGTAATCACATAGATATAGACGTCCATGTATCCATGGTACATCAGCCAAGACCGACTGAAAAGCGACGGTAGGCACAGATCCTTCTTCAACTTCCGCTGCCAAGGACGGGCGCGCAGCTGGTATACGCGAGAGATGGTCGTAATTTTAATTATTACTTGTAAAATATATTGTTACGTATTTATTTGTTTGTTGTTATATGTCCGCAGTCCCATTACACAATGAACTTCCCGTGTCACAGTATCTTAAGACCATCGTAAGAGGAGACAATAAAAAATGTTAATTCGTTTCCGACAGAGCGGAAATGTTGGACATGTATCAGGCCAATTCAGGCGGCTAAATAAGTCATCTTGAGCGGACTAACACAGCCGCAACACTTCCGCTGCTGCTGGAAACCAATTACCGCACGACACTCCACTTTATGGTTGGGCTGAGTCGTTCTGCTTTTGTTGCTTTAGCGGGCTGCAAACACACACATAATTAATTACGTAGTTTCATATTTTCGACGTGGTAGTTGAAGGACCCTGGTGAAGCGCCCCCTTGCATCAGGCCACGACCGCCGAACTCTGTTGGCGGCTGGTTGGCTCCCCATGTAGCAGCCAGCCCTGCTCTGTCTGTCTTGTCTGTCTGTCTGTCTGTCTGTCTGTGTCTGCCTGCCTGCCTGCCTGCCTGCCTGCCTGGGTAAACGAAGAGCTTCCGGAAAGCTATGGGCTGCGGGCCTACTTCCGCTTACGGGACGTTGGCCGCTTTCACGTGGGGCTGCTATGTGCTGACGCCACCCCCACCATGAGTTGTGGCTGTCCCTTGCGACAGGTCTAGACGTGGTACTGTATTTTGCCACCCACTTCTTCCCGTCTCGTGTTTCTCTCCTCAACTCCGTGTAATTCCCGTTTTCCTCCCTGACAGTGTCAGTCAGTTGACTTCTTCGTCCCCCTCTCTGCCATCCCTTTTTCCTTTCCCGGCGTCTCAATATGTGGCCTAGTCAATGTCGCTTTCTTTTCCTTATATGTGTTTCTGTTCTCACCAATTCCTCAACATCTCCTTGTCCCTAACCATGTCTTCCCAATTTTACCCATATTTCCAATACCTCCAACGTTCTTATCGCTATGTTAACGTCTCTGCGTCATACACAGCACTAGACCAATCTCTTCCTCTGATTTTTATTCCGTGCCCCCACATCGCAATTTAATTTTTTAAGGCTTCCTTGACTATCGCTATTCTCGATCTTTCTTCTATGTCACATTTTAGGTTCCCCGTTATAATTCACCCTCCCCCCTCCAAGTACTTTAATTCTGGTACCCGCTCTAGTTGTTTTCCTTCTATCACGATTTTGCCAGTCACTCATTTTCCTTCTAGTATCATGATTTTGTCTTTTTGTATTTATTTTCGAGTTCTTCGAATTTCTTATTTCCGTCTTCCGCCATTTCGTTGAGGAACTCCTTAGATTCCGCTAACATCAGCATATCGTATATATGAGAACGTTTGGTTCCTACACACTCCGCCCGTTCCATCCGTGCCCTCTTACGATCTGTTCTAGAGATGTTAACAGCAAAGATGAAAAGCAACATCATTAACTGACTGTTCGCTCCGTTAGTTCTCCACAAACTCTGACACTGCTTAATAAATTCTCTCTCCCTCAACGCCTCTTTTTTAGTATGAGTGTGTTGCACCTGAAACTACTGAAAGTTTTTCTCCAAATTGTTAAAGACAACATAACTGTTCCTTTTCAATGCGCTCTCTCTCTCCCTCTCTCTCTCTGGACTTTTACTAAGCATTTACAATACAGCCCGTGCTTACCCCTGTTCTGAAACCATACTACTATTCTCCCTTGCTATGTATCCTTATAATTATCACTCTCAGTTCCTCACATTTTCTGGTGCTTTTGTTTTGAAGGTGTAGCAAGATCGAAACAAACTCGTTGCTTCGCAGTGACCACAGGCTTTACTCGTATGACCGCTACTGCTGTCGTTTTCAATCCGAAGACTTCTCTGATGCAGCTCTCAAAGATAATCTATAATCTGCAAGCCTATTTGCCTCTGTCCAACTAGTGCAACTTACATCCATTTGAAATTGCTTACCATATTTCAGCCTTGCTCTCCCTCTACAACTCGACACTTCCGTTCAATGCTAAACCGATCATTTGATTTCTCAGAATATTTCTATAAACGGATCCCTTCTTCTTGTCAAACTGTGCCATAAATTTCTTTTCTCCAAATTCGATTCAGTACCTGCTTATTAGTAATCAGATCTGCCAACACATTCTTCCGTACCGCCAGATTTCGAAAGCTTCTCTTATTCTATGAACCGCTTATTGTCACAGTTTCACTTCCGTACAAGGATATACTCCAGACTAATACCTTCAGAAAAGATTTCCAAACATTTAAATTTATATTCGATGTCAGAAACTTCTCTTTTTCAGGAGGCTTTTATTGCTGTACATTTTATATCCTCTCTACTTCGACCGTCGTCAATGTTCTTGTTTTGCTGCCCCCAACACTCCTTTTGGTGTGTCATTTCCTAAGCTATGAGGGCGTGCGGAAAAGTAATGCCTCCGATTTTTTTGTGGAAGCTCTTTAAGCTTTTTGAATAAAACTTTATTAACATTACACATTTTTTTCTTCATGTCTACATATTTATTTCTCAACGTAGTCACCATGGCGACGAGTACATTTCTCCCAACAGGAGGGCACTGTAGAAGGTTTAACTTCGTTGACGTAGTTACAACCTCACTTTTGCTTGCACTGCTTCATCACTATTAAAGCAGAGTTCTCGATGACGTTCCTTAACTTTTGGAAGGTGATGAAAATCGGATGGGACCAATTCGGGACTGTATGGAGGATGATCGATGACAGTGTACGTAAGGCTCGGATTGTTGCGGATGTCGCAGCGCTCGTGTGTGACCTGGCGTCGTTATAATAAAGGGGAGGGTGCTCCATGTGTGGACCAAGTCTTCGAACGTGTAACTATTACAGCAGGCTGTTTCTCATGCACCGACATAGTTACGTTACACACCGCCATGTTACAAGGATCAATTCCAGGTCCTCTAGCGGGAGAGCGCTGCAAATACGTTTCTTCTTTTTTTTGGTCATCAGTCTACTGACTGGTTTGATGCGGCCCGCCACGAATTCCTTTCCTGTGCTAACCTCTTCATCTCAGATTAGCACCTGCAACCTACGTCCTCAATTATTTGCTTGACGTATTCCAATCTCTGTCTTCCTCTACAGTTTTTGCCCTCTACAGCTCCCTCTAGTACCATGGAAGTCATTCCCTCATGTCCCTTCTCCTTATCAGTCTTTTCCACATATTCCTTTCCTCTCCGATTCTGCGTAGAACCTCCTTATTCCTTACCTTATCAGTCCACCTAATTTTCAACATTCGTCTATAGCACCACATCTCAAGTGCTTCGATTCTCTTATGTTCCGGTTTTCCCACAGTCCATGTTTCACTACCATAAAATGCTGCATTCCAGATGTACATCCTCAGAAATTTCTTCCTCAAATTAAGGTCAGTATTTGATATTAGTAGACTTCTCTTGGCCAGAAATGCCTTTTTTGCCATAGCGAGTCTGCTTTTGATGTCCTCCTTGCTCCGTCCGTCATTGGTTATTTTACTGCCTAGGTAGCAGAATTCCTTAACTTCAATGACTTCGTGACCATCAATCCTGATAAGTTTCGCGCTGTTCTCATTTCTACTACTTCTCATTACCTTCGTCTTTCTCCGATTTACTCTCAAACCATACTGTGTACTCATTAGACTGTTCATTCCGTTCAGCAGATTATTTAATTCTTCTTCATTTTCACTCAGGATAGCAATGTCATCAGCGAATCGTATCATCGATATCTTTTCACCTTGTATTTTAATTCCACTCCTGAACCTTTCTTTTATTTCCATCATTGCTTCCTCGATGTACAGATTGAAGAGTAGGGGCGAAAGGCTACAGTCTTGTCTTACACCTTTCTTAATACGTAGACGAAGAATAAAGATGTAGAACGCTAATAACAGTTATTTTATTTAAAAAGCGTTAACCGTTTTCACATAAAAATTTGAGAAGCACTGCTTTTTGGCACATCCTCTTAATTTATTCGGCACTGTCTGCTTTAATTCGACTACATTCCATTACCCTTGTTTTACTTGTGAGGATGATCATCTTGTAAGCTCTTGTCAAGACACTACCCATTCCGTTGAACTGATCTTCCAAGTCCTTTGCGATGCCTTAAGGTTTGCTGGTGACACTGAAACAGTCAATTTTTTTTTATTTCTGTTCCCTGAACTATAATTAGGTTTCCATTTTTTTTCTTGGTTTCCTTTACTGCTTGTTTACATACGAATCAAATAACATCGGGGATGGAGAGGCGGGGGGGGAGGAGGAGGAGGAGGAGGAGGGGGTAGAGAAATAGAGAGAGAGAGAGAGAGAGAGAGAGAGAGAGAGAGAGGGGGGGGGGGGGGAAGGATAATCTCTTTCTAAGAGATTTATTTCTTTCGTATCCGCTAGACACACGCAAGTTCATAATTTTCTTTTCAGTAAATAAAATGTGAGTTATTCTTTCTTACGATATGAATACGTAAATACAGTGGTAGAAATGCAGCTGTTTCGTAATGGCAAACATTCTTCTAAGGGCGCTGAAGACCTGGGCTATGGAGGATGTTGGTAACTCATGTTAGTTTCATAATCAATGACGAAGTTTCGAGATCTCTTGACAAACGCCTCTGGATAATACTTGTTACCAGTCAACATCCACATCATGGTCCGCGTTTCTTCAAAGTGACACTGAACTGACACTCCTGTATGTGTTGTTGTGCAACAAGTGGGTTTGGTTTGCTAAAACCTTTTTTTTCCTGAAGGGGGAGGGGATGGGTGAATACACAGCTGTGAAATGTAAGTGTGCATATGTGTGAAGGTGCTTCACAAATCCCGTTAAAGATTTCTTGGGCTTGGACTACACAAGACTCTTCATATGGCCCCACAAGAAAAACTCGAGGAGTTAAATTTTGGTAGCGTGGTATGGTTCACACGTTCGCGGACGCCACGTGCAAAATGCGCGAGTGCGACATCATGTTGCAAACACATCTGCTGATGGAATGACAGTGGCAAATCTTCCACGAAGTCCGACAGACCGCATGCAGGAATATCAAGTATCTGGAACCCGTTAGGCAAAAATGTTGTAGTGGAGATGCGGCTTCATTTGCACCTCTTCCATCTTCTGTTTCACACCAAGTATAGTGAGAAATGTTACCAGTACCTTGTTTTGGTTGTTCTACCACCACAGTCAGGTTGTAGAACCATGCCTGTCGTGCACAAAAGACTTCTCCAATAGAGAGCTTTGGCAGAGATCGATTTGTTGTATGTCAAAGACAACTTTTACAGTGTCTTCAGAGTATATATTCAGGGACACCTCTAACGACTTGAGCAAGCTAAGTAGCGTAAAGCGAGTTTTGAAAATACCCCCACACATGTGTAAGGCATGTTCTGCAAAAACGGACTGTATTCCCTGTTCTTTAAGCGTGGAATAAAGAAAGTTTTGCTGAAGCCCGCCGCATAGGCTTGCAAAGGAAGCTGAACAGTATTTTTTAAAAACTATTTACCAAAAAATGCATAAAGCGAGTTTTTTTTTAAACGATCGTCAATTTTGGAGCACCCTGGAGATTACGTAATTTTCTTAGCTTTGAGAGTAATCCTAGTCTTGTTGTCCTCCGATCCTTTGCTTCCGTATCACCCCAATAGAGAGTTAATTTTTTATTTCAGTATTGCGAGAGACTGCTGAAACGTCGTGCTCATCTACTTCCATGCATCCTCCCTTTTTTGCTTGATTGGCATAGACTTTCTCCTCCTCCTTTTTTGTACAGTTCGATGGGGCAGATGCTGTTTCCCTGATTCATTGTCTCGCGTGCAACAAGTAACGACATTTACGTAACCGAAACCAGAGAAGCAAAGTCTCCTTGACGCACGCCTAAAACCCAACTGCGGTCAGCCTCGAGCAACAGGTATCGCGGTGGGAACTGCGTTTACACTACGCGGTACTTAGCTTGCGAGGCTGCTTCGCGTGATTTAAACGCGTCTTTAGTGACTGCTGACGTTCGGTGCATAATTATTTCATACTTCATGTTACTGACAGAAGTCGTGCCGGGAATCAGCACTTAGCAGAAGAGAGTTGTTATCAGGAGAAAGAGGATAACGAATGGAAGTGTCCGTGTAGGAATCAAATATAAAAATTTTGCACCTCAAAGTTACCGGCGCATTGGTCGCAATGATTAAACATTGCGTAGGTTGGTTGGTAACCGCAGAATTGAAGGTCGATCGCCAGCCCTCTTCTATGGGGGCTTGTCGTAAGGAGCGTCTGTGAATGTTACACATTTGGGAAGAAATGACATTGTCAGTCGAGAATGCGATGATATTCTTTTAACCGTCTTATGACAACAGTCACATCTACACAATGAAGAAGAAAATAGCAACCGAACGTTTACATCAGATACATATTTCCAACTATCACATAGTTACAATGGATAATAATTGAACTATATAAAATAAAATCGTCACAATTTCTAAACGGTTTGCGTTAGGACGACCAAACTGCACGGTTGGTCGCGGGGCATGATGAGAATTAGTATGTAAATATGGTTTGGTTTAGAGGCGAAGCTAATGATGGATTAGTCACTAAGCAAATTTGGCGCATTTGGGGGGTGAGGAGGGGTGGAGAGACTGAGAATCCGCATTTCGCGATCGAGAAGTTCTTCACACTCAACGGGTGACCATGTGGTGTGCAATGTCCAGTCACGGAATAATCGGTGCGATACTCCTTGATGGCACGCTGAATATCGAATGGTACGTGAATGTTTTGGAAGATTATTTCATCCCCCTTATCCAAAGTTAAACCGATTTCGACAAGATGTGGTTGATGGAAGTCGGAGATCGACCCCATGGAGGCAGGACAGTGATCTCCTGGAGAAGCACTTTCGGGACCGCATTCTGGCTCCGAGGTACCCAGAGGCCACTGGCATGAGCCTCGAATGGCCCGCCATATTCTCTGGATCTGAACACGTGCGAATCCTTTTTGTGGGGCTACATTGAAGACAAGGTGTACAGGAATAACCCAAAACTATTGCTGAGCTGGAACAACCATTTAGATGGTAATCGAGAGCATCAGTGTTCAGACACTTCAGCGGGACACGTAGAATTTCGCTATTGCTCTTCGCCACCTCATCGCCAATGATGGCATGCTTAACGAACATGTCATAACCTCAATCCGAATATCTGTAGTGACGTTTATATGTTCAATAAAGTGTGTGCACGTCGTAGTTTGTAATTTATTTACGTTGTTTTCGTATAGTTCAATAACTGTCACCCAGTCTCTTCAGTGCATATAAAAACAGGTGCCATTAGTTCCAAAGAGTTACATAGTGAACAACAATAGTTTACGTACAGCATACAGGAGCCTAACACTGAGTTCATGTTAGGCTCCTGTATGCTCTACGTCAACTAATAATATTTGCTAAGCGAAACTTCCGGACTAATTAGCCAACTATGGAATGGAATGAATAGACCTACTGTAAAGTCACCTGTCGTTATATGCACTGAAAACGATCATGTGACAGATGAAATCTAGATGTCCAACAAGATAATATGGATTGCAGCCAATTTAACCACATCTATGTTTACATGACTCGCACTTAAATGTTTGGCAGAGTGTTGTGAAACTTCTTTCAGACAATTTCCCGACCGTTCCGCTCTCGAACAGCACGAGAAAAAGGCAATACCTAGAACATTAACAATCCGCCCAAATGGCTGAGCGCGTTAACGCGCCGCTTCTGAGGTTCGGGGAGGCGGACCTGCCCCGGACCGAATACTCCTCGTAGCTTAACGACGTCCACCTGGACATCGGTTTTAGAGGGTTTTCTCACATCCGACTAGGTGAATACAGGGCTCGTTCTCACGACCCGATTCAGATACACGCTAAGCAGACATTTACAAAACGTTCTCACACCTTTTACATGAGATGTACTCTAGACGCAGACAGATAGGTTACACATATTCCGTACAAGGAATAGTGATGGCTTCAGGTAGAACATCCGCTGTTGTCAAAACCTATATGACAATGCCGTCATGGAAGAGAAACGAGAGAAGGCGGCAAAGAAGAATAATAAGAAGTAGTAGAAGTTAACTGTTTTTCATTTGGAGGAGAAAGCCAGTGACTGGATTTCATGAAAAGATATCAGCGTTACAAGAAACGCTGTTTTAATGATTGACTGTCTAGTTCGTGACACATTCGTCTTTTTCGTGATTGTATACAGTAAGCTGCCCATCTCTGAACTTCTTCGATATCCTTCGCAAATCCCATCTGGTAAGAATCCCCCACTGCGCCGGTCAACGTTTTGGTCCTGACTTCTATGATTCAGATACACAGGCCTTAAATCCACGGTGACTAATACAGCTGAAAGGGACACAGATTATGTCAAAAATGACATCACTCACAAGATAGAACAAATATACTGTAAAAATTTCAAAATTATGGACAACAATTCGGATGTTTAAAAAACCTTGCACGTCTCTTTTGGGATGACCCTCGTACGTGGTATACAGTGCCTCGCGTGTCACACGTCGTGGATTCCAGTAGCGACAGCGAGGCAGGCTTTAAAGCTCGACCACGGCGTTTCCAAGGACGAGTCGAGGAACGCTGCAAGATAAGAACGTGCCGCCTTCTGGTACATTAATAACAGTAAATTTCACAGTTTTGTCTGAATGCGTGTATTTACAGATTCAGCTAAGGCAAAATCGGCGACCTGTTACAGCCGCATAGCACACGATTAACGTATATTACGGCGGATAAGACGACCTCCAGATAAGACGAGGGATAAATTCTCGTCAAAGATATATAGTTTTATCATATTCCAGTCCTAAAAACGAACCCCAAACTATCAACAACCTATTAATGTAGTTTAGAACAGTGAGCATCTGGATAATAATACGTGCACTGATTCGGATAATGACCTTGAGTATTTATAAAAGCGTCGTACTGGCTATTCAGTTTTGCGGACATACCCGCTCTGTACTCCTGAACAATTAGTATGGTTGAACACGTCACAAAACAAAAGCCTCCTACAGCGTTGTTACAGTTTTGCCTATAGAAGCACGTGTCGAATACCGAACGCTTATGTCCAGCTAAAAGTATTGTTGTAAGTTGTATTCTGTGTTCAAACAGTTTGTACTCTGATAAGTATAATCGGCGTAATATCTGTGAAGTGGGTGCCTAATGATCAAGCCAAGACCGAAGCAAGATTGCAGTTAAAAGGTCATAAAACAGGCTAAAGAATCTAACAACTGTGCTGCAGCCAAGGGCTGTCGATGCAACAAATAAGATGGTAAGAGACTGGCGAAAGAATGGAAGTGCTATTAAAAAATGCCAATGAAATGGTGTTTTACGAGGAGAGGAATAGCTTGCTCGCCAGATTCGAAAAATAGCGTTATATAATGTATATAGTAACAGAAGGAGAATAATTATATTGTTAAAAAAAATATGATTAGGGCTTACACGTTGAAGTGGGTATGAGCCAATCCAGGGCACGGCAAATAATTTAAAGTAACTGTAGGTTGGTGCAATCTTTTCATGAACAGAAAATATCTGGTAATATGGCAGAAAATAATAACTGCGCAGAAAGATCTTGGCCATGAAGTAACGAGTTTTCGCAAGTTTGTTATTCGCGTGACGCAAAAATACAACCCTCTACTACCTCACATTGGAAATATGGATGAAACCCCGATGAATTTCGATGATAAAGAATTGAACTGTGGGAATGAAAGTCGTAAAAGTGTTCAAGTCAGAAGTATACGCCACGAAATGACCAAGTTTACATTAACATGCACTGCAGATGGAACAAAATTTGAAACCTACGGCCGTTTTCAAGCGGAAAACCATTCGTAAAATGAAATTTCCTCCACTCATTATTGTACATTTTCACGAAAAGGGATGGATGTACGAGAATGCCGTGAAACTGTGGATGGAAAATGTATGGAGGAGGCGACCAGGTCACGTAACTGAAAATACAAATATCATAACACGAGCCAATACTGATATGTTACACTGCTATTAAACCGTTGGTTTCACTTCGATCCTACCACCTTCAGATGCCTCTGCATAAACTATTCAAAAACCATATGCGTGAACAGTGGAACATTGGATGACGAGTGGCGGAAAGTCGTATACGAAAGGTGGGGAGGTACGCGGACTGCATCACTTGTTTTGTGTGATTTCATGATCAAAACATGGGAAAAAGTGAAATGGAAATGTGATCAAATTCTTCGAGAAGCGTGGGGTTTCCAATGCTATGGATGCCACTGAGGACGATTTGCTATCCTTCGAGAAGCATGGAATTTCCAATGCTATGGATTTCACTGAGGACGATTTGCTATGGGATACTGATGACAGCTGGCCGCTGTGGGCGAGTGGTTCTGGGCGCCTCAGTCCGGAATCGCGCTGCTGCTACGGTCGCAGGTTCGAATCCTGCCTCGGGCATGCATGTGTGTGACGTCCTTAGGTTAGTTAGGTTTAAGTAGTTCTAAGTCTAGGGAACTGATGACCTCAGATGTTACGTCCCACAATGCTTAAGAGCCATTTGATGACTAAGCGGAAATCTATTCACAAGGTGCAGAACAGGACCTATATGACGAGCTTCTCACAACGAAACTTAAGATGTACTTTGCGAGCTGTTTTCCTTTGATCATTGTGAGGATTTTGCAGCGTTTTAAATGCATTGGTGAGTGATTCATATTATAATGGTTTTAATATATATAAATTTCAATCTATGTTTTATGTACGTCGTCTAAGTCGACCCCGATTTTGGGTCCCTTTTTTTTTAATACTTCAACTACTGTCTTATCTCCCGAAATACATGGTACTAAGGAGGTCACGTAGTGTCATGCATCTCCTTCCCGTGAATAATTCAGTTCTGCTTCCGCGCGGCTGTACGCCGCGTTCCCCTCTGACCCAACTGCCATTGTTCACCATAGGTTAACCACCAGAGATCTAGTTAAGTGCATGCGGTAAGTGTATGCCATTTGTCACCAGTCAGAATACACAGTCTGGCTTCTCCCTGTTCCCCATATACCTGGGCTGCCGGAGTATCCACGCCTGACGGAGGTACAAGCAGTGCACGATGCTCTGTGCGGCTCCGCAAGGGGCGCACCGATGGCCGTCTGCCAGTTTCTCGGAACGCCCATCTTCGGTGCTCGACGGCCTTCGCATGAAAAACTGTCCGCTTGGCCTAGCCGTTTACGGCTGGAGGACGCCCTGCCACGTCCTATTTCCCTGTGACTTGCAATTGGTGGATAGTTTCGAAACACCCCTCGAAGTTATGACACGTGTCACATTTTTCATTTTATTTACTACCGCCCTTACAGGAACCCCTTAACTTAGCATCCACAACGACCTGTGACCAACAGTTTTAAAATTTAAATTTTACACGAAGTCGTACATCACTTTTTAAACCTTTACGCGCATCATTCACTAACAGCTGTGTCAGACAATCCAGCAGCACTGCCGGCGGACTTTCTTCAGACACCGAAATTAATTGCTTGTAATGTCCGGCACAGACCGACCTGGTCTGGCCATTGATATTAACAGTAACACTAAACAGTAACAACCAGAAAGCGCATGCGCGCGTTATCGCTGTGTTGTGGGCGGATTCACGGGAGGTTTGAACTGCTTCTCTTTCGGCACGTGGATAATTTGTTTGTGATTCTCGTAGTTCCACTCTTTCTGCCACCAGATGGCACACGCGCTAGATCTGTTTCGTTCGTGGCGGATTGTCGTGCAGCACTCCCTTTAGCGAACCAAGAAGCAGTGTTATTAGAATAAACTGTGTTCAGATGCTGAAGGCGCAAGATGACATTTCGTGGACGCACATGTGTGCTGGTCAGGACAGGCAAGGATGTGGGGCATCTGAAAGGAATTTTTTCAATGAAAGAATTATTTGAAAGTTAAAAATTATAATTTGGGGCTACAAAACGCGTCGTCTGCCGCAGTTCAGTCATTGGTCACTTAAAATCAGCTACTGACAGAGCATCTCCTGTTCCCATCGTATCTAACGTTTTCCAACACTTCGTGTTACTCGTTAAGTAACTGCACTTGTGAAATGACACGCCGTGTTTGTCTATTGCCTATAGCCGAGTCGTAGCCGGCAGCCGATGTGGCAACACTGTAACGGTGGGTTATAGACGTCAAGTAACAAGTAATTTTAATCGGACTATGATTTCCGTGGTAAGGTGTTCTCACCCTGGCACGGTCCAGTTTCAGTAATGTGATCCGCTATGTTTGTGTAATAACCACTTTGAGATGGCAAGTGTCAGCACTAGCAGCGGAAGGTATACAGTATAAGCGAGTCTGTGGGACGCGGAAACAGTGCAGTAGTTGTAATGCTAAAACAAGGTGATTTATCTAACGTATGAAAGGACATTATCATTGGCATCCGGGCCAACAGCAGAAGCATTTCCGACACGGCTAAGATCGTAAAGAATTCGCGTGCCGCCGTGGATCAAGTATGTTGTTGTTGTGGTCTTCAGTCCAGAGACTGGTTTGATGCAGCTCTCCATGCTACTCTATCCTGTGCAAGCTTCATCATCTCCCAGTACCTACTGCAACCTACATCCTTCTGAATCTGCTTAGTGTATTCATCTCTTGGTCTCCCTCTGCGATTTTTACCCTCCACGCTGCCCTCCAATACTAAATTTGTGATCCCTTGATGCCTCAGAACATGTCCTACCAACCGATCCATACTTCTAGTCAAGTTGTGCCACAAGCTCTTCCTATCCCCAATTCTATTCAATACCTCCTCATTAGTTATGTGATCTACCCATCTAATCTTCAGCATTCTCCTGTAGCATCACATTTCGAAAGCTTCTATTCTCCTCTTGTCCAAACTATTTATCGTCCACGTTTCAGTTCCATAGATGGCTACACTCCATACAAATACTTTCAGAAACTACTTCCTGACACGTAAATCTGTACTCGATGTTAAAAAATTTCTCTTCTTCAGAACACTTTCCTTGCTACTGCCAGTCTCCATTTTATATGTTCTCTACTTCGACCATCATCAGTTATTTTGCTCCCCAAATAGCAAAACTCATTTACTACTTTAAGTGTCTCATTTCCTAATCTAATTCCCTCAGCATCACCCGACTTAATTTGACTACATTCCATTATCCTCGTTTTGCTTTTGTTGATGTTCATCTTATATTCTCCTTTCAAGACACTGTCCATTCTGTTCAACTGCTCTTCCAAGTCCTTTGCTGTCTCTGACAGAATTACAATGTCATCGGCGAACCTCAAAGTTTTTATTTCTTCTCCATGGATTTTAATACCTACTCCGAATTTTTCTTTTGTTTCCTTTACTGCTTGCTCAATATACAGATTGAATAACATCGGGGAGAGGCTACAACCCTGTCTCATTCCCTTCCCAACCACAGCTTCCCTTTCATGCCCCTCGCTCTTATAACTGCCATCTGGTTTCTGTACAAATTGTAAATAGCCTTTCGCTCCCTGTATTTTACCCCTGCCACCTTTAGAATTTGAAAGAGAGTATTCCAGTCAACATTGTCAAAAGCTTTCTCTAAGTCTACAAATGCTAGAAACGTAGGTTTCCCTTTCCTTACTCTATTTTCTTAAGGTAAGTCGTACGGTCAGTATTGCCTCACGTGAGTTCACGAAAAAATTGCGCTATCCACCACCGGCGCCTAGATACCTGTGGTGCACCACAGGCCGTAGATGACATGGGTGAACGACGGCTTCGGAGATGTGTACATTCGAATAGACATGTTATCTGCTGAGAGACTGGCCGTCCAGATGAACGAAGGGGCTAACAACACTGTCTCCTCAATGACCGTTCAGCGAACGTTGCTACATATGGAACTTCGCAGCAAGCGCCTGGTTCAAGCACCCATGCTCATAGTTGCTCATCGGCGACCAAGGCGGGAATTTGGACATCAGTACCCTAACCGGGCCTCCACTGAATGGGGAAAGGTGGCCTTTTCAGACGAATCACGTTTTATGCTCCGTCAGACAGCTGGCCACTGGTGTAAAAAGCGTAAAAGTCTGAAAGCAAGCACCCTGCAACAATAATTGTGGTCTGATGAATGTTTTCGTGGCTGCTTCTCTGCGTGATGTCATTCTGGAAAGCACAATGGATTAACGCAAGTACTGGATTCATCCTTGGGACCATGTCCACCCTTACGCTTTCCTCAGTATGGGTGGATCTATCAGCAAGACGATGCAACGTGTCACACAGGTCGCAGTGTACGTCCTTACTTGAATGTACCATATTCCTCTGGCCACCAAAGTCCCCAGATTTAAGTGCAATCAAGAACCTGTGGGGCTAACACGATAGGGCTGTTCGCACCATGGAGCCTCAACCGAGAAATCTAGTGCAGCTGTCTACAACAGCGAATTCGGCATGGCTACTCATCCCTGCCCATACCTTCCAGAACCTCACTGACTCTCTTGCTGCGTATGTCGCAGCGATCTGCCCTGCAAAAAGGTGATTATTCAGGATTCTGGCAGGTGATCACAATGTGACTGGAACGTGTAGCCGGCCGCTGTGGCCGAGCGGTTCTAGGCGCTTCAGTCTGGAACCCGCGCTGCTGCTACGGTCACACGTTCGAATCCTGCCTGAAATATTACTGTATCTCATTGCTACCTATCAGAACCCCTCGGAGAGCATTAAAGGTAAACACCAGTCCTAATTGTCCAATTGTAAAGTGACCTGTTTCCAAATTACATACAAAAGTAACCACTATTTCAGTATACATATAATTCGAAAACAATGCTTTGCTGATTAACATTGTTCTTATGTGAGAAACAAAATATAAATGTGAAATTAATACTGTAACTAATCGAAAGAAATGTAGCACATGGTTAGGATGTACCAGTAAACCTATCATTATAAAATTACTACAGCAAATTAAACAGAACATATAAATAAAGCACGTTAATTTAATCTCCGATATATGTTAGCACTAAAATTCAGGCACTAGTTGATTTGTTATAAACAAATTTAGAAATGTAATTATTACCTGTAACGTAATTAGAAAATGTTATATTAACTCGTAACTGAGTTGAAAATAGATTTACCTTATTCAACACTGAGATTGTAAATTTTTAGCAATGTGTATCTCATATTCGGTTTAACTTTTAATTGTGATTTTACATAAAATTGTAATTTTCATTGTAGGTAATTGTTAACAAAAGTATAAATAGAGGTCACGCAGGCGCCTTGAGGCACTCGTTTTTTTTGCTAGGGTTGCGAGCAAATGTATTGTAGGCTCACCCGTTTGCTGATTGTTGTGAACTCTGTGTCGTTTTATGTCAACTTTGGGTACATGTGATGTAACCGGTACAGTTCACCAGGATCGGACACCGGAGTCCTGGAAATATATTGGTATTAAAACTGCACTGTAATTTGGAATTTATTTGGGAGTCTTCCGCAATCCTTTTCATAGGCTGCACAGCGACGAGACATGAATCCAGGAATTTTACAAAACCCCGAGAACTAAACAACTCTCAATGTTGGTAGAATTGACGTGAAAACAACAGCGCATCGACTGGGCATTTCACTCAAAACATTTGCAACGCGGAGGTGGGAAAATATAAACATCTCATGCCTCAGGCATGGATGCGTGTGATGTCCTTGGTTAGTTAGGTTTAAGTAGTTCTAAGTCTAGGGGAGTGATGACCTCAGATTTTAAGATTCATAGTGCTCAAAGTCATTTGAACCATATGGAACGTGTAAATCTGACGCCAAGTATACTTGGTGGAAAAAAAAATCCAACCACCGACGGCTCCAGTCCATCACCACAGCTGGAAGACTGGCCCCTTTGGTACATGGGCACAGACTACTACTGCAGCAGTGGCAGTAGCAGCGAGATGCCTCGCTGTGCAGGAGTGTGGGCGCAGAGAGCTTCCCGGCCGCTTCCCAACACAATGCGGCGGCCAGCGACACGTCCGTCCGGCGAATAAATCTGTGTGTCAGCGCCACGCGGTCGCCGTGCCCCGCAACACAATGACGGCATTTATTCCGGGCACACGCACTCACTCTCACTCACTCACTCACTCACTCCTTCCGGCGCCACGTCGATCCTGGACCAATATCTATGATCTCCCGGCGTCACGCAATCGCCACGGCCTGTCCCCGCACTCCACCGAAAATAGCGACCGCCTCTGCGTACACCACCAACCTTACGTTCAGCTATTCTCTCGTTTGAAACTACCTCCTCTGTGAAGTTGGAAAAAAAGGGGGAGAGACCACACGTGCCCTTCACCTCCCTACCCTGTAAGCTCCAATGTACACTATCTGATCGAAAGTATCTGCACACGTATTTGTGGAAATAAATATGGGGCGTGTCCATCCTTCGCTCTGAGTGCCCGAGTTCTCCTGGGGGCACTTTCAGTGAGGTACACTACTAGCCATTAAAATTGCTACACACCAAGAAGAAATGCAGATGACAAACAGGTATTCACCGGACAAATATATTACACAAGAACTGACATGTGATTACATTTTCACGCAATTTGGGTGCATAGATGCTGAGAAATCAGTACCCACAACAACCACCTCTGGCCGTAATAAAGGCCTTGATACGCCTGGGCTTTGAGTCAAACAGAGCTTGGATGGCGCGTACAGGTACAGCTGCCCATGCAGCTTCAACACAATACCACAGTTCATCAAGAGTAGTGACTGGCGCATTGTGACGAGCCAGTTGCTCGGCCACCATTGACCAGACGTTTCCAATTGGTGAAATATCTGGAGAATGTGCTGGCCAGGGCAGCAGTCGAACATTTTCTGTATCCAGAAAGGCCCGTACAGGACCTGCAACATGCGGTCGTGCATTATCCTGCTGAAATGTAGGATTTCGCAGGGATCGAATGAAGGTTAGAGCCACGGGTCGTAACACATCTGAAATGTAACGTCCACTGTTCAAAGTGCCATCAATGCGAACAAGAGGTGACAGACGTGTAACCAATGGCACCCCATACCATCACGTCGGGTGATACGCCAGTACGGCGACGACGAATACGCGCTTCCAATGTGTGTTCACCGCGATGTCGCCAAACACGGATGAGACCATCATGATGCTCTGAACAGAACCTGGATTCATCCGAAAACATGACGTCTTACCATTCGTGCACCCAGGTTCGTCGTTGAGTGCATCATTACAGGCGCTCCTGTCTGTGATGCAGCGTCAAGGGTAACCGCAGCCACGGTCTCCGAGCTGATAGTCCATGCCGCTGCAAACGTCGTCTAACTGCAGATGGTGGTTGTCTTGCAAACGCCCCCATCTGTTGACCCAGTGATCGAGACGTGGCTTCACGATCCGTTACAGCCATGCGGATAAGATGCCTGTAATCTCCACTGCTAGTGATACGAGGCCGTTGGGATTCAGCACGGCGTTCCGTATTACCCCCCTGAACCCACCGACTCCATTTTGGAACTCGACCAACGCGAGCAGCAATGCCACGATACGATAAACCGCAATCGCGATAGGCTACAATCCGACTTTTATCAAAGTCGGAAAAGTGATGGCACGCATTTCTCCTCCTTACACGAGGCATCACAACAACGTTTCACCAGGCAACGACGGTCAACTGCTGTTTGTGTATGAGGAATCGGTTGGAAACTTTCCTCATGTTAGCACGTTGTAGGTGTCGCCACCGGCGCCAACCTTGTGCGAATGCGCTGAAATCATTTGCATGTCACAGCATCTTCTTCCTGTCGGTTAAATTTCACGTCTGTAGCACGTCATCTTCGTGGGGTAGGAATTTTAATGGCCAGTATTGTATATTAATGTCTGCAGGAATGACAGCCCATTCTTCCTCAGGAGTGGAAACCGGAGAAGGTAGTGATGTTGGACGCTGAGCTCTGGAGCGAAGTCGACATTCTACCTCATCCCTAAGGCGTTCCATTCGGTTCAGATCGCGACTCTGTGCAAGCCATCCCATTTCAGAAATGTTTCTGCAAACGAACTCTTGCCTCACAGATGCTGCTTCATGACAGAGTGCGTTGCCATGCTTGTGCCACGCAGCTAGCACTTTATTCCCATGAAGTAATGAGTGCTGTCGACAAGGTACCTCACATCGATTCCATATTCCTAGATTACCAGAAGGCTTTTGATACCGTTCCTCACAAGCGACTGTTAATCAAATTGCGTGCATATGGAGTATCGTCTCAGTTGTGTGACTGGATTCGTGATATCCTCTCAGAGAGGTCACAGTTCGTAGTGGCAGACGGTAAATCATGGAGTGGAACAGAAGTGATATCTGGCGTTCCGCAAGGTAGTGCCATAGATCCTCTGCTGTTCCTGATTTACATAAATGATCTAGGTGATAATCTGAGCAACCCCCTTAGATTGTTTGCAGATGATGCTGTAATTTACCGTTTTGTAAAATCATCAGACGATCAATTCTAATTACAAAATGATTTAAGAGAGAATTTCTATATGGTGCGAAAAGTGGCAACTGGCACTAAACAAAGAAAAGTGCGAGGTCATCCACATGTGTACTGTCAGAAATCCGGTAAATTTTGTGTGTACGGTAAACCGCACAAATCTAAGGGCTGTCAATTCGACTAAATACCTAGCAATTACGATTAGGAGCAACTTAAACTGGAAAGACCACATAGATAATATTGTGGGGAAGGCGAAACAAAGACTGCGCTTTGTTGACAGAACACTTAGAAGATGCGACAAACCCACTAAAGAGACAGCCTGCATTACACTTGTCTGTCCTTTGCTGGAATATTGCTGCGCGGTGTGGGATCCTTACCAGGTAGGATTGACGGAGGACATCGAAGAAGTGTAAAGAAGGTCAGCCCGTTTCGTGTTATGGCGCAATAGGGGTGAGAGTGTCACTGATAAAGGGTGTTTCAAAAATGACCGGTATATTTGAAACGACAATAAAAACTGAACGAGCAGCGATAGAAATACACCGTTTGTTGCAATATGCTTGGGACAACAGTACATTTTCAGGCAGACAAACTTTCGAAATTACAGTAGTTACAATTTTCAACAACAGATGGCGCTGCGGTCTGGGAAACTCTATAGTACGATATTTTCCACATATCCACCATGCGTAGCAATAATATGGCGCAGTCTCTGAATGAAATTACCCGAAACCTTTGACAACGTGCCTGGCGGAATGGCTTCACATGCAGATGAGATGTACTGCTTCAGCTGTTCAATTGTTTTCTGGATTCTGGCGGTACACCTGGTCTTTCAAGTGTCCCCACAGAAAGAAGTCACAGGGGTTCATGTCTGGCGAGTAGGGAGGCCAATCCACGCCGCCTCCTGTATGTTTCAGATAGCCCAAAGCAATCACACGATCATCGAAATATTCATTGAGGAAATTAAAGACGTCGGCTGTGCGATGTGGCCGGGCACCATCTTGCATAAACCACGAGGTGTTCGCAGTGTCGTCTAAGGCAGTTTGTACCGCCACAAATTCACGAGGAATGTCCAGATAGCGTGATGCAGTAATCGTTTCGGATCTGAAAAATGGGCCAATGATTCCTTTGGAAGAAATGGCGGCCCAGACCAGTACTTTTTGAGGATGCAGGGACGATGGGACTGCAACATGGGGCTTTTCGGTTCCCCATATGCGCCAGTTCTGTTTATTGACGAAGCCGTCCAGGTAAAAATAAGCTTCGTCAGTAAACCAAATGCTGCCCACATGCATATCGCCGTCATCAATCCTGTGCACTATATCGTTAGCGAATGTCTTTCGTGCAGCAATGGTAGCGGCGCTGAGGGGTTGCCGCGTTTGAATTTTGTGTGGATGAGACGATACGTGGACGTTGGCGTCATTTGGACCGCAGCTGCAACACGGCGAACGGAAACCCGAGGCCGCTGTTGGATCACCTGCTGCACTAGCTGCGCGTTGACCTCTGTGGTTGCCGTACGCGGTCGCCCTACCTTTCCAGCACGTTCATCCGTCACGTTCCCAGTCCGTTGAAATTTTTCATACAGATCCTTTATTGTATCGCTTTTCGGTCCTTTGGTTACATTAAACCTCCGTTGAAAACTTCGTCTTGTTGCAACAACACTGTGTTCTAGGCGGTGGAATTCCAACACCAGAAAAATCCTCTGTTCTAAGGAATAAACCATGTTGTCTACAGCACACTTGCACGTTGTGAACAGCACACACTTACAGCAGAAAGACGACGTACAGAATGGCGCACCCACAGACTGCGTTGTCTTCTATATCTTTCACATCACTTGCAGCGCCATCTGTTGTTGAAAATTGTAACTACTGTAATTTCGAAAGTTTGTCCGCCTGACAATGTACTGTTGTCCCAAGCATATTGCAACAAACGGTGTATTTCTATCGCTACTCGTTTAGTTTTTATTGCCGTTTCAAATATACCGGTCATTTTTGAAACACCCTGTATGATACGCGAGTTGGTGGGGGGCGGGGGGTGGGGGCCCAGTCACTGAAACAAAGGTGGTTTTCTTTGCGGCGAGTTCTATTTACGACATTTCAATCACAAACTCTCTCTTCCGAATACGTAAATATTTTGTTGACACCCACCTACGAAGGGAGAAATGATCATAACAAAATAAGAGAAATCAGAGCTCGAACGGAAAGATGTAGGTGTTCCTTTTTCCCACGCGCCATTCGAGAGTGGAATGGTAGAGAAGTAGTATGAAAATGGTTCGATGAACTCTCTGCCAGGCACTTAAGTGTGAATTGCACCGTAACCATGTAGATGTAGTACATTCAGTTATCGTCTCCGAACTTTTACTCTGCTGTACGCAATACACGGTGCTGTGAAAAGTGTTCTAATCCCCTTGCATTACCGTCTTCTTTAGCGCAATAACGGGATCACACACTAATCATGAAAAATAACCCTGTACTCTAACTCCACTTCCTCTGGACTTCAGATCGCTCGTTTCTAGTCATGATTCCTCACGCTGATTTAATTGATATTTTACAACCACTCCCTGCAATGCTCCAGGGTCCCTCTCCGTCAGTCCAAGCGGTCTGCGTGGTCTTGCTTTGGCTTCGAGTATTCCTTCACAGTTTTAGAAGCATTGAAATGTCCCTGATGGATGTATTACCGAGTTGACATTACGACTCGTCCATATTGTTATATAAGAATATACAGCCTACAGTTGCAGGTTAACTTTATCGTTTACCTAGGTTTCAACGTTAGTAATAACGTCTTCTTCAGAACATAAAATATTATTTAAATGTTTGCCTAAAACAAGCCATGTCCTAAGTCAACTTTATAAAACTTGATGCATAACCATAAGGTTTTGTCACTTTATTAAACAAGCTGTAGCAAATTCACTTTAAGCCCGTCGTCTGACTAGAGTCTCTGGTCACACGACGATGCCCATACAACGGGCTTAAAGTGAATTTGCTACAGCTTGTTTAATAGAAGTGACAAAACCTTATGGTTATGCATACATTTAAATAATATTTTATGTTCTCAAGAAGACGTTGTTACGAACGTTGAAACCTAGGTAAACGATAAAGTTAACTTGCAACTGTAGACTGTATATTCTAAAAAAAAAACAATATTTGTGCCTGTCGCTGCATAAAAATGTAAAAAATTACCTTTCTTGGTTGATGGGACGCTTATGTCCCAATAAAGAAACACGCAGTTCTGTGCCTTGAGACGTCTGTATCCCGGATCTCTCTGTTCTACTTTCCACTTAGAGGCATTCAAAATATGGAGAAAAATACTACAGACCATCAGGTGGAAATATAGAAGACTGAAGAATCAAATGGAGCTGGCACAGCGCGTCTGTTTCAGGAAAATCAGATCAAATTACCATTTGCTCTGTGCTAAGAATGTGTGAAGCAACCAATTGTATTTTCTAGCAATATAACTAAGTGAAAACTGTATAGTCGCTGATCTGGGATCTTCACGGAGTGGGTTGTGGGGTGGTTCATCCGCTGCTGGTGTGCAGTTCAAGCAGTGTTGATACGATGTATCCCAGTTCTTGAATAAGTCAAGGTGGCCTCTTGCTGAAATGTCTTCATTGGTTCATTTTCATTCCTTCTCCCTTGGGCAGCCGACACAGCCAGCTTGCGATTGTCGGAAGCTTAACAGTCCTTCACTGCTCCAAGTGCAAGCGACGCAACGATGCTGATGTGATCATTTACAAGTTTCTTAAAGCGAGCGCTAAAGTGAACGGGAGAATAGCGTGTCGTTTGACGCTCCACGAAGAGCACGCTAGTGCCACACGCGCAGAGAGAAGGCTATCATGGCACGGGGTGCCAAAAGGAAACCAATTAAGTATTGTTTTCTTTGCGAGCACTATATGTTGTGGCAGTGAACAACACAAAATGAACAAAACTGTCATTACGAATGAGGAGATGGGACGATAGTGGAAGGTTGACATCTCTACGAAACTAACTCCTTTTGGAGAACGGATACTTGTTTTGACATTAACTTATGATGAACGAGGATAAATATCGATTAATAATGGAACTTGTGCAACAGAAATTAACGAAACTAAACACTGATGACAAAATTAGTTACTATTATTGGCTAGTAGACGATTCCATGTCATTGATGAATCGATGCCTGAAAAAGAAAACACCTACACTTTGGGTGCTGCTGGCACCACTTCTTTTCAAGGTCTCAATGACAAGTTTTTCTCAGAAGCAATGTGAATGTAAGGCTATTTTTTTCCTTTTGATCTCCTCAACTGTTCTGTGACATACACTTTTAAAGTAGAGCACACTTCGCTTAATGCTCTATCCCTTTGTGCCTTTTATGATTTTATTTAGTTCTGATGTTAAACAGTCACGGTTTCACCTCACATTACTCAACAGAAGCGCTCACGCGTTCTTTGTGCAAAGTTGCCATGCACCGCAGGGGCAGTTAAGCGAAGAGCTACAGCCTTCTTTCACACTTGGAAGCACACGTGTGACTGAGCGCTTCGGCTTTTATCGGCAGCATTTGTGTGACGTCGTATGCGCTTTCACGCACGGAAAAGCAGAGTGTTTGAAAGTCTTTGCATCAAACGTCTAGCAGACATAGGCTACGTCATGGGGAACCACTGTCGATAGAGAGATTTTTGTTCGGTGATCCCTCCTGGCGATCCAAAGTGTTCTTTAACATTCGCCAGCCCCGGGACGAACAGGTTTCACGTAACTAGCAGGGTTTCCTCATCAGGCGTGCTGCGTATTACCTGCCCTGTAAACTGCTACAGTGATTTTCAATCAGAAAACTTTGAGAATTAGTGGGACTAAGCGGAGAGCGGATACTTTAGAAGCTAATCAGTGGGGAATGTTGACCAAGATTAGGTACAGATTGCGTGTTGCTATTCTCACTCATTTTACAGCTCTAGAATCGACCCGCTTCCACACTATTGTTATCCAATCCAGTAAGAAGGATCGCTCTATGCCCCCTCACCAGGTAATTTCTGTTTTGATTAATGTGCGCGGTTAATCTTTCACAGGAATCATACAGTTAGATCAGTCTGGCGATCATGTTTTATGCGTACAAAGGCGCAATCCGTGACAGTAATTTATGTATTGCGCGGACTGACAAAGGAGTACCACCGAAATATGTTGTGATTTACATATAGCACCAATTAATAAAATATATGAAATATTTACTTGTAAAGCATGGCTGTCATACGTAAATCTTTGATTTACATCAAATCAATATTCTTTCCGCAATACTTGTACCAGTTTTATTTAAATGCATGCTGGACCTTTTGGACTCCGCGGCCGTTAATGATTGGTGGTGAGGAATACAAATAGCAACAAATAATTTGACAAACATTTACTTCAGAGCCATAACAGAAGTTCAAGCTATCATGCCCATCTTCAAGATGCTAACATTTCCTATTACGTTGTTTTCGTTAGCAGCATATTGTCAGCTCAAGCACTGCACAAGAAAGTTTCAGTATTTATCGCCACTGTAAATTTTATGTCGATAGGATAATAATGTGCCTCTATCTGATTAGAAATAAAGTGAAACAGTTTTATGCAGTTACCTGTGTTCCAGTGACGGCACCTTGCCTTGCTTCGGTCATTATGTTGTTTTTTCCTCTCCCCCCCCCCCCCCCCCCCCCCCCTCCAGGACGATGTACGAACTGTTGCAGCGCAAGCAGCACACACATTCTAAATAAATCACCGTGGCAACAAAGCGCTGCACTGCAGGATTTGACGGCATGCTTTTGACCTAAACAATGTAACCGGAAACGATAGCCACCTAAAGATGGCCACCATAGCCCGAAATTGGTTACTGCACTGAAATAACGATTTTCTTTAGAAGTATTTGTGGCTGGTTGTGTTTTTCGCCAACAACTTTAACAATACTGAAATAGTGAAACAACGAAGCGCCGAAACACCGAACAGTAGAAAAGTACGCCTTACCGTAGAGAAGTGCCAGTTCATCAGCTAACCACACTGTATATGCCTTTGCGAACTGTTCAAAGTGTGTGTGAACCCCTAGGGGACCAAACTGCTGAGGTCATCGGTCCCTAGACTTACACACTACTTTAACTTATGCTAAGAACAAAACACACCCATGCCCGAGGAAGGACTCGAACCTCCGGTGGGAGTGGGCGCGCAATCCGTGACATGGCGCCGTAACACTCGCCACTGAAAAATCCCTGACAGTGTTGGGAATGGAAACCGGATCTTACGCGTGCCAGACTAGTGCGCTGAAAGTTCGGTTACGACGGCAAACTTACGAAATGAAGTGCATCATTGCATATTCATCCCTCTTAAGACGACATCGTATTCGTGTCAATCGCGTTTACATGCATAATCGATAAGTTTCCTCGTCATCTATATAAAAGGAAGCAGCACTACGTTTAATAATTCCTATCGAATTCATGTCATAAAGCATTCATAAATGATGGGCGTACACCAGTTGTCATATTTAACAACTACAAGTGCATTATGACGTGAATTCGGCAGAAGGTATGTCTTTCATATAGATGACGAGGAACCTTGTATTATTATGCATAAGAAATACGCAAACGTGTTGTTTCAAGAGGACTGTCCTTGAAAAAGGAATGAGTATACACTTTGCCTCGTGACGCCAACTGAGGAGCTGCGTCCGAACGAGACGAAGCGGCTCTGAGACCTGAGAACTGGCAGCGGCTGGGCGAGCTATGTGCTGATAACACACTTGCTCCGCAACGCATGTTCCTTAGAGCCGGAACGCTGAGACCACTCAGCTAATGAGCACAACGTGCAAAAATCAAATTTTATGAAACTATGGCGGTACAATTGCTTTTAAAGCGAGAGATGGACAAACAAAAATGAAGTAAAATCAGCAGAGACGAGATTCTTGATGAGAGGGCTGCACTAGAAGATCCTTAGTTGGGACTGGAAACGTTCGGAATGAGTTGAAATTACAAGGTGACCCCTAAGTTCCTTAATATTTGAAAATGCAATACTTCATGGAATAATGTTGGTAGAGGGGTAAAATTTTACATACATGCTTGAAAGGACATGGGGTTTTATTCATCCGTATGACACAAAAGCAATAATTAGCGTACCGATTGATTTTGATTTTTAGCAAAGGTGGTCGGTACACAACACCGTAGACAACCAATCACCATCTTCCTCAATTATTTGAAGTACCCACACCGCAAATGCTCTCTGCATCACAAAATCGTTGGCTAACAGTTCAAGGTGACACTGGATTTCGTACGGATATCATTGGAGGGTACGCCTTAGTGATCTCCGAACAGTAGCGCGTGGAATGCCGGTGCGACGAGCGACTTCAAGAGCCTTAACTTTACAATGCGAAGATGAACCCGTTAAAATCTCCATTTCTTCCTTAACCGTCCGAATAGCAGCAGCACTTGTGTCTGGTCGCCCCCCAACTAGGCTGATAGTCTCAACAACTCGTGGGTTCTAACTCTTTTAACATTTTCTTCCCAGCAACACTTGCCACATGACCTTTACCTGGTCGAATACCCTTCTTATGGCGATAGGGCCGTAAAGCGGCAGTAGCGGATTCTTCATTCTGAGAGTAAAGCTTCGCTAAAAGTGCCTCTTCTGGTAACGTCAACATGCGACTGCTGGGGCATCCGACTCCTCCTCTCACTACAGCTCATTTTATACGCGTTTCTCATGCTGCGTCACAAACGTGTTCCTCTCCAGTGCCACTTATTGGTGACACTAAACCTGATGTCAAACTTGCTATCTACACTATTCCGCGAATTAGTTCAGTTTCAAATGTTAACGGACTTCCGGGTCACTCAGTACATGCTGTTAATGAGGAGATAACTGAACACATAGACAAAGGAATCTAAACGTGGGGGGGGAGAAAAAAAAAGAGATGAAATGCTATCAGAGAGAGAGAGAGAGAGAGAGAGAGAGAGAGAGAGAGATAGAGAGAGAGAGAGAGATAGAGAGAGAGAGAGAGATAGAGAGAGAGATAGAGAGAGAGAGATAGAGAGAGAGAGATAGAGAGAGAGAGATAGAGAGAGAGAGAGAGACGGGGGGGGGGGGGGCACAGGGAGTATTTCGTCGTTGTATGAGAGACTACGGTTGTTTCAGTTTCTCCCACCGCTAATGATGGGCGAACAGCTACCATTTTAGCATCAAGTTTTCTCTTCTTTGTCACGGAAAGGATTTCTAGTTCCACTGTTCCTTTGCCACTGATGTGACAAAAGACATGGGATACCTCGTAATATACCGGATTTCCTTTCGCCCGACGCTGTGCAGCAAATCGACGTGGCATTAGTAAGTCTTTGGAAGTCTCCTGTAGAAATATTGACCCTGCTCTCTCTATAGGCGCCCATAATTGCGAAAGTATTGCTGGTGCGAGATTTTGTACACGAACTGACCACTCTATTATGTCCCAAAGATGTTCGATGGGCCTTGTTGACAACGAGGATCCATGACTTAGTAGGATCTGCGCTATACACTAACTCTAGCATCAACTCTTACCAACTGAAAATGGCACTAATCTCACCAGGCCACGGTTTTCCAGTCGTCTACAGCCCAACCGGTATGGTCACGAGCCCAAGAGAGGCGCTGCAAGCGATGTGCTGTTAGTAAAGGTTCAAATGTCTCTGAGCACTATGGGACTTGACTTCTGAGGTCATCAGTCCCCTAGAACTTAGAACTACTTAAACCTAACTAACCTAAGGACATCACACACGCGGTTCCAGACTGTAGCGCCTAGAACCGCTCGGCCACACCGGCCTGCTGTTAGCAAAGGTACCCACGTCGATAATCTGCTGCCATAGCTCATTAACGCCAAATTTCGCAGCACTGCCCTAACGGATACGTTCGTCGTATGTTCAATACTGTTTTCTGTGGTTTTTCACGCAGTGTTGTTTGTCTCCTAGTACTGACAAGTCTATGCAAACGCCTTTGCTCTCGGTCGTTAAGTGAAGGCTGTCGTCGACCGCGTTCTCCGTACTGATAGGTAATGCCTGAAATTCGGTATTCTCGCCACACTCTTGACACCAAGGATCTCTGAATATCAACTCCCTAACGATCTTCGAAATGGAATGATCCATGCGTCTAAACCCAGTTACCATATCGCGGTCAACGTCTGTTAACTACCGTCGTCCGGCCATAATGAAGTCAAACTTTTTCACATGAATCACCTGAGTACAAAAGACAGCTTCGCCAACGTACTGCCCTTTTTATACCTTGTATACGCGATACTACCGTCATATGTACGAGGGTCAAAATACAGTTTTCATTCTGCACGTGTGATAGTTTTACAGTGTGTAGATACATCCTTCCCGCTTGTTTTCAAACTTAGTTCAACCTGTTCCAGTGAGTGGCGCCGTCACAGCGGGTCTTCAAGATGGCTGCTACACTTTACGTTCGTCAGAAGCAACGTGCTTCTCATACAATTCCTGTGCTGTGGAAACGAGACAGTGGGAAACATCCACAAGAGGTTGAAAAAGGTGTATGGAGATGCCGCTGTCGATCGCAGTACAGTTAGTAAGTGGGCAAGCAGGTTACGTGATGAAAGCGGGCACGGCAATATTGAGGATTGTCCTCGCAGCGGCAGGCCTCGTACTGCACACACTCCGGACAGTGTGCAGCTACGCTGGGATAAGGGAAAGAAGTGTTTGCAGAATACTGAAAAGTGTTGGTGTTAAAAAAGATTTGTGCCAGGTGGGTTCCCAGGATGTTGACAGTGGCTCACAAACGAACAAGAAAAACGGTATGCAGCGAACAGTACGAGAATGGTGGAGATGAATTTCTTGGAAGAATTGTGACAGATAATGAAAGATTGCTCCATCATTTTTCACCACAGACGAAGAGGAAATCAATGCAGAGGCACCATGCAAATCGACCCAAGAAAAAAAAATTCAAAACTACACCTTCTGCTGGAAAAGTTATGGCTACGGTGTTTTTCGGTTCCGAAGGGCCGGCCGGAGTGGCCGTGCGGTTCTGGGCGGTACGGTCTAGAACCGCGAGACCGATATGGTCGCAGGTTCGAATCCTGCCTCGGGCATGTGTGTGATGTCCTTAGGTTTGTTAGATTTAAAAAGTTCTAAGTTGTAGGGGACTGATGACCTTAGAAGTTTAGTCCCATAGTGCTCAGAGCCATTTGAAGCATTTGACTCCGAAGGACTCTTGCTTGTGGACATCATGCCAAGTGGAACCACCATAAATTCTGATACTTATGTGACGACACTGAAGAAACTTCAAGCTCGACTGAGTCGTGTTCGATCACATCGGCTTTGCTGTTGCACGACAATGCACGGCCACATGTCAGTCAAAAAACCATGGAAGCGATTTCAAAACTCTGACGGACAACACTGAAACAACCGCCTTACAGTCCTGACCTGGCTCCATGTGACTCATCTCTTTGGGAAACTGAAAGACTCTTCGTGGAATAAGATTTGAAGATGATGACTCCCTTGTGCGCGCTGCCAAAGAGTGGTTCCAACCGGTCGGTGGAGAATTTTACCGTGCGGGTATACAGGCGCTGGTTTCAAGATGGCGTAAGGCAGTTGAGAGGGATAGAAATTATGTACAGAAATGAAAATACAGGGTGGTTCAAAAAGAATACCACAATTTTAGGAATTTAAAACTCTGCAACGACAAAAGGCAGAGCTAAGCACTATCTGTCGGCGAATTAAGGGAGCTATAAAGTTTCATTTAGTTGTACATTTGTTCGCTTGAGGCGCTGTTGACTAGGCGTCAGCGTCAGTTGATGCTAAGATGGCGACCACTCAACAGATTCGAACGAAGTATGGTGTTAAACCTCCTGATAGGTGGTGTATTAAACGTTGGTATAAACAGTTTACAGAGAATGGGTGTTTGTGCAAAGGGAAAAGTTCTGGACGGCCGAGAACGAGTGATGAAAATGTAGCACGCATTCAGCAAGCATTTGTTCGCAGTCTGGGAAAATCGACTCGCAGAGCTAGCAGAGAGCTGCAAATTCCACAATCAACTGTATGGAGAGTCCTACGAAAAAGGTTAGTTATGAAACCTGAACGTCAACTACCCGAGGCGATGGATCGGCCGCCAGGCAGCCCGTGACGGAGCACTTCATCACTGGCCTCCAAGAAGCCCTGATCTTACCCCCTGCGATTTTTTCTTATGGGGGTATGTTAAGGATATGGTGTTTCGGCCACCTCTCCCAGCCACCATAGATGATTTGAAACGAGAAATAACAGCAGCTATCCAAACTGTTACGCCTGATATGCTACAGAGAGTGTGGAACGAATTGGAGTATCGGGTTGATATTGCTCGAGTGTCTGGAGGGGGCCATATTGAACATCTCTGAACTTGTTTTTGAGTGAAAAAAAAACCTTTTTAAATACTCTTCGTAATGATGTATAACATAAGGTTATATTATGTTTCTTTCATTAAATACACATTTTTAAAGTTGTGGTATTCTTTTTGAATCACCCTGTATTGTTCCTAACGGATGTATCTACACATTGTAAAGCTTTCAAGCATGTAGAATAAAAGATGGATTTAAAAAAATAGTGTGCATTTCTTTTGGAGTGACCCTCGTATATGTGCACATCGTTAGGCAATGGCTTTAGTCACCTAAGTGTATACTTGAGTTCAGAAATTTGACAGTTATTGTTTTGGAACGCTGTTGTCCACGCAGTGCCGAGTGATAAAGAAAGCTAAACCACTTCGAACAACTTATTGAAGAGAATCGTGCTGTTTCGTGTTTGGCGAACGCGAGACCCGCCGGGGCGCCTGGAGAGCAGAAAACTGCAGCCTAGACCGCAGCCGCAGAGCGGCGCAGCGCAGCGTCCGCTGACGTCACTGCCTAACGACGCCTCCTGGAGCCGCGCCGCAAAAACTCTTGCTGCAGCAGGCGTCCGCTCGCTGCTTTTCAGACCGAGCACAGTCCAGAGCCGTAGCGCCCGCCGTATTGTCAGCGAAACGCGCTCATTAGCATTGTAGTCGTAACCTGACAATGGTGGTGAAAGTCCATTCTCTGCCTCCTCCCCCCTCCCCCACAGCGCCATCCTACGTATCGTAACAGGCAAAGGCGAGGCTAAATACCCAGCCCCCTTTGAATATCAATACCATGGGCGACCTGTATCGTCGCAAGTGACCCACTTTTTTATCTTTAATCCAATTTGTGGACATCCTTGATAATTCTACGAAAATTACACAATAGTCCTTGAAACTCGGTGGGGGGGGGGGGGAGGGGAGGGGGAGGAACCCGATAATAACCATTAAAATAATAATGGTTAATTTCTGTAGTATTTAACATAGTTTAAAAACTAAGAAACGATATGGTATGCGACGAACAAGCAAAATCAGTAATAGAGAACGCGAATGGAAAGCTTAGATTTGGACTCAGAGGAAATACAACGCTTCTGAAAAGCAAATTGCACACAAGGCGGTAGCGCAACCCATTCTAGAGCACTATTCCAGCATTTGCAGTCCTTATCAGGTAGGCATAGAAATAATCATTGTCGGAATTCAGAAATGTGCCACTAAGATCTTCACAGGACAGCATAGCCCTGTCGTGGTCAAATTTGGCCATCGGTTTTCAGGTGCTTCTAGCAGCTAACAGCTGAATCCAAAAGTGTCAACTAACGGCAAGAGCTTCTTAAGAGTGTAATTTTGCTGCTCAGAAACAAAGACTTTACGGAGACGATTTTATTAAAAGATGTGCTTAATTTTACATACCGTTGGTGAATTCGACCTTGAGTTTAGTGGACAAGGGTAAGGCGCGCGGCTAAAGAATGCGAGACGGAATTCTTCCAGCTCTGATAATTGACGAGCGTGCGCAACACGCACCGATCACGTGCTTTGGTATAAATTTTGACACAAAAGTATCATTGGTTCATGACTGTGCATTACACAGACGGTTATCTTGAAATAGGAACTTATCTGTTCCAAGTAATACGAAATGAAGCAAAGACTTTTCTCATCACAACGCAGTAAGTACAAGAAAACTGTCATTCAAAACATTTAGTAAACATTTGTGAACGTGTCTCATATTGCATAATGAACATTAATACAAGTTCATTTACTGTTATTAATCAACCATCTGCTCACACAGACAACAGAAAACTTCGTCAGGCGCTTGCTGTGTCACAACTTTGAGTCCCTCAGTGTGGCAACAATCTGAAACAGAACGTGAACAAGAGGTTTTCCAAATGGTGCCAACTTTTAACGGTAAGTACTTGTGGGCCGGTGGACAACTTATTGGGCCCCTACTATAGCTAGTTTGTTAGGGACTCGTAACATACTAATGGTTGCTGCTCTCTTGTCCGAAGGGTGTTCTACCCTGTGCAAGCTTCTTCATGTAGAATAACTACTGCAGACTACATCCTCTTGAACCTGCCTACTGTATACATCTCCGTACTTTAATAGTTTAGGAAACTGACCATTCCTAAAGGAAGAACTACAAATATGGCTAAACACAGGACTAACATGTTCAGCACAGTACTTCAATATTCTGCTAGGCACTCCATAATAACCATGAGGGTCCTTCGCTTCAGTGATTTAATTACTGACTCAATCTCACCCTTGTCTGTATCACATTGGAGGATTTCAGACATAAATCTCGGAAAGGTATTTTGCCAAGAAAGTTATATGATTCCCTGCAGAAACTAAATTTTTATTTAATTCACCAGCAATGCTCAGAGAAGATTGTTAAATACTGTACATATATCTGATTTATCAGTAACAGAAACATTTTTACTACGAACTGACTTTATACCGTCGATCTTGTGCTGCTGACCAAACACTTCCTTCACAACTGACCATATGGTTTTAATTTTATTATGTGAATTCGCTTTTCTATTTGCATACCACATCCTCTTTGTCTTCCTAGTAACATTTTTAAGCACCTTACAGTACTGTTTGTAATGGGCTACTGTAGCTCGATTATGGCTAGTTCTAAAATTTTGATATAATCGGTTAGTGGTTCACATGCTGGGCTCTTTCGGGCATCTGTTGGCCTTTAGGCCGCTACACACGTGCACCTGGACCTGACTGGTTTACCCACGCAGGCGCGTCCGTGCAGTCATATCGAGGCGTGTGGACGACGAAAATGCACAGCTCTGTGTACTGCACAGGCGGTGGAGAAAATACAATTCGATATGATCCGCAAGGAACTGCAAAGAAAGTGAAAGAACCTTGGAAACTAGAAAGTTGTTCCCTTGTAATACATGAACGAATACTGAAACGGGGCAAGCAAAATAGAATAATTTCTTGGAACAAACTGACATATGTATACATGCGCTTAATTTTTCTTCAACCACTCTTTACGCCTCTTAAATTTTTTCCTGACTCTTTAAGCGCCTTGGCTTGTAAGAACTAAGCTGAATATCACTAGAGACCATGACAAACCAATAAAATCGCGTGTACAGTTTAATCCTCTTCCTCTTCGAAGTTGCCCTGCTGGCTGGTACGCCATGAACATCCTGCGTCCTGATGTGTTACGTTCTATGCGGAAGTATCGTGGCGCCATCTTCCAACACGACAATGCTGGTGGACACAGCGCACATTCCTCCACGTGAAGTTTAGAAGTACTCCCGCCGCCACCAAGCTCTCCACAACTGTCCCACACAGAACATGTGTGGTACCGGACAGGATGCCAACTCTGTCCCAACGCCGGTATCCGGGATACCAAGGACCAACTACAGCAGCTGTGGACCAGCTTGCCTCCAGAGTATACAGAGAGTATACAGTGGTTTTATGACACCCTAACCAAATAAATGAATGCATGTATCCACAGCAGAGGCGGTGCAACCTCATACAGATAAGTGGACTCTTAATGCCAAGTTCTTACTTTGTAAATTTGACTCAATATTGCAATCACTGAAATAATATCACATGGCCCATTACGTTTCATGTTTCCTCCTGCTCTTCTGGATGTTTCACATTTTTTGTCAGGCAGGTTCTTTACTCTGCCGCATCGTGGGGCCGACAAGTGTTTCGCCGAAATGCATAGCAATCGCACCAGCTACCGAGCGTTGCGATGTCATGTGCTGGGTATAGCTGGAGGTACGATATGGGAACACTTTCAACTTTGTTTGGGACGACCGTCTATTGGCGACCTAAGAGAGACTTATGACCAACATCTCAAGTGAATTAATAGGGGGTCACCAACTTTTGGATGCATCTATGCTATCCGCAAGACTAGTGACCTATTTGTTAAAATTCATCAAATCCAGAGTTCTATTGGCAGACGCGTTTGAATGTATTTAACGATAACACAAAGGAGGTAATCTGTACACGCGATTTTATTGGTACATCATGGTCAACAGAATACGTACTAGTGATATTTTGTTTAGTTCTTACAAACCAAAACGCTTAAAAAGGTAGAAAAAGTTAGATGGCGTGAAATATAATTGAAGAAAAAATTAAGCACATATACATGTCAGTTTGTTCCAAGAGCTTATTCTATTTCCTCGCCCAGTTTCAGGATTGGTTCATGTATTTCAAGAGAACAATTCCTAATTTCAAAGGTTCTTTAACTTTCTTTGCAGTTTCTTCCGATAATGGGTTATAACACTGTTTATTTGAAAATTTTAATCTACTTGTTGGCTTCTTTTTTATAATTATCAATTTCGGATACTTTTGTCTGCCAGTCGCAATAATCTTTGCTCTTAAATTGCGACAGGTATAGGTGTTAGATTTCAATATATTTCTCGATGCAGTTAATGTCAGGACTGATGAAACGGGAGTGAGTGGGTAACGTCTGAAGTTGCATTAGGCTTTTCGCGGATGGTAGTGTTGTATAGACAGAAGTAGCAATGCTAGGAAATTGTACCAAAACGCAGGAAGATCTGCACGGGATCGAAGACTGATGCAGGGATTGGCAGCTGAACGTCGACATAAACAAATGGAAGTAACTGCGCATGAATAAGCAGAAAGACCTTTTATTGTATGATTACGTGATTGCAGGACCATTATTGGAAGCAATAACATCCATTATATATCAACGAGTATGCGTAAGGAGAATCTGAAGTGCGACGACAACATAAAACTAATCGCAGGAAAGGCAGATACCAGACAGATTGATTGGAAGAATTTTCATGAAGTGTAGTCCGCCCAAAAATGAAGTAGTTTGCAAAAATCTCGTTTGACCAACACTTTAAAATCGCTTGTCGGTCTGGCTTCTGTGCTACACAGGATTGATAGAGGAAATTCGGAAGAGCCAAAGAAGCGCAGAGCGTTGTGTTACAGGTTCATTATTAAGTTCGAGGGCGTCACGGAAATGCTCGGCCAATTCCTGTCGCAGACGCTGCACGACAGGCGTTCTGTCTCACGGTATGGTTTACTGTTTAAGTTCCGAAAGCGTATGTTCCTACAAGAGCCAGCCAATATATTGCTTTCTTCTACGCATAAATCGAGTATAGGCCATGAGCGTAAAAATTAGAGAGAAGAGAGAATAGAGATTCGATCAGACACAGCTTACCAACGATCTTTCTTCCCGCGAACCATTCGTGAATGGAGCAGGAAAAGGGGAAGCAACTGTGGTACGCAAAGTATCCTCCATCAAACACCGTACAGTAGTTTGCGGACTATACAGGGGAATCATCTAAAACCTGCACGCAGATATTTCTAGAATGGCACTCGCCCAAGATATACGGATTTCACAGATTGGAATAGCAGACAGGGGACCGCCTTTGCAGTCCGAACACTTATCAGTTTCAAATGTCTATTTATTTACTTAAAGAACAAATATATCAATCGGACAATAATTACTGACAGTACCACAGTCAACGTGGAGTAAATCAACGTCAATGGCGTTTGTTGCAAGAGTCTAGTGTAAGTAGTTCACTCTGTGCATAATTTGAACATTGTAGACCTGACAGTTATTTGTTCCATGTGAATTAGACATGGATGTGTACGTGCAGCCCTACACAGATGGTAATACGTCTCCGGAGGTGCCGTGTTGCTAAATGGAAGATTGCCTTGGAAAAACGAAAGACAAACATAGGTGAACGAAAGAACCTATTTACCATCAAAGCAGCTTGTGCTCAAAATGACCACCACCAGCATCAGCACAAGCTTGCAGTCAGCCATGCAACGGTTGGTGCATACGTTCTAGCGTTTCTGTGGAAAATGCAGCGCAGGCAGCAGTACTATGCCGTTTCATATAATCTTTTATGGGCGGTCTGTTCTTGAGACCGTCTTTCAGTTTCCCTCACACAAAAAAATCCAATGGCTTCAGATCTGGGGAACGGGCCGTCGAAGGTGCAGGTCCTCTTCATCAAATCTATCGATTTGGAAACAATCCCTAAAGATCCACAGTTGTAATTCGTGTACTATGGCCCCGACAACCATCATGTTGATACCAGAAGTTCCTCCGGGTCTGAACACTAACGTCTCTAATATCTGTGGAAGATGGTCCGCTAGGAGGTTGAGTTACTGTGCGAACAACGGGCCTATGAGGTGATGGTGCCCTATTCCACACAAGACGTTTAAGCTCCATGGACGGTGACGTTCCACCTGACGAGGCTAACAGGGATTGTCAACAGACCAGTAGCGCATGTTTCTGAGATTCAGTTGGCTGTGGTTAGTAAATTTAGCTTCATCCGTAAACAAGAAACATTACACGTCCGGAGCATCATGTTCAAATGTCTATGTCCAAAATTTCACACGATTCGCAAAATAATTTCCATACGGCGCTTGATGGAGAGAAATGTTATAGAAACGGAACTTATGACGATGGAGAACGCGTAGTATACTTTCCTGACTCATGCTGCTTCCTTGTGCGACTGCACGGGAACTACTTTGCGATCTACCGTTACAGCAGCCAGGACAATTTCACGAAACCTCTCCAGACGCCGGCCGCTGTGGTCGAGCGGTTCTAGGCGCTTCAGTCCGGAACCGCGCTGCTGGTGCTGGTGTTGCGGTCGCAGGTTCGAATCCTGCCTCGGGCATGGATGTGTGTGATGTCCTTAGGTTGTTAGGTTTAAATAGTTCTAAGTCTAGGGGACTTATGACCTCAGATGTTACGTCCCATACAGCTTAGAGCCATTTGAACCTCTCCACGCACACGTTTCGTTCTGTTATGTATTTTAGGTTTACACCACGACTTGCGCGTAACTGTGAAGAGGGTGACAAATGAATGCCGCTATGATTCACGTCTTTTGGATATCTCTCGGCACACACGGCACACGAACGAGCGGTATTCTGCCTATATTCACCATAAACCATGAGCACGCCAGTTTTTCCGCATTGGGAAATACCATCTTTGAGGCACATCCTACTGTATCCATTATCACATAATAACTCACAGGACCATCGCAATGCAATCGCAGTTACACACAACACATTGTAAACAAACATACCGTCGTCGCATAGCATCTAAGTAACAGGATGTGACAAACAGCTGTTAGTGTTTACAACGTTCATAATACACTAATTCGTTAACTACTTGCCTAGTTTCCTGTAAAATACACTACTGACATTCTTTTTTATGCTATTTTAGGATTTTACTGTGAATCACCATTGTCCCATCTAAAAATCTATATCTGTTGTAAATAACTGCACTTTCGTACACGTCTCAAAATCTGGTTCCCGGCTTCGATTCCCGGCGGGGTCAGGGATTTTCTCTGCCTCGTGATGACTGGGTGTTGTGTGATGTCCTTAGGTTAGTTAGGTTTAAGTAGTTCTAAGTTCTAGGGGACTGATGATCATAGCTGTGAAGTCCCATAGTGCTCAGAGCCATTTGAACTATCAAAATCTGTCTGTTGGCTGCAAATACGAATACGCGCACTCGCTATAATTACCTTCCATGAAAACCGCATATCGATACAGATGCAGAGTTTCTAGCAATAAGACAGCCACTTGCTGTAGAATGGCTTATTGCTAACATGCTGTGAAGGAAAGCAAACCGTTGTGTTAGGGAGGAAAAGTTGGACCTGTCAACTAGAATTGGCGAAGTGCTACAGTTACAGACTATCTGGACGAAGAAAATGCGGTCACTGGTCCAATTATGCCTCGGCCTTGTGTACATCCGGCGGGAAACAGTGTTCCTCGAAGCAGACAGGGACCCTGTGGCCCGCAGTGCAGGTAGAAATAGCTTGCAAATCGTGCTGCCGTATCGGCCGAATGTACACGCCGGACATGTTCCGCAGTAGCGTGCTGCGCTGATATGGGCAGTGGACAGCCAATCCGGCGTGCCTCCCTCATCTGCGCGTTCCGTGTCACCACGGAGACTCTACGTCTGCTCTGAAGCGAGGGAGAAGTGGGGGGAGGTGAGTTCATGGCCACGTGCCCACGCGCCGCTCCGCGCACCCACATTGCACGTGCACGTGCCGCCGAACACTCGCCGCGCCTCTGCTCGCTCTGCCATGGCACTACTGAATTGCCTCCAAAATAAAAATTACTAAGCGACCAACACGTTTCATGCTTTCGAGTCGCAGTTGCAAACTGCCTATCCAATCGCTTCCAGGGGTAGCAAACACCTGATTTTCGATATTTAATATAATTACTGACTGAATTTAAAAATTTAAAATGCTGTCCTAATCTGCTCATTAAGAGGTATAGAGTAAGACAAGTATTACAGTTTGAGATGCGTATACGTATTGAGCCACTGTAGCTTACCACGCGCATATTACTACGACTACACTGGTCCAGATAATGAGAGCACTTAGGAATTTTCAACAAACTTCACACGTAATTTAAAACCTTATCAAAACTTTTTTTCGCTGACAGCCTCGAATGAAAGGATTGCAGGAAAAAAGTTTATCACTTCTTACATCTTTGTTGTTCGTGCAGCAAAACTTCGGCATCAGACATGACGTTTTATCTCATTAATTCTTTGCTCCCAACTCATTTCGCAACATGGTTTGTAGCCAGTATATACATACAGGACTGACATCACTGTTCAGGAGATATGACGTCAAAAACGTTGAAATGCGTGGAAAAAAACTAGCGTTTGCTTAAGATGGAGCGCAAATTAGCCAGGCTATTTTTTGTTTTGTTTTTAGCTTCAACATGCTCCATTACAACTTTATCTAATGCTACATGTATGTACTGCGTGTGTTTTCGTATGTAATGTCCGCCCCCGGTAGCTGAGTGATGCCGGCACGGTAGCTCAGCGTGTTCGGTCAGAGAGCCGGTTGGCCTCTGTAATAAAAAAACTGAGTGGAAGGATCAACCACCGAACTTGAACAGGATGTCTTGCGACGTCCGCAACGACCAAACAACGATCGGTAACGAACAAAACAAGAAAAAAAAAAGTGGTCAGCGCGACAGACTGTCAATCCTAAGGACCCGGGTTCGATTCCCGGCTGGGTCGGCGATTTTCTCCGCTCAGGGAGTCGCCGAAGTGGTGTCAAATCGAAATACTGGCACCAGGCGAGCGGTCTAACCAACAGGAGGCCCTCGTCACACGCTATTATTATTATTATTATTATTATTCGTATGTAATGTAATGTTTAAGTTGGATGATGATGATGATAGAAGGGAGATAGTGGAAACCCGGTGCCGGCACATAGCCTACTCCTCGCGAATAGTACAAATCTTAACGTGTCGATCCAGCGGAAGGAATACCATCAGTGTCACACGACCTCACTTCATGAGACAATGCGGAGAAGTTTGGTACAAGTTACGTTGCACAGAGAATATGGGGAAAGCAGACCAAAGACAGCATTTTCTTGGTGGAACACTTGGAAGGTGCAACAAATCTGCAAAGAGACAACATACACTATGCTTGTTCGTCGTACTGCAGGTAGGCTCCTTACCGGATAGGATTGATAGATGATACCAACGAAGCTCTAACGAGTGCAATTCGTTTTGTATCAACAGGAAATAGTGGAGTTTCGTGGGTATGGTAAATGTCTCGGGGTGGCAGTCATTAAAACGAAGGCGTTTTTCGCTGCAACTAAATCTTTTAACACAATTTCGATGAACGGCTTGCCCCTCCGAATGCGAAAATATTTTGCAGGGTGAAATGAAATCGCGATAAAACACGAGAAATCAGAGCTCGCACACGAATACACTTACGGAAAAAATCCCAGCACTACAAAATAGAGTAATTAAATTTAGGGAATACATTCGTCTATGTAACATATTTACGCGATAAAAATTGCGAGATCACAGGTTAATGCAGCACGAGACCACTGCAAATGTGAAATGCTGGTACATTAATAACCTGTGTAACTGGCAGGATGTTCAATGCAAGTATGCAAACTTACATGCTTTGTGTTGTACAGCTGCATGATGTCAGTTTGCGTTCCCTGATTTTTGCACTTGGTTGGTCAATACAGGGCCAGTTAATGCTGTTTGTGAATAATGGTAGAGGTGTCGTCCGATGATGTCGCATATGTGCGCGACTGGAGAGAGATCTCGTGACAGAGCAGGCCAAGGCAACATGTCGACACTCTGTAGAGGATGTTTGGTTACAACACCGGTATGTGGGAGAGATTTAGCCTGTTGGAAAACACCCCTTGGAATGAAACTTCCTGGCAGATTAAAATTGTGTGCCGGACCGAGACTCGAACTCGGGACCTTTGCCTTTCGCGGGCAAGTGCTGTACCATCTGAGCTACCCAAGCACGACTCACAACTCGTCCTCGCAGTTTCAATTCTGCCGGTACCTCGTCTCCTACCTTCCAAACTTCACAGCCCTGACATAGCCCCCTCGGACTTCCATTAAAGGATTCCATTCGTGGAAGACGTTTTGATGACGATGAGGTGACCCACCCAATGAAGCACTGGCTCCGCCACCAGGACATCGATTGGCAGCGACAGGGCATACACGCTCTTGTTTCGCGCTGGAGGATGGCCATACAACGGGATGGAGATTACGTGGAAAAATAAGGTGTCTAGATAAAACAACATTCTTTCCTGTGTGTAATTCTCATTATGTTCAATAAAGAACTGTTGAAGAAAAAGTGCGGTGTATTATTTTCTGGGCAACCCTCGTAGCATTCGGGTCAATGCCAGCTTCACCCTACACCTAACTGCGCCAGCTCTGCGACTGGATTGAGAACTTCTTGCACGGAGAAACGCTGTTAGTTATCCTGGAGACACGAGCACAAAAGTAATTTCAGGATAGCAAAGCACTGGAGTTGTGTTGGAACGATAATGGCGAACGCAAACAGAAGTATGAACAAATTTCACAGACGAGCCTGGAGACTGCTACAGATCAGTCGCTGTACAACGCTACGGGATAAACACACAGTGGTGTTGGCACTGTGGTGAGGCTGGTGAACGGCAGTGCAACAGCGACGCAGTCGTGATGATGTGCTCATCGCGATGAATCATCACGAGCTGGAGTCGCGACACCGTGGCACGGGACAGAGATAAAAAAGCCACAGCCGCATGTGGCTCGTCACATTTCAGTGGCTCAAAGAATTCCCCTGTTCCAGTTGTTGGCACCAAAATACATTACCCAGTGCAGACACTGAAAACTCGTGTAATAATTGATGAAGGGGAGTAGTTCATGCAGCGTTGAAAAGCATACAAAATCCCGTGACATTACGGTAGATCTCCTTCAGAGGTGCATCCGCTGTTTTGCCGTGGCAGTGTGTAGTCCAGACGTCGTCGTTGCCGCCGCCGATGCACTTCTGGACATTGTTTCCGTCCTAGTTTTACTTCCGTGGTCATTCCGGTGCTAAAAGTCCTCTGCCCGCCTTCTCCTTTATTTTCCTCTACGTTATTGTCCGTCTGTTCTTTCGAGCATTACAGCTTTTTGTAGTCAGTCTTCTGCTCTCATAATAGGTCCATAATCGTTGTCCCACCTGCAGTATTTTGGTCTCCAAAGATATTTTTGCCAGGACCTTTTTTGTTTCAGTCCACGAAATCCGCAGGCTGCTTCTCCAAAGCCATATTTCAAAAGCATTTCTTACGATCTAGTTTTTTCATTAATTACAAATTACATCCGCACAAAACTATGGGAAAGAAAGTCTGAGCCATTTTTATTTTGGTAATTAATAACTTTTTCCTTTTCTTTACTAACTTCCTGAATTTATATATGATGGTTTTTTTAAGTTTTATTCTTTCTGTCAGTCGTTCAGTGAAGGAGCTGCTTTTAGTATCTTTAGATTCTAAATGTTTATCGACTTCCTTATTGACTTACCGATCCATGACGACATTAGTCTGCACTTTTTTTTTTAGAAATTTTTGTTTTCTTGAAATTTGGCCTAAGGTCAAGATTTTCGGTTTCTATTCATAGCTTTTCCAGCACACTTTTAATGTCTTCTTCACTGCCTGCTATAAGTGTTGCGTCATCCGTATATTTTAAGTTGTGAGCATATGCACTCCCCGTCAATTTGAAATCTCGTTTCCGTAACTGCTAGATATGCAGTTATCATATAAACTGACAAGGGATGGAGTGCGGATGCCCACCATGCCCGACTTCTTAAGGGAATCAGTGACTGCGAGTAAGGGGTTCGCGGATACATGACACTACGTCAATAGTGTGTAACGGACTGCGAATATGGGTGGGCAGGGAAGCGTGCTCGGATGGCCGAAGCGACTGAGACGACCGCTCGCGTACCGAGGGAAATCTGGGTTAAGAGTTTCGGTCCAGCACAAATTTTCACCTGTTAAATTGTTTCATTTCAAAGCCCAAATGCGGCTAACGTCAATGAAACCTTAAACTAAGGAGATTGTTACTGACTGCTTTACCTACCCCGAAAATTTCTATATGTTCTAGCTGTATTTTTACTGGTACTGCTTGTTTGTTGTACAAATTTCCTATCAGCTGTATAAGATGCTTTGGCATTGTCATTAAGCCTACGAAAGTCCAGGAATGAGTGAAGGGAGCAGATGCAAGAATCTTACATCATCGACCACGGTAAGATCCTAGTGAAAATACTTTGCCGTTGCCTGTTATCAACAGTGAAGTGTGTACCTGCGTCATATGGAAGACTGTGATGGGTGCTTGTACAGTGTTGTGTTGAGTTAGAGGGTGAAACCAAGGCTGGCACATAATCTACTGCCGGCCGCGGTCGTCTCGCGGTTAAGGCGCTCAGTCCGGAACCGCGCGACTGCTACGGTCGCAGGTTCGAATCCTGCCTCGGGCATTGATGTGTGTGATGTCCTTAGGTTAGTTTGGTTTACGTAGTTCTAAGTTCTAGGGGACTGATGACCACAGAAGTTAAGTCCCATAGTGCTCAGAGCCATAATCTACTACCCTGGAACAGTACGAAGGGGGACCGCCGAGGTTAACGTCCCCATCTGACGGACGTGTGACTATCAAGATGTCACATCCCTCACTTCATGAGGGAGTGGCAACTGACCCTTAACATAGACAAATGTAATGTATTGCGAATACATAGAAAGGAGGATCCTTTATTGTATGATTATATGATAGCGGAACAAACACTGGTAGCAGTTACTTCTGTAAAATATCTGGGAGTATGCGTACGGAACGATTTGAAGTGGAATGATCATATAAAATTAATTGTTGGTAAGGCGGGTACCAGGTTGAGATTCATTGGGAGAGTCCTTAGAAAATGTAGTCCATCAACAAAGGAGGTGGCTTACAAAACACTCGTTCGACCTATACTTGAGTATTGCTCATCAGTGTGGGATCCGTACCAGATCGGGTTGACGGAGGAGATAGAGAAGATCCAAAGAAGAGCGGCGCGTTTCGTCACAGGGTTATTTGGTAACCGTGATAGCGTTACGGAGATGTTTAGCAAACTCAAGTGGCAGACTCTGCAAGAGAGGCGCTCTGCATCGCAGTGTAGATTGCTCGCCAGGTTTCGAGAGGGTGCGTTTCTGGATGAGGTATCGAATATATCGCTTCCCCCTACTTATACCTCCCGAGGAGATCACGAATGTAAAATTAGAGAGATTCGAGCGCGCTCGGAGGCTTTCAGACAGTCGTTCTTCCCGCGAACCATACGTGACTGGAACAGGAAAGGGAGGTAAAGACAGTGGCACGTAAAGTGCCCTCCGTCACACACCGTTGGGTGGCTTGCGGAGTATAAATGTAGATGTAGAATCCGGAGACGTTTAGAATTTAATCCACGGCATTGGCGCGGAGGCTAGTGTCTAAGAACTTTACGCCGCCACTTCTCCTCCCCCTTCCAGTCAAATACTGGCGCTGAAAATGACATCCACCAACAGGATTTGAACTGGCTTACCTCTGAGTCGAGCGCAAACGCACAAGCGGGCATTGGTGACCTCTGCTGCACAGGCGGGTTAAGCTCAGTATTTTCTACATTTTTGAGTGACCTACATAGTTTGTTATTTTCTATGAAGCACATTGGTTGAGTCTTGTTGATATTGTCTGGCTTTTTCCATTAGCCAGCTTATGTTTACTATTTGTTCTCTGGCGCCTCTACTACCTCTTCCAAACGTTGATTGTTCCCCTGGGAATACACTGGCCACGTATGATATAGTCTTTCTTTTCTCTAGCAAATACCCAGTTCCTGTATGCAATGAACCCACTGTGTAGTTTTGCGCACTAAACAACCATTCGTTATGAAACGGGGGAGGCTGAGAGTTGAAGATTGTTCTGCGTCGTCGTGATGGGGACCGTAGAAAGTGAAGGAGGCTGGAAAGCGAGGCTTGGCCAGCCACGCGTCCCGAGCACGTCTCGTTACTCAGTCCGCTTCTCGGAACTTTCCTCGCATGCAATGCACGCCGTATGTCACTTACGCTCGTGAAAGTCCCGGTACATTCTAGGCACGAACACGGGTAGCATTCGAACTACTCTGTACTAAAAACTGCGACAATTCCACGATTATAGCAAATGTTGAATTTCGCGAGACACAGTCAGACTACCTACATCTATAAGTTAAGTCAGTGTGTTAATTATCACCTCGAAAAAAAATAAAGTTACTTAGCTGTATCTCGTTTCTTTACACCTATATGACTGCAGTGCTTACATAAAGTAACTTTCTAGCGCCACAATGCCGTTGCATGTCGCTAGAGTACAGCAGCCCACTGCTTCATCTATTTGTAGGGGAACATCGCTGCAGCAATCCAGGCTGACATGGTGGAAGTCTACGACGGCGACAACACACCATCGTATTGCACAGTGCTTAGACGGCGCAAACGCTCTGGTAAAACAAAGCTGAATGAACCCAAGTAACAAAATTTTGCTCCTCCTCCATCAAGCAGTACACTTTGTCCGGTCCGGCTTTAATCCCGTATCCGTCTGTGACGTAAATTTATCTTCACTGTGTATTTATACCACATTTCTTCGGCCGTGTACGATGAATTTAACTTAGATTTTATGTAATTTGCGCGCAACAATGTTTTAGTATAAATGTAAACAAATTCAATGTAATCTGTAATCGAGTTCGTTATAGTCTACGCAACGTTTGTTGCAGTTAGAAAGAGCTCTGGTGCCGTACGTGAAGCTTTTTTCAGAACCCAGTATAATGAGGCACGAAACTCCCACGGTTTTTCTGCAACTTCTCTACCGCAGCCCCGTCAAGCGACTGCCACGTACAAACACACTGCGAAACGGTTGCATGTATGGAGTGGAGAAGCACATTGAAAGTGCACATGAGGTCATATTTCTGACAATGAGAGCAGCTGCTTCCGTGGGATTTGGAATACATGAAGGGCTGCTATTGTTTATCAAGAATAGAAAAATTAGCACCATAGGAATAATTGACAATACAGCAGTGTGGTAACCGAAAGTGAACAGGTTGTGCTGAATGTAAAGGAGTGTGTGCAAGACGTAGTTTAACATAAGCACACAAATAACAAAAAGTGACACAAACGGACATGCTGGAGGACTAAGATTTACAGCTGGGAAAGAGGATCTTTGAGATTATATATAGATCTTGATAGGTACACGCATAGCACAGAAGCGCGGAAAAGGCCAAAAGGGCGATTATGGGAGGCAGCAGCAGCATCAGCAGCTAATCTCTAAGAATGTAAAAATAATGCCTATATTTGAATCTATTAAAATGAGTCGATTTCGCAATGAAACTCGCGAAACGAACTACATTCAGAGTACAGGATCAGAAAGTATATATACTCATCACTTCGATTTTAACAAGTCAGGTTACAATTAGTTTGTTTAAGAATTTTCAATGACATGGTTTCGACACTGCTACTGAAAACAAAGTTGCTCTGAGATTTTATTATTTACACTGTAACCTACGAAATCACCTGCTGTTTTCTCCGACCAAAATGGATAACAAAGGTTTTATTATATTTTCGCATTAACGGAAGATGGTATACTAGTTTAATTATATTTTCGTATTCCCCTAGGAAATATATATCTCGCCGTCACGTTTAGTGACTTAGAAATTATGGGGCTAGCAGCCTTAAAATAGCAAGTTCTCAGTTTATACCATAGTACTCTTCTGTTCAAAAATGGCTCTGAGCACTGTGGGACTTAACTTCTGAGGTCATCAGTCCCGTAGACTTAGGACTACTTAAACCTAATAACTAACCTAAGGACATCACACACATCCACGCCCGAGGCAGGATTCGAACCTACGACCGTAGCGGTCGCGCAGTTCCAGACTGTAGCGCTTAGAACCGCTCGGCCACCCCGGCCGGCTATTCTTCTATTACTACGCGCAAGCCGCATTATCCTCGCCTCTGCTAACAAATGTAACATGTTTTTGCCCTGTGGTGTTTGATGGGACAGCTGAAGACGGGGGACTCACAATGAGGTGTGAAGTCATTTCTTTGTAGTAATAGTTGAATGGGATAATGCTGAGAGAAGAGCTCAAGCACAGATACAGTGGAAGCAGTTTTTTTTTTTTTTTTTTTTTTTTTTTTTTTAATTCAGATACGAGCGGGACGAAGAAGTTATAAGGAATTCATCATGGCGTCATAATAGATGTAACGAATTACCTATTTTTAATAAGGAGTATAAAGTTTAAATATTTCGTCTCAGGAAAGAACGTGACGAAGGGAAAGACGAAACAGACGACGCAAGACCAGAATACTCATCTAATACATCGACGCAGAAGAGTGAAAAAAATCAACACAACCAATGCGCGAGTACTGAGTGGCATTCGTAAAAGAAATGCGTGTGAACGGAACGGACTGTGTATGAAGAGTATAACGGCTATTTAGTTCGACTGACAGTGAGACAGTGAGCTACAACGGAGTTTTGGACTGTGTAAAAGGAAAGATATTATAGAGCGATCTCTGTGTACTGAAAAGGTGAACAGTAATTATCCTCAGATCCTTTACTGGGATGACCAAGCACAGGTTGACACTAATTTTCAACACATTACGGCCCAACAAATCAAATACATTACTGCGTGCGCGTTCAGCGTTGTTAACGGTAACTGTATGTGAATCAGCTCTGACAAACCCGTTTACATATCCTTCCTAGACAGTTACAAAGAAACTCATGATGTCTGACGGAGTTGTGGTTTGAGCTATTTAACATTTCAGCTAATTTTGGACTTTATGAAGCCGATTATCGCCACAATGGCAGACAGCACTATCCATCGGCAGAACCAGGGACCGTCCTTACGGCAAGGAAGATCGGCAGCGCAAGAAAGTTGCAGCTGATACCGATATTACGACGCTACAGTTCTATAAAGCCTGTTTTCAACTCAGTTAAAAACCGAGCGAGGTGGCGCAGTGGTTAGCACACTGGACTCGCATTCGGGAGGACGGCGGCTCAATCCCTTCTCCAGCCATCCTGATTTAGGTTTTCCGTGATTTCCCTAAATCGTTTCAAGCAAATGCCGGGATGGTTCCTTTGAAAGGGCACGGCCGATTTCCTTCCCAATCCTACCCTAACCCGAGCTTGTGCTCCATCTCTAATGTCGGCGGGACGTTAAACACTAACCACCACCACCACCACCACCACCACCAGTTAAAACCTTCTGAGTGTTTAAACTTTGCAGTAGCTATCAGTTACCACAATAATATTCAAGACAGACAGTCTAATATTTTGCTTTACTGAGAAACTGAAGCGAGGTAACTTGGTTGTCTACAAGAAATATTAGGTCTCTCTGAGTTACAGCACTGACATTACGTCAGTATATTAATCGAAGACTGCACCCGAAATATGCGATCACGCACGCAAAAATAGTGTTTTAAAGCTACCCCGCGGAAGTTTTCCAATTCATTTATGATAACTGACGTACACATTGTTCAACAGATTCTAAGCCGGCCGGTGTGGCCGTGCGGTTCTAGGCGCTTCAGTCTGGAACCGCGTGACCGCTACCGTCGCAGGTTCGAATCCTGCCTCGGGCATGGATGTGTGTGATGTCCTTAGGTTAGTTAGGTTTAAGTAGTTCTAAGTTCTAGGGGACTGATGACCACAGATGTTAAGTCCCATAGTGCTCAGAGCCATTTGAACCATTTTCAACATATTCTAATAAATTCCTATCAAGTCAAATACACACAAGTTTATCTAGGGAAATTTGCACTAACAACATTAATAGCACACGAACTACTTGCATCATGACTCAATTTTACCTACGCACTTTACACACTTCATCTATTTATATTACAATTTTACTCGTTTATGTACGTATGATGGTGTGCATGTGTGTATACACACTTGTGGAAGTGAGACACAGCCATCGTGACAGTTTAGTGCATGCATTTGTCCAGATTTATTTTGGCAAAACTGTAGCGAGTATGGAGGTAGTAATTTGGGTGTTTGGTCACTGATAGTGCTATCGGTCAATCAGTTATCCCTTCATTCAAACAAAGTGATAGAGCAGTGTTCCAGCGTTATTTTGGCAGTCAGGCAAATTTTAACTGTTTCTTACTGGATCCATATATCTGGTCTGCCAGCAAGCCTTTGTACTGGGTGGCTATTGAGTTTTTATTACATAATCTTGAATCTGGCTTCTAACAAATTTTTCCATCGGTCTGTCCTGTAATCTTCTGTATTTTTCTTCTAAGATTCAGACGTTCAGCGGATGCAGGTACTTATTCTTAGGTATGCTATCAAAGCTAAGCACACTATAACCCTCTTACCCGCTTTATAGTGAACAACCATAAGCAAAATGTTTTATGTATTTACGAAAGCGTGTGCTGGTACACCTCGGACAGCTGACGCTCAAGTTCCCTTCCGAGGGATTCTCGTTTAATGTAAATGGAACTTCACCTTCTGTTGCAGCTACTGGTTATCCGCGTGATGCTAAGCAGAAGTGCGAGCAAACAACACCTCTGGTGTTTACACACGGGGCGAGATAAAATGCCCTACTTCCGTCAATCACTGCGTCACATGAGATGTAGCGTTGAAACATGGATGATTCACATTTTTAAGAACTGTCGTTCCGACTAACTTTCAGTTGATCAATTTCCATTGAAAAAGTTAAGATTACCACAGAACAGACGTTATCTCTTACATTCAAAAAAATCTCAATGAAAACTACCTCGTAGAACTAAATGTGACAGATGTACACCGCAACACAGCACTTGTAATCTGAAGTGGCTTGTCAGAATACCGAAGCGTATCTTACAGCAATCTCTTTCAGCGTTAAGTAAACTAAGGAGAAACCTGGAAAGGTGATTGAAGTCCAAGGAGAAGAAATGAAATTTCAAGATTTTCCAGTGTCGTTGCAGTTCCGTTAGCGACAGCAATGACTAGTTGAACGGAATGAATAGGTTACCAGATGAATACCAACAAAAGTAAGATGAAGAGCTAAGGTTTTGTTAAAGGAATTGGTTTAGTCAATGAGGCGTTGAAAGCAGTGAACGAGCTTTGCGTTTAAAGGCGACAAAATAGGTGACAAAGTCAGAACTATAAAAGGTACTAAATCCTGGCTGGCAATAGCAAGAATGTTTTAACTTGAAATGGCATTGAGTTAACAGTAAATATAAACTGAAGCTCGCATCGCGGTGCAGCTTGCTCGCCAGGTTTCGAGAGGGTGCGTTTCTGGATGAGGTATCGAATATATTGCTTCCCCCTACTTATACCTCCCGAGGAGATCACGAATGTAAAATTAGAGAGATTCGAGCGCGCACGGAGGCTTTCAGACAGTCGTTCTTCCCGCGAACCATACGCGACTGGAACAGGAAAGGGAGGTAATGACAGTGGCACGTAAAGTGCCCTCCGCCACACACCGTTGGGTGGCTTGCGGAGTATAAATGTAGATGTATATGTATATGTATATGTTTCGTGGGCAGGATTGTAGAGAATTGTGATGCAGCCGATTAGGAACAGAGAAAAGAAGAAGCCACTCATGGGTAGAACCAGTAATTAATGAAGAGATACTGAATCGACTTGGGATGAAAAAGAGCTTTATGGCAAAATTTCCTGAGGTATCAAGGAATAGTTAATTTGGTAATGGAGGGGTGTGTGAGGGGGGAGGGAGGGAGGGGGGGGGCGAGAGATACAAAGGCTTGAATATAGTGCGCAGGTTTAAACGATAAGGATGCCGTAATTACGCAGATGTGAAACGAATTTCAAAAGATAGATTAGTCTGGAGAGTGGCGTCGAACCAGTCTCTGGACTGAAGACTACGACAATTAAGTAAACTGTGTCCACATAGTTTACCGATACACAAATATCTTTAATAACTTTTGAACACGAGATGGTGCTCTCCAACAGAACATAGTTTTCAATTCGAGCTTGTAGCAGAAACGTAGAAACTAATTTTACAGGACCAGGACTTTTGTTTTCTCACATTCTGCTTGTAAATTGTTAAATATCAATCATAACATGGCGACGGGAATTTCTAATGGTTCAAATGGCTCTGAGCACTATGGGACTTAACAGCTATGGTCATCAGTCCCCTAGAACTTAGAACTACTTAAACCTAACTAACCTAAGGACATCACACACATCCATGCCCGAGGCAGGATTCGAACCTGCGACCGTAGCAGTCGCGCGGTTCCGGACTGCGCGCCTAGAACAGCGAGACCACCGCGGCCGGCGGGGAATTTCTACTTCCAATAATCAATTACAGAATAAATAAACCTTAGATACCAGCAGAATTACTTTCACTTTCCAAAAATTATTTACGGTATAATTTTTACGTACGCAAAATTCTAGGTTTAAGATGATTGTAATGGATTAAATTCATAACCTGTTAAATCAGTTTCGAACGTCAGTAAACTATTACTTTGGTCGAATGAGATTCAAAATCCTTAAGCTGGTTCGTTAGTTTGATGCACCGTGGCTGTAAGTTCTAGTGTCAATATTTTCTAGAAAGAAACGTCCCGTTCGTAGTTTAATAGTCCCCTCTAATATTCTACACTATCGCCGCTGCATAGATTTCTAACGCATATTTTCAGCTATGCTTCCTGTCTTCAGTAGCCCATGCTTCAAATTAAGGATCTGAATTCTCATTTCTTTAAAAGGTACCTTTGGCGTAATCGATGAATGGACTGTTTTTGAATTTCCCGTGTACTCGGATGCATGAAGGTGGTCACGGAGTTTTCGGTCAAATTACTGTTCTTCGAAGAACACTGCACACGGCTGACACAAGAGGACACTGCGATTTTACTTTCCGAAGATGAGCGCAAAGAAGGTGGGGGTAGGATGAGGGGGGGGGGGGGGTGCTGAGTTATAGTTTCCGATATAGTTCCGACAAGCCGTATCGGCGAATGTTCATTACGCGGAGTGCAGCTTTTGGGGAGAGAGCCAACCACAAGCTATAGCACAATAGGACTAATCAGCCGAAGTGCCTCGCCACACGTGAGCAAACGAAACGTACCTCCGAGCAATTTACCTACCGATGCTAGGGTGCCTTAATAGCTACCCGCCATAAGCAAGAAATGTGTTTCCGCAGACAGCAGCGGAATAAATTACTACAATACTCCGACACAGAAGAAAGTCTTGCGGACTTCCACCCTCAAATCAACCACCATATTTCACCGTTTCATTAATTGCTATGAACGTAATATTTTCACTACGGTACTGAGTGAAATGATTTTGCATAATGAAGCAATCGCGGGCAGATGACAATCAAGGCGTGGTATCGCAGCATCACCTTAAGCCATCACTGCGCCTTAGAATCAGTGAACCAGAGGCTTAAGGCTCGATTCCAGTGTGTTCATCTACATTAAAGGACTGCCACTGGACAGGCACACCGCTACTGCGGTGCCGCTCGTGTTTCCGTGCAATGTTATGTGACCGTTGTTTTACAACGTAATAGTCTATAATTAATGAGGGAACAATTCTTTCAGGACGGCATGAAATCATGTCTTTTTAATATTTTTTCATCCTTACCTGAATTAGCGACAAATAAGTACATTCACGAATAGCAAACATCGTAGTTAAAGACTTGCGAGCAGTTCTGATATAACAACCAGAGTAAAGAAGGAAAGAAAAGTACACTATGGATCTATGCACAGATTCTGTTCTTTTATTTTTACATAAAAAAAACATTTAATGTCTATCAGCAATTTTTTCTGAGTCTCTCTCTCTCTCTCTCTCTCTCTCTCTCTCTCTCTCTCTCTCTCTCTCTCTCTCTCTCTGTGTGTGTGTGTGTGTGTGTGTGTGTGTGTGTGTGTGTGTGTGTGTTTTCCCGCTTTTCTTGTTTTCCATCGCGGGGTGGTGTGAGACTTATGCATGAACATCCTATCTTCTCATTTATGATATAAAGCACTCTGAAAGAACCTATGATTACAAATATTTGACATTTCGGTAGATGACGTCAAATGAAAAGACCGTGACATGCAAAATAAGAGCTTTTCCTGCGACAATCACATCGAGCCTCGTACCTGTTATACGGTGTGAAACAACTTTAGTACAGAGCTCTTTAACACGAATGTAAGGTATTTGTTCTAATTTCCTTCTTTCTCTCTACACATCCTGAGCTTCTTCTTCTTCTTCTTCCTCCTTCAGTTGGCAAGCAGTTCAATAATAATAATAATAATAATAATATAGATCACATACATTCAGCAACAGAAAGATTCACATTAAGCAGAAAGGAAGGAGGAAGGGGATTTATCGACATAAAAAAACCTACATTATGGACAGGTAGACAATTTAAGAAAATTCTTTCTAGAACGAGCAGAAACTAGCAAAATACACAAGGCAATCACTCATATAAATACATCGGCTACATTACTGCAATTTCATAACTACTTCTACAACCCTTTCGATCACATAACATCAACAGATACGAAGAAAGTAAATTGGAAAAAGAAAACACTGCATGGCAAGCACCCGTATCATCTAACACAGCCACACATCGATCAAGACGCATCCAAGACATGGCTAAGAAAAGGCAATATATACAGTGAGACGGAAGGATTCATGATTGCAATACAGGATCAAACAATAAACACCAGATATTACAGCAAGCATATTATTAAAGATCCCAATACCACAACAGATAAATGCAGACTTTGCAAACAACAAATAGAAACAGTAGATCACATCACAAGCGGATGTACAATACTAGCAAATACAGAATACCCCAGAAGACATGACAGTGTAGCAAAAATAATACATCAACAGCTTGCCTTACAACATAAACTTATAAAACAACATGTTCCCACATACAAGTATGCACCACAAAATTAACTGGAGAACGATGAATACAAATTATGCTGGAACAGAACCATTATCACGGATAAAACAACACCACATAACAAACCTGACATCATACTCACCAATAAAAAGAAGAAATTAACACAACTAATCGAAATATCCATACCCAATACAACAAATATACAAAAGAAAACAGGAGAAAAAATTGAAAAATACATCCAACTGGCTGAGGAAATCAAGGACATGTGGCATCAGGATAAAGTTGACATTATACCAATTATACTATCAACTACAGGAGTCATACCACACAATATCCACCAGTACATCAATGCAATACAGCTACATCCAAACATATATATACAACTACAGAAATCCGTAATTATTGATACATGTTCAATTACCCGAAAGTTCCTAAATGCAATGTAACATATACCGTACAGTTAAAAGGAAGTGACGCTTGATCAAGGTCCGCGTCACTCCATTTTTAACCGGACTTAACGTCTGAGAAAGTGAAGGAAATAATAATAATAATGTGTGACTAGGGGCCTCCCGTCGGGTAGACCGATCGCCGTGTGCAAGTCTTTCGATTTGACGCCACTTCAGCGACTTGCGCGTCGATGAGGATGAAATGATGATGATTAGGACGACACAACACCCAGTCCCTGAGCGGAGAAAATCTCCGACTGAGCCGGGAATCGAACCCGGGCCCTTAGGATTGACATTCTGTTGCGCTGACCACTTATTTTATCTCATTTTGTTCTCTTTCGTTCGTTGTATCTGCTCGGAGCGGACGTCGTAAGACACCCGTTTCGGTTCGTTGTTGATCAGTGAACTCAGTTTTTTATTACAGAGGGCAGCTAACCATCTGACCGAACACGCTGAGCTACCGTGCCGGCTGATCACTCAGCTACCAGGGGCGAACAGCAGTTCGATGATTTCAAATGATAGAAACACTACAAATTACAATTTGAGTTACCATACTGAATAACGAAGAGCGAAACATCTAGTTAGCATGGGGTCTACAACGAAACTTGAGGACACTACAACCTACTGGTGCAATATGTAATTACAATAATTTTGGAAACCATTGGCACGTCTCCCTTTACTTGTGAGGCACTTGCTAGATAGCAATAGGTTGCAGCAAATTTCCACTGGTTCTGATAAAAGGCCTTGGTATGCATACGCACCAATGGTAGCGGAACTGAGCAGTGTGGCAAGTCCCTCATTCATGGGATAATCCCTCTGGATTAGTGACGATCAGCCAGAATACGGACTATATGTAGGAGTGGTAAAATCATGGCACTGAGAACATTATTGATGACAGAGATGAGAAATGATTGCATGACAGAGAAAAGTTCAAGTGTCGGGCCGGCCCGGTTGCCAGCGAGCAGGCATCAGCTCACACAGGGCTCACCTGTAGTGAGAGAAACCTCACCCACATCTCATACCCCCTTACCTGATGAAAGGCTGGGACAGTAATGGAATAAATAATGGCTTCTAACCATGTGCAGAGGAGATTCGTAATAGCAGAAGTCAAAATGCTAAAATGAACAACAGTAGTACGCAAAATTGCAAAACAAGGTGAGAGAGATCATGTAAAAAGTGGGTGCGTGGGTGCAGCCGAGAGTCCTCTAGGGCTCAGCACGCTGCGCGAGGCGGAAAGCGACCCTTCCATAATCGTCTCACACACGATCTGATGCAGTAAAACTGTTAAATACGGGGGATAGAACCTAACATCTGTGAAGGCATGGGAACCCATTCACCTATTCTTTTGTCATCGGCTATAATCGAGAATAAGGAATCCTTATGGCTTTGAGGTAATTGCAGTGCTATACGAAGGGACACTTCTAAAAAAGTGAAGTAAGGTGCGGCAGAGGAAGGATGTATCGGTTCTGAAAGTAATTAGAAACACGGTAAAATGTTGCGGCAACTTGCCATAGAGTTTGGAACCCCCACATAACGTTGTGTGCAGCTGACAAGACGGCGATTAAGCCAGGGCGGGAACTGTAGCGCGTTAAAGAGCGTGACGTATGGGAACTGTTTAGTACTGAGGAATCTGAGTTTATTAATATTGGCAGCTTGGGTCTAGCCAGCCGCAAACTGCACGGTTTAATGAAAACCTGGCGAGTAACGAAAATTTTCAGGCAGTAACGTAACGGATTTGCGAGGTTATTCAGCAGCTCCACTTTGCTGCACAGGAGATCATATGGAGCTGAGAACAGAGCACGATAGATGTTCTGTCTAAAAAACATATTGTATACATTAATTCACATGTCTTGCGTAAGGTTTGGCAAGTACAATTATCAGGAAAACACTGACGTTCTTAAGTAGTAAAGTAGCAAGAAAATGGGATTTTATGTTCCTTCTGAGCTGTAGGTCCGACAAATGCGTCTAATGGTATCCTGGTTGAGCTCTCACGAGCTCATAATTTTTCCAATACGTTTGTGAATAGACTGTTGATTCCATTTAACAATATATATCTCTTCTATTCACATTATATTTCGCGTAGAGGGCATGACAATAAAACGTAAGAATTTGTGGGTGCATAATGAAGCATACACTTCTTACTTCGTTCCAAAAGCAAAATGCATATAAACAACGACTGAGTAAAATAAGATAAATCCTCCCCCTCCCTCGTACACTGATGCGCCAAAGAAACTGGTATAGGCATGCGTATTATAAACAGGCAGAATACGGCGCTGCCGTCGGCAACGACTATATGAGACAAGTGTCTGGCGCAGTTGTTAGATCGGCTACTGATGCGACATTGGCAGGTTGTCAAGGTTTAAGTGAGTTTGAGTGTGGCGTTACAGTCAGCTCACGAGCGATGGGACACAGCATCTTCGAGGTAGCGGTAAGTGCAACCCTTCCGCAAACTGCTGCGGATTTCAGTGCTGGGCAATCGACAAGTGTCAGTGTGCGACCCATTTAACGTAACATCATTGATATGGGCCTTTGCAGCCGAAGGCCCATTCATATTCCCTTGATGACTTCACAACACAAAGCTTTACGCCTCGCCTGGGCCTTTCTACGCCGACACTGAATAAGAGACTCCCTTTTCATATGATCCTGTACAAATACCACGTTATTTGAAGTACTTACCAACTTGATAATTTGTATACAGCATTGTCACATAATAATCGTGACCGCTGCGGTAGTCCACGTACAGTAATGGAAATAAGTATTCATACAATAGAGCGTGGAAAAGTAAACTGTCTTTATTGACAATACGAAACCAAAAACACTAAATGGATATGCACTATACACAATGGCCAGTCTCCAATGCAGCTATGCTGGTATATAGAACGAGAATGAACAAGCCTTTAAAAAACAAAATACAAAAATGTCTGCCAAGTTCTCTACCGCGCTGGGAATTAAGTATTCATACACCAACAGAAAATGACACTTCTAACAAAGCCAGAACATGTTTAATACTTCGTATGCATACCATTCCGATGTATTACTCCTCGCAACCTCCGTGGCCTGGAATGTACCAATTTTCTTGTAGTTTCTGATGTGATATCTTCCCACTCTCGAAGGAGAGCCTCTTTCAAAGAGGCCTTACTACGGATGTCGTGTTTTGTCACTCGTGTTTCCAGCTCACTCCACAAGTGTTCGATGGGATTCAGGTCCGGGCTCTGAGCTGGTGTTTTAAGAGTGTGTGGAGTGTTGTAGAGCAACCACAGCCGGACAATTTGCGCCGTATGTTTGGGATCATTGTCCTGTCGGAAGTAATAATTTCTAGGAAGACCCAAGGCGTCAACACTCTGTTATAAGTTCTGTTTGAGAATGTTCATATACACTAATCAGTCCATGGTACCTTCCACAAACTTATTTTGCGTACCGGAGGCTGACATACAGCCCCATACCATCACTCCACCACCTCCGTGTTTCACCGTGGGTTGAATGTTGTTTCGGTCGAGGTCTGTATTCGGTATTCTCCAGACCAAGATCCTACCATCGTTGTGCACGATATTAAATTTGCTTTCATCACTAAACAATACTGTATCCCAGAGGTCTGCTGTCTGGGATACATGCTGATTCGCGAACTCCACCCGCCACATCCTGTTCTTTTTGCTGATGTAGGGCTTTCGTCTCGAGACCCTGGCTGGCTCTGTAGCCCGAACGATTGAGAATGGTACGAACTGCCCTTGGAGTGATGTCCTTTCGGGAGTGGTCGTGTACATATGCGGATAGTGCCGACGCTTCGTTTTCGGATTTTTCTTGATGATTCTTAGTAGCATTCTGGTCTCTCTTGTTGTAAGCTTCTGTGAACGACTGTGTCGTTCACTGTTTATTACTACACGACTGTCCTTATACCGCTTAATGATAGATTGCACAGTCGCTCGGCTTCGTCCTATGATGTTCGCAATTCCGGCATACGACTCGTGTTGAAGATATTGGGCGACAACGATGTTTCGTTCTTCAGTGGTCGTTTCCTTCTCCTTGCGGCCCATTCTGCTGTTCCACGGTACCCACGTCCGACGTGCTGTTGCTTCACGGCCGCCACACGACTACAGAAGTGTGGCATGCACTCCGGGGCTGCGTCAGCCGTTTGTTTGGTTGCAAGTAGTCCGCTGCATGAATACATTTTGCCCTGTCGTAGACCGTTCGGAGAGTAACACATTTTATTTTCCCAGAATAGATTCATGGCACACGGGAAGTTTCATTACCAAGAACATGGTTATCTGACGCTACGTCATCGTACTTATTCGTATCGGCGCCGTGGGTGATTTACTATCCCAACACACCATCGTAGTTGGTCACCACCTACTGTATGAATACTTCTTTCCATGACTATTTCTGCCCGTCCTCCAAAATGACTTTCCTAAACGAATATACGTTTCGAAACCACGAATGTATTTGTCACTGTCACTCTGAATTTTCTATTGCTACTACGGCCTAACGTTCTTCACGGAACTGAATGTCGTTCAAAATTATGTGCACGGAAATGTATAAGCAAGGATGTATCAAACTGATGATTGTTATTCGCGCCCGGTTCATTTTTTAAAGACGTTTTCATTCCCACAACTACCCTTATCCCAACGACACTCATTCCAAATACCGTTATTATTTAAAACTACAGATGTACGAAATTTCCGCCCGGGTCTCCTGGTAAAGAAAATAACGTGGCATCCGTTAGCACAGACGTTTGGGAGTGTTGTGCGGTGAGTGGTTTGGAGTGGAGAGAGAGTGCAGCCGCGGCCGCGGCTGCAGCTAGGCGGCGGGCGTGCCCTTGGCCGGCACGCCAGGCCGCTGGCCGTAGTTTCTCGCAGTGGACTGTGCGTTACGTAAGCGCCAGCGCTGACTCACCGGGACCGACCCGGAGAAAGCCGGCACACTCCCCACACCGCGTAAACACGGCCTCGCGCGCTCGTGGGGGTTGAAATATCTACCCCGATACCATTTTTGTCGGAATCCGAAATCCTTTATCAACTTCGAATGTTAACACCAACAACGGAACACACTGTCGAAGAAGACATATTTGACATGTAGAGCCGGTTTACGGATTCGTTATTACTTAACAAGGGAATCTCCCCATCGCATCCCCCTCAGATTTAGTTATAAGTTGGCACAGTGGATAGGCCTTGAAAAACTGAACACAGATCAATCGAGAAAACAGGAAGTAGTGTTGAACTATGAAAAAAAAAAAAAACAAGCAAAATATACCTGAGTAGTTCATGCGCAAGATAGGCAGTATCAAGAAGAGTGTGAGCTCAGGAGCGCCGTGGACCCGTGGTTAGCGTGAGCAGCTGCGAAATGAGAGGTCCTTGGTTCAAGTCTTCCCTCGAGTGAAAAGTTTAATTTTTTATTTTCATTTTATGTGACAAACTTATGTTTTCATGTTTTTTTGGGAGTGATTATCACATCCACAAAAAAACCTAAATCGGGCAAGGTAGAAGAATCTTTTTACCCATTCGCCAAGTGTACAAGTTAGGTGGGTCGACAACATATTCCTGTCATGTGACGCACATGCTGTCACCAGTGTCGTACAGAATATATCAGACGTGTTTTCCTGTGGAGGAATCGGTTGACCTATGACCTTGCGATCAAATGTTTTCGGTTCCCATTGGAGAGGCAGGTCCTTTCGTCTACTAATCGCACTGTTTTGCTGTGCGGTCGCAAAACACAGACACTAAACTTATTACAGTGAACAGAGACGTCAATGAATGAACGGACAGATCGTAACTTTGCGAAAATAAATTAAACTTTTCACTCGAGGGAAGACTTGAACCAAGGTCCTCTCGTTCCGCAGCTGCTCACGCTAACCACGGGACCACGGCGCTCCTGAGCTCACATTATCCTTGATGTTGCCTATCTTGCGCATGGACTACTCAGTTTGTAAATTTTGCTTATTTTTTCGTAGTTCCACACAACTACTTCTTGTTTTCTCGATTGATCTGTGTTCAGTTTTTCAAGGCCTATCCGCTGTGCCAACTTATAACTAAATCTGAGCGGGGTGCGATGGGGAGGTTCCCTTGTTAGTGATAACTACAGGTTTCAGAATGAGATTTTCACTCTGTAGCGGAGTGTGCGCTGATATGAAACTTCCTGACAGATTAAAACTGTGTGCACACAGTTTAATCTGCCAGGAAGTTTCTCTCAGCGCACACTCCGCTACAGAGTGAAAATCACTTTCTGGAAACATCCCCCAGGCTGTGGCTAAGCCATTTCTCCGCCATATCCTTTCTTCCAGGAGTGCTAGTCTGCAAGGTATGCAGGAGAGCTTCTGCGAAGTTTGGAAGGTAGAGGTACTGTCGGAATTAAAGCTGTGAGGACGGGGCGTGAGTCGTGCTTGGGTAGCTCAGTTCGTAGAGCACTTGCCCGCGAAAGGCAAAGGTCCTGAGTTCGAACTGAGGTCGCTAAAGAAACTAACAAAGACAGGAGTTTCAAAGTCGAAGCACAATGTACCACCCCACTCTGACAGCCCACTTTGAAAGCCACTCTTACATCCGCCTCATCGTAGTTTAGTTCCAGGAACAAGCTAGTGTTATTGGCTAGAACGGAGTACTGCAGTCCATAGTTAAAAGTAAAGTGATATTCACCTGTCATTCATTGCAAGAATGAATGTCGGGCACACCAAACACCAGAAATCGTGTGCATGTATGTATGTATGTATGTATGTGAAAAATTCAAGAGATATACCGATCTCAGCCGCAACTGGGCACTGAATTAAATTCAATGGAGACAAGAGAAAATGAATACCGAACCAGGACTCCAACACGGATTTCTCGCTTTACGAGAGCGGTAAACTTAACCCCTTCGCCTATCAGGACACGCCTCCCTTCCAATCAAATCTTCAACTTGTCGTTCACTATACACGTAGTGTGCATCCGCACTGAAGCTATGATTACTGTCAAGGCGTGTGTGTATTACTGGGTGTGAGGTTTGTATTTCTCATATATATTACACAGGCCGCTGTATCAAGGTATGTCTGCTCTTTCAGACAAGTCCAGCAGAACACACACCACACATATGATCGACCTCCTCCAGAAAAAGCTTAGAACTGCCATCTTGGCTTGCTAAGACATATAAAAGAAAGAACGTAGGCTTTCACAACCAATTATTAATTAAATCCTTTTCAGTGTTACATCGTATCATTGTCACTGGAGTAGCTATAAAGCCGAAGTGGTGACTATCTTTGCAGCGACCTATTTCAGGACGACTAATACGTAGTTCACCATCAGCTTACTAGTTATTTAACATCGAATAACCTTTCACATTAATACCAGTCCAGTTTCTGGCACAATCGCAGCGCTACGACTGCTCTTACAAAAGTGACTGATGAACTGAAACAAGCTATGGGTAAGCACCAGGCGACTATTACGCGCAAAGCTGTTGACACTATGGTTTGACATTCTCGTTGCTAAGCTCATAAGTCAAAATTTTCCTGTGAAGTGCTGTACAGTGGTTCCGCTCAAACATTCACATCTCGCCAACAGTGTATAATGATTGCAACAAGAGTGTCACAATGAAGGCATGTAGTATCAGGAGTTCCACCCGTTCCTTTGGCGACAGATTTTCTACACCATACTTCCTGGAGGACGGCATGAATAAATCCGTAGTAAACTGGTCGTTCACTGCTAGTTAGTTGATCGATTGTCACAGCCTTTTGGGTCATGCAGTGACTAACGCTTCTTTATTTCCTCACCCAGTGAGAGACCGTGAAGGCTGCTACTTATTTTGTTGCGCTCGAACGGTTGCAGACGGCGATTCGGAGGAAACGACCGCGACTGCTTTCGAAAGGTATCTTGCTGCACGACAACACACGGTCGTCCATGGTCTCGCTTACGTCTGATTGGTCCGATATAACCGATGGACTGCTGTGGGGTTGTGAATCACTGAGGGCTACGGCGGGACTAAGTCTCTGTCGTTTCTAGGTCCCCGGTTTAACACACATAGTAAGCAGATGGGAATGGATGTACGTTTCATTAGTTATGCAAAGATCAAAATGTTTGCACGGGACAGACTAGCGTGGAGTGCTGCATCAAACCAGTCTTCAGACCTAAGGCGGCGACGCCCGTCTGATAGCGACATCACAGCGCACTAATCAAGTAAACAATTCTGCTACACTTCGAGTCGGGGCCAACGGAGATACAGGGCCGTGCAACGAACTTATGACGTCACACTAGTCGGCTTGTCCACCACACTCCGCGAACGCTCGGCTTCCAGCAGGGCCCCACAGGAAATCAATATGGAATTGCAAAGGTACCCACTAAAGGTCTTAACGGTGTCGTGTGCTATCGAGAACTTGCATGAATTCGAACTTGGAGACCAAGATTATTTAACTCGTCTGAAATAGCTTCACTGGTTCACGGGCGTGACATCCGGTATGTTGTGGACGCTGCACAATATATCAACAAGCTTACACCAGCATCCGAAGATGACGAGCAGCTGTCTCGCTGCAATACTGTGCAGCTTCCACAACGTTATCCGACGCGACGCAACGTCCGTGAACCAATGAGAACTTACTACGTCGCGAAAGTCTCCAACAGCTCATCGTCTGAAACAGTTACTCGCTCCCCGCCAGAGACCGCTACTGGCACTCTTAAGACCTGCAGTGTCACGTGCTGTGATGTGCGCGCCACGTCTTTTCTTTCTTGTGGGCCTCACTTCGTGATTACCGCCGCACATCGTGCCGTCGGTTGCGGAGTACAAGTGCAGACGTTCATTTAGCGCCAGCTAGTAGAGCTCTGAGGCCTCACCAGTCAACTGTAACGGAAGATTTTTATTTTTACTTCCAGCACAGCACGAGTTCCATCTGCCGACCCTCCCCTACATCAGATAAGAAACAAGGCAATTCCAGCAGAGGCGACCCTCTTCCCCTAAAGATTTGTGCCCGGCTGTAATTCCGGAGTCAGGAGACAAGGAAGAGTAGGGGCGACTGAACAAACATCGGTAACCCGGCTAAACAGACAGCACTCACAAAGCAAAGCGGCAACACACAATACGTACGGAAATTGCTTATTTGATAGAATTGCCACAAATTTGTAGCTTATAACTGTTCTTAAAACAGGAAGTAATTAATATCTCAGCATGGAACTCCGCCACTACGGACACAAGCCCGGAGCCTCATCTCGCAAGTGATGAAGGAGGAGAAAGGGGGGGGGGGGGGAGTAGCACCTCGTAAAAAATCTTGGTTCATCTGTCTCCGGATGGTAGCACCCTGTGAGGGCCCCTGCCTAGGGTTACAGGTGAAGCTCCAAAGTCCAGACACGTCTGTGTGATAGCCACCGGTACTCTGGTCAACGTCTGCTGGCTCTGTGAGGTCGGCTGTGCTTGAATCTTCTGGAACTCTTAACTCCAGTCGAAATTAGGTGAGATCCTTCGTAATTTCACCACCAAAACCTCAACACAAACCAATAATCACGACAGAACAATGGGAAAGAAACCACTACCCTGGCCCCCAGTCAGAAACACTAGGTAGACTTGATAACTGGATTCCAGGGGATCAGGCATGTCACGAAGAGAAGAATCGGAACTTCTTAAAAACCCTCAAGACAAAGAGAACATTTTACATGGGAACACTCAACAGAAACACACTACTGAAGCCAGGTAAACTGACAATTAAACACCATGGATACATTCAACATCAAAATTATGGCAATACAGGAAACGCGATTCGCAGATAAGAACCACTTTGATTCGGAAAATTACATAATCTGTAAGGGGAAACCAGCCATAACCATTCCAGGAAGTAATCTCAAACTTTTCGGAACAGGGTTTGTAGTACATAAATAGATACTGGACTCTAATACATTTCACCCCAAAATCATAAAAAAATTTCAACACACACGATACGATCTAGAAACAAAGTCTATACACTAATCAGTGCACATGCCCCCACAAATAATTATAACAAGAAGAACCCAGATATGATAGACGAATTCTGGGAAACTGAAAGAAACTACCAGCAAAATCCCCAAGAATCATGTAAAAGTGTTATTAGGGGATTTCAATGCCCAGTTAGGCAAGGAAAGAAAATTCCAAGACACGACAGGGAAACTCAGAGCCCACAAGAGAACAAACAAAAATGGAGAGAACGTGATAAATTTTTGCAGGAATTTTGAGCTGAAAATGCTGTCAACGCAATTCCAGAAACCACACAGAAAAGTAGTAACTTGAAAATACCCCAACAATGCTCTAGAAGAATTTCAGATATACCACATAGCAATATCTATGAAAAACGCTAGAGAAATAATGAACTTAAGAACTAGGAAAGGAGTCTTGAGTACGATCATCACCTTCCTTAAATCAAAGCAAAATTTATACCCAACAGACCTTTCAGAACTGGTCCAGAGTACCTGCAACTAAAGTAAAAGAAATAATTGAAGAAATTACGAAAATCAACAGCAACAATTGAACAGAACTGTCGGAAAAAATGAGAGAAGTGATAAAACTGAGGCAACCACGAGAAAAAGGGAAACATCGATGGTGGAACATGACACGCGAAGGAGCCATAGAAGACAGAATACAGGCCTGGAAAAAATTTAGCAGCATTAGAACACAAAATTGGAAGAATTCAACAGGGTACAGAAAAACACTTCAAAAATAATCCGCAGAGAAAAAAAAGAGGTTACGAGAACAGAAAACTAAAGGAGATAGAAGAGGACTACACCAGAAAGAACACATGGAATTTTTACAGAATGTTCCGAGAAAATATGACAGCATATCAATCTCCAAGCTTATGTTTCAAAAGACAAGATGGAACACTGAAGACAAATCCGAAGAAAAACTTTGAAATATTAGCTCGATACTTTGACACATTACTCAACTGCGATGAACCAAAACAGAGTACAGTTTATAAACCCACAACCTAACCAGGACTCCGAACCCCCGATCACATGAAGAAATAGTAAAAATAATAAAATCATTGAAAAATAACAGAGCACCAGGAGAAGATTGCAGAAATATAGAAATTAGACCATGAAAACATTACACCCAAAATACACAGAACAATCAAACATCTGGGAAACAGAAAAGGTGCCAAATGAATGGAAGTCAGCCCTAACACAACTCACAAGAAAAGAGACAAAACAAACCCTAATAACTACACAGGAATTTCGTTACTGCCTGTGACACACAAAATTCTATCCAAAGCTCTGTTAAATCGCCTAGAACATCAGATAGATCCATATAACGCAGAGTACCAAGCAGGGCTCGGGAAGGGAAGATTGTGCAATGAACAGATCTGGTGCCTGAGAACAATATTAACAACGAGAAAGTCAAGAAACACCAGAATAACATTTGTTCATCTCATGAAGGCCTAAGATTCCATAGACAGAGAAACACTTTTCAGTACACTGGAAGAAATGAAGATACACAAAATGACCAGGAAACTAATCCAGGAAACATTAACAAATACAAAATCCAAAGTGGAGTTCATAGGAGAGATCTCGGAACCGTTCGAGACAGGGGTGATACAGGGAGATGGCCTGTCCCCCATCTTATCTAACGCTGTTTTAGAGAAAACACTCAGGACATGGGACAAAGGAGCCAATGGGGTGAAGATCGGGAGTGATTCCTTCCGCAACGCTCGATCGCCCCTCTCCGTCAATACATGAAGTCTTTCAGATCTCTATCTACCTGTGGTTGCTCTTTCGCGTTTCCACGTCACAGTCCTATCACCAGCAGTGACTTAGCTTCACAAGCATTAAAATGTGTGTGATGGATTTGTTACCCAGGTGACATCCAATGACTAGCCCATGTTCGAACTTACTGAGCTCTCCTGACCGAACCCATCTGCTGCTGGCCGAGCGGTTCTAGGCGCTACAGTCTCGAGCCGCGCGACCGCTACGGTCACACGTTCGAATCCTGCCTCGGGCAGGGATGTGTGTCATGTCCTTAGGTTAGTTAGGTGTAAGTAGTTCTAAGTTCTAGGGGACTGATGACCTCAGAAGTTAAGTCCCGTAGTGCTCAGAGCCATTTGAACCATCTGCTGCTCTTGCTTATTTACTAACAACACAATGCTCCCCGCCTCCTGTTTATAATGCGCGGGTCCGCCTCAAGTGACATCTGGTGATCAATTCCCCATTACATTGGGGTGTCCGTATAATTCTGATCAGATTAACTTCTAGTAATATGTAAATAAACTAAGTTTGTTTTTACATTATAGGAAGATTTAATTCCTTTTCGCATCTAATATATGATCTACATAACAGGGGACGTAGTGTAATCAGCTAGTAGTTTTTCTATCTGGCATCTGAGAAAGCGTGTAACTGTCAGGACAACTCTGACGCGTGGAATTATAGTGGACAGAATCTCACAGTGATTTACACTGCTCCGCCTGAAGCCGTACGGTGACTCCACGACAGCGGCAGCCGGCATTCAGCCCAGCAGAGCGTTTAGTATACACGGAGGCAGCGAGCACGCGCCGGCGAGACAACATTCCTGCAGCCCGTGACACAGTGACCGTCAGCGAGCGCTCGCGATCCGGGCTTTAAAAGTCTGCTCACGGCGCGCCGAGGCTGCTTCTGGTAGCAAAGCGGCCATAAAAGCAATGCCACGGCGCGGCGCAGCGCGCGTCCTGAAACACAAGAGCCGGCCACAAGGCTAGCTGCCGGTGCTGCTGCTGCAGCTGTCTGCGGTTCGGGAATCGAGTCCCGGGCCGTGCGGTCACGGCGGCCGATCGGCTCGCGTTGCACAAGCGCCGCGGCCTGCCAAATGTCACGCTCACCCACCGTGACGCGCGAAGCGAAGGCTCCGGGCCGCTGCGCGCAGGGCCGAGTGGTCTAATATCGATTTCCAGAGCGCAGCTAGTTTTCGGAACGCGGCTTTCGGCAAAAATTGGCAGGCAAGCGGGCAAGTAATATAATCACATGACAATTTCTTTCACCAACCAAGATATGGGGACAGAAACTGTACAGAGTGTCCCAAAAAAATGACCCGATTTTAACTTTTAATAATATTGAGACAAATGTCACTAGGTAACAAACAGCGCTAGATGTAATCGGCATGATCTAGAGTTTCAGAAAAAATCCGCTAAACGTCGCTACGAGCGCAGTTTCCTCAATGCCAACGTGCCTCAACACGAGACCAAGCTTTACACTCTTGGCCTCCTAGGTCCCCTAACTTAACACCATGTGATTTCTTCCTGTGGGGATATGTTAAACAATGTGTTTACGTTCGTCCCTTACCTCGAGACATTGGTGAACTAAAAACGAGAATACTAGCTGCTGTAGCTTCAGTGTCTGACACCTTGCGCTAAGTCTGGGATGAATTCGGCTACCAAAATGTCCAAATGTGTGAAACCTTATGGAACTTAACTGCTAAGATTATCAGTCCCTAAGCTTACACACTACTGAACCCGAATTATCCTAAGGACAAACACACACAGCCATGCCCGAGGGAGGACTCTAACCTCCGCCGGGACCAGCCGCACAGTCAATTCGGCTACCGGCTAGATATCGTCCGTGCAGTCAATGGAGGACATAATGAACATTATCATGGTCTTTTCTGCGTAATTTAGTATGCAATTTGTTGGTGTTAAGCCCTTCTTCCTAATAAATAATTCTATTTAAAATCAGGTCATTCTTTTTGGGACACCCTGTACATTGAGGTGACAGAAGTCATGGGATACCTTCTAGCATCGTGTCAGACCACCTTTTGTCCGGCCTAGTGCAGCAACTAGACTTGGCATGGACTCAATAAGTCGTTGGATGTCCCCTGCAGAAATATTGGGCCATGATGGTTCGAGAAACGCCCATAATAGCGAAAGAATTGCCGGTGCAGGATGTTGTGCTCGAACTGGCCTCCCGATTACGTCCAATAACCGTTTGATATGAATCACATTGGGCGATATGAGCTGCCAAAACAATCGCAAATAGTTGTGGTCCGGTGTCACGGTGCATCGCTGTTTGGGAGCATGAAGTCCATGAATGGTTACAAATGGTCTCCAAGTCAATGTACGGTTCAGTTGGATTAGACGACCCATCCAGTCTATTCCATGTAAACGCAGCCCACATAATTATAGAGCCACCACCAGCTTACGAAGTGCCTTGTTGACAGCTGGAGTCCATGGCTTCGTGGAGTCTACGTCACACTCGAAAGCGACTAGCAGTTCTTACCAACTGAAATCGGGACCCATCTGACCAGTCCCCTACCGATATAGTCACGAGGCCAGGAGAGACGCTGCGGGCGTTGTCATGCTTTAGCAAAGGCACTTGCGTCTGTCGTCTGCTGCCACAGCCCATAACGCCGAATTTCACCGCACTGTCCTAACGGATACGTTCGTCGTACGTCTCACATTGATTTATGCGGTTATTTCACGCAGCGTTGCTTGTCTGTTATCACAGACGACTCTACGCAAACGCCGTTGCTTTCGGTCGTTAAGTGAAGGCCGTTAGCCACAGCGTTCTCCATGGTGAGAAGTAATGCCTGAAATCTGGTGTTCTCGACACACACACACACACACACACACACACACACTCTTGACACTGTAGATCTCGGAATATTCATTTTCCTGACGACCTCCGAAATGGAATGTCCCATGCATCTAGCCGCGTTCCAAAACTTAGCTATAATCACGTTGGAAGGCCTTTTCACAACAATCACCTGAGTAAATGACAGCTATGTCAATGCACTGCGCCCTTTTGTACCTTGTGTACGTGATGCTACCTTCAACCGTATCTGTGCATATCGCAGTACCACAAATTTCGTCACCTCATTGTGAATATTCTTGACTGGTACTCTAAAAATCTTGCAGAGATGTGACCAGTGATGAGATGCCAGTTATACACTACTTGGCCAGAACAACCAGAACTTCCCTATGTAATGCGAAACTGACAACTAGATGACGAGACTCGGTCCAGAGAGACAGTAAAAGGAGAATGATTTGGTCAGGACAGGAAATCGTCGAACCTTTGACAGCTTTAACTTTGCTGGGGACATTTTCAATGACTTGTCCATCTGTGAAGGAATAAAGGCTATTCTTCCTAGAGAGGCGAAACCGGAGAAACTCTGGACTGGTCCCATACAGCTCCCATTACGTTCAGGTCGGGACTCCCGAACAGGCCAGTTCATTTAAGGAATCGTGAAAACCGTATGAAAATTCGTCGAGCAGTTTTGGAGATTACGTGTTCAAACAGACCATCAGGCAGACGCGACGCTATGGAAGCGTTATGGCCTCAGTGTGAGCGGTCGTTGAGCACCTGACGAATACGGCACCAGAAGAAGTTTTTTCAGTTTGAAATTTGTTGGTCTGGCGGACGTTTGTCTTGCTTCAGCCGAAGGTGATCGGCGGTGGAGAACGATTTTCCGTTAATGTGTGTCGCTGCCCACCAAGGTCAGGAGAAACTACCAGATGGGGCGTACTATTGCAACAGACTGTCGGTGGCCAACAGCTCGGAAAACTATTTCCATCGCAGCTGAGGTTACTGCTGCCCCCCTGCAGCTTTACCTTCCGAATCTTAACTGCCGCAAAATACTACTAGCTAGTCTGCTGAAGTAGTTTTTCAATGACAGGCATCTTGTTTATTTCTTCAATGTGAAAAATCGCTTAAAACGCAAAAGACGGCAAAGCTCTATATCAGTTTCCGAAACTGTACTTACAATTTGCCAAAAATACATTACTTATTAATTAAATATATGCCACCGCTAAAAATCACACAGTGGAATTGCATCCCTTTTCAGCAACGACGCTTCTCCGAATGGCTGAGCAGACAGGCAAGTACTCTTCTTTCACTATGTCCTGTGTCAAAGTTGTCAAATTAGACGACCAAAAAATTCGCAGAGAATGGAGCCAATGTATGATGCCATTGCCATGTTTTGCGTTTGATGCGCGGTAAGAATGGACACACACACACACACACACACACACACACACACACTTCCGCTGAAAAAGTTATGGTTAACATTTTAATTCCACATAAGGCTTCCCCATCGAGCTATAACAACAACACCTGTCGGCAGCCGAGGGATTCAATTAATCATCATTTATTCTAGAGAAGCTGCACGGTCATCAATGGTATCTGTTCTTTCAAGAAGACTATCTTCATATACAAGCTGGTCCATTAATCGTGACCGGGCCAAATATATCACGATATAAGCGTCAAACGAAAAAACTACGAAGAACGAAACTTGTCTAGCTTGAAGGGGGAAACCAGATGACGCTATGGTTGGCCCGCTAGATGGCGCAGCCATTGGTCAAACGGATATCAACTGCGTTTTTTAATAGAAACGCCCATTTTTATTACATATTCGTGTAGTACGTAAATAAATATGAATGTTATAGTTGGACCACTTTTTTCGCTTTGTGACAGATGGCGCTGCAGGAGTTGTCGGTGGATCACGATAGCAAATATCCTTCAACTTTCCCCACAGAAAGAAATCCGGGGACGTCACATTCGGTGAACGTGCGGGCCATGGTATGGTGCTTCGCCGACCAATCCACCTGTCATGAAATATGCTATTCAATACCGCTTCAACCGCACGCGAGCTATGTGCCGGACATCCATCATGTTGGAACTACATCGCCATTCTGTCATACCGAGCAGCATACATAACACACGCCCGTTGGGCATTTTGACCACAATAGCCATACATCAACACGATATCGACCTTTTCCGCAATTTGAAAACGGTCCATTTTAACACAGGTAATGTATCACGAAGCAAATACCGTCCGCACTGGCGGAACGTTACGTGATACCACGTACTTATACGTTTGTGACTATTACAGCGCCATCTATCACAAACGAATATGTAATAAAAATGGGGGTTCCTATTTAAAAACCGCAGTTGATATCCGTTTGACCTATGGCAGCGCCATCTAGCGGGCCAACCATAGCGCCATCTGGTTTCCCCCTTCAAGATAGACGATCTTAGTTCTTTGTAGTTTTTTCGTGAGATATTTGGCCCAATCACTATCAATGGACCACCCTGTATATACAAATAAATGGGCGGCACGAACAGTCATAGGTCTGTTTGACACAATGGAGAGCATAACTGAGAAGACAATACAAAAAAAAAAATAAACTACCAAACGTTTGGAGATTGACCCTTATGTCGAGAAAGTGTATACACAAACTTTAAAGAACCAGTATTAACTAAAGAATCTAGAGATATTCTTTAGCCTCCTACGGATCGTTCCCATAGGGGCTGCGGAGAGTGAACTGAAGCATGTAAGAGGTCTTTCTTCCCGCACTCGATATGCAATATGAGCTGAAGGGAATCCAAACAAGAGACACCGTGGCACGTACCCTTTGCCATTCATCTCACTGTGGTTTGCACAATATGTATGCAGATAAAGTAGGTGCGTCCATTTCTAGTGATGGAAAGGCAAGATCTATGAAAACGGACGTGTTTCAGCAAATTTTGCAAGTTGCAGCCGCCACTGTAACCTTGATGGAGAGGACGTCCCACTCGCGACGGACTGCTGGAGACACAGACACAGGAAGCCGCGTCCTGGGCTTACGTAAGACAGAGTCGCCTACCGGTCTGCTGCTTTGTATCACCGCCAAATTTTGCTGGCCTGGCCGAGTAGTTGTTCCCTCATAACACACAAACTGTAAGCAACGCTTCACTTGTCATCTCTCAGCTGCACTGGCAATGGGTAAAGAGGTTAGCAAGCTGACTGCAGGCGACGACGTCTGTTTTGTATCGGTCCGTAATAGAGATAGGAAAGACCGACCAGTTAAAACCAATACCAGTATTTTAGTTCTGAATAACCGGTATTTGTTTAGTCTGTTACAACAGATTTTCGCCATTTTTACTGATAACAGAGTAAAAACACATACTCAATTAGCTACAGCTGCAGTGCTAAAATTTTTCGTTTTGAAATAAGAAGTAATTTTTATTCACAAAATTTAGATTGGTATGAGATACTGCTTTATTGTAAAAACTGGGAAAAGCCATCAGTGCTTTTTTAATGACCATCTCCGAGTAGCAGTTGCAACTTACGTTCCGAATTATTTACTGGATGTATCCCAGTCTTTGTCTTCCTCTACAGCTCCCTCTAGTACCATTTACACGTAGCCCATCATGAGAACATCAGATAAAAGTGTTTTAAGAAAATAGATTTACTTTCCGTCCGTCTGTTACTGTTTTTATTATTTAAAACTGACCGGCTTCGGGCAACGATGTCAATCCTCAGATCTGCTAACCAATATGAAAATAAATGACAACTTGAGTTTATTGTAGAGCTAAAAGAATCCAACTAATTACAAAAACCTCGACGAAGGCTCGATAATGATAAACCGTTTCACATGTACGTTGTTTGTGGGACTTGTGCATATGTGAAGCGACTTCCGCCGAATGAACGCTTACTGTCTTGATTACATTGTTCTTTAACCGTTTCGGCGTCCTGTTTACACTAAGAGGACAGAAGTCATGAGATGGCGATATGCAAATACAGGGTGAGTCATCAGGAGGAAAGGTACAAGCGTTGATGGGTAATAGTATTGGTGTTCCTGAACAAAAAACGTCAGTTGGGCATATGCCCTATTCCGAATGGTTTCTGAGAACACATTTAATGTACATTGTGCTTTATTTCCTGTACTTTCAAACATAGTTTTTGTTTACATTGTAACGCAGTACTGCAGTAAAGGAAGCTGAGGACGCAAAATTACATAGGGACATTTGTGGTCTGGTAAATCGGAAAACTACCTCTCATGGCCTACAAAAAATACACAAGTTACAGCGCACACGCGGAGCGCGAGATTTTGAATATCCTCGTCATCTCTTCGCAAAAATTATTAGTCCTAGGGAGAAAAAAAAGAATACGCCATTTTTGTAGGAAATTTGACTTATTTTAATTTTTTGCTGCGACACATTATTGATGGAGGGAGCGATTTTAGAGATACTGAAGAGGACATGTAGAAAAGTTATATTAAATGTGTTCTACCTCGGAAATCATTCAGAATAAGGCATATGTCCACAAAGATTTTTGTTCAGAATCACTATCACCCCTCGCCGGCCGCAGTGACCAAACGGTTCTAGGCGCTTCAGTTTGGAACAGCGTGACCGCTACGGTCGCAGGTTCGAATCCTGCCTCGGGCATGGATGTGTGCGACGTCCTTAGGTTAGTTAGGTTTAAGTTGTTCTAAGTTCTAGGGGACTGATGACCTCAGATGTTAAGTCCCATAGTGCCCACAGCCATTTGAACCATTTTTGAACTATCACCCCTCACAGCATGTAGCTTTCCCCGATGCCTCACCCTGTATATAGATGGCGGTAGTATTTAGTACACAAGGTGTAAAAGAGTAGTGCATTGTCGGAGCTGTCATTTGTACTCAGATGATTCATGCGGAAAGGTTTCCGACGCGATTGTATCCGCATGACGGGAATTAACAGACCTTGAACAAGGAATCTTTGAGCTAGACGCAGGGGTCATTCCATTTTGAAGATCGTTAGGGAATTCAATATTCCGCGATTCGCAGTGTCAAGAGTGTGCCGAGAATACCAAATTCCAGGCATTACCTCTCACTACGGACATCGCGGTGGCCAACGGCCTTCACTTAACGACCGAAAGCAGCGGCGTTCGCGTAGGATTGTTAGTGGTAACAGACAGGAGACACTGCGTGAAATAACCACAGATATCAGCGGACAACCAACGAAGAACCTATCCGTGAGGACTGTGCGACAAAATTTGGCGCTCATGGGCTAGGGTAGCATACGACCGACGCGAATGTCTATGCTGACAATGAAACGTCGCCTGTAGCGCCTCTCCTGGGTTTGTGACCATATCGGTTGGACCCTAGATGACTGGAGGAAAAAAAAAAGATCTTGTCAGATAAGTACCGTTTTCAGATGGAAAAAACTGACGGTGGGGGCTCGATTATGGCGCAAGACACCACCAAGCCATGAACTCAGGTTGTCAAAAAGGCATTGTGAAAGCTGGTGGTGGCTCCACAAAGGTGTGTGCTGTGTGTATATGGGATGGACTGGGTCCTCAGGCCGAGCTGAACCTATCATTGTATATGGTTATGCTCGGCTACATGGGCACCATTTACAGCCGTTCATGACTTCATGTTCCCAAACAACGATGTCATGTCGTCACCGGGCGACAACTGTTCCAGATTGGTTTGAAGAACATTCTGGGTAATTCGAGTAAATAATTTGGTCACCCAGATCCGATGTGACGAACACCGAATATTTGTGGGTGTAATCGAGAGGACGGTTGTGCACAAAATCCTGCAACGGCAACACTTGTGCAATTATAGACGGCTACAAAAGGAAAAGGAGGTCAGATACGATATCAGGAGGTAATTTGACTTTGTCGCCTCTTTCCCTCCTTGACTGTGCGTATGTATTGGACACTAACATCGTTCCTAGGTAAAGCATTCGCTATTAGTAGGTCGAGGCAAAGTGACAGTACGGCAGGTGCAGCTCCAAGGCTACCGAGAACTTGCTATTTCACCCTCCGGGTGAGCAGCATGTTTTAGTGAGCGAGAAGAAAATTCGCCCACTAAAGAAGGCTGACCAGCAAGAGCTTCCACTTGATAGCCGCCTAAGGTGGAACACTCACTGTAACGCCATAATCTGAGCAGTCTTCACATGCCGAGAGGTCGCTACGTACTCCGTTTGCTCGCCTCGGTCCCCGAATTTACAGCTGTTAGGAAAAGTACTAACGGCCATTACTGAATCTGAATCACGTTATTGACGAGGGCCCTATTTGGCATTTTAAGCCACAACAGCCGATCCCCGCGCTTTGCCTTTCGGTTTCAGGGTATTTCTCCGGTATTTTTGCGAAAAGCTGCAACACCAACGTTAAAGAGCGTTACGTCACTGCACTCCTCATTTGCAGAGCTATCGAATGACGTTAAAAACAATGTAGTACCTTGTTAAAAAACTGCTTGTCAATATTTTACGTTCCGTTGGGCCTGCAGCTTAGTATCCGTTATTATAAGATATAATGAAAATGAAAGCTCCAAAGCAAGCTGCAATAAGGTAACATGCTTAATATTTTACACGATAGTCCTGTTTCGACTAAGTCACACTTTATCACTTATTAAGTGCAGTCTAGTTGGAAGTGTAGACCACATTGCATCTCTAGCTTTTTCTTTCAAGGAGTGGGAAGTATAATACTTTTTGTAGTTACAAATTGTGAAAAATACTTTGACAGTTCTTTACATCGATGTTGTATATTTACAAAGTACATGTAGCATATTTATGCTGAACTGCCAATAAGCTGAACTGCCAATATGCATGTTTTACGTTTTTTCACTACAAAAAATATTTCACTTGCCACGACATGACTTCAATTGACAAGTCACTTTATTATGCCAAACAGGCCCGTTGTGTAAAGTATCAGTCACATTAGCTTGTTGCAGCTGGTTTAGGGGCTTTCATTATGTCTTATGAAAACTGCTTGGTTCAATATTTCGGGTAATACTAGAATTCAAAGGATTTAACATACAAATTTATCTGCCCATCTGAGTACCACCTTTTGGCGAAAACCAAGCTACGATAAATTCTATCGTTCATTACATCTTGCGTGAGGTTAACATGTGGAGAGAGAGAGAGAGAGAGAGAGAGAGAGAGAGAGAGAGAGAGAGAGAGAGACGACGACGACGACGACGGGGGGGGGGAGGGGGGGGGGGCGGAGTAACGTTACTATAGATAGTTTCTAACGCGCTACAGAGTCGTGTCATCGGGAGGCACAGATTGCAGTCATGATAGGGCAGAAAGGAGCCTTGTGGAAGGGGACAGGACGCAGTCAACAGTGGGCGCTAGCACACGACACGGGAAGTGTGGACGCGACGTCGAGAGGGAAGCGGCCATCAGCTCAAGTGGCTGACAGGGCATAGGCGCTCAGGCCCGCACAGCCTCCGCGCCGTTCCGTAGCAGAATTCAATCACTCTCACACCATTTAGAAACTGTGTATTAACAGGAAACAGTTTCATTGCAGGCAGGCCCAACGGCAAAAGAAGGTAAGGGGGCAAAGTGTTTCCTTTCTGCCTTCTGCAATGCCTTGTAAACACTAAAAACTCCATTAAAAGTGGAACACCAGGAAGGATAGAAAATGAAATTTTACCTGTTGTGCGTGTACAGTAGAGAACGAAGAGTAGATGACTAAATCTATAGGTTTTTTGCAGGGCGTGGCACGCGAAATTTTAGCACACAGCGCTTTAACCTCTGGTAGCAACAATGGCTGTAACTCGGATGGGCATCGGGTGACGCTGAGCTTGGATAACAGACACTGGTAGTCATTCCATTCTAGAGCAGCTCAACGCCATAGGTTATCAATCGTAGTTGCTTGAGAGTGGCGGCTTGCCAGTGTCCCAGCATCCCGTTGACCTCACGTTTTCAACGGTTGGGAAATCTGCAGGACGTGCAACAGTGTAACACACTGTATGGAGGTACGCTAGGAAAGTACGGGCAACATGCGGCTCGCGTTATTTTGTTTGAAGTTGACGCCGCGGAGACCTCGAAACATACGGCACACAAATGCACCGGGCCTGCTGTCAAAATTACAGCCTATGGTAAACAAGAGATTATTATGTTGTCTACCCAAAGGCATTAAGTACCATAACGTTATGTGCCGCATCTTGTAAAAGTCGCTATTTCAAGTGAGCAACTTTCGTTCTCTTTAGAGCCTCCGCACACGGTTGGGCCCACCACGATGCTGTACGTAAAATCAAGACTCATTTATAAAGACGACGTGTTGTACACCTCCTGTGCACAGTGTCTTTGGACGCATTCACAGAGTAGAAATATCTCTGAACTGAGCACTCAGATGCGCAGAGTTGATTTTCTGTTTTCAAAACACACTGCCACCGTAGTTACGTGATCTCGGGACGGCGTAGGTTTGTCCGTAATACATGCTACTAATTTTCAATGTCATCATACCGCTAGTACAGACGGATTCCCCATGCAGGTGGTGTGGACTTGGTACAGGCGTTTTGTAGACAACATAACAATTTGCGTTTGATACCTGGAATAAACTGAGTTCTTGGCTTTGAAGAGGAAAATGAAAGGGCATCACGTCACGGCGCAATCACGTCAGCATCTACACTCCTGGAAATTGAAATAAGAACACCGTGAATTCATTGTCCCAGGAAGGGGAAACTGGGGTCAGATACATCACATGATCACACTGACAGAACCACAGGCACATAGACACAGGCAACAGAGCATGCACAATGTCGGCACTAGTACAGTGTATATCCACCTTTCGCAGCAATGCAGGCTGCTATTCTCCCATGGAGACGATCGTAGAGATGCTGGATGTAGTCCTGTGGAACGGCTTGCCATGCCATTTCCACCTGGCGCCTCAGTTGGACCAGCGTTCGTGCTGGACGTGCAGACCGCGTGAGACGACGCTTCATCCAGTCCCAAACATGCTCAATGGGGGACAGATCCGGAAATCTTGCTGGCCAGGGTAGTTGACTTACACCTTCTAGAGCACGTTGGGTGGCACGGGATACATGCGGACGTGCATTGTCCTGTTGGAACAGCAAGTTCCCTTGCCGGTCTAGGAATGGTAGAACGATGGGTTCGATGACGGTTTGGATGTACCGTGCACTATTCAGTGTCCCCTCGACGATCACCAGTGGTGTACGGCCAGTGTAGGAGATCGCTCCCCACACCATGATGCCGGGTGTTGGCCCTGTGTGCCTCGGTCGTATGCACGGCGCCAAACACGCATACGACCATCATTGGCACCAAGGCAGAAGCGACTCTCATCGCTGAAGACGACACGTCTCCATTCGTCCCTCCATTCACGCCTGTCGCGACACCACTGGAGGCGGGCTGCACGATGTTGGGGCGTGAGCGGAAGACGGCCTAACGGTGTGCGGGACCGTAGCCCAGCTTCATGGAGACGGTTGCGAATGGTCCTCTCCGATACCCCAGGAGCAACAGTGTCCCTAATTTGCTGGGAAGTGGCGGTGCGGTCCCCTACGGCACTGCGTAGGATCCTACGGTCTTGGCGTGCCTCCGTGCGTCGCTGCGGTCCGGTCCCAGGTCGACGGGCACGTGCACCTTCCGCCGACCACTGGCGACAACATCGATGTACTGTGGAGACCTCACGCCCCACGTGTTGAGCAATTCGGCGGTACGTCCACCCGGCCTCCCGCATGCCCACTATACGCCCTCGCTCAAAGTCCGTCAACTGCACATACGGTTCACGTCCACGCTGTCGCGGCATGCTACCAGTGTTAAAGACTGCGATGGAGCTCCGTATGCCACGGCAAACTGGCTGACACTGACGGCGGCGGTGCACAAATGCTGCGCAGCTAGCGCCATTCGACGGCCAACACCGCGGTTCCTGGTGTGTCCGCTGTGCCGTGCGTGTGATCATTGCTTGTACAGCCCTCTCGCAGTGTCCGGAGCAAGTATGGTGGGTCTGACACACCGGTGTCAATGTGTTCTTTTTTCCATTTCCAGGAGTGTATTCATACTGTCCGTCACGCCATGTCACGTCAGTTAGCTTAGTCCAGTACCAATGGCGAAACTGATGTTACCAGTCACCATCTGTGATACAAAAGGTCACAGTATAGTATCGGAATCGAGGAACTAATAACGACAAAGTTTACGAAAAGCCAAAGCTAATTTCGTAGCTTATGTTCTAGATTTTCTTTGGTAAACTGCTGAGAATTGAAATAAAGTTTTAAAAAATCGACATTTATTTCCTAGAGGGAATATATTTATACAAACACGTCAAATAATAGCTATAAACGAATAAATGGAGCCTGTTAAACTAATTCATTAATTTTTATTTACGTGAAGCGTCATTAAATGAAATTGCTTCGTCAACTTAATTTGGGAGTACGGCTGTTCCGTTAATGTAAAATCTATGTAATTTTTCCCTGTCTGATATCTGACCTCGCTTTTGTAAGACCACTCAATGGAAAGATATCCGAGTCGTCCTGAAAGGTCTGCAATTTGCTACGAAAACAAAGCGCAATAATAAAACAAAAGATTACGAAGACACAAGAAGACGAAATCCACTACTATAACACGAATGAACTTGGCCAATATAGGTTTATTTACGTTGTGCGCAGATGACGATACCGTCGAAACTTTCTTCCCGAGAAACCTTGACGTTCCGTGATGTTACGGTCTGTTGACGACCTTCGTAAATGCCGCCATTTGAAATGCATTATGGAATTATTTGACGTGGTGGCCAATGGGTCCTGGGCTTAAAAACACATCATCGTCCCGAGATCACGTGAAAGTTTCAGCATAATGCCGACAACATTGGGCAGAACGTGGTGCTAACGACAGACATACTCCTATTTCCACTCTATGGGCGCATCTCTCTCTCTGCCCCAACAACGATAGTCGGTGGTCTCTAGACAACGCCGCACTGTCAGTGTGAATTATTGCTGTAAACAAACTCGTATCCTGACGTAGTGATACGACCTCGCACGGCCTAGCGAACAATATATATGTCCCCCTAGCTGGGGGCAGCAGAGTTCCTACATGCCGTTCACTACGGCCATCCTGAATCCAACGATTCCATATTCGCATGACAGCAATGGGATAAATTACTTAACTAACACGTTCACAACCTAGTGTAAAAAGTAAGTGTGTGTGAGTGTGTGTGTGTGTGTGTGTGTGTGTGTGTGTGTGTGTGTGTGATAGGTCTTTTATTCAGTAAAATACAACGAGGTGACTGAAGTCATGCGATACCTCCAAATATCCTGTCTGATCTCCTTTCGCCCGGCGCAATACAGCAAATCGACGCGGCATTGATTCAACAAGTCGCTGGAAGGCCCGTGCAGAAATATTGAGCCATGCTGCTTCTATAGTCGTCCGTAATTGCAAAAGTGTTGTTGGTGCAAGAGTCTGCACACGAACTTATCTCTCAATTATGTCCCATAAATGTTCGATGGGATTCTTATTGGGCGATCTGGGTAACCAAATCATTTGCTCGAATGGTCAGGAATCAATCGTGGAAAAGCTAACTGCCTACAATGCCAATGAGACAATTGGAATATGTCAAGCCATAAATACTTGGACTTAATAATTTGTTGGGATATGTAATGGAATAAGCTCAGTCGGAAGTAAGACAGATGGTAGACTTCGGTTCATTGGTTGTGAACTACTATATTTCTTACTTAATACTCCTGAGCCCCTTCCTTGCATATTGCTCCAGTGTGCGGGAACAGTTCCAGAGAGGACTAAGAGGCGATATTAAACCCAGAGAGATAATGGCAGCACGAATGGTCAGAAGTTTGTTTTAGCGTGGGATAGTGTCACAGAGATGCTGAAGAGACACAACTGGCAAGGTAGACGCTAACTACTCGGACAAAACCTAAGAAAAGTTTCAAGAACCAGCTTTAAATAACGAACTACGTATGTGCTATCCGCCTCCACAGCTCAGTGGTCAGTGGTCAGCGTGTCTGGCTGCTAAGCTAAGGAACCGGGTTCGATTACCGGTACTGCCAGGGATTTTTCCTTCGTGAGAGGACTACAACGGGGTTCACTCTGCCTCTTAATGTCAATTCAGAAGCTCAATGAGTGAGAGAGAAGCAGCGGCTCCAAGGTTAAGAAAGCCGACAACGACCGGATGGATGGTGTGCTGACCCCACGCCTCTCCATACTAGGAAGAGCGGTTATCGCTGAAACAACCGGTTTTCGGTAATATCGCTTTTTCCACGGCAGTTTAAACTGACTGTTAAACCGCTCAAAATAACCGGTTTCTGAAATAACAGATTATCGGTTTTTGTTCGGATTATTTCCTGTAATATATGTAGAAATCAAACAAAGATTGAAAAAATTTTGACTCTTTCAGTTTCAAGATACATACAATGAAAATGTTGAATTAAATGGGCAAATATAAGGAAAGTTCGTACGTCCAGCGTTCGCTGCTTTTCTCGGAAAGTGGTGTTTACTACTATAACAAAAACACACCAGTATTCTCTATTCATTATAATTTTTTGAAAAACTGCTTAAAATCGTGTTATAACCAGCGTTCAATTCAGTATTTGGGCATCACAAACAGTCATGCCAAAGTGTGACAACTGAAGCTGAATAAGACTGTTTATGTTAATTTGTCCGTTTTCAAGCGCTACAAGCTGACAAAGGCGTATTATGTAGAGGCAGGCAGCAGATCGGCTGCTTTCTATTCTTACTGTCCGTAATGAATGAATAGTTGTTTTATTTTTCATACAATTAGGAGACAATTTAATTTTTTTAACGCAAATGAAGCACTGTACGCCAATGTTATGTCACTTCGTAGAAATACATCCAGACTATGCTTGGTGCCATTCTGCAGTACAACGTATGGCCGGCGACGACAGCGAGATATTACGGTACGGACCAGGTGGCGGCCAAGTCTTACACACTGCACGTACACGCGTTCTTTAAGGCACGACACACGGCAACAGGGGCATTACTGTCTCAGCAATCGTGTACACCAATTCTTATGCGAAGCGTTTGTTGCTCGTTTCTGTCGCCATTGTCATTGCTTTTCTCATTTTACGTAAAAATAATATTTCAAAACAAATCAAATTCTAAATATCAAAGTAAATTTTAAGAACAGTTTATTTAAAAACTTCAGCAGCGTTGTTATAGGTAATTCATATTTCGGTTTTTTACTCAGTTATCAGTAAAAAATAAACACCTGTTATAACAGATACCAACCAAACACAGAAAAATAACTTATTTGGAACTGAAAGACCGGTATCTGTTTTTTCCATCCCTACTCCATACCGTACCAAATGCGTCACTGATAAGAGATGACACAATTGGCCCATGAGGGGCAGAACGCGGAGCTTTTCTTGGTGTATACAATACCTACGAAACGCGACCGTAGGTACCGCGAAGGAAAGATGTGACTAGTTACAGCGCGCAAAGACATTAAAGCAATTGTTCTTCTGGTATTCAGTACTTGAGGGGAACTGGAAGAAGCCTTAATAACTGGTAAGATGAAGTACCGTCTGCCATGCGGTCCACAGACGTTTCCGGAGAACAGATGTCTACGACCTTTAACCTCCCGAGTGGTAGGTGGCGGGAGGGCGGACAATCTGTCCTCATTTAAACTGTCACAGCCGTGAACTGTGATCCATTTGGCAACCTGCCCCAGCCCCCCCTCCTAACCCTCCCCCCCCCCCCCCACACACACACTGAATGGATCAACCTGTCGGCACGAGCTGCAAGATTTAACGCCGGCGTCACCGCTCGCTGTCAGGACCACGCCTCTGAGGAGGCAAGTACAGCCACTGCTGTCCCACGCGAAACACGTGTTCTGTGCGGAGATCACCGAGAACATTACTGGCTAGATCGCGAATACAGATACCCATCACCATCTCAGATGTCTGACCTGCTGACGTCAATGTCAGCCTCAGATGGTACCAAGAAGTACTTGCATGATTAATCTACGCTGTAAGAGCTACTACCTCTCTGCGTAGCTGCTAGCATGGACGTTGAAAGGCAGCGGCGCTGTTGTGTATTAGTTTTAGTTCGTCCTGTCTCTCGTCAAACATGCCACTTAAACACTCGCGCACTGTTTAAAAAACTGTATAGCCACATGGTCGCAAATTTGAAATTCGTAACTTAACGCTTATTTCCATTCTAAATTTTTAGTACAGTACAGAAGGTGTTGCCACAGTGAAACGTCGGTAATGTGTATCTGAAAACGTGTCAGGAGTTTGTTTCCACATGGGCAGACTGTCGAGCTGTTCTATTGCTGCAGATTACGTCCTCTTCTGGTGCAAAGTTAGGCATTCCGCTTCTAGTATGTTACTTGTGACTGGTTTCAATAGTACAATCCGCTTGCAAATAAGCCTACAAGACGCAGGAGAGTGGGTCTCATCCGCTAGTACAACTATCTTCTACTGCGCAACATACAATTTATGCTGAAGTGAAAAACTGCACCAAAATCCCTCTTAATACGTTAATGAGTAAGCATGTTTACTTACCAATTTTTATGTCCGCCAAAGTTGCAAGTTACCAATATTATTATTATTATTATTATTATTATTATTATTATTATTATTATTATTTCTTTCTTGTCTCAGACGTTATGTCTGGTTAAAAATGGAAGGTGACGCGGACCTTGATCAAGCGTGACTTCCTTTTAACTGTACGGTATATGTTACATTGCATTTAGGAACTTTCGGGTAATTGAACAAGTGTCAATAATTACAGATTTCTGTAGTTGTATATATAAGTTTGGATGTAGCTGTATTGCATTGATGTACTGGTGGATATTGTGTGGTATGACTCCTGTAGTTGATAGTATAACTGGTATAATGTCAACTTCATCCTGATGCCACATGTCCTTGACTTCCTCAGCCAGTTGGATGTATTTTTCAATTTTTTCTCCTGTTTTCTTTTGTATATTTGTTGTATTGGGTATGGATATTTCGATTAGTTGTGTTAATTTCTTCTTTTTATTGGTGAGTATGATGTCAGGTTTGTTATGTAATGTTGTTTTATCCGTGATAATGGTTCTGTTCCAGCATAATTTGTATTCATCGTTCTCCAGTTAATTTTGTGGTGCATACTTGTATGTGGGAACATGTTGTTTTATAAGTTTATGTTGTAAGGCAAGCTGTTGATGTATTATTTTTGCTACACTGTCATGTCTTCTGGGGTATTCTGTATTTGCTAGTACTGTACATCCGCTTGTGATGTGACCTACTGTTTCTATTTGTTGTTTGCATAGTCTGCTTTTATCTGTTGTGGTATTGGGATCTTTAATAACATGCTTGCTGTAATATCTGGTGTTTATTGTTTGATCCTGTATTGCAATCATGAATCCTTCCGTCTCACTGTATATATTGCCTTTTCTTAGCCATGTGTTGGATGCGTCTTGATCGATGTGTGGCTGTGTTAGATGATACGGGTGCTTGCCATGCAGTGTTTTCTTTTTCCAATTTACTTTCTTCGTATCTGTTGATGTTATGTGATCGAAAGGGTTGTAGAAGTGGTTAAGAAATTGCAGTGGTGTAGCCGATGTATTTATATGAGTGATTGCTTTGTGTATTTTGCTACTTTCTGCTCGTTCTAGAAAGAATTTTCTTAAATTGTCTACCTGTCCATAATGTAGTTTTTTTATGTCGATAAATCCCCTTCCTCCTTCCTTTCTGCTTAATGTGAATTTTTCAGTTGCTGAATGTATGTGATGTATTCTATATTTGTGGCATTGTGATCGTGTAAGTGTATTGAGTGCTTCTAGGTCTGTGTTACTCCATTTCACTACTCCAAATGAGTAGGTCAATATTGGTATAGCATAAGTATTTATAGCTTTTGTCTTGTTTCTTGCTGTCAATTCTGTTTTCAGTATTTTTGTTAATCTTTGTCTATATTTTTCTTTTAGTTCTTCTTTAATATTTGTATTATCTATTCCTATTTTTTGTCTGTATCCTAGATATTTATAGGCATCTGTTTTTTCCGTTGCTTCTATGCAGTCGCTGTGGTTATCCAATATGTAATCTTCTTGTTTAGTGTGTTTTCCCTTGACTACGCTATTTTTCTTACATTTGTCTGTTCCAAAAGCCATATTTATATCATTGCTGAATACTTCTGTTATCTTTAGTAATCGGTTGAGTTGTTGATTTGTTGCTGCCATTAGTTTTAGATCATCCATGTATAGCAGATGTGTGATTTTGTGTGGGTATGTTCCAGTAATATTGCATCCATAATTTGTATTATTTAAAATGTTGGATAATGGGTTCAGAGCAAGGCAGAACCAGAAAGGACTTAATGAGTCTCTTTGGTATATTCCACGCTTAATCTGTATTGGCTGTGATGTGATGTTATTTGAATTTGTTTGGATATTAAGTGTGGTTTTCCAATTTTTCATTACTATGTTTAGGAAGGGGTGTAAGGTATGTGATGCGTCTCAAACAGCCTCTCCATACAAATGCCAACCTCACCTTCACGAGTTGCAGCCAAGGATTGCTGCACGGTACACCCTGTTACCACTAACGAGGATATGGCGACCGAGTATCTCCCGGAATAAGGAGACACCCTCTACCAAGCGAAACGGCCTCCTAGGAGGGCGGATGAGCAGGTAGAGGCAGGGCACTCTCTTGTCCTTGGGATGGGAAACTGTCCCTAAAGCCGGAAGAGCCACATGATGGCCAACGGCATAGAATGAAGAAGGCAAGGAGAAACCACTTCATTAAAGATCTAATTAGATTTCTCAAGTATCAGCAGCCATAATATGAATATGAAACAAGCTCTAGTAAAAATTCAATCCGGAGTAATAGCCCCTCATTCGGTTCTCCGGGAGGGAACTACCAGAGATCTCGTTTCAACAGTTCATAGGAAGAAAGGAAATAAAAAGAGCTATAGTAGAATTGGAACGTGGAACGTCCGCACCTTACTGCAGATGGGGAAGCTTGAAACCCTTAAGCAAGAAATGAAGAAAATGAAGTTGGATATACTAGGAGTGTCTGAAATGAGATGGCCTAACTGCGGAGATTTCTGGAGTGATGAGTACAGGATAATTCACACAGGAACGATAGAAGATAGACCTGGAGCAGGTGGGGTTGGAGTAGTTATGAGTCGAAAAATGGGGCAGAGAGTGAAGGGATATATACAATATGGAGGAAGGATAATACTTGTCAGTCTGGATACCAAACCTACGGAGACGGTTGTGATACAGGTCTATATGCCTACCACAAACCAGGAGGATGAGGAAGTTGAAGCTGTATATGAAGAGTTAAATGGAGCCTTGAGAGGAATCAAAGGAGAAACAAATTTAATAATCATGGGAGACTGGAACGCAATAGTAGGAGATAAAGAGGTACAGCCAGCTGTTGGACGCTACGGCCTTGGTAAAAGGAATGATAGAGGAGACCGACTTATAGAATTTTGTAACAGGAATCAACTTATAATATCGAAGACGTGGTTTCAACATCACCCCCGTAGAAGATACACCTGGAAGTCACCAGGGGATAGAGAACGATACCAAATTGATTACATTCTAGTCAAAAATAGATTTAGAAATCAACTAAAAGACTCTAGAGCATACGCAAGCCCAGATATTGTGAGTGATCACAACATGGTTGTTGCGGAATGCCGACTCAAGTTCAAATGCATAAGGAAGAAAATAGGAAATGGAAAACTGGATATAGGGAAGCTTGGAAACCGTGAGACGCAGAAGGAGTTCCAAGGAAGGGCTAAGGATCTAATTCAACAGCATCCTATAGAGAATGTAGAACAACATTGGGAAAATATGAGAGATGGCCTAATAAAAGCAGCTGAAGAGATAATTGGAAAACAAAAACCTGGAAAGAGGAAGGAGTGGATAACTGATGAAATAATACTTATGTTTGAGGAAAGAAGGAAGCTCAAAAATAATGAAACGGAAGAAGGGAAAACGGCATACCGAGTGCTTAGGAACAAAATCAACAGGAAGTTGAAGCAAGTAAAAGAAAGATTCCTTGAAGACAGATGCAAAGACGTTGAAGACCTTCTGAAGAAAGGGAACCTTGAATTAGCATACAAAACAGTGAAACGCTTCTTCTCAGGAGAACAAAGGATTAGATGTAATGCCCTAATAAGAGAGGATAATAAGATGGTGTATAATCATGAAGATATAGCACTTACGTGGAAGGAATACCTAGAGAAATTATATGGGGGCAACGTACAAGATGACATGATTGAAAGTGAGGACGAAGTAGATAAAGATGAACTAGGAGACAGCATACTAAGGTCTGAATTTGATCAGGCACTACAGGCACTTAAGCACGGAAAAGCACCAGGAATTGACTCATTGCCTGCAGAAATCATCGAAGCAGCTGGAACAGAACTAAAAGATAAATTGTATAAATTAATCTGCCAAATATATGAAACTGGAGAGCTGCCTGAGGACTTCAAAAAGTGTATTATTGTTCCATTACCAAAGAAAATGCCAGCAAAATCGTGTGCACAATACAGAACCCTCAGCCTAACATTACATGCATCAAAAATTTTGACGACCATCCTCCTCAGAAGAATTGAAGGGAACGTGGAATGCATGCTCACAGAAGACCAGTTTGGCTTTAGAAGAGGGAGAGGTACGCGAGAAGCCATTATGGCCCTAAGGCTCATAATAGAAAAGAGAATGGAAAAAGGAAAGGACACCTACATAGCATTTATTGACCTCGAAAAAGCCTTTGATAAGGTTGAATGGAAAAAACTATTCCAGATATTGAGGGAAACTGGAGCTAAGTACAAGGACAGGAGAACGATATGGAACATACAAAGAAGAGGTGGCAATAGTGAGATGTGGGGAACATCAACAACAAGCAAAAATTAAACAGGGTGTGAGACAGGGATGTGCACTCTCCCCTGTCCTCTTTAATATGTACATACAGAAAGCAATGGACGAGGTCAGAGAAAAGTTAGGACAAGCTAATGGAATCAGGATCCAGGGAAAAATACTTGATATGCTGCGTTTTGCGGATGACATTGCTGTCCTAGCGGAGAATGAGGAAGAATTACAAGTAGTGTTGGAGGAAATGGAAAACACTCTTGCTACACGGTACAACATGAAAATTAATAAGTCAAAAACAAAAATCTTAGTTGCAAGCAAACAAAATAATCAAGCAATTACGAATATAAGGCTGAATGGAGAGAAGCTGAAAGAAATACAAGACTGTCTACTTGGGATGCAGAATAACATCAGATGGTCGTAGTAGGAAAGATGTAATAAGTAGAATAAATCTGGCAAATATTGCATTCTATAAAAGGAAAGGACTCCTCACATCAAATATGGTAAGTCTGTCGTTAAGGAAGCGGTTAATAAAGACCTTTGTTGGGAGTGTGCTTCTCTACGGCAGCGAAAACTGGACACTTGGAGAGGACGAAAGAAGAAGGTTTGAAGGATTCGAAATGTGGTGTCTGCGAAGGATGTTAAAAATTCCATGGACGGCCAGGATGACAAATGAAGAAGTCCTGCAGAGAGCGGAGGAAGTTCCAGTTCTTTGGAAGACGGTCAAGAAGAGGAGAGATATATGGATGGGACACATTCTGAGACATGAAAGTCTTCTCCACACTATAACGGAAGGCCTTGTGGAGGGCAAAAGGGCAAGAGGCAGACCTAGAAGAAAGTACATAAGCCAGATAATGCAGGACCTAGGATGCAGAAGTTTCACGGAATTGAAGAGGCTGGCCGACAATCGCACTGAATGGAGAGCTGCTGCAAATCAATCTTAGGATTGGCAACTTAAGATGATGTTTAGGAACTGTATCAATTTAGGATCTACTTTGTATATTTCCAAAATTTGTAGTAACCATGAGTGGGGTACACTATCAAAAGCTTTTTGGTAATCAATGTATGCATAGTGTAGCGACCTTTGTTTAGTTTTAGCTTGATATGTCACCTCTGCATCTATTATCAGTTGCTCTTTACATCCTCGTGCTCCTTTGCAACAGCCTTCTTGTTATTCATTTATAATTTTGTTCTGTGTTGTATTTGTCATTAATTTCTGTGTAATGACTGACGTTAATATTTTGTATATTGTTGGTAGGCATGTTATGGGGCGATATTTTGCTGGGTTTGCTGTGTCTGCTTGGTCTTTAGGTTTCAGATAAGTTATTCCATGTGTAAGTGTATCAGGGAATGTGTGTGGGTCTGCAATGTAACTTAAATAATTTAGTTAGATGTGAATGTGTTGAGGTGAATTTCTTTAGCCAGAAATTTGCTATTTTATCTTTTCCAGGGGTTTTCCAATTGTGAGTAGAATTAATTGCTCGGGTGACTTCATGTTGCAAAATTATCACTTCAGGCATTTGTGGTATCATCTTGTATGTGTCTGTTTCTGCTTGTATCCACCATGCATGCCTGTTATGTTGTACCAGGTTTGACCATATGTTGCTCCAGAAGTGTTCCATGTCTGTTATGTTTGGTGGATTGTCTATTTTAATTTGTGTGTTATCTATTGTCTGGTAAAATTTCTTTTGGTTTGTGTTGAATGTTTGGTTTTGCTTCCTTCTATTTTCACTTTTTTTGTATCATTTAAGTAGTTTGGCCAATGCTTGTAATTTCTGCTTCTTTTTATCTAATTGCTCTATCGCTTCTTGTTGTGAGATTTTACCTAACCTTTTTCGTTTTTTTTCTGACATTTCATTTCTTATAAATTGTGTTAGCTGTCCGATGTCTTTTCTCAGTTTTTCTATTCTGATCTGTAGCCTGTGTTGCCATGCTGGTCTTGTGGGTTTCTTCTGTGTCTTGGTTGGTTCTGATCTCTGCCTAGTATGTATATTTAGTGTAGTGAGTGCTCCTATATAAACCAGTAGTTGTAACTCTTCCATAGTTGTGTTTTCATTTATTTTGTTGTGTATTATTGTGTTGATAGTTTTTATTGTTGTTTCGACTTGTGGGTTATTTGGCGGTCTATGCAAGAATGGTCTAATGTCTGTATTTGTATTCTATATATGTCAGCTGAAATTTTTCTTCTATATCTAACATGTGTGTCACTTCGTGTTCTAGTTGTGCTTGTTCTGGTGGCTGTCTTAAGATTTTGTTTTCCTCTGATTTTTTAACTGATGTGTGTTGTTCTTTGTTTGTTTGCTCTGGGATGTTTGAGTCCATTACTGTATTTTCTTCTTCTTCTGATTGCACATTATTTTGTTCCAGTATTTGTTGTTTGATGTTTTCTAATTCTGACTGGAGTATCCTGTTATTTTTGATTACTACACGGATCTAGTCAGCTAGTCGTTGTTCTGTTAAAAATTTTAATTCTGGGTATCTGATAATAAATGTTGTGTATACTTGTGATCTGTATCCAGTTGTGTTGGTTCCTAGGTTTGTTGCTTGGTAATAACAGAACATGAGGTGTCGATTAACTTCATCTGACCATCTCATCCTCTGTCTGTTTTCCTTCTAGGGTGGTTGCAGGAAGCATATATTGCAAAACACCTCTATTTGGATTTAAATCATTTTCCAGTTGGCTAGCAGTGTCGTTACCATTGTTGGCGGGCATAGGGTTCAAGCGTCGTCCCCGACCATGACAGCGCTTGTCCGAGGCTTCTTTAGTTCTGTCCTGAACCAACTAATCACACTAAAAGGGGGGTTAGCCCTATTAGTGGTTTGTTCTTTCCGTCGCCTTTTACGACTGGCAGAAGATATCGGAGGCCTATTCTTTTCCCGGGCCTCCACGGGAATTATTATTATTATTATTATTATTATTATTATTATTATTATTATTATATTACTGGTATTTTTAACTACAGTAGCTGAACCCAAATAATATAGGTGGAAGCTTTCTTTTTCTCCAGTTTAAGATTTCTTAGAAATGCACGCCCAGAAACAAACTTTTTTATGTATATGACTAGGCAATGAGTACTGCTGCCGTCGACGGTGCTAATCTGAATTAGTTTTCTTTAATAAATATTTCAAGAAAGCACCGTTTACTAAATAACGTTTTGTGTTACTTCACCTGCAAACGTTTCCTAGCACGGCTTCCATCAAACCGAAAACAATTCTGCCTTCTGCTTTAAATACACTTGTGGATCATTAGCATGGACAGTGTCCCAAGTCTGAGGTAACTGTTAAAAAAATGAAACAATATTATTTAACTTCCTGTCACTGATACATACATATTCCTTACCGGTACTTAAGTTTCGAACAAACCCGTGCCTTTATAGTGTAATTGTAAAATAATTCCAATGTAATACATGGAACTTTTGTTCTGACCTTGACACAACACAAGGACAAGTTAGCTAGCAGTTCGAAAAGGAATGGATTCGTTCGAAACTAATGACCTTTAAGGAATATGTATACACCTGCGAGAGGGAACTAGATAAATGATGAGGTGTAGCTGTTGGTCCTTTACGCCAAAGGAATGTTGGAACTGCACAAATTTTCTGTCCTGCGATCTACAATTTAATTTTGTATTCGGCCTAGAAAGCTATTCAGTGCAGCTTTTTACCAGCAGCTGTAATTGGAGACTGGTCAAAACACCAAGTCCGTAAAGAGTAAACGACAAAGCCCATATCGTGGCCACTGAACAGTGCAAGACTTATAATGCACGTACACTGAAGAGGGCAACATGAGAGTTGCCCCCTTTCAGCGATTCCTGTAATATTACTGATTCGGTAAACGAAGGCGACCATGAGAGAAAAATCCTGGTCTTTCATTTTTTTTTTTTTTTTTTTTTTTTTTTTTTTTTTTTTTTTTTACTAGCTGTGTTTATTTTTTTCTGAAACGAACACTCGCTTGCAGCACCAAAACTAGCCTCAAAACAGGGATTTAATTTTTTTCCTTTCCCTTCTCCACGTTTGTTACATGTTATATTCAATACTGCAGAATTCCATCTACAACCTAGGCACTTCTTTTAACTAAAAATTATTTCAATGTCGATTTAAACTGTATATGTACTGATACGTTTTGGTGAACCTCACAAACTTATCTGGATAGTACGGTTGCTCCACAGCACCTCGATAGTACCGTTGCTCCACAGCGTCTTAACAATATACGAACAACTGTCAGCTGTTAGTGTAAATGTGAATCACCTAATTTTGGAATTGGCTTGGCGACCACAACTCATCGAAAGCAAGAAACAGCAGTCGCTTAAGCTGCATGTGACATACTGTAACACGAGTCCTCTAACAGTGGGATGATACGTGGCAAAACGAAGTATTGCAATACCTCAGCCTCTATTTGTTGTTAAATATCAACAAATATCAAACCAATTTCACTGTACATCATTCTGTATGCCCGTGTTTCCATATTCTGATGAAGCGAAAACTATGATGGGAAAAATTCTGTCTGTACAAGATGTTTCGCATCTAGGCGTGTCGACAAATTCTACAACATTACCCTACAGTCACTAACAAAACAGGAGAAGAGTAAACAGTGTACAGTGATTGTCGTCGTGAATCACCTGCTTATCTCTATACATAGACTGCTTGTCTGTCAGTGTTACTGGATTATAAGTAGTATGCATGGTGAAGTAAGCTAAAAATCTTTGGAGAAAATATTTTTTTTGCATATTCCAGCCAACGATGAACGATGGTAACATACCCTCCAACATCTCCGTAGTGTATGCTTCTCGGCCGCCGTTCCACATTGCTAGCTCCAGTCTGTGGAAATTAAGTTCCTCGTACAACTTGTTTATCGGTATTCACACACTTCGAAAACAGGTATTTTGTCATCCGGCAGCTGTTTCACTGTAGCATGTAGGCCCCAATGAAGGACTGCGGCCGTCGTGCTTGTTCAGAGAGTTCCTTGGTGCATCAGTAAACACTGTTACTGTTTTAAATTTAATATCGTGTGTTAATTGCCGACAATGTTAGTCTACATCTACATCTACATTTATACTCCGCAAGCCACCCAACGGTGTGTGGCGGAGGGCACTTTACGTGCCACTGTCATTACCTCCCTTTCCTGTTCCAGTCGCGTATGGTTCGCGGGAAGAACGACTGTCTGAAAGCCTCCGTGCGCGCTCTAATCTCTCTAATTTTACATTCGTGATCTCCTCGGGAGGTATAAGTAGGGGGAAGCAATACATTCGATACCTCATCCAGAAACGCACCCTCTCGAAACCTGGCGAGCAAGCTACACCGCGATGCAGTGCGCCTCTCTTGCAGAGTCTGCCACTTGAGTTTATTAAACATCTCCGTAACGCTATCACGGTTACCAAGTAACCCTGTGACGAAACGCGCCGCTCTTCTTTGGATCTTCTCTATCTCCTCCGTCAACCCGATCTGGTACGAATCCCACACTGATGAGCAATACTAAAGTATAGGTCGAACGAGTGTTTTGTAAGCCACCTCCTTTGTTGATGGGCTACATTTTCTAAGGACTCTCCCAATGAATCTCAACCTGGTACCTGTCTTATCAACAATTAATTTTATATGATCATTCCACTTCAAATCGTTCCGCACGCATACTCCCAGATATTTTACAGAAGTAACTGCTACCAGTGTTTGTTCCGCTATCATATAATCATACAATAAAGGATCCTTCTTTCTATGTATTCGCAATACATTACATTTGTCTATGTTAAGGGTCAGTTGCCACTCCCTGCACCAAGTGCCTATCCGCTGCAGATCTTCCTGCATTTCGCTACAATTTTCTAATGCTGCAACTTCTCTGTATACTACAGCATCATCCGCGAAAAGCCGCATGGAACTTCCGACACTATCTACTAGGTCATTTATATATATTGTGAAAAGCAATGGTCCCATAACACTCCCCTGTGGCACGCCAGAGGTTACTTTAACGTCTGTAGACGTCTCTCCATTGATAACAACATGCTGTGTTCTGTTTGCTAAAAACTCTTCAATCCAGCCACACAGCTGGTCTGATATTCCGTAGGCTCTTACTTTGTTTATCAGGCGACAGTGCGGAACTGTATCGAACGCCTTCCGGAAGTCAAGAAAAATAGCATCTACCTGGGAGCCTGTATCTACTATTTTCTGGGTCTCATGAACAAATGTTGATTCCTACATAGTAGATTCTGGGTTTCCAAAAACGACATGATACTCGAGCAAAAAACATGTTCTAAAATTCTACAACAGATCGACGTCAGAGATATAGGTCTATAGTTTTGCGCATCTGCTCGACGACCCTTCTTGAAGACTGGGACTATCTGTGCTCTTTTCCAATCATTTGGAACCCTCCGTTCCTCTAGAGACTTGCGGTACACGGCTGTTACAAGGGGGGCAAGTTCTTTCGCGTACTCTGTGTAGAATCGAATTGGTATCCCGTCAGGTCCAGTGGACTTTCCTCTATTGAGTGATTCCAGTTGCTTTTCTATTCCTTGGATACTTATTTCGATGTCAGCCATTTTTTCGTTTGTGCGAGGATTTAGAGAAGGAACTGCAGTGCGGTCTTCCTCTGTGAAACAGCTTTGGAAAAAGGTGTTTAGTATTTCAGCTTTACGCGTGTCATCCTCTGTTTCAATGCCATCATCATCCCGTAGTGTCTGGATATGCTGTTTCGAGCCACTTACTGATTTAACGTAAGACCAGAACTTAGTGAGTGAGTGAGTGTGAGTGTGTGTGTGTGTGTGTGTGTGTGTGTGTAATCTTATAGTACTTAACTGCTATGGTCATCAGTCCCTAAGCTACACACTACTTAACCTAAATTATTATCCTAAGGACACACACACACACACACACACACACACACACACACACACACACACACACACACACGCCCGAGGGAGGACTCGACCCTCCGCCGGCACCGAGTGAATGTTGCCATAATATCCGTGAAACTAACGATTATTCATAGGAATCAATGCTTCCAAAATAGATTCAATCTAAAGGATAAAGTATCACTATGGACACCCAGAAGTATATCGATACAAGGAAAACTTCGCGGCGAGGATTATTCCAACGATGGATGTGTGTTCACTGGTTTCGCAATACTTACAGGGAAGGACGAAAGGAAGTATGTATTGTTTCTCAACACTTAGAGGGAAGGACGAACAGAAGGATGTAACGTCGCGGGTAATGAATCTTTGATCAACACTATTTCTTATTTTAAAAATGTTAAGAAAGCTGAAGACTTTCACTTCCGTGTCTTCTTAATGCTCAGTTCAGTGTAGGGGAAAAAAATTAAAGATTTATCTGATACATCGAGAGCGGTAATGTGTTTAATTTGAGTCGTGGACGGAAGGCCAAATCATGCGGAAACAGGCTGCATAAATTCTTTGACTCCTGTGATGCTATTGCTATGGACGGAGAATACGGAGGGTGTGAAACGCAATGAGTCTTTCCGATTCACGAAGAAGGTTTTTCGTGTACACGGAGTGTGCCCAGGAGGAATGGTCAGTATTCAGGGATCTCACAAGAACGGTAATTCTAAGCAAAAAGTCCAGTAAAAATGGCCTCTAAAATGCATACCTTAGGATCTATGATCACTAGTTCACCTTCGCTACCGTGAGACATCTAGTGAACAGTGCTAATAGCCTTTCAAGCATACATAGTAGAGCACATGGTTTACCCGACGTTTTTTCTTCGAATGATCTTTCCTGTCATATCCATGACATGATTTTAAATCCAAATTCTACCAGTTTCGGTCTTGAACCATCTTCACGGATGAAGGGTTAAAACGATTTAAGCCACCATATTGCGTTAGTCATTACGCGCTTCATGAATATAAATATATGACTCGGGACTTTAAAAACAAACACCCAAATACGAATTTTATACAGAGCAGTGATTTCAGTTGTCATACCACAAAGAAACGCTTTATATTTTAGTTGGTAGACAGTGAATAATGCACATCTTCAGACCATTTTGTTTATTTTGAAGGATTCACAATAGGAAGCCGTACAGGGGGAGAGGGGGGGGGGGGTGTGAGCACAATGAGTATGTTCTATGACTGGAGATGTAGTTCCCGAAAAATGAAGGGATATTGAACAGAAGACACTAGAACACAAAAATTCGTCCGTAAAATGTTCCAATTTGTGATAAATCACAAATTTTCCGCATGTAGCAGCTTTTTTTTTAACAATTTTACTTTGGCGTATTCTGTATCCGTTCCGCAATGCTGCCGTAGCAGAATTATTAAAACACGAACTCGTTAATATGATCAAAACGTAAGAGACAGCGGTGGTTATCTCTTCCTTTTCTATAGCAATACAATTAGCAGCACCTGAGCTATGAAACGAAATGCCCTTGACTTGTCTTTTAAAAAGGTTTAAGGCGGTTCACTCTGGATATCGATTGCAAACTGTTAACATGCCTACGAAACGCGTTTACAAAACAAGCGGCACTTCTGCGAGGGACCTGTCTGCACTTGAGAGATAATGAGGTGCAGAATCTGTAGACTGCTTACGGGCTAACCTTGCACTGCACGATAACCACGTGATTTTTGGAGTGGAGTGTGTGTGTGTGTGTGTGTGTGTGTGTGTGTGTGTGTGTGTGTGTGAAAAATCTCAGTGCTTACTGCTACTGCACGGCCCAGTCTCCAGATGCCGACGCCCCTGTGACCGTCACCTTATTCGTGTTTTTCGGGCAAAGTGCGCCAGCGGCAGCCTTGCTATGTTCCCAGAGGCTCTCCAGAATTTCTGCTCTGTGCTCCACCGATCCCACACTCCTCCCGAGATGGAACTGCAGGCCGTGTGAAGTAGACAGAACAGCCCGCCGCCGCCGCTGCTGCTTACCTGGTCACAGATGATGTCCCACTTCTTCTCGTCGTCGTACTGCTTGAGCAGTTTCGCCTTGTCGGGTGGAAGGTCCATCGAGGCCTGCGCACAAACAGAAATAAAAACATTTAGTACTAGAAATAAGAGCGCATTTTCTGTTTACAGACTAAGAGCACACAGCATGTCAACAGCGAAAAACTGGTGTTATGATTCAACATCCCAGAGACGCTGAAGTCGTTGGAGACGAAGCACAAACTGGGGATGAAATCTATCACTTTGTCCCGTGAATGAATGTTCTTGCCCATACAATTTACAAACGACAATAAGCTCCCGATTAGCTGGCTTGCTGATATCGGTTTAGCGATTTTTAAAAAAGAAAATAAATGAAAGACAAAAATATTCCGTTATAACAATACATTTTCGTTTAGAATATAAATTTCTCGTCAGCAAGATGTAAATGACGAAAACACGCGCGAGTGGTTATCCCTATGCATCGCGATGTGAGCAGCTAAGTGGCATTGATATAGTTAGTGATCTACAGCTATCCGCTAGGGGTAGATAGCGGAGACGAGTCGATAGAAGAACTCGCACACCGAGACGCTGGAAATTGTTGCAGGCCGAAATTCGCTCGACTGCACCACTGTTTTGACTCCTTTGAGAATGAGAACGACGGTCAGAAAAAATTATATAAAATATAATGTATTTGAACAGCAGTTTCGTAAGTAAGCTGTCAGTTTCCGGCGAGTAATAACTAAGTTGTGAAATTCGTTTTCGGATATGACATGTTGTGTTTTGTTTTTAAACAGACTAACAGCAGTTTCCGATAAAACCTGGGTAATTTGTTTTATCAGTGTTTTTCGGCTGCAGTTCGCTGTAACCCTAAAAACAAAACAAAGTATTGTGATGTAGGAGCAGTTTATTCTCTACGTGCGAAGCAAAGTACCACACCACTAACAATTCAATAACAAATAATGTCAAGTAGTTTACCACTAATAATACAAATGTTGAAAGACCAGGTACTGAGCTGGTAATGCAACAAACAAAATATGGGCGACTGTTTGACAAAAAGTGGGAGATGTATTATCAGTTGTTCGTGTATCCCAGCTGAATAGGATGACGTAGCAAAGATATGGGATTTAAAACACGTATCTCTGAACGGCATACAAATCATCTGAACGAAAAGATAAGACACCTGTCGATGTAGCGGTAAGTGTGAAAGATATTGCAAATCGGAAGCCAGCCGTGGTTTTTCCGAAGTAGATACCACATCGCTCATCAAAAGTGATTTTGGGGAAACTACGGAAAACATCTGGATGGCAGGAAGGGCGCTCTAACTCCGCTGCTCCTACATAGCACCTCAACCACTGCGCCACCCATCTCGCAAAACTTAACAAGAAAGCAGTGGTAGCGCGCTGACGGTCTTTCCAATATTCGTGAAAATAGCGAAAAAGTTTTGCCGAAGGTAGAATAATTTGCTGGACGAAGAACTCCGTACTTGGGCTGACGTACGTGAGGTTTCTGATCCTCCCACGAAGGCTTGGTAATAATAAATAGCCGTAAAGAGTGCTCTGTGTGAATGTTTCGTGTTCATTTCTCCGAAAAGTTCATTAATACTCTAATGTCTACTTCAGCCAAAGGAAGAGTTGTTGGGCGTTTATGAATTCAGCTTTTGGATAAGTAATTAGAATTATTCGCTATGTTAAAAAAACGCTTTTTTCGTATTCATTTTTTCCTATCGCGAGAAACGTTTTTTTACGTGATGCAATGGAACACATCAACTGTTACAATAATTCTCCCCCCCCCCCCCCCCCCCTCTCTCTCTCTCTCTCTCTCTCTCTCTCTCTCTCTCTCTCTCTCTCTCTCTCTCTCTCTCTCTGTCATGCAAGTGAAAGTAAGAGCACTCAAAGGTGGCTACATGCACTGTGCACTTTTCGAATCAGAAGGAATGTTCGATACGACCTACCGTCGGCTTTGACCAGTGACAATGTCACGTCACCTTTTCGTGCATATATTCACAATTTTGTTGTTAGTAGCCGAAGCCAACGAATGTGACTGAAAAATCGGTAATGGTGACACATTGATCTGTTGTTTTTTGGGGGGGAGGAGGAGACCAGACAGCGAGGTCATCGGATTAGGGAAGGATGGGGAAGGAAGTCGGCCGTGCCCTTTGAAAGGAACCATCCCGGCATTTGCCTGGAGCGATTTAGGGAAATCACGGAAAACCTAAATCAGGATGGCCGGACGCGGGATTGAACAGTCGTCCTCCCGAATGCGAGTCCAATGTGCTAACCACTGCGCCACCTCGCTCGGTCATTGATCTGTGTCTTTGCCCGAGGTGTATGTTAGGCTGGAAGATGAGAACGGGGATATAGTAAGACTGATTTGTACCTTCACCCGTTAGAAAAATCGGCAATAACGTAGTCGCCATATGTTTACCGCGTTTGTCGCTTGTTTCCTATGTCACTGGTCAAAGCCGACAATTAGTATGGAACGTTTCTCTATATCCCTCTCCTTCTTACAAGTAGATATTAGTCAATCGGGCCAAATTTTGACACGTTTTTCCTCAACTATACACAAACTTCGCATTTACTTCTTTTACTGTACAAAAAGGAACAGCGAACAGAAGCGAATAAGGGCTACACATTCTTTTAGCTCCATCGCTGTTGTACCCTGCACTGGTCTTTTGTTCTTTATTTCGCTTCGAGAAGTGTTTCCAACTGCCTCTGTTTTCAGCTGATTACATGACTATAAACAGTGAAACACCTCCAATCGGAAGAGTGCAATGACCCCGCGCCGCATCGGGCAGTGAATGTGAACAATGCTTGTTTGAGTTTCCCACGCCCTTTGTGTTTTGCGACTGCGCACAGTGGCCTCTGTGTCGACCAGCATAAACCGCCACTGGTGGATGCGCATTTTGACACTAACGCCATGAGAACCGAACCACCACAGGTGAAGGCGACTGTGCTCGTAAGCACCCCCGCTTACGATGCTACTTGGAACTGTTTCTCCGCTTACTGCATACGATACAAGCGCTCCGCCAATTCTGTATTGTTTTCACGCAACCACATCTGTGTTTTTCTCCCTACAAATAGCATCAATTCGAGAACTTGACTCGCGTGTTCCTTACCCGCGCAGGGAAGAAGGCAGGAACAGATACTGCTAGTCAGACGTACACTTCAAAAATATTTTTCATATAAATTTTCAAGAGTAATAACTATTTTTGGAACATTAAATAGTGAAAATTCAATACACTCAACAACTTGGAAAAATGAAAAAAATAATATCACTCCCACGTCAATAATTTAATACGAGTGCCAACCTGAAGATGAAGAGTAAAACTCTCAAAACACATCGTAGAGCAAACAAGTAATTTTTTTTACTGTAGCTTCAGTCATGTTTTGGTCGCAATACTTAGCTTTGCACGACGAGTTTCTGCATCGCCACTTTCAGGTAGCCATCTCGTGATTTTAAATTTTGTTTTCTTATGATATCGTGCCATGCTTTTGTTGTTAAGTGTGCAAATTAAAGCTGGCCTGAGTGGCCGTGCGGTTCTAGGCGCTATAGCCTGGAACCGCGAGACTGCTACGGTCGCAGGTTCGAATCCTGCCTCGGGCATGGATGTGTGTGATGTCCTTAGGTTAGTTAGGTTTAAGTAGTTCTAAGTTCTAGGGAACTGATGACGGCAGAAGTTGAGTCCCATAGTGTTGAGGGCCATTTGAACCATTTTTTTGCAAATTAAATTATCTGGTCAAATTTCGTTGGTTCAGTCCAGAAAAACTAACACGAAATTTTTGTCTTTTGGTAGGTCTTACATTAAGAAAAAATAAACAATTAAGTGACGTCTAATGAGAAAATGAATTTCTTCAGGAACATATAACATTAAACTCAAAACATCACTTACTCAGTTTTGTTTATACTGGAGCGGTTTAAACTGTTAAATACGGTACTTTTAATACCGTTAATGTACGATAATATTACAATGCTATCAGTATATTCCACTGGAACACATCTATTATATTAAAATTAGATCACGATCACTCGCGACAACACATGTTAACGAACAGTAACCTTTTTTCCTTACAGAAACCACAGGAAAATATCCAATCTGTTACTGCGGACTCGTTAGCGGAAACAACTCTAGAAATTAAGTGATTTTAATTTTTTCTCCAACAAAGACTTTTTTTTAAATTCACGTTATTTTTTAACTCTTCATTCAGCAACATTTCCTATTTTGTACCCCTCTAGTCATTTATATAAATATACAGAATTGCGTGTTGTCGAACTACGTGCTGGTGTTGAAACGCGCCTGCAGCAAGAGAAATAAAGTGTTGTTTGTAAAATTCTGAAGACAGTCGCGAACCTCATCTGGATCCATGTAAGACGTGCAGAAAGTACACTGAACAGGGGTTGGCGGAAAGAACTTCACACTAACATTACATTTTCTGTTCCATTCGATTGGTGTGCTGAACGGAGAAAAAAAGTAACTGTCAATATGCACTCTCCCCCATATCTTATTCTCATGATCCCTACGCGATATACACTTTAGCGGCAGCAGAAATGTCGCAGTCATCCTCGAATACCGGTTCTCTAAATTTTTTCAACAGGCTTTCGCGAGGACAATGTAGCCCTTGTTCCCTCGCTCAATATGGGAGTGGAATAGGAAAGAATGTCGGCAACACTGTAAGATACATGAATCTGCCAAGCAAGTAGTGTCTCTTACCGATTATCTACAAAGGTTCAACAACAATTTGGAGGTATAGGAAACACGTTGTCATTCAAAACAGCTGTTATGAATATTTAGTTTATTGTTGACAGTCGAGAAGATTACACGTGTTATCGGCTGTTCGGCGAATTTTTACTTTTGAAAATGATGGATCAAAAAGTTTTCACTAAATTTTGCTTGAAAAAAATGGAATAAAGTGATGCACCGTATTCGAAATGTTAACTGTGGCTTTTGGCGAATCTACTACGAGTAAAACGTAGTTTACAAGTGGTATAAATGTTTCAAAGAAGGCCGAGAAAACGTTTAATACAACCGCCCCGGACGCCCAACAGATCATTACTGAAGACTATGTGTAAGAACTAAAGAAAATGGTTGTGGAAAATTGTTGGATCACTATCAAAGAGGTTGCTCATACCAAGCAATTTTTTCGGTTGTTGGCATTAAACGTGTAGCTGCAAAGACTGCTCCGAAGTTGTTGAAATCCGACGAAAAAACAACTTCGCTTAGACGTTTCTCAGGAATTGCTGAATGAAGTCTACAATGATCCAGAACGTCTAAAGGTTATACCAGGGACGAAACACAGGTTTAGGGGTATGATGTCTAATCCGAAGCCCAATCGTTCCAATGGAAGCAGCCTGAAGACCGAAGGAATAAAAATTGAAATTCGATCACATGTGAAGGTACTTCTCACTGTTTTCTTCAATTACAAAGGGACACTGTAACATGAGTTCCTGCGTTATGGTCGTACAGTCAAGAAGGAATGCTACCTGGAAGTTAAGCACCGTCTGCTTGAAGCAATCCGAAGAAAACCACCAGCACTGTGGCAAAACCACTCGTGGAAATTGCATCATGGTAATGCTCTCGCTCACACCTCAATGCTTGTTTGTGATTTTTTGGAAAAGAAGAAAAAATACGAAATCATTATGTTGCCTCATTCTTTAAGAAAAACAAAAATTTCGTTACCTTTTGATCACACCTTGCATATCACTGATGATTGGTTTTGTAATTACAGCTCGCCCCACTATTCTCTACTTCGGTAGCTCCCTTCGTGACGTTTTGCTGCTGAATGAGTTCTGGAGTGTGACATTCAGTTCTGCACTAACTTATTGCAGTTGGCATCTTATTTTTCGTTACAGTTCTCTTCTATGACCGTTTGTCACGATCTCAACACACATTTCTGTCCAGGTTGTGACTTCGCGTCTGATGTTTTTTTCCGCTTTCCCTGTTCAAAATGGCTCTGAGCACTATGAGACTTAACTTCTGAGGTCATCAGTCCCCTAGCACTTAGAACTACTTAAACCTAACTAACCTAAGGACATCACACACATCCATGCCCGAGGCAGGATTCGAACCTGCGACCGTAGCGGTCGCACGGTTCCAGACTGTAGCGCCTAGAACCGCTCGGCCACCCCGGCCGGCTCTTTCCCTGTATGCAGTATAAATATTGTATACGGAGTCTCTTCAAACACCAAACACTTGGGCTCCGTTGGTTACGAAAGCACCCACCATAAAAGCTCCAAAATTTTGCAACCACTCAGTTCAGACATTAATGCACTCACAGCCACACAGAAGACTGTCCCGACCGCGACTAGGACACTTGTAATGTTGTTGTCGCTGTTGTGGTCTTCAGTCCTGAGACTGGTTTGATGCAGCTCTCCATGCTACCCTATCCTGTGCAAGTTTCTTCATCTCCCAGTACTTACTGCAACCTACGTCCTTCTGAATCTGCTTAGGGTATTCATCTCATGGTCTCCCTCTACGATTTTTACCCTCCACACTGCCCTCCAATGCTAAATTTGTGATCCCTTGATGCCTCAGAACATGTCCTACCAACCGGTCCCTTCTCGTCAAGTTGTGCCACAAACTCCTCTTCTCCCCAATTTTATTCAATACCTGATTAGTTATGTGATCTATCCGCCTAATCTTCAGCATTCTTCTGTAGCACCACATTTACTTGTAATGTACTGAGGAAATTTTACACGTGCCATTCGTGTCACATAAAACGTGCAGGCTTGGCTAGCATTTGCGTTTATGTTCCAGGATGCATTTCTCGCAGTGTTTTCACGTTTTTGTGCGGTTCCTGTCTGTATATATAACGACGCAGGATGTCGTTTCCTGTCCTTATGTACTCGTCATGTCACCCTCTACTGTACCGGGAAGTTTTTTCACGCTGTGTGTAGAATGGGCGTAAGTTCGCAATCAGGATTACGTCTATATCCAACGGTGAAAAAAAAGGTGAGGTCAGCGCCACAAGCATGCTGTAAGCGGACAGGTGTGCGCCGCCCCGGAAGCCGGGGCCCGACGTGGGCGGCGGCTTTGCGTGCGGCACGCGTGCCTGGTGCGTGCAGCGGGACGCGACGGCAGGGGCGGGGCTGTTGACAGTCGGTCGCATCGCAGCTGAACACGCAGGGCCGAGGGCGGCGGGCGGCGGGCGCAGGAATCTGATTTGCCCTGCGCGGGGCGGCGCGGCGCTGCGGCTTGGTCGATACGACACCCCGCCGCCGGCAGGCGGCACCCCAGGCCACGAACACACTGCCTGCCTCGTGCTGGACCTGCCGCTGTAGCAGCCGCACGGTCCAGGGTTACACGCTTACTGGTCCTGCATACTTATCCTGCCTACACTCTGTAGCCTGGAAATGTCACGTGAAAAAATTTACTTATTGTTCGTATACAGTATACCAGGAAGAAGACCTCATTAGATTTGGCCACTTCATACACAGCGCCCCGTGTTGTACACTTGTGCATACCGAACATCCTTCCACGTCATCAAACTGCTATCTTGCGGGGCCGCTAAAATTCTTCGCCTGTGCCAGCCTCATCGTTTTACAATAGCACTTAAATAGCAGAAGTAAATTATTGTCATTTACGCGTGTTTAAAATCAGCTTGTAAGCATCAACAATATATATTTTCAATTTTGCTTTATAAGTTGATATTTACTTTTCGTATATTTATATACAGCTTCTGATAAATTCAGTTAAGTTTTTGTAGGTAGCCGAAACCCTCAGTTATTTGTTGGGTATCTTCTAAACCCCGTCTCTCCTTAAAGATCTCTCTCTCTCTCTCTCTCTCTCTCTCTCTCTCTCTCTCTCTCTCTCTCTCTCTCTCTCTCTCTCTCTCCCCCCCCCCTCCCTCCCTCTGCCTCCCTCCAGTATTTCCATGATGTCTTAACATGTGCCGTATCATCCTGTTTGTTCCTCTTTGTCAATGTTTTTCACATAATCCTCTCCTCGCCGATTCTGCGGAAAATCACCAAGTCTCTTGTTATCCGTCCACCTAATTTTCAACATTCTTAAATAGCACCCCATCTCGATCACTTCTATATTTTTTCGGTTTTCGCGCAGTCCAGGATTCACTCTCATTCTATGTTATAATCCAATCCAAGATTCTGAGAAGTTTTTTCCTCAAATTGCGGCCAATGTTCACGAATAAGCCGACTTATTTTGACGAGGAATGCCGTCTTTGCCTGTGCTAGTCTGCTTTTAATGACTTCCTTACTATTTCCTTCGTATGTTATTTCGCTTACATTGTACCAGAGTTCACTCACTTCGTCGTTCCCAGATTTGATTTTAAGACTATCATAAATCATTATTATTCGCCACTACTTTGGAGTTTCCTCGGTTTACTTTTGTCCATAGTTAGGCCCATTAGACTTAATTCTGTTGAATAGTCTTGCAATTCTTCCTCATTCTCAACGAAGATAGCAATATCACCATCGAATAGCACATCCATCACCGCCCGCTCCTGAATTTTTATACTAGTGGCCCATCTTTTTACATCCACAAGTGCTTCTTCGATGTATTGATTGTACCGTAGCGGCGGAGGACTATATCCCTGTCTTCTGTCCTTTCTAATCCGAATACTTTCTCGACCTTCAGTTCTTATTTTTCCCCTTCTTTGTTCTTAAATGGCTCTGAGCACTATGGGACTTAACTACTGTGGTCATCAGTCCCCTAGAACAAAAACTTAAACCTAACTAACCTAAGGACATCACACACATCCATGCCCGAGGCAGGATTCGAACCTGCGACCGTAGCAGTCGCGCTCTTTGTTCTTATACATACCGTGTATAATAGTTATTTTCCTATAGCTTACACTGCTTTCTTTAGCATTTCGAACATCTTGCACCATTTTATGTAGTTAAATGGTTTTTTAGGTCCACAAATAAGAAATATTATGAAAGTGTCCTGCAGACTGACACGGCTGGCCGTTAAAATTGCGACACAAAGGAGGACAGCAAATAAAATTTTACTCTTTCTCCGCCTACACTACGCTGGGGAAAAACATTTTTGTTTGTGACTTTGGGAGTACACGGAGTGCGAAATTTTGTTCACACAGCTGTCAGCTCTGCTAACAGTGGGTCTAGGTAGCGAGTCGAACTGAGGTTCCATGACAAATTCACCCCTACGCCAGAATTCGTCAGTCGTCGTGCCTGGCGAGTGGTGGCGTGCCACACCCTCGGTAACCCAAATGTTTACTTTGGGGGGGACATCTGCAGTATTTACTGGCCACAGTGAGACGCTCTCTGTATCGAAAGGACAGCACAACCGGGGGGGGGGGGGGGGGCGGCAACGAGTGGGCTTGCGTTATCTTGTTGAAAGATTGCGTCACGGAGACGGGGAAGACATAATTTAACGAAGATGTCTGAATTACCGGCTCTGCGAACTGTTTTCTATGCTCAACGTCACGTCATACCATCAAGCGATCTGAGATCTGTTTGTTGGAATCGTTTTGGGTGACATATAGATGAAATCAGAAACACGCTGCTAGGAAGGTAATATGTAGCTTTTATTAATTAAAAGGCCGCTCCAGTTGCTCTGTTTAATTTAATTCAGTTCATCACCACTTTTTTTTACCTTAACCCTTCTGAGCTGGATCTGAAACTGTCTTAAAACTTATCTACTGTTAAGTAATGTCCAAATGATATAACGATATCTTGTCTAACTATATCGTGAAAATGTGGTCGTCTGAAGACCGCAAAATTCATTATGTTATAGTTATTCTATGCATTCATTAAGATTTATGTTTCGATATATTCTAATTTGCACTGTGTGTAAATAAGAGGCTAAAAATGGTTGTTAATTGAAGTGCAACTTAGATGCAGTGGACGATCCTCAAAGTGAAGTACACTCCTAGTGTACAGAAGTTCACCTATAGACGTGGTTGGCATAGCCTGGATGTGTCTGACTGCTTACAGAGCATATTTACGAACATCTAGATACCACCTAGCTACAGTACCGAATTTTCGATGCGACTTCAAAGAAGTTATTAATAATGAGGCGGCAGATGTCCAAGAAACTGGTGCTTTTCAGCGTGCACTGCTTATTAGGCATGATTTCTTTTGGATTTTTTAGGTGTGTGTATTTTTATTTGTTCAACGAAGTCCAGAAGTATCCCTTGTTCACCGTACGAAGAATTACTTGCTTCTTTTCGATACTGTGCACTGTGGTATTCTCTCGTTTGAGATGAACTGCAAAATTTGATTTATTTCTTAAGTATTTTCTTTTACAAAGAACATAGAACTAAAAACAAACAAAAAGAAAGGTGCGAAATAAATCAACTGTTGCAGCTCACCTCAAATAAGAGAATTACATAATGCACAATACCGTAAATAACCTAGTAATCCTTCAAAGAATGAATAAAAGGTACTTTATGGACGTTTTTGAACAAATAAAAATTTAGACAGGCCTAGAAAATTAAAAAAAAAACACGCTTAATGAGTAATGAAAACTTAAAAAACTTAATGTGTGTGAAATCTTATGGGACTTAACTGCTAAAGTCATCAGTCCCTAAGCTTACACACTACTTAACCTAAATTATCCTAAGGACAAACACACACACACACACACACACACACACACACACATGCCCGAGGGAGGACTCGAACCTCCGCCGGGACCAGCCGCACAGTACATGACTGCAGCGCCGTAAGACCGCTCGGCTAATCCCGCGCGGCTACAAACTTAAAAAAAAAATAACAAAAATAAAATAAAAATAAAAAAAATAAAAAACCAGTTCAATTCTTTTACACTAGGAGGGCAAGTCTGCACTTCACTTGGATGGACGTCCACTGCAACTAAGGTGCACTTCCATTAACAATATTTTTAGCTTCTTACTTATACAGCATGAAAATTCGAATACGTAAAAACATAAATCTTCATAAATCCAAAGAATAATTATGGTGTAGTGAATTTTACGGTCTTCAGACGACCATATTCTCATGATATCATCAGTCAAGCAATATTTTAGCTCTATGAGACTTCTTTAATATCTTTTGGATATTAATTCTACAATAATTTTTATAGTTAAAATGTACATAAACTTATGTAAACCTTGTTTTCCCATCTTCAGTTACATGTATACATCTATCTTTGCCAGTTTCAGATCCACTTAAGAATCGCTTGACAAAAAAAGCCGAAAGCGGTAGTGGACTCAAAGTTCTATAGAGCAAGTGGAGCGGTCTTTTCATTAAACAAACAGTTGTGGACCACATGGAGAATCTAATAATATCGGCATAAGCTACATCAAAGTGCAACAGAGGTGTTAGAGAAAGTTAAATTGGAATTTTTGGAAGAAAGGTAACTCAGTTCTCTCGAAACCCTGTTGAGCAAATTTACAGAACCTGTGTATTACAAGAAGACTCAACACTTGCTGCCTCCAAAATAACAGTACTCTAGGCTTGTATTCACCACAGTCACCTGCACGAGATAATTGAACTGAGGACCTCTTACACGCAGGCCATACAAAGGATGACGGCTACAAGCACAGAACCATATCGTCAACTATTTGGTAATAACCAAGCTAATACAATCATATACAGGTTTCCTTACATCCTCCTTTGCAATTACCCACTCCGCTCAAGTCCCTCTGGCTCATCGTTTCGTGAAATGGGGCATACTGACACACTTCTCCGAAGGATAAGCTGTGACAGGGACAAACAGTGGATAAGTTATTACCAGAGGATGTCAGCAAGAATTAGCCAAGGCTAGCTTTTCCATGATGCTCCTTTCATCGAGCATTAAACAAACTTTTTCTAGCACATAACGAATGGTTCTCAAGATAGGTTGCTTTACAAAACCTGAAACCATTCTACTCTCACAGTTTAGAACAATACCGCTCGGGTAAATGGAAAGCGTTACACGGCGGAATCAAGGCAGTGTGGTTCGTCGTGATTTACGCAGATTCCTGCCTTTAGCAGAGCAGCAGTTTGGACCTGCATATACTGCCCAGGTTCAGTATATGGGAGTGACCACTACGGTTTTTCTTTCACTTGTACGAAGGTATCAGAGTTCCCAAGAAAACAGAGCTCCTAGGAGGATACAGAATTTTAACTAAAGACTGTATCCCGCTTTCCTCTAAAAACGCCTGGCCTTAATCTTGCTGATAAAGCAGGAAGTAACATTTCCCAGATTCCTGCACACACGATAAAGTTCGTATTACACGCTCAGTCCATCTATTCCTCTTAACACAGCCGTCCCGCGTATTCATATCATAAAAATATCCGATTCGACGACAGCTGACTAAGGGAGAACAAAGTGGAACTTGTCTGCTGTAGTCAGTGGTATGCTAGTAACTGGAAACGATTTTGTTTCATTACTAGTGATTTTAAACGTTGATTTACAGTCCAACCATCGGCAATTCATCAAGTAGCCACTATTAAATACAACAGTGAACATAACGTGGTCTTTCCAACAATCCGAACAGCTACGTGACTCGGTGTATCACATTCCAGCGAACAGTAATCCGTTCATTATTCTCATTGGGGAGGAATCATCTAAAGTGAAACCGATAAAAGGTGTGCCAAAGGGATGTTTAAATAATACGCAGTGTTGCAAACAGTATTCCATATTTGGACAGGTGATAGTACAGACCAAAACACAAGAAAAATGTCCGGTAACATAGGCGCAGTGAAACCTTGATGATCTTCGCTACTGTGAAAGATCTCTTCTACGAGAAAGGTACTCGTAGCTCTTGAGATAGCATTTTGGAGCACATGTTTACCCGACATTCTCGTATTTTAGTCCTTACTATCACTCCCTCCCCCCCCCCCCCCTACAAAAAAAATACAGAACGCTGTAACAACCTGTGTATTCAAAACGGATTAGTTATAAAATGTCGAAGTCAATTTAACGCCATCAACCCAAAAAAGGGTTGGCCAAAAACTTGTGGTTTGTTAGATTCTTAGTATTGCTGGTCTACCTATAATCCTTCCTGGGTATAAGTAACAGAGGGGAGACAAAAGCTGTGTGTTGTCACTGGATCGTTCAGTGAGTGGGAGAGCGGCACGAATACCCACTGAAATACAGTAGCAATTGAAACAAGAGACGCGTTGTGAATCAGACAGACGTGCTGTTGAAATTCCGAGAACGGATCTACGAAGTCAACTCCCTACATAAACATCGCATGAGATGGCCACAACAGTAAGAAAACAAATTCGATCTTACATATACACTTTATGCCCGCAACATGCACGAGAGAGTAAGGCGCGCGATTGTTCCAGGAGATGGAACCAAAACTTCGCCTTATATGCGGACACGCCGCAAATCCATCTACGTACAATGCAGTTGCTACTGTTCAAACGTGATCTCTCATAGAGCACTAGGCCGAAATACTTCGTTATCTTGTTATGGCACCAAACAGTACTTAGCTGTCACCTTATCGTTCAAAGTCAATCATGTCTGATGAATTTAACAACGATATTCTCAGCGCGTTGGCATACAGCTTGCAGAAACAGTTAACACACTTCAAAATTATTTTCCTCTGCAAGCTCACTCGTGCTTTGTTATAGCTGTCCACGAAAGTACTACACGATCTTGTCACTGCCGTCCATACGGTGCTTTCCGGAATAAACATTTTGCGTGTGACGTAACCGCATCTACTACGTTACTCTAACGACGCGTATTGCGTACTGGTCTGTAATAAGACATTTCAATTACTCAGATTTCACACACGTTCGTCACCTAACAGTTTCCGAAGCCTACATAAAAATAGTGTCTATCTTCTGTGTACAGGGCGGTTTACCTGGCCGTTTCGCGCTCTTGTCTTGAGTTTACGACCACCCTGCTTTGTCGTAGGAAGTAGTCCCGCGTGCCTCGTAAAGACTGACCCCTCTGTGTATGTGGGATCACTTTGGCGGGAAACAGAGGTTCCAGTTCTTCAGAAGCTCTCGTTGATCCACAACTAGCGACTTCCCTTCTATCATCTCTGATGTAATAGAAGTATTCGTAGGAAAAAAATTTTTTAACAGAATTTACTTTTTTATTGGCGTTCAGCTTATGCTATACAGCTAGCTTGCTCACACGAAATATACAGATATTGAAAGATCGTCACTGTTATAGCTAAACCATAGCGTACACAGATGCTCTATTTCCTGATAGTGTCAACAGCCCTCCTGTATTTTATACGTAAGTCTATTCTAACCCATTCTGTTCACTAGGAAATGCGTATTTAAGTAATCGCACTTCACTATTATGGTCATCTAGCGTCTTGATCTATGGCTCCTCGGTTTTCGGAATGTTTCTTTAATGGTGAGAGTCATGAATCACTGGGAGGTGGTGGGCGGTAGTGTGGTTATGAGAGCCTGGTAACAACATGAATGAGATAGGCGATAAACTTAATATCAAAATCGGTGACCACTAAGTAGACTAAGTGATGAATTCCGATACCTTTGAAGCAAAATAAAGCATGACCGACGAAGCAAGAACGACGTAAGAGTAGCACACAAGTAAATCGAGTATTCCTGGCCAAAATGAATCTACTAGTAGCAAGCGTAATTTGAGGAAGAAATTTCTGAGAATGTACGTTTGGAGCACAGCACTGTATTTTAAGTGAATACCGGAAAAGAAGACAATCGAGGTGTTTGAGATGTGGTACTATGGCAAGATGTTTAATATTACGTGAAATGATAAGATACGTAGTGGTTTGCTGCAGATTCGGCGAGGAAAGGATGGAGAACACCGCCAAGAAGGGACAGGATGAATAGGACGTAAGGTAAGCCGTAAGGGAATAACTTCCATCGTAAAAACCGACAGACTGAAATATGTCGACAAATAACTGAGGAAGTAGGATACAAGTGTTTGAGGTAAAGTGGTTGGCATAGGTTTGGTAGTCATGGCGGGCCGCATAAAAACCTATTTTATTCGTCCCGCTTTCAGCCATGCTCTGTTGGTATTTTCCAGTTTCTGGTACAATTTTTGTCGTTAGTGGGCAAGTGTTTGTTGAGTAAACTGTTTCATTCTTTTGTGGTGTAATGCACTGTGGTGGCTATCCTGAAGTTCCAGCGGCCTAACGCTCCTACTCTGTTTTAGAGGTGTTCCAATGCCGTCCAAACAAATGCACTACACACTACGACTGGCAGAGCAAAATTTTGTTAAAGTTTAAATACACGTTTATGCGCTGGAGTCATTGATTTGCGATGGTAACATTTTATGAGGTTCATTATTTTCCTTGCTTTTCTTATGATTGCTTATGTGAGCGGTCTCCACGATAAGGCGTCGTATAAGATGACCCGGAAAGTACTTGGCAGTGTGTATCGGCTGCACTGTCTGGTGTCATTGGCTACTACTGAAGTTTTCCAATATCAGTCTAGTGCGCTCTGAGAGATGGTGATGTTTGAACATTAGCAGCTGGCTCATAGATGCATTTGGGTTTTCCTCCACTTTGCCATCGATACTTATAATGGTCGGACGTGTACTACTACCGTTCTTTTTCGTTACCTCTACTAACTATGCCGAACACTAAGTATGCGGTGGCATCGGCATAGAGGGCGGAGTTTCCGTTGCAATCGTGCGCCTAACTCTCTCGTACTGTGCGCGGGAAGAAAGTGCATGACTCAGACGAAATATTATTTTACTTTTACGGCTATCTCACAGATGTTTTTGAGAGGGTGTAATATGTTGTCTGATTCTTCTTGGACGCTACATTCTCGGAATCTGAACAGTACATATGTCTCTATCCACGACGCTTCTCTTCTATCGTCTGCCACTGGATTTTAATGATTATCTACGTGCTCCTCTTCCGCTTACTAAACGATGTAGTAAAAACGCATAGCTATTCCCTCCCCTCTATTAATTCTACAGGTAAGGACTCCATGAAGACACCTAAAAAATTTAAATTCGGTATTGAAGGAACTGACAGAGTGAATATTGGCGAAACTCCATATTTTATCTATCCTGGTGCACAAGTTAATGGTAACCAAACATAACTCGCTTGTGAAAGTGAGCTACTTTTTGCAGGGATACCAATTCACGGTGGAATTATAAAATCTTACTAATCACGAGAGTACACTCGTTTCTTTCTGGGACAGAGTCTTCAAATATGATGCAGCAGGATCACTATGAATCAGTTCCATTGGGTTCTTTGAAGAAGCCAGCACCTAGTCTCAGTATGCACAGCAATGGATCTCTTGTTAGACGCCATGCTGGAAAAAGCCGAGCCATTAGGAGCTAACGCTCTCCCATGCACTCTAAGAAACTCTAAAATAAAACGAGATGTTTACTCTTTACCTTCGTAATCTCTGAATAGACGAAGTACTGCTGGCCGGCAATCGCCAGCTACATGTCAACCAAAGATGTCACTGCCTATACATTAGCTCACACGTTGTGTTCCACTGTCGCTTTCTCATTTCTTGCGTTTCTCTTTCTTGCTCGCGTGAACTCTGTAATACTTGACTATCAGAAGTTGGTTGTTTGGTTGGTTGTTTTGTTCTGTTTTTAATGATTTTTTATGACCAATGAAAGCTGATATTCTGTGCATATTAACGCTGGTCGAGCTTCGTGGCAGTAAAATGAATTACTTAAAGAAATACAGCATCTGGGAGCTTTATGAATCCTAGATGATTTTCAGGGTTCTGTAGATCCTCTATTGACATAATAAATTCGCACATTGAACAGCCTAGCGTTTTTATCGATTGCATTTTGAACGCTGTACTGACCCTGTGCAAAATAACGATTCGTTTAGAATTTTTACATTTACAATTTAATTAACAAGTAATTCCTTATTTCTTTCTCTGCCATTGAATCTGGAAGTGTTTATAATACGAATACACTTAAATGCCGCAGCATTCATGAAGTGATCAGTTAATGTATTTGTATCGAAAATTACACCTAAATTCGAGACTAACTGGACGAAAATGTGTTCACCTAACAGGGCTGTTCCTTGTATGTGGAGTGTGGTATGGCCCTTCTTGTTCACCTACGTATCCATAATTAACCTTGATAACTCAATTGACTACTGGATTCACGACTTTAAGCAGGATCGAGAAATGTGCTTCCGTGGCTACAATGGACAGAATCTCTCTTGTGACTGCACGTGTTAGATCAACTGGTGGGCCCGTTACACGTATCGTAATCAAATATTGTAGTTCCCCTTACTTTCTACCAGGAAGGGAATATCATCTGCAAACTTTAACTTTCTTATCTCTCTCCCCCTTGTATTCCTACTTTTCCTTTCGAAGTTTCCTTCGCTTCTTTCTCGAAATACAAGGTAAACGGCAGTGGTGATCAGCTGCAGCTTTGCTTCGAGCTTCACTCCTCCCTCTTCCTTAATTTCCTTACCAGTGCTCTTCTTTGGGACAATTCCGGGTAACTCGTCTGTCGCTGCACTTCAGCCCAATTCGTCTCAGCAATTCAAATATATTACCCCGCCTAATGTTATTTAACAAGGAAACTTTACCGACTGGCTTCCTCTTCTACTTTCTTTGTACTTTTAACAGCATTTGAATGTCAGAGCCCGGACATCGATTTCTGTGGCTTTCCAGTCGGGGACTCTACCGATCATCGGTTCGATTCTTGTTCGGTAGAACCAGTTTTTCAATTTTCATTTGGTTTCTATATCCATCATAAAATTGAAATGTTAATTAACAAGAACGGACCGATCTGTCTGCTTTCGAACTGAGCCACTATTGAGTACGACTTAACAATCTATGTTATTTTCCATTTTCTTCTTTCTTTCCGTCTGGCAGCACGGTTGTTCTGGATGTATCTCTTGGCCCAGCTCAAAACGCTGGTAGTTTTTCACCATTTGTCTAAATTCGCTCCTATCCATGATTTTGTCCTGTGAGATACCGATTTAATTAAGATCTTTATCACAGTCTTTGAACTATCCCAATCTTTCCTCCTTCCGCCTTGCGAATTCAGATTTCCTTTGTTAGACGGTCATAGAATCATATTTTCAATAAACGTAATATCTTTTGGTTCTTAACGATGCTCATATAAACACAATTATTAACAGTGAGTTAAAGTTTTTTTTCATTTAACAATGGGTCATTTCGTATTTTTACAAAATTTTATATGAATTCTCGAATTTTCACGCTATCAGTAGTTACAAATCAGATGTTAACTACCAATCGCAAATATATTTATGAACGTAACATTCCAATTTGATAATAAATATAAAACTGAAGTGAAAGTAAAAGATCAGTTGTCGAGAGAGAGAGAGAGAGAGAGAGAGAGAGAGAGAGAGAGAGAGAGAACCGAAATAGCAACTTCTCGATTATAAGCTGAGAACGCTACGTAAGCAATTACACACGGCTCTATTCAGTGGCCAACATTTTTCGTACTTTAACACCGCACGGAATTGTTCAACGTTGATTTTGTGTGTTTTTTGAGAGCTGTATGAAGAAAATCGAAAGCGGGCAGTCTACTTTTAACACTATCACTAGATCCCAAATCGCTATGAAGGCATCCTGATTTAGTCTATTCTTCCTTGAATTCTTATAGCATTCAATACGCTTTCAATGTTTCATCATTTCGGTGCTAACAGAGACGTACAAGCTTTCTCCATGGCTACGGCCCATCACTGTTTAATGTTCGTCAACTGCAAGTAAACGTACTTCACCCGATGCAGACAGTGTACCATTAGAGGACTCGGGCTTACAACAGGATTGAGCACGTACCACCACTCCTGAAGCGGGTTCCATGAGAGATTCGTGAGCAGCGTGGCCAGACGCGGATGACCTCTGCCTGAGTCACGACGCCCACGCCCGTGGCCTGTGTGTGACCCAGTAGCCTGCCTTATGACTCATGAGCCCAATGCCTGCAGCACACACGCCTCTCGCTGCTTTCCCCTGTAACGTTTCCTGTCAGTTTCTAAACATGCCACTAGCTACATTCTGTATTTCATAGCATCTCCAAAATTACTACTTTCACCTTTACAGGGTAGGTTAACGGGGCGACCAGGGTAGAATAATGTCAACAGTTTTCTCCAGAAGCTAGGACGCAGTGTTAAGTCTAACCTGGGGGTGTGCGGGGTGGGGTGTACATGCCTGTATGTGTATCTGTTGTTCCACGTTTGATTCTTATTGGAGGAAGAAATGGTTTATACATTACACAGCAGCCGGTATTCATTGTCCTGCAATGACTTATATGTATCAGTTATGCGGAGATTCCGAATGCTTTCACAGAAAAGACTGCTAAAGAAGCAGCAAGGAAATAAAGCATCAAGCGGCTCAATAACAAATTCCAGAAGACAGTAATTGTGGCAAATACAGCCTGAAGTGGTGATCGAAATTGCTAACACTAGAAAAGTAGCAACAGCGAACTCCGAGTCCCTTAAAGTCTCTTCGACGTTTATCTAGCCAGTCTCGTCTCTCCGTTGTCCGTTACCAAAGGGCATTGTGCACGGAAATGGAGATGCAACCGTACAGAATTCGTGCTGTTCATGGATTGTTACCCTGAAGGTAACTGCAAGCGTTTAGATTTCTGTCAGTGGTTCATGTATTGTGTAAGGGAGACTGAGGGATCTACCACGACGCAAAGAAATCACACATTTGGGTTAGGAATAATCCACATCAGCTACACGATCGCCTCTTTCACATAAAAAAAACCTGGATGTTTGGTGTGCAACGTTACGTAGACTGATCTTCACATCCTTCGTTGACACAGTGAATACAGAACTACAGTTACAGTTGGTGAAATAATTAGTAAACACTACACCTCTAGACCAGCTATAGTAAGCAAGGTTTCAGCGGTAATGTTACTTCCCGTGAAGCCAATAACGCCACAACTCCCACATAGCCGCACGGAAAGGGGCCAACGTACTTCGAGGAAGAACACCATTTCCGACAGTTGACTTAAACCATTCCGTAGAATATTCCAGCCAAAACCACGAGTTTTACATTTATTTCTTGGACCAGTGTTTTCACGGATAAGTGATGTCGAAGGGGTGTAGCCCCATCGATAACCTGGCTTATCCCCACCTGACTTTTCCTTGTGAGGATACTGCTTATAAAAAGCATCTTACTCTTGAATTGCACAAAGGTGTTTAACGACATGTTGCTGAAGTTCCTCAACAAAAGCATGTGTTTAAGAACATTCAGTTATTTGAATCACCTAAGCAGTTGTGCTGAACCCTTCAACTGCCGCCACCTCCCTCAAAATAATACGTCTGACACTCGAACACCGAAGTCCTAAGTCTTGCGGTTACAAGCTTTGCCGCTTATAATAGAATTGAGTAAGAATATTCGTGATAAACAATTTTATACACAGAATACATGAAACCGTATCGTACATTAATCTGCAGTAGGCGGTCACACGCCAATGCAGAACATTATAGTCAACGAGAATTACCCAAAGTACAGTTATCAAATGTACCGTCATATAGTATATGAATTTGTTATTGCGTTGCTGTTCATGTTTTACGTTAATGACCAAGCAGCCAATATTAATAGTACCAAAGGGATTTTTCGCAGATGCCGAAGTTACCTACTACGAAGTGCTGTCCGAAAACACACACTCAGTATTGAGTTACATCTGGATAAGAGTTGAAACTGGTCCAAACATTGGCAATTTTCTTTGAATGTACAGGCATGTAAAATTATTCATTTCACACAGCAAAAGACGTAATATCCTGAGACTACAACACCGGTGAGTTACTATTGGAATCAATCAACTCTTACAACTATCAAACACCTCGATGTAAGGGTGTGTACTATAGGAAATGGAATCACCACATGGACTCAGTCGTAGATAAGACAGGGAGCAGACTTGGATTCGTTGGCAGGATACTGGGGGAAATCGATCGGTCAAGAGAGGAAACTGATAACAAATCACCCATGTGTACCTCTTTGGTATTTTGCTCCAGGATCTTAGAATTTTTAACGATCACAAAATTGGGCACGAATGCTAACAGGTTTCAACTCACGTGACAGCGTCACATACGAGGGTCACTCCAGAAGAAATGCACACATTTTTGTAAAAATACAGTTTTCATTCTGCATGTGTCAAAGTTTTACAGTGTATAGATACATCCTTCCCGGCTGTTTTCAAACTTAGTTCAACCTGGCGCTGTCACAGCATGTCTTCAACATGGCTACTACACTTGACGTTCGTCAGAAGCAAAGTGCTGTCATAGAATTCCCGTGCTGTGAAAACGAGACAGTGGGAAACATCCACAAGAGGTTGAAAAAGGTATATGGAGATGTTGCTGTCGATCGCAGTACAGTTAGTCGATGGGCAAGCAGGTTACGTGATGAAAGCGGGCACGGCAATATTGAGCATTGTCCTCGCAGCGGCAGGCCTCGTACTGCACACACTCCAGACAATGTGCAGAGAGTTAACGAATTGGTGACTGCTGACAGACGCATCACAGTGAACGAATTGTCACGCTACGTTGGGATAGGCGAAAAATGTGTTTGCAGAATACGAAATGCAGCATTATTCTGCAGAAGCGGGATACAGTAATATCCTTCGTTAGAGTATTGGTTCTTACCAGTCAAAATCACAAAATGCAGAATACTGAAAGTGTTTGTGTTAAAAACGGTTTGTGCCAGGTGGGTTCCCAGGATGTTGACAGTGGCTCACAAAGAAACAAGAAAAACGGTATGCAGCGAACTTTTGGCACAGTAGAGAATGGTGGAGATGAATTTCTTGGAAGAATTGTGACAGGTGATGAAACATGGCTCCATCATTTTCACCAGAGGCGAAGAGGCAATCAATGGAGTGGCATCATGCAAATTCACACAAGAAAAAAAATTCAAAACCACACCTTCTGCTGGAAAAGTTATGGCTACGGTGTTTTTCGATTCCGAAGGACTCTTGCTTGTGGACATCATGCCAAGTGGAACCACCACAAATTCTGATGCATATGTGACGACACTGAAGAAACTTCAAGCTCGACTGTGTCGTGTTCGACCACATGTCAGTCAAAAAAGCATGGAAGCGATAACAAAACTCGGATGGACAACACAAACACCCGCCTTACGGTCCTGACCTGGCTCCATGTGACTATCATCTCTTTGGGAAACTGAAAGACTTCGTGGACCAAGGTTTGAAGATGATGACTCCCCTGTGCACGCTGCCAAGTGGCTTCAACAGGTTGGTCCAGAATTTTACCGTGCGGGTATACAGGCGCTGGTTCTAAGATGGCGTAAGGGATGGAAATTATGTGGAGAAATGAAAATACTGTTCCTAAAGGATGTATCTACACACTGTAAGACTTTCAAACATGTAGAATAAAAGATGGATTTAAAAAAAATAGTGTGCATTTATTTTGGTGTGACTCTCGTAAAGGTTGAAAAATCAAGGATTAGACTGAAATTATATCACGAAATCACACTTGCAAAATTTCAAGAACCACTATTATGTGCGGCATGGAGAGGTATTTCCAGCCCTCCTACCGTATCCGGAGAGAACCACGAAGACACGTTAGACTGATTACAGTGCGCGGCATTGAAGCAGTCATTCTTTTCTCGCTCCATATACGATTGGAATGGAAAGAAACCGTATCATAGGGTACTGTGCCAAGTACCTCTGCAGTGCAATTCACAAAGGTTCGCTGAACACATATATATGGCTGTGGAATTGTAAAATTCTAGGTACTCTGATATCACCTCATGGCACTGCATGACAAGCGACATTAGTGGGTAGCGTCTATAGCCACCAAGCAGTAGCTCATACTAAGGCGGCGGGAGGGGGGGGGGGGGGGGACCAGCGCCCGCCACTCCTGGGGCGACAGTGCGCCAGTTGTGCCACGAGTTGCGAAACCCGTCTCGGCGGACTGGACGCGTGACGTCATAGGAAGCGCCGCGTGACGCCGCGTTTCCGTGGAAACGTGGAAACTGTTCCGCGGCCCCGATTCCACTTCTGGCTGCGCAAAGGCGAGCCGAGCGTCATTCTTATTCTTTTCCAGAAATGGAAATGAGTCACGAACACAACACCACAGCCTCTGATGCAAGGAATCAAAGAATAGCTATGAACCAGCACATACATGTATTGCGCTCAATCCACGGAAATGTGTTTGTTGTTATTTACAAGATACACTACCTTATGGAATATTAACTGCAGAGTAATTAAATTCCAAAGCTAGGAATTGGGGAATTTAAATTAATCTGTCACATGTATAAATTTTTTGACGTTACAGAACGTTTTACACTGCTATTTTCTGCATCTCTCGTGTGCCGTCAATTTTTTACAACCTTTGCTGTGCAGCGTCTATATGCCGCTTATTCATTTTGAGGCACACTTTGAGATCAAAGGGTCACTTTTGTGTGTGTATTAGTAAATATTTTAGATGAAACCAACCGTAAAAGTGAAATCACCAGTGATTCCGCCGCTTGATAAATCTATAATCCATTTCCTAACACCTATTCTTGTTCTGGTGTAATGTATTTTTAATTATCTGCAGACTTCCATGCATAAAGTACCAACTGGATGTGCGCAGTCGACTGCTGATTGGTTAAGGCAGAGTGGAACGTACTTGGCAACGTATCATTTGAGTTAGTTTTCGAATGCACACGAGATGTAGTGTTGATGATACCCTCGTTATTAGGTACCACACACACACACACACACACACACACACACACACACACACACCATTCACTGCTGTCAATGTCTGTGACTGAATACAACACGGACTTTCACATTTGTTTTGTATACAAGCACAATCACCGAAACCCATATTGGAAGTCCGAAGAACTCATGTCAGATGTGCGCTGACCTGCGTACCTCGTACTGGTTCAAATAGCTCTGAGCACTATGGAACTTAACATCTGAGGTCATCAGTCCTACTTAAACCTAACTAGCCCGAGACAGGATTCGAACCTGCGACCGTAGCAGTCGCGCGGTTCCAGACTGAAGCGCCTACAACCGCTCGGCCACAACGGCCGGCAACTCGTACTGCATCACTGAGATTACATCACGTATCATGCGAATGGGCTCCCGCAGGAAAAATCAGGGTAGACCTACCTCGCGCAGGTAACCTAATCAAAGTAGATGGCTACGTTTAACTTCACATGAAATTGAGGAGGAGATTAGTGTTTAACGTCACGTCGACAACGAGGTCATTAGAGACGGACTTGGGAAGGATGGGGGAAAGAAATCGGCCGTGCCCTTTGAAAGGAACCATACCGGCATTTGCCAGAAACGATTTAGGGAAATCAAGGAAAACCTGAAACAGGATGGCCGAGGACGGGTTTGAACCGTCGTCTACCCCACTGCGAGTACAGTGTGCATGAAATTGAAATGGCCACATTGGTTACTTCACGAACATCACAGCACAGGAAGATTTTAATGCCAAAAACAACTTTTACACGCAGAACGCAAGTAAATGAAATGCAACAGCAAACTATTTCGATTATTTTTAATTTCAGGAGAAATGAAGTAGTTATGATTACTAAGTATCGCCGATTATCTATCCTTATTGCAAACCCAGTAAGTTATAGAATTCTAAATATAGATTCCATGCCAAAAGAACTGGGATTCAGCGAGGGACCCCATTTAAAACTACAGGTTTGAATCTGGCTTTCCACCAACAACAATGTAGACTTTCAAATGTGTACTCACCCTCGTGATGCCTATCGAGGAGCTACTCGGCCGAATAGTGGCGGCTTCGGTCACAGAAAACAATCATAACGACCGGTATAGCGGTGTGCTGACCACAGGCCCCTCCTATCCGCATCCTCATCTGAGGATGACACGGCGGTTGGACGGTTCCGATGGGCCATTTGTGGCCCGACGACTGAGTGCAAATGTCGACACAATAAAAGAGAGGTAATCATGAAGTTTTAATTATCACTTCGAAAAAATATAGTTACGTATTCGTTTGTTATTACATGTCTGCAGTCCCAGTGCACAATGAAAATGCCCAGCCACAGTACAGGAGACCGCCGTTAAAGGAGCAAATAAAGAAAGGTGAGCCCCTAAGTTGGGTATCGTGCGATAGTCAGTTTTCGGCAGACCGCAAATGCTGCAGGTGTATCAGACCAATTCACCAGCTATATAAGCCATCTTGAGTGGATTTACACAGCTCCAACACTTCCGCAGCCGCCGCCGCCGCTGCTGCTGTAAACCAATTACCGCACGACACTCCAATTTGTGGTTGGGCCGAGCCGTTCTGTTTTCGGTGCTCTAGCGGCGTGCTGCGGTACTATAGCGCGAGGATTTCAATGTTTACCGGGACTGCAGACATGTATCTCTTAATATTAAAATAATTACGTAACTATTTTTTCGAAGTGAAAATTAGAAATTTATTTATGAATACTCCTATTACGGATAAGCAAAAGCTTAAGAGAGCTGTATTCACTGTAGGATTTAATTTCATTACGCGGAGTGCCTGTAAAAGTACGAGGTGTGTTTCAGAAAGTACCTTTTTGAAATAAAAATAAAACCTGAAGATTTTTCTTAGCAATTCTATTTTTAATAAAATCCTGTATTTTAACTTAATAGGGTAGCGCAGTAGCCTGTGGAGCATAAAGGAAATGCTCCGAAATTACAGAAACGAAGTACTGAAATGGACTTATTAGTTATTTACAATGAAAAATACATTTAAAGAAGATGTTGAACGTGACCACCTGCGACATCAATACACAGCTGTGCCCGTGCAAGCACATTCAGATACACCCGGCGTTAAGTTAGGCTGGCGGCAATTTCACGATTGACGTTGCCTTTCATTTCCGGTACTGTGTGTGAATTCGTTTCATAGACCTTCTCTCTTCACGTGTGCCCACCTAAAAAACCACACGTTGATAGATATGGCGAACGTAGTGGCCATAAATGTTTGCTGACAATTCTTTCCTCAGTGACGGCATCATGGTCTTTTTCCAGGGATACGTTTGACAAGTTGCCCAATCTTACTGGAAGGAGCAGTATTGTCTTTCATACTCATACTCAGTGAGTTGAACACAAAATGTATCAAAAATATCCATAAATGCAACCGTGGTGAGGGTAGTGTCAAAAAATATCTTTTTCCATCATGGAGTGGCTGCTGCCATACAGTGTTAGTACCTCGTATTCTGTAAATTCAAAGATGAAACCAGGCTTCATCACTCATGATGTAATGAAAGAGTGTGACAAACCATCGATGTTATTCAACACACAAGTGCAGTTACGTACACGTTTCCAACTACCATCCTTCCGCAATGGCTGTGTAACCGTCACACGATATAGCTTCATATTGAGACTTTTCAATATCCGCTGGCAATTCCTCCTACTTACATGTGCTTGTTTGTCCAATTTACGTGCAAACTTATTTGTGCTCTGAATAATTCTTCGGCGAATGTCTGCAATAATTTCTGGTGTGCCAACTGAAGGAATTCTTTGTCGTTTTACATTTTGCATAGACCCGTATGTGCCCCAATTTTTATACAGAGTCTGTATTGTTCGCTTTCCTGGTAGTTCTCTATCCGGATACTTTATCCGAAAACTTTTCGAGTTTCCCTAATTCGAAGTTGTATTCACATCTGCTTCCACAATTTCAATTCCTTCTTCTATTGAGAAGGTTATTTTGTAGACCCCAAAGAGAAACGTCTAACTTCACTAATGAAAGAAACTGAACTGCTGAGACAAGAATGCTAACAATCGATTATTGCCTAAAACTGTCCATTACTGCAACTGTTTACTCTATTTCAGAAGTCAAAATATGGCATTCGCATTCAAAGGGGAGGCGGACTACTATTAACTGCGCCATCGTGTAGTTTTCCACACAGTTCCCAATAATATTCAGCGTATTCCATAAAATGCCCGAAATTTTATGCACCACAAAAATATGAAGACTCATAATATTCGGCTTGTTTACGTTCGTTTGGGAATACCTTATTTGAAATGCCTTCCCCCACTGAGAATTCCGCCGACTGGGAAATACGCACTTCTATTTAATGCTAAAATCGCGGAAGCGGCTGAAATCCATCGTCACATTCGTGAAGTGTAGGAGTAAATATTATAAGCGATGGGTTGGTACGGAAATGGTTGAGAGCTTTTAAAGATGGCGGCGCGAATATGCATCATCAGGAATAAAATGGGCGACCTTCTGCAACTGCTGACGATTTGGTACAGAAAAGTTGATAGGAACTTTAAAGAGAAGAGACTCTTTACTATTTCGACGTCATCTAATGAGTTTCCTCTAGTTGTCAAGGAGTGTGTTTTATGCAGTTGTTGCCCAATCAGGTGGGCAGATTTCTATAAGGATAATATTCAAAAGCTTGTCGTACGATGCGGTAAGTGCCTTAATATTGGTGGGAATTATGTACAAAAGTAGGCTAAAGTACAGGCTTTCGTGTAAAAATTTGCTATGAAAAGTCTAGTTTATTTCAAAACGAAACTTACTTAAGAAAGATGCCTCGTGCTTTGAAAAGACTATTAGTCATTAAGTATTTTCCGCATTACAAATGTGAATTTTTACGATGGCTATCAAATACCCAAAAGGATAGGCAGTTACACGGAATAGAAGGGCTACTCTCATGCGTTTATGTCCAAACAGCTGACTAAAGTGTCCGACTTCAAAGACACGGTCGTTAAAAAGAAGGTGGATCCATAGTGAGACGTGGTTTGGTGGAAGAAAACAAGAATACTACAGCTGAGTAATGGTTCTTTCAAGGCGAAACGAAGTATTAATAACTATTCAGCGGTTTAAAACTTCCTTACGTATAAATAAGAATATTTTCTGGGTCGCTAGATATGAACTGTAAGTGACTGGTAGAAAACTTATATGTCCTACCGCAAATGCCAACGGCGGGAATCATGTTTTGTGAGGAGAGAAACTGCCCAACCGCAGGCGGTTGTAACTGAACGGAATTTCATCATGGACAACTGAAGGCGATTCTGGAGAATATTCATGTCTGCTTACAGAAGAAGCTGTTTATTTGATGAATACTGCACACTGGAAAGGTGAATCGATACGCTAATCGAGTTCACGGCGTCAAACGAGCGGCTGATTCACTGGTGGTGCCGCTGTAAATCCGCGCGCTCTTTTAGTCACTAGGCTAGGGGAGGGGCTGACGTGTTTTCGCCTTCTGGCAGCCTCTCAAGGCGCAATGACTCTGCTATGAGACAAGACTGCGTTCTGCCAAGTCCTCGTCATCCCACTTCCCCTACTGCATTGCTCGTAAGGACTTGAGGGATTTCTGAAAGAACCGAACACTCTACAAATGTGTCAGTCGTATTATTAATGTACTAATTTCGCGCCGAAAATAATTTTTAAGTGCATTAAAATCTAGAAAACCGAGTTACACGTACTTTTCTCTCGTAAAACTGAAAACTATGTCAAAATCTACTGGCAGGTGATAAATTATTGTAGATGTAACGCCCAAAAAAGTTAACGTATTCTCTTAAAATGGAGCTGTAGCTCCGAAAGACGTAGCATTTGAACTGAAACGAAAAATACTCTCCCCCAAAACCGTATTACACTGGCAGAAATACCCAAATCTGCGAACGAACTTAGAAAATAATTACACATGTCTGCCCAGTCAGAAATGACAGCACATTTTCTGGGTTTCCTGCAGACAGGATTACTGGTAACCTGTGCATCACAGCGTGGGAGTGAAATGGACCTGCAACTGGAAGCGTACTCCAAAGTTAAAGTACGCGGGGAAATACCATTCTTGGCGGCCTACTGGCGTTTTAAATGCACATAAATCCACCGTGAAATTCTGGCGGTATATGGACCAAATGCAATATCGCGGGAGGAAATATACGGGGGGGGGGGGGGGGGGGGGGGGAGGGAGCGAGCAGATTTTCCGAAGGCGAGGACGGTTTACCTAAGCGTTATCTAGTATCTGTGGCAAAGGAATGAATTTTTATCGTCGAGGAACTGAACGACTGGTAGAACGTTCCGACATTGTTTACAGAAACTAATGGATTACTTTGAAAAACAGAGCCATGTATTTGTGTCACTTTCAAGTATGGTACAGCACTAAATAAAAGTTACTTTGCCTGCTATACTAACATGTAGCTTGCTCTCTGAAGTCACTTTTTGTACGCTACAGTCGCGGTCAGTCACAGACGTCTCCGGTAATATACTTTTCTAGCCGTTATATGAAGGCGTGGGACATGGGATGAGGTTATCATTATGTGACACCCCCCTCCTCCTCCTCCTCCTCCTCCTCCTCCAAATACGCAGCAAACATGTTGTTATACACTGAAGCGCCAAAGAAACTGGTATAGGCATGCGTATTCAAATACAGAGCTATGGAAACAGAATACGGCGCTGCGATCGGCAACGCCTATACAAGACAAGTGTCTGGCGCATTTGTTAGATCAGTTACTGCTGCTACAATGGCAGGTTATAAAGAGTTAAGTGAGTTTGAACGTGCTGTTATAGTCGGCGCATGAGAGATAGGAAAAAGCACACCCGATGTAGCGCTGGAGTGGGGATTTTCCCGTACGACCATTTCATGAGTGTACCGTGAATATTAGAGATCCGGTAATACATCAAATCTCCGACATCGCTGCGGCCGGAAAAAGATCCTGCAGGAACGGGACCAACGGCGACGGAGAAGAATTGTTCAACGTGACAAATGTGCACCCCTTCCGCAAACTACTGGTAAATTCCAATGCTGGGCCATCAAGAAGTGTCAGCGTGTGAACCATTGAACGAAGTATCACTGATACGGGCTTTCGGAGCTGAAGGCCCACTCGTGTACCCTTGATGACTGCACGACAGACAGCTTTACGCCTCGCCGCGGCACGTCAATACTGATAATGGACTGTTGATGACTGGAAACATGTTGCCTGGTCGGAGGGGTCTCGTTTCAAATTATATTGAGCGGATGGACGTGTACGGGTATCGAGGGAACCTCATGAATCCACTGCATATCAGCAAAGGACTATTCAAGCTGGTGGAGACTCTTAGTGGCGTGGAGCGTGTGCAGTTTGAATCATATGGAACCACTGACACGTCTGTATACGACTGGCAGGTGATACGTACGTAAGCATCCTGTCTGATCACCTGCACCCATTCATATCCACTGTGTATTGCGACGGACTTGGGCAATTCCAGCAGGACCATGAAACACCCTACACGTCAAGAATTGCAACGGAATGGCTATAGGAACACTTCTGAGTTTAAACTCTCCCGCTGGCCACCAAACTCCCCAGACATGAGTGTTACTGAGCATACCTGTGATGCCTTGCAGCGTGCTATTCGGAAGAGAGCTTCACTCCCTCGTACTCTTGCACACTTGTGGACAGCCCTGCAAGAGTCATGGTGTCTACTCCCTCCAGCACTACTTCAGACATTAGTAGAGACCACGCCACGTCGTGCTGTGGCACTTCAGCGTGCTCGCGGGGGCCCTACACGATATTGGGCAAGTGTACCAGTTTCTTTGGCTCTTCAGTGTATCAGGCCGTACTTGGGGTCAAAAAAGTTCCCGATTTTTCTCAGATTTCCTCGTTAAGAACACACCTTTTCCCCAGGTGAAAATACACTTTACCCCGGGTGAAAGTACATCTTTACCGTGTTAAATAATAATACACTTTCCCTAGGAGCTGTAAAACTTATTAGTCCTTTGAATGGTGACAATTTTACACACCGGCAGGGAGCTCCTGGCACTTTAGGAAACGAAACCCAGCAAAAAACAACGCGTTTTTGAAAGATCTTTGATGAGCGTCAGACACTGTACATTTTCGTAACACGAAAGTGTAAACAGGAATTCCACCGAACACAGCACGATAGCTTCCGAAGCACTGAAATCTAGATTATGACGCGCTTTCGTCGGTCAGATCTCATGTCACATGATCTCGCCAGCCATTGACAGCAGATAGACTGATGACCTCAGATGTTCAGTCCCATAGTGCTCAGAGCCATTGACAGCAGATATTCAGAGCATAGGACACGTGATGTAGTCAGCCAACAGCTACATCGCTGTTAAGTGGCGCGAACACACACAGAAAATTAATATACATACAGTATAGCTACAAGAATAGCTAATCTTTACATACAATACTGGTCGTCAAAAATATTTTGACGTGCTTTTACGTAGTTATGGTTAGGCGGAGTCCTAGGAGCACAGTTTAAATCGCAGCAGCTGAATATTTCTGACAAGCACGATTCTGAACTGCACTGTTGTGCTCCGAACATTTCGTGGGTACCCGGCTGAGTATGTGTCCCGTCGAGCACTTCGACTTTTTCGTAGAGAAGTTCATTTCATGTAAAATTGCTGAAGAACTCACTTCACACTGTTTCGAAGGATAATTAAACTTTTTCCCATCGTTATTGCGATTTGTAATCTATCAAACAACTAAAATAAACATGAAAATTAACCCTGAAACTTTGCATTTTTTAGCGCGTGTTACCAAAGATGTAGCAAACAAAAAAGGGATAGAAAAATTTTAAGTAATGTCATTACTGGCTGATCGTCTGGGCCCAGGAGTTTTAAGTGGCTGGTCCTATTATGAAGATGACACTGCAGCGTGTATGGATTGTAAACGATTTTTGAATCAAATAATCATCATCATCATCATCCAGGACACCTGTGGCAGATTAAGTACGGATGAGAAGTTGTATTGGTTCCAGGAATGGTAAAAGTAAAGGAACTGCGACCCTCCAGGACGGAAACCTGGATCGGCGCCTGAACCGTCTGGAGTGAAGGCAGTGGAGCACAAATCACGCGCGGCCGTGGACTCGAGACAAATGGGAGACTGAGTCAGCCTTGTTTGGCCAGTCAGCCGGCGCGGCCCTATATAGCGGGCTCTAGCGTAGCATCGCGGCACCAAGGCGGCCGGCGCCTCGCTAGGCGCTGATTTACGTCGCAGCGGCTCTGCCGCCGGCCGCAGAATCAGTGAGGCTGAGCAGGCCTTTCTCACAACTGCAGCTGTAGAACTACTGTAGGCTACCGTAGACTATCTTAACTAACCGTGTACTACGGTAATTACCTAGTAGTTTTGGTCGTACTTGCGTTACCTGTACGTTAGGGGTGTTGCGTAAATATTGGAGGATACTTCATTTGTGTAACTATCGGAGGTTACCTTATAACGATCGCTTTCTTTGCGTATGCGGGCAGTGTATTACTAGACGCCCTTTAAAACCGGAAGCGGCGGACTGTGTAAAAACTGAGTGACGATACACAAAGAGTTTTTTATCCCGCGGCGCGTGGATCTGCTCCTGCAAACTGAAGGGTAGGCCGAATGAAGAAAGCGAGCAGGAGCAGGAGGGGACAAGCACTTTGGTACTGCGATTAAAATATTAGATGTTTACTGTAGGCAAAAACAAGTTAATAAATGGTTACATAACTTTGCGTACATCCCGCCGTGAGTAGGACAAGGTCTCAATAGCAAGTCAAAACACACTGTAGTTTAAGCGATGTTCCAGACCGTCTGCTCTCTATGAAATGGGCTAAATCTGTAGCTCGTAGACCTCCAAAGCACCGGCTAGAGGGCGCTGTCGTCGGTGTCTGTCGTGGTGCCAACCTAGCAGAGCGCACTTATGTTGTGGCATCGTAGATATGTATAACCTACAAAACATTTGTGTTCTACATATGTATATAACTTAAAAGTAAACAGTATTAACTGCAAAACTGAAATAGTCTAGTTCCATTCAGGTTTTTTTTTTCGAAACTTGTTGATTTGTAACGCTGAACAGAGGGATGTTTCTACTTCCAGATCTACATCTACATCCATACTCCGCAAGCCACCTGACGGTGTGTGGCGGAGGGTACCTTGAGTACCTCTATCGGTTCTCCCTTCTATTCCAGTCTCGTATTGTTCTTGGAAAAAAGGATTGTCGGTACGCCTCTGTGTGGGCTCTAATCTCTCTGATTTTATCCTCATGGTCTCTTCGCGAGATATACGTAGGAGGGAGCAATATACTGCTTGACTCCTCGGTGAAGGTATGTTCTCGAAACTTCAACAAAAGCTACTGAGCGTCTCTCCTGCTAAGTCTTCCACTGGAGTTGATCTATCATCTCCGTAACGCTTTCGCGATTACTAGATGATCCTGTAACGAAGCGCGCTGCTCTCCGTTGGATCTTCTCTATCTCTTCTATCAACCCTATCTGGTACGGATCCCACACTGCTGAGCAGTATTCAAGCAGTGGGCGAACAAGCTTACTGTAACCTACTTCCTTTGTTTTCGGACTGCATTTCCTTGGGATTATTCCAATGAATCTCAGTCTGGCATCTGCTTTGCCGACGATCAACTTTATATGATCATTCCATTTTAAATCACTCCTAATGCCTACTTCCAGGTAATTTATGGAATTCACTGCTTCCAGTTGCTGACCTGCTATATTGTAGCTAAATGATAAAGGATCTTTCTTTCTATGTATTCGCAGCACATTACACTTGTCTACATTGAGATTCAATTGGCATTCCCTGCACCATGCGTCAATTCGCTTCAGATCCTCCTGCATTTCAGTACGATTTTCCATTGTTACAACCTCTCGATATACCACAGCATCATCCGCAAAAAGCTTCAGTGAACTTCCAATGTCATCCACAAGGTCAGTTATGTATATTGTGAATAGCAACGGTCCTACGACACTCCCCTGCGGCACACCTGAAATCACTTAATTCGGAAAACTTCTCTCCATTGAGAATGACATGCTGCGTTCTGTTATCTAGGAACTATTCAATCCAATCACACAATTGGTCTGATAGTCCATATGCTCTTACTTTGTTCATTAAACGACTGTGGGGAACTGTATCGAACGCCTTGCGGAAGTCAAGAAACACGGCATCTACCTGGGAACCCGTGTCTATGGCCCTCTGAGTCTCGTGGACGAATAGCGCGAGCTGGGTTTCACACGATCGTCTTTTTCGAAGCCCATGCTGATTCCTACAGAGTAGGGATGTTGTAAAAATACAACAAACAATACGGGTTTATACGTTATTTCCTCAATAAAAAGGTAAAATTTAAAGAAACGTAAAACAAAAATATACATCTACCATCGCTTCAGTACTTCGTCGAAGCTGTATAAAACATGCGTCTATTATTAATGAGTAACTCATTTATCAATAATAACAGGAATCTCTTCCCGTTGTTCATGAGGTAGAAAGTTGTACTGAGTTCAAAGTAACAACAGTAAGGCCCAACGATGCCGACCGGCCGCAGTCATCCTCCGCCCACACACTACTTCTCAATCAAGTAGCTCCTCAGTTTGTCTCATAAGGGCTGAATGCACCTCGCTTGTCAACAGCGCTCGGCAGACCGGATGGTAACCCATCCAAGTGCTAGCCCAGCCCGACAGCGCTTAGCTTCGGTGATCCGACGGGAACCGGTGTTATCACTGCGGCAAGGCCGTTGGCACTACTTAAACTAACTCGTATGCTAAGAACATTACACACGCCCATGCCCGAGGGAGGACTCGAACCTCTGGCGGGAAGGGGCACCGCGATTCGTGACATGGTGGCCTAAACCGCGCGGCTCCGCATCTCCGATAGGACCACGCCCGTTAGTAAAGCAATGTGATGTTCACTATCATACAGTCGGCGTCAGCTGTACCATTTATTCAGTAGGCTACGACGACTAGGCCATGCAAATCAAACGCCAACCTGCAAGTGGAGTCCTCCACGATCGTGTTCGCACCCGCGCCACACAATGCCTGTCCACCATCGAGCCACGGGCGCTTTCACCTGGCACGTGCCGTTGGAGATCCCTGGATGGTACAACTGGACCGGCCCTACGAGTTGGCCTTGCAGCGACCCTCAAACACCAATGAATCAACTCTGCGCCTTAATGAAATGTTCCGAAGCATACCAACACTCTTCCTTTTCAGTTACTTCCAGCATTTCTCCCCGAAGTTACCTAGTGCAGCATTGAATCTTAACTTTGATTCTTCAGAAAGGGACTACCGTGTGAAAATATAATTCACTCATCACACCATAAGACGGTTTAATGCATGGCCTAATTGTGAACTGCAATGAACATCTAAATATAGCACGCATTTGTTTGAAATTCAGAGACAAGACGAACAAACACAATGTTTACGCTTCACATAAAATGTAGCGGGTGATTCACTGTACACATTAATCTCTCCAGTTGTTAACTATATTGGGGATTTCAATGCATGCGGCGGCCAAAACGAGTTGCGACAAGAGGTTAACTCAGAGGCACAGGCTACGGTGGTGGAAGGAAAGGTGTATCCGGTGTCCTCGTGGAATCATTTGTACGTAGCGGCACGCCTGTTAGCTACTATCGCTAAACCGGTGTGGTCTCAGACGGGCTCAGAATGACTTAAGCCACTGATGTCAACATCGAATCTTCTGTTGTACCGTACAAATACAGCGTATGGAGCATCGTTATTGTGGCTGGAGAAATGGCGTAGTGCCTTACGAAAACCTACTCGCGCAACTGTAAATCACAAAATTAATGGTCACTACGTAGAAATTTCTTTTGAAACAGCAGCGAATTTCGGAGCGTAGATGTGGTGCAAAGTCTGAAGCTTCAACAACATTGTATGACTTGCCAGTGAAGAATTCTTTAGGCAGTCCTTTCACTTATACAACCGTTGTCTCTTTGAGAGATCATCTTTTGTTTGGAGGCATCTAGAACAACAGGCAGATTGTCAATCGAGTGATATCGATTGGCATCTGACTGATGGCTTTAACGGTCTATGGAGCCGTTCCACGAGACCGTTTGTAGCAAGGTGATAGCCACAGTTTCGGATTCGGCTCAATTCAAGCAATGTTGAAAGTTGTTTAAAGAGTTAGGACTCTAACTGCCTCGTTCGCTTTGAACGATAGTGATACGGAGGGCAATCTACGCACGAAATAAGGTCGCCGCATAAGTTGCTGGTGTCGTATGTATTACTGGATAGCTTTCAGGTCAACGACAGGAACTGTTAATCGCTGCCAGGCCACATTTATATACTTAGTAAGATGGTACAGGTCTGACGATGTGGACATGTTCAAATCGCTGACTCAGTCGAGTGAAAGTGCTGAGAGAAGATGTAACCTGCGGAGTCATTTTGCTGAGTTGACAAACATTCACTTGTGGGCAAAGACGTTGCGGTCTTAGAAGTATGGAGAAACAAGAGCCTTTTGCACTGCTCCTTCAGTAGCCCTAATTCTTGGACGAGAGAGGCTGTGGAGAGAGCAAATTGCTTGCTTGCGGAAATGTGCTGTAGCAAACGGTCCCCGCTTATGATGTTGAGTCCATGACAGCGTCATCAATGTCGTGTGAACATACCACTTATTCAATGCAACATAAATATTTAATTACGTCGAATAATTTTAACCTGTAAAAGAAAATTTATCTATAATCATTTCTTGGAAGTTAAAGAGACCGCACGAATAAAATAAATGTTTCGACTGCATATAAAATGTAACAGAAAATATGCTGCCCACTGGATATTTTGGCCTTACTGTTATTCAACATTAACTGCATACTTGGTGAATTTTGTTACGTGGGCATTAGGCCGTGGTGTAAGATTCATTTCTGAGCCTACCTAATATCGGGGACACTATCGGAGGATGTAAAGACTCATAGCAGCTGCAAACAAACACGCTCAGCAAGCCACGCTCTTGTCGTGACTCATCACACGGAGTGTTTATAGCCCCCGCTAATATCTCCAGCACTATGAAACGAAACGGTAGACGTAAAAGTATGCCTTGAACCATTGTGCAACACTAGTAAAACAAATTCACAAAGGACACAAATACCAACCGTGAAAGCCTGCATTGTATGACTGTACAGTTTCGTAAGAGTAATCTCCCGTACGGTAGTATCCCGAAAGGATACTATCCGCTCATGGACAGTGCAATATATTCTACCTAACTTTATTTAAGGAAGAACCCCTAACAGGACGTGTCTGAATTTCCGTTCAGCACACCGCTAGTGGTGAGTACAGAGTAGATATTATTTCCATCAGGATATTATGTCTGTGGAAAGGTACGTGAAACAGCGCACTCATACTACCAAGTCAACTGAGAGTACCTTAGTCTAGTTATGGCAAGTATCTAATGCGTTAGCCAAATCCTAAAATACCACTGTTTCAGTGATTCAACAGATCGTGTATAACAGGTAGAAGCAAGACACACAGCGTGTGACACGGGATGGCCGTACATTTCGTTTGTACTTTTGCATTGCACTCTGCTACTACATTATCGACGTACTAACACTGGATTCACAATAAATTACAATTCTCGTTCTATGCAACAGAATCAAGGAGAGTACGTGAAATAAATTATTTTAATGATCATAATGATTGTGTGTTTACGATCCCTCGATCCGCGTCGTTGGCATCCGTATCGTTTCTACTAGGTGACTACTAGCCTACTATCTAGCAACGAAACCGTGTGCACATATGTTACATATGCACGTGTCTGAAAGGTAAAAAGTTTCGGACGTGGGTTGATATTGAAATCGATTGCCTGACTGAGATACCACTACTGCAACGTGACTTTAGGAGAATCGTGCAAATGAACAGGGCTCCATACGTGAACGAACGTTTATTGGTTTCGTGTGAGAATCAAGAGAAATGGGCAGTTATGTATTTCACGAAACAGTGTACAGGAACAATGAGTCACAACCATTCATTTCTGTCATAAAAAAGAAGAGGCAGAAGCTTTGTGTGAAGCAAAGCTTGTTTGTTGGATACAGGAACAGCGGTATGTCTACTAATCAAATACTTAAACTTTTACTACCAGTGGTGGACTGTGTGTTAAGTGTGCGGAAGCCTAATGTCTGACCAGCGCAGAAATCGAACGTATAAAATGAGGGGCATGGGGAATAGATACAGACTAGTTTCCCAAGCGGAAGAATACAGGAAATGGCTCAGGAAAGTGAAATAAAGGAAAGGAAGATTGCGTACAATGTCCCGTCGACATCAAGGTCTTTAGAGACGGAGCAGAAGTCGGCTTGTGTCAAGCATGGGGAAGGAAATCGGCCGTGCCCTTCCAAAGGAGCCATCCCGGCATTTGCCTGGAGCTGTTTAGGGAAATCACGAAAACCTAAATCCGGATGGTCGGACGCGGGTTTGTACCGTCATCCTCAGGGATGCGAGTCCAATGTGGTAACCACTGCACCACTTCGTTCGGTGATGTGAAGCAGACATACCTCGAGAAAAACATCCCTTTATTAAATTCTGTAGATTTGTTTTCAGGATGTAATCTACGAAATTTTTCATGCTTTAGATGTCGTTCCCTTGGAGACGGTACAGTTAAAATTAGACGCTTTACAGTGGCGTGTAAATCTGAATCCTTACCACGTTCCATGCTAACCAGAGCAATCAGATTTTATTTAGCGGCATCTGTCGTCATATCGTCGATCTCTGTACGTATTCGGTCCGGGAGATTGGACAGCTGTTCTGCTGCCATCCAATGTAAGAACATGACAGTACATTTCAACAAAAACCGTATGTATCAGCTACAGAAGAAGTAGCTAACCAATATGAACGTTAAAATCAATCGTTAACACGGTTCCGTCCTGAATTCCAACACCTACAAATCTTAAAAACTTTGAGGAATCATACACTGGAAAAAGAGGATAAACTGTTGAAAGTGAAGAGTTGGCGTTAGGTTGTTTGGGGGAGGAGACCAAACAGCGAGGTCATCGGTCTCATCGGATTAGGGAAGGAAGTAGGCCGTGATCTTTCAAAGGAACCATCCCGGCATTTCCCTGGAGCGATTTAGGGAAATCATGGAAAACCTGAATCAGGATGACCGGACGCGGGATTGAACCGTCGTCCTTCAGAATGTGAGTCCACTGTGCTAACCACTGCGCCACCTCGCTCGGTATGAAAGTGAAGAGAAGAATTCCAAATATATGGTACAATGCAGTGCTCTATCTACCCAGTAGTAATTGCTGGCTGCAGAGTGCGGTACAACGTAAGACAGCTTAGCATCTGCTGTAACAGTTCTTTCTTTTCCTTCGCGGGTCTCTGTAACCTCAGCACAGGCAACATATTTCTGCTAAGTTGTGTATTTATCGTCATCAAATGTAAAATGACGAAAGCACGTACCAAAAATCCTACGAAGAATCCCTTCTTTGGCACCTGCGTTTCGTAGACAGAAAGTAGGCCACAGCTGGAACAGACGTATGCTCCCACATCATCTCTATTAGACAGGAAGCAATCGGAACCAACCGCACATTTATCAATAAACAACACGTGTAGTAATTAGGGTCGCTCACAGGCTTCAACTGGAGCAGTGTTCATGCATTGCTTTCGGCGCTTGGTGAATGAGATGCCTGAAGCATCACGTGTTTCCTATTAAGATGACGCAATGCGCGACCTTCTGTGATTCTGTTTCTTGTGCTTCTTCTGCCATTATACTTACAATATAAACTAGATCATGGCGGTAACATCTGCTGCTGTCATTTACTCGTCGACTAACTACGGTCAATTATTGTATCGGCTTTTTGTCTAAAGGAAGGCACTAAATTACAAAGTTCGGTCCATCACAGAACGATGTCAGTTTCGTCTATTTGTGACTGCTATTAAAGACTCTATGCCTCACTCCCAGGGCAATCAGTAACAATACTGTACACTGAAAACAGTGCACAGAATATAACACGGTGATTAGCGTCGTTAAAAAATGCTAATTTTTTTTATTTTCGGACACGCAACTATACTCTCAGATTTCCAATTTTTGACCCTCTCAAACCGTCATCTTAGATATAGCTGTTGCACAGGAGGAACATGCGTTGTCTAAACTACTTTTTTCACATAAATCTGTCGCCGGTAACTTGTTTTGCTGAACTGGTCGCTAAGTCTTTGAGAGCCGACGAAGGGCTATTCAAAGTGCCGTTTATAACAAAGTCGACACACTTTAAGAAAGAATGTGTCAATGGGGAACATGTAACCACGGAGTCAAATCTCACAAGAAGGGCTGTAAACTGAATTTACTACGTATTTTCAATGCACACTCTTTCATCGGTGAACATAAGCCTACCGTCAAAACCTTAATGAGCAAATTCTTGCTCAGATCCCTCCAAATGCAGCTTTTGGTCTGTAGTGACGAGGCACATTTTCATCTTAGTGGGTGCGTGAATAAGCAAAACTTTCGCTACTGGACTGAAAATAGCCCCCGAATTATTCATGAAAGACCGCAACATTCTCCTGAAGTGCAGTGTGGTGTGCCGTATCACAATTTGGCGTGGTAGGCCCTTACTTTTTGAGGAAGGAGTGACCGTGACAGTGAATTCCACAGCTTATGTTTCAATGTTGTAAAATTTTCTGCAACCAAGAATGGACGAGGTTGTTGAAGAATATGGACTGGAGGACTTGTCGTTCCAACTGGATGGAGCTACTGCTCTCACAGCTGGAATTTCGCCTGTTGTTTCGAGAGAAATGTTTCCGGGACGCCTCGTCTCTTAGAGAGGTGATGTCGGGTGGCCTGCGCGGTCACCAGATTTGAGAATTTGTGACTACTTTCTTTGGGGATATCTGAAGGAAAAGTTTTTTAAAAGCCGCCGTCACACCCCACCAGAACTAAAATATTAGATTATTGACGAAGTAAATGCCATACCCCGCGATATATGTGCAAGAGCTGCTCGAAACTTCAAGGATCGTCTACACCAATGTATTGATACAACGGCCGCCATCTTGAGGACATTATTTTCAAAACTAAATGAATGTAAAACGGTTTATTGCACTAAATTAGAAAACAAAGTTTTTTCTCTATACATCCAGATTTACTTTTTATTGCTTCTTAAAACTGCGTAGTCGGTTCTGCCACACCCTTTATAAAGACATTTCAATTGAACGATGCAAGCATACGCGCTCTTGGCCACTCTCCTCTGCACGCGCTCTTCAGACGCTTGTCCATCTCGTGTCTTCGGGGAAGGCATGGGGGGTGGGGTGGGGGGGATGGGTGAGGGTGCACCACGTGCTTCCCGAACAGCCAGACACTTTCCCTCGAAGGGAACGGGAAGGAACTATGAAATGCACTGTCTGCCAAAGAGTGAAGTACGCAGAAGAAATGGTTTGAGTCAATGTAACTTCTTACACGTCTCCACGATCGGCGGGTGTATAAATGACGAGTTGCAATTCTTCTTGATGAGTATAAAGGGCGTTAAAAAAAGGAACGAGCCGGAGGTATTATTACAGAAACCAGTACCTGTATGTTAGAAGTATTGACCCTGGCTGTTGAGACACTTGTCCCACTGTGACAAGGCGGTCAATGGCGGTCTCATAAAATTTCCTGGGCTGCGATGTTAAACAGTTCCGTACGTACAACTGGACGCCGCCGTCCGAGGTGAATCGTTTGTCCCTATGCTGACGCTCTTCTTCGACCATGATGGCCCCCTTCTGATTCACTTCCTGCAGCACGGGACAACAGTGAATACCCAGCGTTACTCACAAACCTTGACCATCCTTCGCCAAACAATTAAATCATAACGACCACGCAATTTCACCCGTGGCGTCATTCTCCTCCACGACAATGCAAAGCCTCATACGGCCACCACATACGCGGCACTCCTGCAGAAATTCAAATTGGAGGTTCTCGGCCACCCTGTACACAGTCCGGACCTCCATTTTTTGGTCCACTTAAAAAGGTGTTGAGGGGCAAACGATTCACCTCGGACGACGACGTCCAGCTGTATGTGCGGAACTGGTTAACGTCGCAGCCCCGGGAATTTTATGAGACAGCCACTCACCGCCTTGTGTCACGGTGGGACAAGTGGACCACGGGCAATACTTTTAACATATAGGTACTGGATTCTGTAATTATGCCTTCGCTCGTTTCTTTTTGAACGCCCCTTATAGAAAGGCCGCCCAAGCGTATCAGGTTATTCGTGTTTAATGTTGTTACTAGGCCTGGTAGGGTATTTAGGTGGACATGGACAGTGTCAGATATTGCGTGATCACTGTAAAGAACACGGAGCTGCCACGTACACGTCTGAGACTGTGTTATCAGTATCTGACCGAGTTTGAAAGGGCTGCAGTGTACTCCTCGCGATGGCCCGATGTTCGACTGCACGGGGACGCGACGGCCGACGTACTCATCGTCGAGGTTTTGGTCGACCAGGTCTGACAATCGTAATGAAGAATTTTGTATCGTACACTAAGTACAACGTAACTTCCTCAGATGTGCGCCTTCTATCTGAGAATAAGTAATGGACTACCAGCAACATTCTTTGTCAACTCGGCTCACTAGTCGGGAACGATCGCAAACCCTACTAGGCAATTACCGTCCCATGATTAGGCCACCGTTAACACCGCAACAGAAACGGCTGCGTTTGGAGTGGTGCTGGGGGCGTGGCCTGCTGATGATGGCGTCACAGTGTGTTCAGCGAGGAATGATGGTTCTACACTATCCGGGCGACCATCGTCAGCGAGGAAAGCGGCGACCGGGGCAGAAACCCGATTCTTCCAATGTTTTTGAGAGGCATAGCAGTGTTACTCCTGGCATCTTGGTGATGGGACAAATCGAGTATGACTTCACACCACGGCTGGTAGTGGTGGACATAACTGTCGGCACAACGGTGCGTGATGATATCCTGAATCCTCAGATGTTACCTTTCAAGCGACAGTATCGTGGTGCCAGTTTTGAACAAGACAATGCTCGCCCACGCATGTACGCGTCTATGAACGATCTGCGCGATGCTGAGGTACTTGTGTGTGTGTGTGTGTGTGTGTGTGTGTGTGTGTGTGTGTGTGTGTGTAAGAGATCAGGTTAGACGGCGGCTGTGTCTCTGAGCCAGAACCCAGGTTATAAACGACCCATTACGACAGTTATGCGTCATCTTCCCTCACGCTGTAACGGTTTTGTGACACCCTTCGCAACTGAACAGTGCATGTGTCCAGAACAGAGCGACTAGGGATGGGAAAACCGACCGGTTAAAATCGATACCGGTTTTTCAGTTCTGAATAACCGGTATTTTTTGGTTTTGTATTTGTTTTGTCTCTGTTATAACAGGTGTTTATTTTTTATTAATAATCGAGGAAAAAATATCGGAATATGAGCCGTAGCAGCAACGAATCAATTTTTCTTTTTTAAATAAACGTTTTCTTTAAAAAATAATTTATTTGTAAAAATTGTATTGGTTTGAAATGCTGCGTTATAGAAAATGGAAAAGCGAAGACTGCTATTTTAATACCAATGCCGACAGAAACGCACGACATAAAAACTGGTACAGCATTGCTGAGACAATGATGTCCCTGTGTTGCCATGTGTCGTGGGTTACGTACTGTATTCGTGTACGTGGAGTGTGCAAGATTTGCCCACACCTGGTGTACACGCCGCTTTCGTGTCGTGTCGGCGGACATCCCTTACATTTTTACGAAGTGACTTAGCAATGCAGCGCAATGCTTCATTTGCTTTAGAAGATTAAACTTTTATCCGCCATTCTATGAAATAACAACAGTATTAAATTAAAAAAAACTTAGCCATTCATTCACAGTAAACAAAAATAGAAAGAAGCAATTTTCTGCCTGTTTCTACGCAATATTCCTTTATCTGCTTGTAGCCCCCCTTGAAAATGGATAAGTTAAAACGAAGAACAGTTCCTTCAACCGCAATTTTCACCCTTTAGCACTGACCAATCGCTATGCCCAAGTAGTGGTATGATCACAATTTAATATTCTGATTCTATGTATCTCATGAAACTGAAAGAGTAAAAATTTTTGAATCTTTATTCGATGTCTACGTTTATTACAGGAAATAACAGAAATTAAAAAAAAAGAAAATCCGTTATTTCAGAAACCTGGTATTTTGAACGGTATAACAGTCGGTTTAAACTGGAGTGAAAAAAAAATGATATAACCGAAAACCGGTTATTCAGAGATAATCGCCATCCCTAACCGAAATCCTTGTGGCAAAGTGGAAGCTTCGTGCCAACTGATACTTAATGCTTGACGACAGGCTCCGTACATCAAATAAATTTTATTGTGCATATGAGACTGTGTGCTGCATACTACATCCAACAACGTCCATTACAATAACGTGGATGTTCAAATCACCTTTCTGGTTGAGCTAGGTGGAGTGGTGCTGGGGGCGTGGCCTGCTGATGATGGCGTCACATTGTGTTCAGCGAGGAATGATGGTTCTACACTATCCGGGCGACCATCGTCAGCGAGGAAAGCGGCGACCGGGGCAGAAACCCGATTCTTCCAATGTTTTTGAGAGGCATAGCAGTGTTACTCCTGGCATCTTGGTGATGGGACAAATCGGGTATGACTTCACACCACGGCTGGTAGTGGTGGACCGATTAGCTGCATTCAAATAATCACGTGGAAATGAAGGAAGCAGAAAGAGCAGATCATTACGTCTCTCTTTCATTGTAATTAGTGAAAAAACTGACGTTCGGCGTGCCTTCGACTGTTTTGCTGTTACTGCTGCTGCTTTTGTTCTGCCTGGGGCAGTGACGCGACGCCATATTAGCTATAGCCTTTCCGGGCGCACCACTGGCCGCAGGAATGCTGGCTGAGGACACACAGCAGAGCTTTCTGCACGTGAAGCCGTAGACATTCCTTCGATAACAGCCGCGTTGCGGCGAACAACTGCTCGTTCTGGCTCCAGCACCCAGTGCTTAACGGCGCACCACGAGTGCTTTAGCACACGCGCATGGCATCGTAAAAGAAATAGCCTCGTGCAAATCTCATCACACCCTGACGTGGCGTGTGACTACCACTACAAGCAGCTATCACGTCAACTACGACGATTACAAGCTTTCGCCCAATGACACCTCACGGGGTGATCGACGCGACATTCGAGTTTGCAAAGAACGCCTTTATTATACGAGGGGCGTTCAGTTCGTAATGCAAGACTTTCTCAAAGCAGGTTGGTTTTATTAAAGATTCCAATACACCGCATTATTCCCTACTCTTTTGGCTACGAAACCTGTTGTTCAACAATTTCTCCATTAATGCGAAGGCATTTCGCCAAGTTACTGGTAGAACCGATATGCCCGCATGGTGCCTCTCTGCGGCAACAAGTCGGACCCAGCGTCTTGCTGCATCAATAACCTCCCCATCATCCACGTACTGCTTCCCGTGCAGTGCATTCCTTCATTGGACCAAACAGAAGGAAGTCGTAATGTGCCAGATACGGGCTTAGGATGGACGAGTAAGAACAATCCAATGAAGTTTTTTGAGCTGCTCTGGTGTGCGCAGACTTTTGCGAGGCCTTGCGTTGTCCTGGGAAAGTTCGTTTGCATTTCTTGAGGGTAGCACCCTACACTTTAGGGTTGCCGTTGCACCATGGACATCAAACAGAATAATTCTTTCAGAGTCTCAGAAAGACCGTCAAGCATGACCAGCGTGCATCTTTGAACTTTTTCTTCGGGAAGCTGGTGGTTTGGAGACACTCAATGGATTGTCGTTCTGTTTCTGGTTCTAAGTGATGAACCCATTTTTCATCGCCTGTGAGGATCTTTGACAAAAATTATCACGCTCAGCCTCTTACCACTTGTTAGGCGACTAGAAACGCAGCAGGCGCACACCTTTGAATACCCCAACTTGTGGACGAGTGTGTCAGCACTACCAACAGACACATCCAGCTGAGCAGCGAGGTGTTTCATTCTGACCAGTGGATCACCTCTAATGAGAGCACTCGCACGTTCCAACACTGTAGGAACCATAGCGTGTGCGGTCGGCCGGCACGCGGCAGCTCGGAAAGGTTTGCGCGATTTTGTTGCGATGATGAGCGGCGCCTCGTCCAGCGACTCGCCGTGCTTTTGTTCACTGATAGGTCTCACTAGACATTCTGCACGCGAATATGAAAATCTACGATGCTCTGGTTTTCAGCCAAAGGAAATTCAATGACAACACCCTGCTTGGGACGCACCTCCGTTACCGACGCCATTCTCAAGGCTACATATAGCGCCGCCACCTATCGAAGCTTCGTGAAACTGTAGGGGGCTCAAGCGGGAATATTCCACGATCTCCCGCAACAAATTCCGCATTTTTTTCCAACCGATATTGGCCGACAAAACAAGTGTTTCGTTACTTGTTGAACACTCCCTCATAAAAAAAAATTAAGTTTATAATGTAATATAAAAGCAGGTCGACGGAACTAACGGAGTAGGAAGATACGTTACTAGCAGCAAGTGAGAAACGTTCCTGTTATCTATACTGATGAGACAAAGCACCTGCATAATAGCGTGTTTGTCCTATTTTGGAACACAATACAGCAGTGATTCTGCGTGGAAAGGTATCGATAAGTCCTAGGTAGATTTACGGAAGTACGTGGTACCAGACGCCTACGCAAAGGTCGCGCAATTCCCGTAAATTATGGGAAGGTGGTGTGCGGGCGCGAACCTTGCGCCCGATGGCGATACGGATGTGTTCCGTTGGTTTCAGATCAGGCGAATTTGGAGGCCAAGATATCAACTGTATATACCCGCTATATACAGTACCTACAGCACGCGGAATCGTCATCGTTATTAGGTCATCAGTCTTTCGAATGATTTAAAGCTGGCCTCCATCTTTTTACTACCTTGTCCTAATCTCTCGATCTCTACGTTAACTGTTACTATCATCATCTATAACCTGTTTTGCATACTCTTCGCCCGCACTTAACTTTCTACTGTTTCTTCCAGCGCCAGCTATTCCTGGATATAGTTGCAGACGTTCCTTTAACCTGTTCGTTCTTCTGGTAAGGATCTTCTGTGGTCTCCTCCCCCCCCTCCCCCCCCCCCCAATCTACCCTTTTTGGTACCTCTGTATTTTCCTTGCACATGTTTCGACAGCACCACATTTAGAAAGCTTTCATTTTCTACTCTATACGCTACAAGGCGCATTACGGTGTGTGGTGACCATTGTCACTTCTCCCTCCTGTTCCAGCCGCGAAGGGTTCACTAGAAAAAAAGATTACTGGTAACCTTCCATGCGACCTCTAATTTCTCTCATTTTACCTGCGTGGTCATTCCGTCAGATGTATCTAGGAGGACTCTTGTGGGAACATATGATTTCGCAACTTTTTCAGTAAACTATATCGTGATGCTGAACGCCTCTCAAACGTCTGCCACTGAAGTTTCCTCAGCAGCTCCGTGACGAAAGGCATTGCTCTTCTTTGGATCTTACCTATTCGCTCTATCAATTCAATCTGGAACGGATCTCTGACTGACTAACAATATTGAAGTACTAATCGAACGAAGGCAATGTAAGCTATCTTCTTTGTGGGTGGTCTACACCACCTGAGGATTATGTCAATGAACTGCAGCCTAATATCTGAATCACCTGCGATTAGTTTTATTTGGTCGCTCCACTTCGAACAGCTCCGTACGCAAACTCTTATTTTACAAATGTGACTGCTTCCAGTGAATCCTCCAATAATTGGTATTTTTATTTAAGTAAAGCAATACGTCACAGCATTTTTATGGCCAATTTCCAATCCCCGCAGCAAAAGTCAGTCCTCTGCAGGCCTTCCCCGATTTCGCGACAATTTTCTAGCGTTGCTATTTCTGAGTATACGACGATATCACGTGTGAAAAGCCTTATGAATCTTCCAACGTTATCCACTTGATCAATAGAATATATAGTGTAAACTAATAGTCCTGTAACACTCCCTTTGAGTACACCCGAAGTTACTTTTACATCTAAAGATTTCTCTTGACTGGCAGGGTGGCAGCCTGTACTCTTATTTTGTTCGACAGGTGAGATGCGGAACTGTACAGTACATCTTCCAGATTCCAAGGAACACGGCGTCAACATGGACGCCAGTATCTACTGGTTCCTAGGACTCGACTCCTGAACTAACAGAACGAGCTGGATTTCCCACGGTCTTTGTTTTCAGAACTTGGGTTATTTCTACAGAGAAGATTTTCGATCACCAAAAAGGTCTTACAACGGGAGCATGAAACATGTTGCATGAGACGGAGGTCAGAGATAAAGGCTTTTAGTTTTGTGCGAGTGTTAATGACCTGCTCATTTTTCCAATTACTAGGAACGCTTCGCTCCTTCACCGACCTAAGGTACTCTGATGCTACACGAGGAGAAAACTCTTTTGCATACTCTACACAAAATAGTATTGGTACCCCGTCATATCCAGTGCCCTTTCCTTTGCGAGCGAGGTCCGTTTCCCTTCTGTAGATTTCCAGTTGTCCATTAAAGTTGTTCTTCAGACGCAGCTGTTGAGCAACTTCCTCCTCAGCTCCATATCAACATCTGGTATCAGTAGACCTCCTTCACGGAAGGAAGCTGCTTTCGCCAGCCCTAACCACTTGCGAAATCTTCCTTGTTTCGGCTACCTTCTGAACGTTTCTTCCTACACTGAAGAATTCTGTTACTGCCCTGTCGTTCCCAATTTTAATGTTAAGTCGCTATCCTCTGTCACCCCTTTGCCTTCATTCACTTTATCCTCGAAGCCATAATGAGTGCGAAGTGCACTCAGGTGACTAAAGTAACGGGACAGAGATATGCACATATAGAGATGGGAGGTAATATCGCGTAAACAATATATAAAAAGGGCACTACACAGGAGGGGCTGTCATTTGTATGCAGGTAATTCACTTGAAAAGGTTTCAGACGTGATTATGGCTGCACGACAGGTTAACGGACTTTAAACGCGGAATGATAGTTTGAGTTAGACGCAGGGGACAGTATTCCGAGATTCGTACCGTCAAGAGTGCGCCGAGAATACGAAATTTCAGGCATTACTTCTCAGAACGGACAACGCTGTGGCCGACGACATTCACTTAACAACCGAGAGCAACGGCGTCTCAGTGGAATTGCCAGATAAAAACAATGCATGAAATAACCGCAGAAATCAATATGGGGGGTACGGTGAACGTCTCCGCTAGGACAGTCCGGCGAAATTCGGCGTTAATGGCAGAAGACGACCGATTGGAGTGCCTCTGCTAATTCAGCACGACATCGCGTGCAGCGCCTCTGCTGGGAATGTGACTATATCGTTTGGACCCTAGATGACTGGAAGACTGGAAGACCTTGGCATGATCTGGTCAGTCCCGATTTCGGCTGGTACGAGCTGGTGGTAGGATTTGAGATTGGTGCAGACCCCAAGCAGCCTTGGACCCAAGTTGTCAACAAGTCACTGTATAAGCTGGTGGTAGCTCCACACTGGTATGGGCTGTTCTTACGTGGAATAAATTGGGTCCTCTGGTCCAACTATACCGATCACTGACTTCAAGTGGTTATGTTCAGCTACTTGGCCATCATTTGCATCCATTCATGGACTTCATACTCCAAAACAACGACGCGCCATGTCAGCGGGACACAACTGTTCGTGATTGCTTTGAAGAACGTCCTGGAGAATTCGAGCGAATGTTCTGGCCACTCAGATCGACCGACGTGAGTCCCGTCGAAGATTTGCGGGACATAATCGGGAGGTCAGTTCGTGCGCAAAATCCTGTGCCGGCTGCACTTTCGCTATTATGTACGGCTTTCGAAGCAGCATATAATAATTCCAATCCCAAAGAAAGCAGGTGTTGACAGATGTGAAAATTACCGAAATATCAGCTTAATAAGTCACGGCTGCAAAATACTAACGCGAATTCTTTACAGACGAATGGAAAAACTGGTAGAACCCGACCTCAGGGAAGATCAGTTTGGATTCCGTAGAAATATTGGCACACGTGAGGCAATACTGACCCTTCGTTTGTAGCATTTGTAGACTTAGAGAAAGCTTTTGACAATGTTGACTGGAATACCCTCTTTCAATTTCTGAAGGTGGCAGGGGTAAATTACAGGGGCGAAAAGCTATTTACAATTTGTACAGAAACCAGATGGCAGTTATAAGAGTCGAGGGGCACGAAAGGTAAGCAGTGGTTGGGAAGGGAGTGAGACAGGGTTGTAGCCTCTCCCCAATGTTATTCAATCTGTATATTGAGCAAGCAGTAAAGGAAACAAAAGAAAAATTCGGAGTAGGTATTAAAATCCATGGAGAAGAAATAAAAACTTTGAGGTTCGCCGATGACATTGTAATTCTGTCAGAGACAGCAAAGGACTTGGAAGAGCAGTTGAACGGAATGGACAGTGTCTTGAAGGGAGGGTATAAGATGAACATCAACAAAAGCAAAACGAGGATAATGGAATATAGTCGAATTAAGTCGGGTGATGCTGAGGGAAGTAGATTAGGAAATGAGACACTTAAAGTAGTAAAGGAGTTTTGCTATTTGGGGAGCAAAATAACTGATGATGGTCGAAGTAGAGAGGACATAAATGTCGACTGGCAATGGCAAGGAAAGTGTTTCTGAAGAAGAGTATTGATTTGTCAGGAAGTCGTTTCTGAAAGTATTTGTATGGAGTGAAGCCATGTATGAAAGTGAAACATGGACAATAAATAGTTTGGATAGGAAGAGAATGTGGTGCTACAGAAGAATGCTGAAGATTAGATGGGTAGATCACACAACTGATGAGGAGGTATTGAATAGAATTGGGGAGGAGTTTGTGGTACAACTTGACTAGAAGAAGGGATCGGTTGGTAGGACATGTTCTGAGGCATCAACGGATCACCAATTTAGGATTGGAGGGCAGCGTGTAGGGTAAAACTCTTAGAGGGTGACCAAGAGATGAATACACTAAGCAGATTCAGAAGGATGTAGGTTGCAGTAGGTACTGGGAGATGAAGCGGCTTGCACAGGATAGAGTAGCATGGACAGCTGCATCAAACCAGTCTCAGGATTGAAGACCACAACAAACAACATTGAAACAGCAAGATTGAGTATTTCTGCAGGCGGTTCCAAAGACTTGTTGAGTCCATGCCAACGGCAAGGAGCTATCTTATGACTTGTCACTTCAGTGTAAACCCTTCACCATAACAACACCTGCAGGACGAAAAAAAAAATTAAAAATGGGAGGCGAGTGGCGCGTTTAGGTGATGAGCAGGCGGACATGCGACACGTCCGTGGTGACATGGGTGTTACAGCGGCCTTGACACGGTTCTAGCCGGGCACCTGCTGTAGCGCGGCATGGCGCTCGCTGACACAGGCGGCACACAGCGGCCGGGCAGACACTGGTGGTGACAATGGGCGGCGCGCGCGCCTCGCCTCACACGGACAAAGGCGGGGGCGGATGCACGGGCCGGAGGCCGGCGACTCGCGAGCAAATCACTCTCCCGCCCTCCCCTTACTGCAGGCGGCTCTCAGTGTACTCAGCGGTCGGGTATAACGGCGACTACCAACAGTCAATTACCGACATTTAGTGTGACCACAGTATTTACAAATAGAACAGTTTCTGCGTCAGCCACTTGTTCATTGTGCCACTACGCGTTTCGACGATTCACACCATCATCTTCAGGTTGAGAATTTTTCCATTTACACAGCTGGTGTTGGTGAAGATTACAGACGTCTTTTCACAGTACCGACCGAGGGTTGTGTAGGTTATGTTGCGTCTCTTGCTAACGAAAATATGTTTATTTAGGGAAGGTACTTTTGAGGTTAGAAAACATGAATTTCTGACAATGAATTGTACTTACAGGGTCGGCAGAGTCATAAACAGTCCGCATACTACAGCCTGATTTATATCTTTTCCACTGTACATCACGTTTACGCTGTCGCTTCAAAAGACGATGTACGTTTTACAGATATGCTTGTTTACACTGGATGCAAATATGAGAGATTAAATTAAAAAAAAAAACATTTGTGGTGAAACCATTTTGTCTTTTATCACTTCATCCAATGTATAGAAGCATACCTGTAACATGTACATCATCTTTGAAGTGACTGTGTGCACGTAATGTACCTTGAAGATTACGTACATCAGGCAGCAGTATGCTGACTTTTTACGACTCTACCATCCTTGTAAGTATAATCCATTGACAGAAATTTGTGTTTCTTAACCTTGGAAGTTCCTTTTCTGAAAACTTTTATGATTAGTAAAAGACGCAAAATAACCTACACTACCCTTGGTCTGCTCTTCTGAAGAGAAGTCTGTGCTCTTCACCAACATCAGCCAAGTAAACAAACAATTGTCCACCTGAAGATGATTGTGTGAACCATCGGATAGCGCAGTTGCAAAATAAACACGTGATTGGCGCAGTAATTGCTTTATTTGTTTCTATCAACAGTCGCAGCCCTCAATGTCCTCTCTTGGGGATGACATATTCATAACAGTGTTCGTTGTATTTTCCAGTGCACCAGTCGCTGGAAATAACAGTCTACTACATTAATTCGTGTCTTACTGTGTTTCTGTTCTTGTCTTTCAATACAACCAGAATGTAACATGCAATAATGCAAAATTATGCTCTTGTAGGTTAGCACCTTGGTGGTTGGCGGCCATGGAACGAGTGTAAATGATTCTGATCAATTCTTTTGCATTCTAGGTCTGCAACTACTATGCGATGCGTATCAGGTGTTTTAATATCTCCTAAGAATAAATCTCCCCTGTAGGTGTATGAAACCGCACGACTGATCACTGGAAGTCTGCTTTACACGGTCTGAGTTATTCCATACAAGACACATAAATCCCTTACAGGAAAAAGAGTTGGGGGAGATCTAATGACTTGAGGTTGGGCTCCCCTGTTACTGTCACTGAGCTTCCGAATTACATTATTTCTGGCTTAAACTTTTAGCTTGGTGTTGAAACCTTGCTTGCTGTATGTTTAAGACCTGTCTAATGTGACACCAAGGTATTTAGGCGCAAAGTTTAAATCACAGACCTACATTTCCTGAGCCTTAGGATCCAGGTGTTCTTACCATAATATTCAGTAGAAAGTTGTCAGTGTGCTATTTGGACTTTTTCCAATTTCCTGGAACTTTTTTGCTTGCCACTACATGGATGCATCCCGCAACACTTTCAAATACCACACTTAAGATTTTCATATTCTTTGACACATTACACAGAAACTATTAGTCCTACAGGAAAAATTAACATCTTTTTGTGTGAAATTTATTGTGGTTGAATTTTGTACTGGAGTATTTTCATTGGAGGCAATAGTTTTCAAGTTTTCAAGAAAAATGCGTTTCAATGTCACTTTTGTACATTTTGCTTGAATAATTCGAAAAATATAGCTGTTGGCGAAAACGCATCCCAGTACAAAATTTTAATTACATGACGTTTCTTACAACAAGGTCCTGATCATTTTTTTCTGTAGAGCTAGTAGTTTGCATGTAGCAAGCGAGAGAATATGAAAATCTTTTAAGTGATATTTGAAGGCTTTGCAGGATGCATATAACCCAGCGGTAGGGGCAACCGAATCTCAGTGTAATTAAGGAGTATACAGGACAAAACACTTCCTTGAGGCATACTCATCTTTTGGTTTCTCCAGTGATTGTCTTTCTTTAAACTCAACGGGCGACTTTCTATTGTAAGCGATGAATAATAAACCAGAACAACTAACGCTAGCTCCAGCTTTCACTTGAAACGGCCATACAAAATGACGATGAATCTGTTCTTGACGAGCCTGAGTGAGGAGGGTGGGCAGCCTTTCAGGGCAGATTCCCACACTGTATGTATTCCGCAGCCGGTCCGTTCTGTCGGCAGAAGAACTGCAGCGGGAATATTAAACTGCTAACAGGCTGTACGGGCAATGTGGGGGTTTTCTGCAGGTGCACGTCAACTCGGCACGAGCCGACGGGCTTTTAGTCCGCAATGAAGTCAATAGTCAGTTATGTGGCGTTCACGAGCCGTTGTGACGAGAGGTACGCGCCTGCGTTACAATGTACTCGCCTGAATGAGCGCAGAGGGAACGTGACGCTGCAACGACAGGACTGACAGCAGAAAAGGCTCTCGTGCAGAGCGCCAATGCGGCGCAATCAGCCCGAGCGAGGCGGCCCACCCCGAGCCGCGCTCCCAGCCTCAGTGGAGCAGCCTGCCAACTCTACCTAATAGCCTCAGAGTCATTTCAGGAGCAGCGTTATTTTCGCGAAACATTTGTGAGAGATTTTAGAGAACCGGCATTCGTGACGGACTGCAGAACGATTCTACTGCCACCAAATATGTAATGCGTTGGGTCTCCTCAGCCAAGGTAAGACGGAACATGGCTAGTGCGGAGGCATGTACAGTCAAGAGTTTTTCCTGTGTTCTATTTGCGAGAGGAACAGAAAAAAAGAATGACTAGCCGTGGAACAGGGCAGCCTCGGCTAAGTATTGCGGTTCCCTCTCAAACAACCGTTTTTCGGTTATGCCTTTTTCCACGCTAGTTTAGCCCGTTGAAATCGCTCAAAATAATCGGTTTCTGAAACAACCGGTTTCGTTGTTTTGTTCCTATTATTCCCTGTAATAAATGTAGAAATCGTTTCAAGATATATAAAATCAATGTCTTAAACAGGCACGTGGAAGCAAACTTAGTACGTCCACCGTCCGCTACTTTTCTTGAAAAGTGATAATTGAAAACCACACACACACACACACACACACACACACACACACACACACACACACCAGTATTCTCCTATTGATTCTAATTATTCGAAACTCTGCTCAAAAACGTTGTAATCTGTGATCATACCACTATATGGGCACTACGAGTAGTCACTGCTTTTATTTTTAGCCTGAAAACTGAGGCCGGACAACTGTTTTTCGCGTGAATTTGTCCGTTTTCTAGAGCTACAAGCAGATAAAGGCGCATTTTCTAGCTGCATGCAGTAGATCAACTATTATTATGGTATGCTACGAGTGAATTATTGTCAAGTTTTTAATTTATTAGTGTTACAATTATTTTCTGCCTATTTTATTATTTCACAGAAAAGCAACTGAAGCATTTTGCTCCATCGGTTCATCACTTCGCAACTTACGTCCGGAGGCGACACAGAGTAGGTGGGGGCAACTCTTGCACACTGCACGTACACGCTTTACCTTAAGCCACGGCAACAGGGGCTGTACCAGTTCTTATGCCATTTGTTGCTGTTGTTATTGTTGTTGTTGGTTTGTCGGCAATGCTGTTGAGATAACGCCGATAAGCTTTCCCATTTTCTACAATAATGTAACGTTTCAAAACAATGCAAATTTTACGAATAGAAATTAGTACTTTTTTAAGGAAGGAGCATTTAAAAACGAAAGCAATTACCACTGCTGCTGAGACTAATTGATATTTCGTGTGTTGTTATCTTAAAATCTGTTTTCGGTAAGAGTCAGGTACACCTATAACAGAAACAAGTAATACCGGTTATTCACAATTAAAACACCCGTATTGGTTTTTTCCATCCCCACCCTCCGCCACGCACAATATGGTGGCTTGCGGAGTATGTTAAGTACGTACGAACGCACGCACAACACGTAGGTGTACCTAGGAACAGTTCGCAAGATTACCACAGCTTCACTTTTCATCTAAAAATGGTTCAAATGGCTCTGAGCACTATGGGACAACATCTATGGTCATCAGTCCCCTAGAGCTTAGAACTACTTAAACCTAACTAACCTAAGAACAGCACACAACACCCAGTCATCACGAGGCAGAGAAATCACTTTTCATCTAAGAACACGAACCTACGTACGTAGGATGTGCGAGGGCGGGAGGAAAATCACATTTACTTTACTCCTGTTTATTAATCCAGCAATTTTTGCAGAAATATTCCCCACATGACAGAAAGACCGTAAACATTACATCTCTAAGCTTCTTGCTCCTTTTTTGGCTGCTGTAGCGTTTTCGCTTGCGGAGCTCTCCACGTTTTGTACATTTTACACATTCATTTAAAGCGGCTTCAATCAAGGTTTTGTAGCCAATAACAATAAACAACGCTCGCTCACTGTCAGACAATGGTGAGTTGTGGATAAGAGACAGATGAACAGAGAGGTGGAAGGAAATTGACAAAGAGGGGAAGGAGGCGATGGACAAGGGAAGGCGGGAAGAAATGATGGACAAAAAGGGGGGGGGGGTGATGACAGGCAAAGAGAGCAGAGAAAAGAGATTAGGACATATATTCAATTCCCATACATACTTAGCAACTGCGAAGCATTACAGTGCTCTAGTTTTGACATAAAAATGACTTACATGACACACACAGACACAGCGAGCTTACTTTATAATTTAACCTGGACACACAGCTGTCGAGACCGCATGAAGGCGCCTCTCACATGAGTATGACTAAGTACTGCGGTTCTCCATTTAAGTCATATTATGTGTAAATCTCCTTATACATTGACGGTCGAAGTACACCGCTGCTAGGCTTTGCATCAATTTGTGGCGAAGTGTGGGTAATGGGTAATGTGTAATGTGACCGCTACGCCGCGAGGTTCGCTAATTGTACGTGTGTCAGCTGGCGTGGTACAGAGCAGTGTATTAGGTAGCTGTGCCAACCCACAGTCTACGAGGACGCATTCATTTGTCAGCCTGTCTGTTATCGCGTCGTGCGACCCACTTAACTTGACGCGAGCGCTAGACTCGTTACACCAGGTGTCACACTTTCACTACGACGTACCCTATCGCGTGACGACGTGAGGAAACCTCACTATAATTTGAAGGTTCAGCGTATTCCACGGCAGTATAGATAGGAAGATTACGCTTTAAACTTCCCGACCACGCCGGGGCAATGGTGACTGCGTACGAGCTACGATTTCGAAGCAACGGAGAAGGAAATCGGCGTTGATTTAAAACGAGCCATCCAGACATTTACCTCCAGCAGTTTGTGCTAAAGTACGATAAACTTTAATTTGAATAGCTGAATTTTAAGTGCGTCTATCACTGCACCACCATATCGGTATCAGGTCAGAGTGAACAGCCCAGTAATCAGCAACCCATTATCCACCTAGCTGCGCTAAAAATGACAAATTTATGTTCTTTGCTGTTATTTGTGTCAAGGTGCACGACAGCCCCGTTATTGGCGGCCATTTGCAATGTGAGTCGCGAAAGGCGTTAGACGTCTTGTGTCTTCAACTCTTCCAGATACGGAAATGAGGTTTTCGACGAATGGTAGTACGGGGAAGGACACGCGTAATTTTGGTACAAGGTCAACGCTATTTTTAATGGCATTCGAAAGCTGTAGAAAACACTGCTACCAGCTGACGGTCTTATGAATGCCATGATTCTAAATTTTTCGCAAGTGTTCAGGGCATTTTCGGTACAATTCAACAGACTTGCGGCAGTTCTTACAAAAATGGTTCAAATGGTTCCGAGCACTATGGGGCTTAACACCGGAGGCCAGTCCCCTAGAACTTAGAACTACTTAAACCAAACTAACCTAAGGACATCACACGCATCCATGCCCGAGGCAGGATTCCAACCTGCGACCGTAGCGGTCGCGCGGTTCCAGACTGTAGCGCCTAGAACCGCTCGGCCACACCGGCCGGCTATGTTCTTACAGGTGTGTCCTGGCTATACACCTGGAAGAACATATAGTGACATGAACTGCCACGAGGTCTTTTGAATTGTAACGGAAAAGCGCTGAATATGGCTATTTATAGCCGAAATCTAGGTTTGCAGGCATAATTAAAACTAATGGGACTGTGACTGATTGCTGCGCGCCTCTCCTTCCTTACAGTATACGGTCTCTGCGCACAACGGTTCCTGATGGAATCAGTTCGTTAAGTCATAATGTCTCATCCGGTATGCTGACCCAAATCTGTGACAACTGTACTGCGAAATTATCGACGCTAGTATGGGAGGGCATCACCAGCACATACATGGGACGGTTCAAAAACGACAAAGAGATACAGTGTCAAATACGTTCCTTTAAGTGGATGTTCCTATGTGTCATAAGCATCTGTTGACAGAGCCCAAACTGCATTTCAAAGTCGTCTCCAAAAGTGCATCAAGTGAATTGCAGGAGGCAAGCTGAACTGTCCATGAAGTGTTACATCGCTTATTTTGCATACCAAGTGCAAAATAGTCCAAGCAATGAAGTCAAACGATAGTCCTCACGTATTCCATGCTATAGATGCTGGCAGTGACTACATGAGAGAGCGCTTTTTTTTTCTCAAATGAAGGAACGTTCCACATTTCTGAACACGTGAATCGGCACAACATTACGATTTGCAGTACACATGTGAACTCTTCGGTGATAGCCCGAACCTTACTGTTTCGTGTGGCCTAGTGCACGATAGGGTGATAGGTTCATTTTTCTTAAAAGAGAAAACCATAACGGGAAACGTCTACCGGACATATTCTAGCGTTTCCTCCTACCACAGATCGAAGAGCTACTGCTGTTCATTATCTTTCAGCGTGATGGTGCGCCCGCTCATTGCAGTTTGAACGTGTGGTAGGCTGGATGACATTTCCCGGGAAATGAATCCGTTTTGATATTCCCATTGCTACCCATCGTGCACGAATCAACGATGCAGTCAGAACTGCTGACGCTGCGGTGGGGTACGCAGTAAAATTCTGGCATTATATTCAAACTGAGTGCTGCTAAAGGTTTCACAGCAAACCACGATCGTCTGTCTCTAATAGTTTGCAAGTTTAAGTGGTAGCACCCAGTACTGATCAACCCTTTACTCTGACTGAATCAACTCGTTCCGGAAAAGTGAAACATAAATCAGTGTTTTATCGGTCCATTGCAGTAGTGAGAACCGTGATTGTGCGTAAATAGCCTCCTCCAAAACGAGTTTCACATCATACACTATGTTCAGTGTATGGCGACAACCGGAGGCAGTTGCAGGGAAAATAAGGAAGACGTGCGGAAACTGCCTTGGCAGAACTTCGAAACACATCTCGCTGAGAACGACGAGCGGTTTGATGCGTGTGGAAACTGCGGAGTACCGTGTCTTGGAAATGTGTCAACACTTGCTGCGCCGAATGCCAAAACAAGCGAAAGTCCCCGCGTCATGTTGCGTATTGCATGTTTTGAACGCAGGGCATGAGTCGCAATCTGTCCTGAGCAACACAGCAGAGTAAAGCGACGAATAATAAAAGCCAAGAGACATTTCCGCGGCACACAGAGTCCACGTTAAGGACATCATCCACGCAGTGGCTATCGGGACCAGGACCGGGTCAAGGTGTGCCTCATATACGACGTATGTTTTTACGAAAAGAAAACCTTTTTCTACTTCTTCCGGTGCCAAGAGTAGTTTGATGCCGTTCTGCGAGCTAGTCTATCCTGTGCAAGCCTCTTCATGTCTGCGTAACTACCGCAACCGACGTCCATTTGAACTATATTTGAGCTTTCATCTTCCTGTACAATTTTTATTGCCCAACTTTCTTCATATTAACCAATCCCTTATTTTAATCAGGTTCACCCATGAATTTCTTTTCTCCCAATTCGAATGAGTTCATCAGTTAATCGAACTACTCATTTCATGTCCAGTATTGTTCTATAACAACTTATTTCGAAAGCTGTCTTTTTGTCTGAACTGCCAGTCGTCTATGTTTCACTGCCACAGAACACTCCCCAACACTTTAACTTATACTAAAAGAAAACGGCGCACCATAAAGGAATTACCCGAATGGGTCGGAAATCTGTAGACGATATATACTTTCACAGAAAAACAATTACAGTTTCAGAAAAATTCGATGACTTATTCAGGAGAAACAGCTTCACAGATTGAAGTCAGTAACGCGCTGGTCCACCTCTGGCCCTTCTGCACGCAGTTATTTGGCTTGGCATTGACTGATACAATTGCTGAATGTCCTTACGAGGTTTATTAAGCCAAATTCTGTCCGACTAACGGCTTACACGGTCGAAAATTCCGAAATGGTTGGAGGTCCCAGGCCACAATGCTCCAAACGTTCTCAATTGGGGAGAGACCCGGCGACCTCACTGGCCAAGGTGGGGTTTGTCAAGCACGAAGACAAGCAAATCAAACTTCGGCCGTGTGCGGAGAGGGGGCGCACTATCTTGCTGAAATGTAAGCCCAGGATAGCTTGCCATGAAGGGCAACCAGACGGGGCGTAGATTATCGTCGATGTACCACTGTGCTCTAAGGGTATCGCAGGCGACAGCCAAAAGGTTGGGGGGGGGGGTCTGCTTTGAAATGAAATGGCACCACAAAGCATCACTACCGATTGTCGGGCCGTATGGTGGGTGACTGTCCAGGTTGTTATCCCATCCTTGTCTGAGGCGTCTTCGGACTACGATCTCATTGACAGGGGTAAAACTGAGCCTCGATGACCAGCAGATACCTGTCTGGAGACGTCCTGGGCGACAGTGGGATACCACATCTATCTTCCGCCATACGGGACGACAGCCAGGAGTGATGGTGTGGGGTACTATTTATTTTCATAGCAGCACCCTTCCAGCGCTGTGGTACGTCGACTATATTTTACACCTCGTTTTGCTGCTCTTCATGGAAAGCCATCCTGGGCTTACATTTCAGCATGATAATGACCGCCCGCATACGGCAAGAGTTTCTACCGGTTGTCTTCGAGCTTGCCGAAAGCTTCATTGGCCGGAAATATCCCGCAACCCGACACTAACTGAGAACGTTTGGCGATCAGAGTTTTTATGAGCTAACACGCAAACTGGACAAACTGGCACGATATCCGTCAGGAGCACATCGAAGAACTCGATGAATCAATGCCAAGCCGAATGTTTGTCTAAGCCAGACGTGTACCAACGCATTATTAACTTGCTCCATTTGTGAAGCTCTTTCTCTTGAATAAATTCTCCATTTAATTTAATCATTGGTTTGACTGTACATGTACATCTAGCGATTTCCGTCCCGTTTGGATTATCCCTTTGTGGGGCGCCCTTTTTTTGTCTTATTGTGTATGTTCATAATCTTTCACGACACTGTCGTATTCACAAAGGTTATGGCCCACTGAGTTCCGCGACCGATCACACTGATTTAGAAACCCCGCCAAACAGAGGCAGTAGCGGGTATTCGACAGCTGCGTCTGGAGAATCCGGGACTTCTTTAGCACCCTAATAATCACGCAAGGACACTGGTTGTGTCACTACATCTCATTGTTTGATACTGAAGCATGTTGCCGAAACGTGGCGAGGTTGCGGGAAGCTACTAAGACAACGTAACTCGGGAAGATGTCCGAGGGGATGTCTCTGATCCACGAACGCCCCAATTATTCTGCATACGAGAGTCCCACTATCAAATTTTTCCTACCTTCGTGTTCCCTTGACGGAACACGAGGCGACATCTTCCTCTTTCCTTGGATTAAGAAACCATTACGCAGCAGGCAGTAATTACGACGAGATGATTTTCGAGGTGCTAAGTTTCCTGAGAAGCAAAAATGCAAAGTTCTACAATCAAAGGCTTTGTAGAGAAGAACTTTCAGCATTGCAGCGCGTCAGCAATCTTAAGTATCGAAATAATTATGAAGAATCCGCCTCGATTGCACAAACTATCTGGTGTTTAGGCAGGTGGGTAACCACGCCTTCTTCAGAACAAATATAAAACAGCTTGCCTAAATAGGCATCGTCAAAGGCTAAAATCAACACCTACAGCGGCCTTTGGCAAGCTGTTTTATATTTGTTCTGAAGAAGGCGTGGTTACCCACGCTGAAACCTAGGTCAACACCAGGTAGTTTGTGCAATCGAGGCGGATCTCTCATAATTATTTGTAGACAAGGATTGACGCCATCACCGAGATTCATGGCCGCAGTTCGATTAAGTCTACGTTCAAACTGATCGCAATGATGTTTCAGATGCTGCGACAGCGTGTCTTGTCACGCTGATACAATCAATCATCGTTTCCGAACTGTTCCTCTATTGTTCGCAGTACATAACGCTGTGAAACGTGGTCATATCCTCCCGCATTTAGCATTTTCTTTCGTGCAACAAAAGGACTACAGTGTAATCACGAAAAACACCCCTGTAACCTAACACCACCAGCATCGTACTTCACTGCTGGCAATACGCACTACACATGATCGCACGGAGCTTTCTTCATGCATTCCCAAAACCCAAACACTTCCAACCGATTGCCACAGGCTATAGCGCGGTTAATAGTTCGTTATCATTCGTTTCAAATCATCTACAGTCCAGTTGTGTCCACACCAGCTCAGCCGTCGTTTCGAATTCATTACAGAAATGCATGCTTATGGAGAACTGCTCCGCCATTGCACGCCGTTCTTTTCGAGTACCTATACACATTGAGCGTGCCAAACTTGAGTGCTGGAAACACTTTGGAACTAACGAGTGATTCCTTTTTCTGATTACACGCGATTTTTACAACCTGCCTTTGCGATGTTCGACAGTCCCCGTCCTTAAGTACGTGAGGTCTTCCTGGTCTTTGTTTAGCTATTGTTCCTCCGCGTTTTCATTTCACAAACACATGAACAACAGTCGACTTCTGAAACTTTAGAGACGTTGACATGTCTGTGATGGATTTGTTGCTCAGATAACATATAATGACTAGTCCAGGCTGTACGTCACTGAGCTATCTCCACAGACCCATTCTACTGCTGCTACTCCTTCACTGACAATACCATACTCCCTCCATCTTTCTATAATGGCGGATCCGCCTCTCGTGACACCTGGAGTACGGCGTCCTGATAGTTTTGACCAAACGGTGTGCTTTGACAATATGAACTACACTAAGGGCTATTAAAATTGCTACACCAAGAAAAAATGCAGATGATAAAAGGGTATTCACTGGACAAATACATTATACTAGAACTGACATGTGATTACATTTTCACGCAATTTGGGTGCATAGATCCTGAGAAATCAGTACCCAGAACAACCACCTCTAGCTGTAATAACGGCTTTGATACGCTTGGGCATTGAGTCAAACAGAGTTTGGATGGCGTGTACAAGTACTGCTGCCCATGCAGCTTCAACGCGATACTACAGTTCATCAAAAGTAGTGACTGACCTATTGCGACGAGCCAGTTGCTCGGCCACCATTGACCAGACGTTTTCCGTTGGTGAGAGATCTGGAGAATGTGCTGGCCATGGCAGCAGTCGAACATTTTCTGTATCCAGAAAGGCCCGTACAGGACCTGCAACATCCGGTCGTGCATTATCCTGCTGAAATGTAGGGTTTCGCATGGATCGAATGAAGGGTAGAACCACGGGTCGTAACACATCTGAAATGTAACGTCCACTGTTCAAAGTGCCGTCAATGCGAACAAGAGGTGACCGAGACGTGTAACCAATGGCACCCCATACCATCACGCCGGGTGATACGCCAGTATGGCGATGACGAATACACGCTTCCAATGTGCGTTCACCGCGATGTCGCCAAACACGGATACGACCATCATGATGCTGTAAACAGAACCTGGATTCGTACGAAAAAGTAACGTTTTGCCATTCGCGCACCCAGGTTCGTCGTTGAGTACACTGTCTCAGGCGCTCCTGTCTGTGATGCAGCGTCAGGGGTAACCGCAGCCATGGTCTCCGAGCTGATAGTCCATGCTGCTGCAAACGTCGTCGAACTTTTCGTGCGGACTGTTCTTGTCTTGCAAACGTCCCCATCTGTTGACTCAAGGACCGAGACGTGGCTGCACGTTCCTTTACAGCTATGCGGATAAGATGCCTGTCATCTCGACTGCTAGTGATTCGAGGCCGTAGGGATCCAGCACGGCGTACCGTATTTCCCTCCTGAATCCACCGATTCCCTATTCTGCTAACAGTCATTGGATCTCGACCAACGCGAGCAGAAATGTCGCGATACGATAAACCGCAATCGCGATAGGGTCCAATCCGACCTTTATCAAAGTCGGAAACGTGATGGTACGCATTTCTCCTCCTTACGCGAGGCATCACAACAATGTTTCACCAGGCAACGCCGGTCAACTGCTGTTTGTGTATGAGAAATCAGTTGGAAACTGTCCTCATGTCAGCACGTTGTAGGTGTCGCCACCGGCGCCAACCTTGTGTGAATGCTCTGAAAAGCTAATCATTTGCATATCACAGCTTCTTCCTGTCTGTTACGTTTCGCGTCTGTAGCACGTCATCTTCGTTGTGTTGCAATTTTAATGGCCAGTAGTGTACTAATCTCAGTTTTCTGTGGCAGCACGGTCAGACCTAGCTATCTCCCTGCGAAGCCCGAATGGTGTAGCAAGGCAAATGTGCGACTGCCGAGGCTGGGGTTAGAGGTCTTCGTGTAACGCGCACAGACTGACTTGCCGAACTTTCGTTGTTGGTCCCAGAAGCAATATTTGCTCAGTGGCCGTCAGATTTTGCAGGCCAGAAGAGCGCACGGCAGCGGGCTCTAGGCAGCCAGACAGCAAGCTTATCGGGCACTGTGAGGAACTCCGCTATCTCGCGGCTTCCGTGGCAGCTGCTGACTGCCGACGGGAGCAGTGCTGGGTTTTTCCTCTGCAGCCACAGGCAGCTAGCGGGGCTAATGGCATAGCACACTGGGGAAATCATTGCAAGGAAGGTTGGGAGGAAAACACTTGTCTACAGTGAGAGACAGTCGTAGTTGTAAGGATGTCCACGACTTTCGTTGAATAACGCCTATTTTTGCTGAGGTACATCCTGAAAGGAGAGAGAGATCTGCAGACTAAGCTACGTCGTTCGATCTTAACATGTGGCAAACGGTAATGTAAGGAAAGGAGAAACCTGGTTAGGGAGCTGATAACTTCCGAGATTTGTCAAGGACACTGTAATTCTGTCAGAGAGGTCCACAGCTCGTGGTTAGTCACTTCCTCTACACTGTGGCGTCCAAGGTTCGATTCTCGGCCGGGTCGGTGCGTTTGTTCGCTCAGGGAGTGGCATTTTTTCATTGACGGGCAAGTCGCCTAAGTGGTGTCAAATGTGAAGTCTTACATTAAGCGAACGAATAATCCCTCAAACGGAGTCTTTCAGCCAATGACGCCATACCATGCTTTCATTTCTGTCAGAGGCCGCAACAGAACTCAAAGGCCAGTTGAAGGTAATCGACAATGTCTTGAAAAAAATACTTATAATTCGTCTTGATTGCAAAAATGTTTATTCACATGACCGGATTCGGTTCCTCTAGAACCATCTTCAGATCTGCAATTTCAGTTACAGGAGTAATACGTCAACACACAGCAACTTTCACATGCTGCGCCACATTGTGTGAAGGTTGCTGTGTGTGGACGGGTTACTCCTGTAACTGAAATTCCAGATATGAAGTGGTTCTAGAGGAACCGAAACCAGGCATGTGAATAAACATTTTTGCAATCAAGACTGATAAGTAACATTCTATAACCAGTGATTGCGGTATCCCTCCAGACATTATGCCTGTTTTTGCAATCCTTGAAGAAAAGTTAGGAGTATTGATAGAAGTGCAACACTAGCAATCCAGTGTAGTCTAAGTTAATCGCTGCTGAGGGACTGAATCAGTAATAGGAGACGCTGATAACTGTAGACGGGTTTTGCTATTTTCGCAGAAAAGTAAGTGATAACGGCATAAGTAAAAACAATATTTAATGCAGGCTGGCAATAGCAAGGAAAGATTTCCTGAAAACGAGAAATATGTTAACATCGACTGTAAATATTAAGTCTTTGGACTTTTTTTCTGGAATTATTTGCATAGAGTGTAGCCTCTTACTAAAGTGAAACGTGGACGATAAACGGTTCAGACAAGAAGACGACAGAAACTTTTGAAATGTGCTGCAGAAAAATGATAAACTAAGATGGGTAGATGGAGTAAGTAATTATGAGTTATGGAAACGCAACAAGAAAAATTTTTGGCCGGCCTCGCTAAAAGATTGGATCGGTTGATGGGACATGCCCTGAGGCACCAAGGAATCGTCAATTTGGTAATTGGAGGAAGAGTGGGGGAAAATTGTAGAGAAAGACCAAAGCCTGACATCAATGAAGAGGTTCGGATGGACGTAGGTTGCTGAAGGTACGCAGTGACGATGAGACTTACGCGGCAGAGGAATGTCTCTGACTTTAGACTGAACATGACCTGTTAGTTCTTCGCTTCGACAACATAGTAGTTTTAGACGCGGGAAAATAATTCCTCAGATAATACAAAGTAATCGGAAATTCTGAACCTGAGACGTTTCTGCAGAGGAAACTTCGTTCCCTTCCAAATGAACACTGCTCACTTTCTGTAACTACTGAAAATAAGAAACGTTTAGAAAGAAGAAACGTACAGCCATATACAGACATTCGCTCATGTCAACAGCCGTGCAATAACTGAACGAAACATTTGCCATACAGTTTCAACTCAGTGTTCGCTGTTGACAACAGCTCTTTTGCCTCTTCAACCCCAGAATTAAATTTTCACAACGGGGCGGCTGATAGACTGGACAACCAAGGGTGTATCATCTGCATCGTTCTTACTAACCTCACCTCGCCTCTTTCCCATACAATACACCGCTAACTATAGATGAAGGGCAAAGGCATATTACGTAATTCTAGATTTCCAATAAGCAATCGACACGATGCCCCTACTGCGGACAACGAGGGTATGAGCATACAGAATAGGTTCCCAGATATGTGAGTGGCTCGAAGACTTCTCAAGTAACAGAATCCAGTAGGTTTTCGTGGACGGACAGACAAGTGTGTCGTCAGGAGTACCTAGGGAAGTGTGGTAGAGCCGCTATTATTTTCTATATACATAAATGATCTCCCTGCAATCGGCGGTTGTTTGCTGATGACTCTGTGGTGTATAGGAAGGTGACGAAGTTGAGTGAATACACGTGCATACAACACGACTTCAGACAAAATTTCCAGCTGGTGTAATGAATGGTGGTTATCTCTAAATGTAGAAAAATGAAAATTAATGCGGATGAGTAGGAAAAACTATCCCATATGTTCGAATAAATCGAATACAGAATTAGTAGTGTGTTGCATAGCAATCACGTTGTTTAAATAACTGGGCGTAACGTTGCAAAGCGATATGAAATGGAACGAGCACATGAGAATTGTAGTAGGTAAACCGAATGGTCGTCTTCGGCTTACTGGGAGAATTTTGGGAAAGTGTAGTTATTCTGCAAAGGAGATCGCATATAGGAAGATAGTGCGACCTGTTCTTGGGTACTGCTTGAGTGTTTAGGATCCGCACCATGTCGGATTAAAGGAAGGCATCACAGCAATTCAGAGACAGGTTGCTAGCATTGTTACCGCAGTTCGACCAACACTCAAGTATTTTATGGAAATGCTTCAGTAACTCCAATGCGAATCCCTGGAGAGAAGGCGAAGTTCTTTTCGAGGAATGTAACAGAAAATATACAGAACCGGCATTTGAGGCTGACTGCAGAACGATTCTAACGCCGCCGACACAGATTTCGCGTAATGACCACTAAGATGAGAGGCGAGAGATTAGGGCTCATACGGTGGCATATAGAAAGTCTGTTTTCTCTCTATTTGTGAGTGGAGCGGAAAGGAAGTGACTAATAATGGTACAGGGTACCCTCTGTCACACGCCGTACGGTGGCTTGCTGAGTATGAATGTAGATGCATATCTCCGACTAATTATGGACGTGGTGCCCTGATGTAATACCGGATTCGCATTCTGGAGGATGACAGTATGAATCGATGTCCAGCAATCGTCATTTTCGTTTTCTGTGTCTTGCTTGTGTTGCTTAAAGGGAATGTCGGAACTGTCCTTTTGAAAAGGGCAAAACAGGTTTTCTTAGCTAGTTCGAGCTTGTTTCGTCGACAACAAGATCATTAGCTACGGCGGACGTTAAATACCTAAGTTTAGTCTTCTGCAACCGACATTCAGAATGCCTCTTAACAGTTTGGTGGCGATGAACAAATGGAAATCTCGACAGATGAGGACCAACTGGATCTAGGCCAGTGCATTTAATTTTTTTTGCTCAACAGCCAACACTAGCGCTGTAGGGCGACATCTCAGACAGCATAGCTAGTGATCCAACCATTAATTTGCAACCTACTGAAATTAGTATGTTATTAGCACCCATGGACTAGCTAGACTAGCTACGGTACGGGCGCGGTAGATTGGCCGCGGGGCCCCAAATACTGATCGCTTAAAGTCGGCACCATTCGGAACACTTAGTATCGATTGTTCTCTGTGGGGTCGCTGCAGGTAGCAGCAATAGGAAACGAAGTTGTTACGCTGCAATTGCCTGACTAGGTGGTGGTTTGGTGTGTTGCGTGAACGGAAGATTAAAAATAATTGTACTTATATTTTAATGCACTACGCAAAATAGAACAACTGTAAATGTTTACTAAATGTTTTGACCGTCGTTCTACTTATAGCGCTGTATTACAATAGCTTTAATTTAATTTCATATTCCTTTCTATAAATACGTACTCCATTTGAGGACGATCGTCTCTATAATGTGCATTCACGAATTCATGTTACTTCCGTGCCAAAATGTGTAGACCATAGCAGGTGACTGGTACGAGTGGCGCTCGTCCGTGAGTTGCCGGTACTGGCACAAAAACAATGGAGCATTTCCCCCTCTCACATCATCTAACATCACAGTGGTCGTGACCAGCTTTGCTCTCTGCCTCTGAGGGACGCGGCCAACTTTGCTTACCTCTCTGATGAACACTCAGCGTCAAATAAAATTAAGCATTTCTTGAAATATTTCTATAATATTTCTATAATATTTTTGTTTGCAGTACTTATGAAAACTGCGCTCTTAAGGGGCTTTTAATGTAAGTTGATCTTTTGGATTCGGATGTTAGGTACTAGATGCTTGATATTATAAAATACGGCTAAGAAGCGCGGGCTGCGGTTTGTCGACCACTGATCTAGGCAGTTCCCGGGGGAGGGCAGCGCGGACAGGCGCTTGGGCAAGAGCCGCTGGAGGCGAAAGTACCGGCCTCGCCTCTGCTGCACTCGCGATTCCAGTCCCGATAGCCGCGGCACGATCGGCGTCCAACTGCACGATCCGCTCTTCTATTACACTTTCAGATTAGGCAACGAATCGGGAATAAGCGGTGTTTGCGTCGCCGGGACAATGCTCTAATGTGTAGCTATTAAACCGCACACCCTAGTCCTCCACCTTTGCTATGGAAATACGCGGGTACGACGCGAGAGGATCCGAGGCGAGCGAGGAGGGTATGGTTGAGAACACAACAATAATGAAGCAGCAACTATTATACCGCTGATGTCGTCACGGAGAAATTATTCTGACACCTAGGGCATTATCCGTCATTACCGCCCACACACTGACATCACCAGTCAGATGCCTACATACATCATACGGTCTCTCTCTCTCTCTCTCTCTCTCTCTCTCTCTCTCTCTCTCTCTCTCTCTCTCTCTCTCTCTCTCTCTCCCTCCTCCTCCGTGTGTGTGTGTGTGTGTGTGTGTGTGTGTGTGTGTGGACGGCCACCACTTGCCAACACTGGAAATGATATGTTGCCTATTTTTATACCGCGGAAAAATGTTATTGCATCTGAACACACTCCACCATAACAAATTGACTTAGACATTTTTTCTCGTTATGTGACGATGTAACAAAATGACCGTTATACTGAAACTAACTGTACAGATGTGGTACTTGGTACGTTAATATTCTCATTTCGGTCACGCAGATTTACGTTTTATGAGGCCTCCTTACTTCATTTAAGGCTAGAATGGCACAGAAGAACACTGCCGATTCACTCCAGTTGGACTCCATCTTTAATTACCCAATCGTCGACGAGCAGTACAGGCGTCCGAGTGTGGGGATGGCGCGCAAGAGGAGTATATGGAACCTCAGCTTGCCCCCTCTTGGAACCTAAGGGTATGGACTTCATATTTTCCACAAAATGTTGTCCATTTCTATCAACGACTATCTGTGGTTTGAGTAAATCGCAGATTTAGTACTGTCGAGTGGAATCGGAAATAAAATTCGTGTGTGTGTGTGTGTGTGTGTGTGTGTGTGTGTGTGTGTGTGTGTGTGTGTGTGGGGGGGGGGGGGTGTACCTGTTACTTCCCTAGAGTAAGTTAGTTTAAGTTAGATTAAGTAGTGTGTAAGCTTGGGGACCGATGACCTCAGCAGGTTGCTCTGGTAAGACCTTACCACAAATTTCCATTTTTCACATGTTAATGAAAACTGCTTTTAAACAGGCTGTGAAAGAAATACTGAATATACAAAATTTTATAATGTTTGAGATAAAAAGGACCTCTTTTCACGTAATCAAAATGTCAGGGGTCTCGCTAAGAGTCAATGAAAGTTTTGACGCTTGCAATGTTTAAGCCCCCTGATATATATTACTTTAGAAATTTTACTAAAAATATCATCCGTTTACGTTAATGTGAGAGTAACAGATGTTTCACGAGTAAAGGCTGCAGCCTCAACCAAGCGGGCAACCAAATCATGTCGAATGTCTGTTCATAGGACACCAGCAACAAAACAAAATTCATCACAAGGCAGTTTGAACACCATGTGTTAACAACACTAGTGTTCAAACCGTGATGGGCCCATAGTGGGGAAACTGTGATATTTTTGTTGATAAATATTTTTCACCTCCTCTAGAGAGACTAAAATTTCATATATTTTCTTCCCCACACGTATATATACATAACATCGAATAATACAGAACATAATTCTACCAAAGAAAGAGGGGGGGTTCCAGAATTTTATAGAAAACCTGATTGTCAGTAAAAGGAGTGCGAAACGTGGATGCGAACCTGTAACTTTATACACCTCGGTACATACCTATAACCCACTAGACCAAAATTAACAAACGTTAGAGTCTATGTCCTTGATCTCAAATATCAAGCCTTGAACCACCGTTGTTACGTTTAATTATAATAAATCATACTAAAATGACATTTTTAATGAATATTGAATGCGTTGGTGCCTTGAATAGCCATACTATCTTACTTTCACAGCACTCTACTTTTAACATTCAAAGCACCCAATAAGAAAAGTTTATAACCACGAATAACAAATCTTACCAAAAGCGACGCGTCTTCGGTGCTTTGAAACATAATGTATACCTAAACTGTAATTATCACCCGAACAAAATCGACCACGTGCGTGCAGACCCCGCGATCTGATGGTTACATACAATCTTCATTACGTTTGTGGGTAGTACATCCATCCCGGGAATCGAGAATCTCTACGATTCTTGCAAGGTATCGACACTGATGATAATTTTAAGACATTGATCCCGGGAATTCCCGTCTTTCGAGAGTGTTTTAAGTCGAGTAACAGATGACAAAAATATATTTGTATGATTTAATTACAAATTAAAAATTTTCGGATTTTTTCCTTTACGTGTACTGTGTACTTTTCTTACCGACAAGTTTCGTGGTTCTAGGTCAACGGGAAGTACTCTATTGGTTTTGATGACAGTTCGCGAGTATCAAAATGTGACAAACGGCCGTGTCTACTGACTGCATTTTTTTTTTTTTTTTTCCACAGCGAAGACACCGTAGCCTTTAGTATGGAGCTAAATTTTAACTTGATACCTCTATCTGCTCCTGGGAAAGACAGTTTTTGACAGACACATAGATCATCTAAGGGTTCCGTTTCTACCGATTGCGGTACGGAAACACTAAATAGGGCGTCTCACACGTTGTGCCTGCGACTTAAATCCGATATTGCATCTCGGTGGCCACATTCCTCTCTACGAATTAAAAATCTTCTTTTCGGTTCACCCTCGAAAATGCTCCGGAACGTGAAAGCCCACGGTCTGACGTCACGAAACAACCAGCTCTTGGTCCACTTTTGCTGTCACGTGTTGTGTGAGGACTTCGGGGTTGCCGTCCTTGGTACGCACGCCCTCCTCCGCGGCTGCTCGCTGCCGATGGCTGAGCCGCTGCGTATGGAGAGGGCGCACGTATCCCCCCCCCCCCCCCCCCCACACCTCCGCTCCCAGCCCATTGAGGCGACAGCTGCCCATTGAGGGCCGGTTCTATTCCTGGGCGCACAGCTCAGAGGGCCTTCACCCGCGCCGAGGACTTTGAGCCGTCTCCTGGCAGCGCAGCAACAAGTAGAGTGCCGGCGAACTTTTAACTCTCCCTCCTGAATGGAGCCGAACACTCCGCACAGCAACCACGTGCGCCCCGCGACCTTTCAGCCTCTGCAACTGGATTTACGTACCCCCTTTCTCCTGAAGAATTCACCCTCTCCCTCTTTCAGTATTTTTTTGCACAGCAGCGATTCATTATATACCCGCCCCCTTTCACGGCGACACCGCTACGCGTAAACCAAAACGCAACACTTGAGCACGTCGACGCGAAGTGTGAGAACGCTTTACTGAGCACCTCTGCGTTCCGTGTGATGAAGGAGGCACTGCACCATGTTTAGTTTCCAAATGAGGCAGGTTACTGTGGCGGTATTCAATGTAAGGGGAAAAATGTACTGTGCATAAATATGCGGAAAGACCCAGTACTGCTGTATTGGTAGCGATAAGCCAGTGGAAATGCTTAAAAACCGTAAAATTTCTGGGAGTAACTGTACAGAACGAACTGAAACGGAATGGCCAAGTAGAACTTCTTGTAGGAAAAGCAGATGACAGGCAGATTTATTGGAAAAATGACAGAAAAATTTTAAGTCATCCACGAAAGCAATGGCTTGTAAATCAGTCACTCGTTGGACTGAATATTTACTGTTTGTCAGTCTGACGCGGAAGGGTATGGAAGAAGAAAGAAGAGGAACACACACACACAAAATTCCCAAGCACCATTCGCACACATACAAACTGCAATCATTTACACATGAAGTTTTGCGCTTATCATACAACATGGAACTTTTTTTTCTCTTCTTCTTCTTCTTCTTCTTCTTCTTCTTTCGTTAATGCTTTGGAATATTATCTCAGCTTCTGCCCCTTTTCCACGTGTGTATTATTACTTTGACGAACGTGTGACCTCTCCTCACCAAGAGACTTCCATGCACGAATTTGCGGGACGAGACCGCTAACCTAGTGTAGGTTCACAGAACTTTATTTTATCATTATTTCTGGTCAGCGTGAAGAAATTTTATAGCGCTGACCCATATGTTTGTGAAAACGGTGTCGTTCAAACCATTTGCGCGTTGACTGCAGGAACATTTCGTGGTAATTTGTAGGACTTCGCACTTTTGACTAAGCGGAATTAAGTATTTATCTGGCTACTACCTAAACTTACCACCAGTTAAAGCTAATACCAATTCCGAACTGCATCTACTGGAAAAATTACGTCCGGCATTGTTTTGCAACGTTAAAATTTAAAGAAGGGGGAAAACATTACACACAGATCTGAAATTTTTTATTACTTTTCATTCTGATTACTGCTTAGAACTAACAAATCTGTAAAAATATTTATAAATTCCATTTGAGTTTATAGAAAAGATTTTTGGTATAAAGTATCGTCAGTCAGAAAGTGGTTCTTTTATTCGTTAGTTTATGGAACAGAAAGTGTACACTTATTCATTTAACAAAAAAATGAGCTGTGTTCTTTTGTCATGTATAACGTGAAAAGAACTTAATTTTGGCTCATAGTTCAGAATTTTGTACTTGGCTGTATGGGTTATTATTGTCCGAACTCATTTGCAAAAATTGAAGGAAGCATTCTTCCTTTATGTCACCTCTGGAAGATCTGCCAAGTTTTACCTACTATCTTCTATTTCTTGTGTTTTCTGGGCTCCGTGTTTTCCAAGAGCTAGTGCCATCTTTTCGTAATAGCAATACCGTTTTTCATTATCACATCTGATCAAGGGACAGGGAAATAACGTGAAGTAAATTTTACCTAAAAAAAAAAAATGAACCCACAGGACAAAGCGCATAGTTTAACACAATGAAAAAGAAATCCGATATTTCTTATTCTTGTTGTGTATTCCATGCTAACGTCATCGCACGGCTTTTGGGAAGAGAGATGCAGTGACAAGTCTGTGTTAAGTGAAACTGTTCTCCGTAAGCAGGCGGACGACGCCCTAAAAATGATGCCCGCGGTTGGAATAGTGGCGCAGTTTCGCAGCATTGTCGCCTATACCGGCATAAAACGCCTCAAACTGCCTTTTGGCTGTATCTGCGAGACGCTTCGGACCTCCGTGGAATGTTATCACTGTGCCTCTGTACCCGAGAGCTATAAAATCCCGTTGTAAAATGTGTATCGTCCCATAGTTTACTACAGCGTCACTGAAGATTACTTTGAGAGTGTAAACCACCAGGAGAAATACTCTCCAGTTATAGGTGGCGAAACAATCCAGTGGTCTCTTCTGTGTTTTCCTTCCGACAGATCTCTATTTTTTCCATTTGTTCATCTCCGCCCTGAAGGCTTGCATTTTTCCATCTCCTGGAAATCTTATTTTTTATCACACTTAGTACCCCCTTATCTGCTAGAACATGCGGAGCACAATCTCTACTACAGAATTCTCATAGGACTACTTCTGCTAAACCTCTCTTTAGACAATTTCAGCACTACGTGGGCTGATCGCTGCGAGACAATACTATGGCTTTGGAAATTGCTGCAAAAATTATTATTCCACGGCAATTTTAGATTCTTGCAGACGCCCATGATAGTTTTAGTTCTGGTCGATTGTTCTTCTTCAGCAAAAACTACGAGTATTATATACTATGGGTCATACAGAACGCGTTGCCTGTATCGCGCAATGTAGCATAAAGACTGAGCAGACGCAGTAAACACGGGAACTGTGACACGTCTCTCGGGACTTGAAAATTTAAGGGGCTCGTTCCCAACAGCAGTAGCCTGTAATTTTTTCTTTTCTTTCACTTGCAAAAATTTAAAGTACTCTTTCCCAACAGCAGCAGCCTGTATTTTTTCTCTTTTCTTTCACTTGCTGCTCTGTTTAATGACACACCGTCTGGTTGTCTTACGGTGGGTATTTTGCTTCTATTTTGTTGTTTCAGCCTCTTTGCCGCTACGACAGGCTGCGGGGTCCCAGTTAGGTTCACGCCAGCTCCCGCCCCTGTCGCACCGTTGCCCGTGTAAAATTAAATACAATTTAAGGTAAAATACAAAACAGTGGAGATTAAGAAGAATTTTTGAAAAAGATAAGAGGATAGAGTGTAGAGGTTCCCGCCACCTGGTTGTGGGTGGCGGCCAGGGTCTTCGAACGCACTTTAAGTTGCTGACCGCCACCCTCGAGTCCCTACAACCTATGCCTGCTTTTATGCTACCTAGCCAATTTTATACGTATGTATACAATTCGGTGCTTGATGCTCATTGGTGTGATTAGCCTTTGCACCTTTATTAGACTGTTCTGAACTTGTCGGATGGGCTGTGTTGCAGGGTGGTCATCAGTGTGACATGCCTCAAGTTCCACTTCACTGTCACTGTCAGAGTCAGTTTCGGTATCAGTGTTAGGGTCTTCGGGGACTGGTTGTTTCAGTGCTGACATCCATCCCGTCGGCACTCTGCTGTCTTTGTATAACGGCTTGCCTTCTGTACGGTTTTTTACGAAGGTATTCTGTATACATGATCTTAAACGCTTCGTCAGTCGCTGTGTTTAGTTCTGTCCACTGGTCAGGACTGCGTAGCATGGCGTGAAGTGTGTTATTTATGTTATTCTGGTTTACGAGTAGTGCATGTCTTCTGTTTGTGCGCTGCCTGACAGAGTGTTCAGGGGAACCTTCTTCCCGCATGTGCACCCAGTGCTCTGTTGCAGACACACGGCTTAAGTGCGTGGGATAAGGGCCGTGACCTGTAATTCCCTAAGTTGGGGAAAAGTGATAGCCTTTATTTAGCTCCCAACCTAAAGAATGCCGCTCCCCTAGCAGCCTTAAGCCGTCGGCACACGGACCGTGCATCTAAACGTTGAGCGTGTCGAGTTTCTGACTTCATAGTGTGGAATAGCACGTTCGGCAGTCTTTCCGACCGTACGGAGCAATATCTGGCATGTCAGATATTCTGAGCGTGCGTCTGAGCGTTGATAAAAGAGATGGCACAACGCCACCACGTCACACGCACGCCGTCTCCCTTCAGTACAGAGTTGTGAGGCGCCATATTGGCGTTCATTTCAACCCTATATGTATATATGCCGTTTCTGATGAAGTGTTGGCAGAGGAGCCAACACCGTGTTGCTAGAGGAGGCCGAAATACACGCGTTAAGCTCACGCAGGCTGTCGTGAGGTCTGGAACAGTTAAGGGAATTAATAGTAGCAAATAAAGTACATAGTTGATATAATACTTAACTTTAATCCACAATTGGTGTACATCGCTCTTGACGGTACATGTTATAATCTCAATATCAAATGCTATGGCGCCTTGCTAGGTCGTAGCAAATGACGTAGCTGAAGGCTACGACGTATACTAACGGACCGCGGCCGATTTAAAAGCTACCACCTAGCAAGTGTGGTGTCTGGCGGTGACACCACATCTGAGCACCAGCAAATTGAGGATCACTGGAAAACCTGTTAACTGTGTAATTCGTTCCAATAAAATAACGAAAAACAACGTATTCGGGGCAAAAGAATTATTGTAACTTGCGTATTATGAGAGTAGGCTATTTGTAGGCAGCGACACACTTAAGATCCACCCAAACGGCATTGTTCTTGGTACAGTTTGTTATAATTAAATTCCGATCAGTAACATATCTACGATTAAGGTTTTCAGCAAGAGGTAACATAATATGATTAGATACGTAGTGTGCGTGGTTGGGTTAGTGTAATGAGTAGCCGGCACGGTAGCTCAGCGTGTTTGGTCAGAGGGCTGGTTCGCCTCTGTAATAAAAAAAACTGAGTGAAAGGATCAACAACGAACTTAAACGGATGCCACTTGACGTCCGCAATGGCCAAACAACGATAAAAAAAGTAGCGTCACTGTCCAGTATTGAGTTATTTGTTGGGGCGGCGGTTCGCGTCTTGACACTTCTAAATTTTTTTTTCGGATTCGCGTTTTTATTACGTTCTGATACTTATATTAAATTAATAATAAAGTATAACTATAATATTTGATATGTAAAGATAAGTTCACCTTTTTTTGAGGGGCGACTTTATTAGATTGGTTTAATTTACAGGACAGCTTGCGCTACTTGTATAGAAGTTATTTTGGTCCTTTTTCTTTTACGCTTGGTAATTCACATGTTGCAAATATTCTGCTACTGGGTAGGAACAGTGATCAAGTAAGACTGACCTTGGGGTTTTACTAAAATGTGGGAATGATGAAATAGTGATTATCTTATGCAGAGAAGTATTCCAAATTTGTAACGCACTGTTTGTAATGGAACTTTTATACGCCTGTGTCCTAATTGATTGGACATGGTACCTTCCTTTTCGTGGACGATGGAGTAAATGTGCGTTTTAATAGAGCTAACGTGGGAATTTTAGGCGCGCCCGTAGAGTAAACAGTGACACTTACGAACAAGAAACATCCCTCAATTGCCGCTGGAGTGCGTTGCGATCGCGTATACCACGTTGAGGCCCACGTACCGTATGCACAAGTCGCATCGTTCCTGAGCGTTCAGCAGCACGTTGAACTTGGCACGCACAACGTTAACGTTCGACAGCACGGTCCGTGTGCCGACGGCTTTATCGACATCGCTCCCCGCAACACAACGCCACCACAATGACGTACGGAATGCTGATCGGAGCGCACTCTCTGCAGTACTCCGCGCCTGTGCCGGTGATCGTTCTGTCACTCCGTTGAGATCTTTCGCCATAAATCTGTAAGGCAGGAACGTGGCATTTGCGCCGAAGCGAGCGCCTGGGCAGCCTTCACGTTGCCGGCAAAGGTCGCGGCCAGCTCCAGAACGGCACGGGACATTTGTCACTGCGGGACAGCGGCAGTATTCACACCCTCCAGCTCAGCGCTCGAGCGGTATTGCACGCCGTTAAAATGCTCCGCATAGCAATGCTTCAAACGAAATGAAAGAGCACTGGCTGTGTAGCGGCGGTGTCCGGGTGAAATACTGAAGACCAGCGTAAATGGATCGAGTAATAATTTGCACACATACATCTTCAAGGCAACAGCACTTTTACAGTACAGGAGGATAGGCTGTTAGTTTTTAATGGTGAGAAGAAAAATCTGTACGGATATTATTCAGCATGTTCTATTACTTTCTACCTGGATCCGATGTGTTCCTCGAGGACTTACTGTACGAAAAATACGCTATATATGGCAACGCATCGTAAGAAATTTAGTGGAACATATGGGTCGCTCTTCCTTAACAGAAAATAGAAACCTTTGCTGACGTCGATCCCAGAATGCTCATCTCTGAATTACCGCAGCAATATGGTCGTTCAGGAGTGCTTAGGATCGGACAATACCTGTCCCGGATCGTTCGCCTAAGACTTGAAACGGAACTATGCTATTTTCAGTATTGTTGAAATAACATTCTACGTCTAACTTGCCTAAAGGTGTTTGAGGATAATAGACCAGGGTACAAACGGTGTCTTCGCAAAATTATGATATTGACATCAACAGGCGAATAATACACACCGCTTGCGAGACAGAGGTTAAAGGTTTGATGTGTTTTTTCCGTTTAGATCGTAAGCCAATTCAAAGCAAATCGTATATTTTCAAGACAAGATTTACTGTGTGAGTTGTTTGAAAAGACGTTACCCGATGTACAAGCCCTTACAAAAAGCGGCGAGGCACACAAAACGGGGAGGAGGAAACAGATCCAGGGTATGTGATGTTATTTCAGTGATTACAAAACCGAGTCACATTTACAAAGAATTTGGCAGTAGGAGCCCATTTATCAGCATGACATTGCACACCCCCTGGTCTCGATGCAGTGTCTCGTTTGGAAGGGTGTCATAAAGCAGTTGTATACTCTCCCGAGGCACGATGGCCGACAACTGTTGTAACTGGTCCTTGATATCCTGGATGCTGGCACTGGGAGTGAGTTGATGTTCGAACTGGTCTCTCACGTGTTCTCCCAGGGACAGATCTGGAGATCTTCCCGGCCAAGGAAGTACCTCAACACCAGACAGTTCATACAGAATCACGGACAAACATTTTCCTGTTGACGAGCCTGCAGCTCGAGGTCTAGTGGCTAGCGTTTCTGCCTCTGGATCACGGGGTCCCAGGTTCGAGCCCCTACCAGGCCACGTAACAAACTAAACATGTTCTGGTAGCCATTCTTCCTGTCACAGACAATTTTAACTCTCATCATTTGCATACCCGACGATAGGGTGTAGGCGAACGAAGTTACATTGACATCCGCTCATATCTTCTGGAGGGGCGGGGGGCGCTTAATTTTTGTTACACTGGCCAGTTGCAACGATGACTGTGTGGACGATGTGGCTTATTCTACACCTTATTTTAAATCTATGTGGCGATGCTGTGCTGATTATATTTATATGTTTTGACGATGCCATTATGGCCTTATCACTAAGACATGGTATAGAAAAAATATGAGGACGGTCATGACGGACTGAAACCGGTCATCGTCAAAAGAAATGATAATGTGATCAAAGACTGGAATAAAAAACATTCTCTGTAAGATTGTCTGCCGCGAGTAATGAGTAATGGGCAGGGGCACTACGAAAGTAGTGTGTGGACATTAATTAAGTTGGGAATGTGGGAGCGTGCAAGGGATAAAACCCTGCAGTCGCACTATCCTCTGTGCCCTCGGCGGCTCAGATGGATAGAGCGTCTGCCATGTAAGCAGGAGATCCCGGGTTAGAGTCCCGGTCGGGGCACACATTTTCAACAGTCCCCATTGATGTATATCAACACCTGTCGGCAGCTTAGGGTCTTGATTTAATTATCATTTCAATCCAGAAATTGAATGGGCTACTCACTAGTCCCGACCTGAACCCAACTCAACACCTTTGGGGCGAGTTAGAACGCGGACTTCGCTCAAGATCCCCTTGTCCAACATCACTATCTTCTCAGGCTTGGGCTCTTGGTGAAGAATGGGCTGCCATTCCTCCACAGATGTTAAGTCATCTCACTGAAAGTGAGCCCTGCAAGCCATCTCAAAGGGGCAGAGTGGACGCACTCCGTATTAATGTCCATTAATAAGAGCCCAGATCGTGTACGCTAGTGTGTAACTCCACTATAGACTGGAGAGTGGACGTGAGCAGGTGACGTTGGGCAGCATGTCCAGCACCACACCACACCACACCAGCGTGGGACAGCCCGGTGGCTGCAGATTGCTGGCTTACGCAACCGGACGCGCCTAGCCGCGCCGCGCGGCAGGAAGCGCTAATTTCACAGTTAAGCCGCTGGTCCATGCTTCGCTACCCCGCAGCAGCCGGGACTACATCTATATCTACTGCTCCGCAGTTCACCTTACGGTGTGTGGTGGAGGATACTTCTGCTACAACAACTATCCCCGTCCCCACCCGCCTTCGTTTTCTTTGTCACGAATGGCGCGCAGGAAGAATGACTGTCGGTAAAGTTCCGTATTAGCCGCAATTTCTAATCCGCTAGTTTTGGTCATTTCATTCTTTATTAATATTTTAAGGCATGAGGACTCAGACAACGTTTCTGATACACAAGTATTTCTTTCCCACAACTCTAATCATCTACCATTAGCAAACATCAGCCATCTGTTCGGGCCTCTTGGCATAGTCAAGCACAGCGATATCCCGGAACACATTTGTGTCACATTAGACAGAACGCAAGGTCGAACACAGCTAAGAAGGTCCGTAAACGAGTGAACCTGGTGGGGAAGCTGACAAATACATCTACGGAGCTGCCCTTACTTTAGAATATTCTGCAGCAGGATACTGTGCACCAGTTTGACTCCGCAACGGTCATGTGAACAAAGTTGACAGTTATCTGAACGCAGCTATGAGAACCATTAGTGGCACAGTCATACGTACACTTGTTTGCTGGCTACCAATATTATCAGTCCATCTCGTCTTAGTCGAAAGACAGCTCTACATCTTTTTGTCAGAAACATAATAAAAACGAATCAATCCGACTTCATGAAGATTTAATGTAATTGCCTAATAAGCGCCTCAAATCTATAAAAGAAGCACATGAAGAATGGGTCCAAATGCTTTCTCTGGATTCAACCGGGGCACTAAATGGAAGCTTTAGTGACACGCCACGAAAACACTAAGTTACTGACAACCCAATTGTTAAAGTGCCAGCCTTTCACCATCCTACAGCTCAATAGATTCCGAATAGGAGAAGGTGTGGGCAAACAGAAGCATGACTGAGGCTTTTGTACTGACGACATGTGTGATTGTGATGATAATCAGGCAATGAGCCACACTGTAATTGAGTGCCTTAACAGACAGTATACATGAAGTACCCCATTCCAGGTGCGTCTCAGTAGTGTTAAGTCCAGCTAGTCGATATGTAGTTTGTCCCGGGAGACATGCAAAGATAGCCCAGGGTTTGTTAGTTTGATACGTTTGACAGAAAATGTGAGTTCAAACTTTCACCCAGTTAGCTAAATTTGTGTTTTTCTTGGTTTAGCAAAACCGCTGAAGGTGCATTCCGGAGTGGTTAGAATCTCTGCTTTTGCTCTCTCTCTCTCTCTCTCTCTCTCTCTCTCTCTCTCTCTCTCTCTCTCTAATCTCGCTTGCTTCTCCCAGAGTGCTTCGTAGTAGCGCTTACTCGTGGGAGAACTCAGGGCAGCTTGGGTGACGTGTAGAAGAATAACCCCAGATTCAAGGTATTAACTATCCCTACTCCTATCCCTACCTGTAAATGAAAGGTTGCACATACACACACACATCGCAGTTCGCCCTCCTGTTCTCCAGTGACGAGCAAGCCGGTGTCGGGTGGGATTGCGGTGTCGCTACAGGACAGTCCCGGCCACTGACTGCGAGTGTTTATTAAGAGCACTCTACTTGCCACAAAGGGGGACGATTTGCGCTGAGTAGCGGCGGAGGGCGGTACAATGGCTGGATGCGCACCCTCGCCTCGCAGCCCCAGGCTCGGGGACAGGAGGCGCGCGGTTCGACTCCCGCAGAGGCCGCGGCAATTGTGCGAGACCACTCCAGAAGAATAGCGCCTCACTCCCACACTTCTGAACACGTTGACAGTCACGCCGATGCCTGTGTGACCCTTTTACTACTGAAAGACCTGACACCACTTGATGCCGAAATGTGCATCTCTCAGACTAAGCAGCATTTTTTTAAATCGTATGGCTAGGGCCGCCGCCGGGCAGGCCGTTCGCCGGGTACCGGTCTTTCAATTTGACGCCACTTCGGCGACCTGAAGTTGATGACGACGATAGGACGATGAAGACAGCACAACACCCAGTCTCTGGGCGAAGAAAATTCTCCGACCCAGCCCGGAATCGAACCTGGGCCCAGAGGATTGACATTCCGTCACGCTGACCATTTTTTTCTTTTTTTTCATTTTGTTCGGTATTGTTCGTTGCGTTTGGTCTGGGCGGACGTCACAACACATCCGTTCAAGTTGATCGTTGATTCCTTGACTTTTTTTTTCTTTTTTTTTATTACAGAGGACGACCAGCCCTCTGACCGAACACGCTGAGCTACGGTGCCGGCACCCCATTCAGCTACTGAGGGCGGACATACAACCACATCAATGTCCGATATTAATATTTGAGAACGTTAATATTGGCAAGTGTTACCACCGAAATGTGTGTAAAATTTGAATATAGATGCTACACGGGGCAAGTACACTGATCAGCCAGAACATTATGACCACCTACCTCCTTTGACACGAACACCAGCGGCGACGCGTTGTGGCATGGAAGCAATGGGGGGCTTGTTAGGTCACTGGAGGAAGGTGGCACCACATCTGTACATACAAATCACGTAAAGCCCGAGGAGGGGACGATGAGCTTTGACGCCACGTTCAATCACATCTCAGATATGTTCAGCATCATGAAGAATGTATCAAGATTCGTCAGGCCACATGCAACGCTCCGCTAATGCGCCACGTCCAGTGCCGATGGTCGCGTGCCCGTTTCAGTCGTCGTCGCAAATGTCGTGCTAGTAACACTGGCACATGCATTGGTCGTTGGCTTTGGAGGTTCGTCGTAAGGAGTGTTCGATGCATTGTATGCTCTGACACACTCGTACTCTGGCCACCATTAAAGTCTGATGTTAGTTCCGCCACAGTTCGGCGCCCGTCCTGTTTTAGCAGTCGGCCCAGCCTCCGACGTCCTACATCTGTAATGAGGGGTGGCCGCCCAACGCCACGACGTCTGGACGTGATATCACCTTGGTTTCGCCACATGTTGAAGACAACAGTATTCCAGCACCCAACAAGTCGCGCCGTTTCCGAAACGCCCGTGGCGAGCCTTCGGACCATTACAATCTACCCTCGGTCAAACTTATATAGATCGAGAGCCAATTGATACTAAACGCAACGTGCAGTCACTCTTCGTCAGGTGACGCTGCTATCGCCTGAGCGGATTTATAGGGTGATCAAAAAGTCAATATAAATCCGAAAACTGAATAAATCACGGAATAATGTAGATAGAGGTACACACATGCTTGGAATGACATCGGGTTTTATTAGAACAAAAAAAAAAAAAAATTCAAAAGTTAAAAAAATGTCCGACAGATGGCGCTTCATCTGATCAGAATAGCAATAATTAGCATAACAAAGTAAGACAAAGCAAAGATGATGATCTTTACAGGAATCTCAATACGTCCACCATCATTGCACAACAATAGCTGTAGTCGAGGAATGATGTTGTGAACAGCACTGTAAATATGTCCAGAGTTACGGTGAGGCATTGGCGTCGGATGTTGTCTTTCAGCATCCCTAGAGATGTCGGTAGATCACGATACACTTGCGACTTCAGGTAACCCCAAAGCCAATAATCGCACGGACTGAGGTCTGGGGACCTGGGAGGCCAAGCATGACGAAAGTGGCGGCTGAGCACACGATTATCAGCAAACGACGCGTGCAAGAGATATTTCTAGAGTCTAGCAATATGGGTTGGAGCGCCATCCTGCATGAACATCTTACGTTCCAGCAGGTGTTTATCAGCCAGGCTGGGGATGATGCGATTCTGTAACATCTGCGTACCTCTCACCCGTCACGGTAGCAGTTTTGCTGTCCAGCGCGATCTGTCGGACATTTTGTGAACTTTTTTTGGTTCTAATAAAACCCCATGTCGTTCCAAGCATGTGTGTCAATTTTTACCTCTCTATCTACATTATTCCGTGGTTTATTAAGTTTTCAAATTTATTCTGACTTTTTGATCACCCGGTATATCAATGGTAGGAAGGTGGTCATAATGTTCTGGGTGATCAGTGTATATCAAATCCAGAAAGAAAAGCGTACTGAGCAAAAAATGAACAGGACCAAAAAGATTAGGCTCAGCTGAACGGTGCATTCCCTGTAATTTGTTATTGAAAAAAAATTTCGTATGCTCAGTTCTGAATTTGTAAAACTCCTTTGACTGAAATTGGAAGACACGAACTGTAGTAATCGCTTTCTGTTCCAAACCACACATATTTGCCATTCAAATCTTTCAATACACTGAACATCAGCCTTTCGCCGTGTAGCGCCGCCATTATTTTTCGGCGCTGCTTGGTACAGCAGCAGTACTGCCACAGCTGTCGCGAAAGGACCACGGACTCAAACACGTGCAAAACGGACCACAACATTGTCGCATCAGATGCAACAATCCCACCAGCCGCTTTCCACACTGCGCGCCAGAGGCCAGCGCTCACAGTATCGCCAACACAGGCCAGTTGCCATAGTTTCTGGCCGCCGTCCTTTTTTTCCGTGTACGTGGTTGTAAATGGTGTCCCGGCACGAGTGGCCACCGAACCTACATAAATACCCATCATTTTTAGCCAAAGGCATCTCATACTGGCAGCACCTGCTAAGAGGGGATGTCAACACCAGGCGACGGAGTGAAATGCTTTCGTAAGCTGTCACGACGAGACGAACCGACTCCTGGTTGTAAGTCCGTGGACTTGGTGCCTTCCAGCTGGTGTTGCCACCTTCGGGTTCATTTTGGCCGCAGCTAATTTCAGCCCGAGAGGGCAGCCGTTCGTGATTGTGGTGGTATAGTCATATAGTCACCCATCCGTTTGTAGTTGTGTAGGCAAACTAACGCTACACAAGGGCAGATACCACCGCTGTGGGCTGTCTTCCTCTGCAGCAATCACAGCGGGCTTCCGCGTCTGCAGATGCGCCTTACCTTGAGTTGCGGGGTCGCGACGGGATGTTGCATGTGGTGCCCCTGGCCGCCTGTTGCATCGCATCACCGGCCACGCGCTGCCAGCAGACCTCGAGCGGGTGCTGCTGGTAATGAAGGACGCTACGAGTGCTGTAGCTTGTTTTGTACTGAAATGTGTGACTGTTAGTGACGTTATCTTGAACCAGTACCGGGCAAAAATCCTGACAACTCGCCACCTCAGCCGGCCCGGGTGGCCGAGCGGTTCTAGACGCTACAGTGTGGAACCGCGCGACAGCTACGGTCGCAGGTTCGAATCCTGCCTCGGGCATGGATGTGTGTGATGTCCTTAGGTTAGTTCGGTTTAAGTAGTTCTAAGTTCTAGGGGACTGATGACCTCAGATACTGATGACCTCAGATGCTGAGTCCCATAGTACTCAGAGCCATTTTCGCCACCTCAACTCAGCTCTGCCACCAAGTGACTCTACTGCTGTATGAATTTATTAAATTCATGATCAACTTTTTAAATGTAATGACATATGGAAACTGCTTCATTATGATTTACATTACTGTATACGAAACAAACTACACCGCCACAGATTTGAATACCGCTGACACAAACACTGCTCTGTAAATCATTTATCACATACCCGAATGTATCTGTAGTTGCTGCATGTGAGTACTGGGTATTTCAAAATGAATATATACGTTTTAAGGTTTTCTAGCATTTATTAACCTGAACTTACAATTATAAATAATACTTCAAATAGGTGAGGTCTTCCCAAAACTTGATCAATGTTTCGAATAACTGTTGCAACAATGATGTTTTGAAAGTCGGGTAGATCAACTGATAGCGGAGGCACGTACACATGATCCTTTATGAACCCCGATTGTAAAAGTCGCACGGCGTCAGCTCGTGTATGAACGTAGAGGTCATTCAAAACAAGCTATGTCATCCGGCCTCTTGCGGCCAAGCCAGCGGTCGGGTATGTCATTTAACCAATTACGTACTGAGTTATGTGAGTGAGAAGACGAACCACCTTGCTGCCGAACAACGTTCTGTGGTTCAGCTTCTTCCAACTGCGGAAAGAGCCAAAGCTCTAGTGTGTCAAGACAAATGTCAGAGCTGCTTCACTCACAAAGAAAGGCTCAAACTATCCGCCACGGAATGGCACAAAAACTTTCAATTTAGGGGAGTCTCGTTGCAACTGTACCCTCGCAAGGGGATTTACTGACACCCCCCCCCCCCCTCCCGGACGTGCACGTGTGTGTGTGTGTGTGTGTGTGTGTGTGTGTGTGTGTGTGTGTGTGTGTGTTTGTTTTTCACATATCCACTCACGCGAAATGCCGATTCATCACTGAAGAAGACACAATCCGTAAAATCTTCTCCGTCATGCAGCAACATTTCGTTTATTTACTATTAAAAACAGTCTTGATCACAATTTATTTATTACGGTGACCGGTTTCGACCACTACTGTTGTTATCTTCAGACCAATGAGTAAGAATCTCCTCCTGCTGGAGAATCACTAGAAGTAGTGGTCGAAACCGGTCACGGTAATAAATAGTGATCAAGACTGTTTTTAATTGTAAATATTTGTAACAAATTGATCACTGTCACTCCCATAATGTGTTCAAAAGTAACGTTTAGTTTGCTAAGTTGGCATGTACACAGTGGTCTGTAGGCTTTAGAGCTGTACTCCAAGAATTTTGTGGTGATCGTTTTAGTTCCAGATATACACTGCTGGCCATTAAAATTGCTTCACCAAGGAAAAATGCAGATGATAAACGGGTATTCATTGGACAAATATATTATACTACAACTGACATGTGATTCCATTTTCACGCAATTTGGGTGCATAGATCTTGAGAAATCAGTACTCAGAACAACCACCTCTGGCCGTAATAATGGCCTTGATACGCCTGGGCATTGAGTCAAACAGAGCTTGGATGGCGTGACAAGGTACAGCTGCCCATGCAGCTTCAACACATAACCACAGTTCATCAAGAGTAGTGACTGGCGTATTGTGACGAGCCAGTTGCTCGGTCACCATTCACCAGATGTTTTCAGATGGTGAGAAGTCTGGAGAATGTGCTGGCCAGGGTAGCAGTTGAACATTTGCTGTATCCAGAGAGGCCCGTACAGGACCTGCAACATCCGGTCGTGCATTATCCTGCTGAAATGAAGGGTTTCGCAGCGATCGAACGAAAGGTAAAAGCCACGGGTCGTAACACATCTGAAATGTAATGTCCACTGTTCAAAGCGCCGTGAATGCGAACAAGAGGTGACAGAGACGTGTAACCAATGGCACCCCATACCATCACGCCGGGTGATAGCCAGTACGGCGATGACGAATACACGCTTCCAATGTGCGTTCACCGCGATGTCGCCAAACACGGATGCGACCATCATGATGCTGTAAACAGAAACTGGATTCATCCGAAAACATGACGCTTTGCCATTCGTGCACCCATGTTGGTCGTTGAGTACACCATCGCAGACGCTCTTGTCTGTGATGCAGCGTCAAGGATAACCGCAGCCATCGTCTCCGACCTGATAGTCCATGCTGCTGCAAACGTCGTCAGACTGATCGTGCAGATGGTAGTTGTCTTGCAAACGTCCCCATCTGTTGACTTAGGGATCGAGACGTGGCTACACGATCCGTTACAGCCATGCGGATAAGATGCCTGTCATCTCGACTGCTAGTGATACGAGGCCGTTGGAATCCAGCAGGGCGTTCCGTATTACCATCCTGAACCCACCGATTCCATATTCTGCTAACAGTCATTGGATCTCGACCAACGCGAGCAGCAATGTCGCTATACGATAAACCGCAATCGCGACAAGCTACAATCCGACCATTTGCTTATCACAGCATCTTCTTCCTGTCGGTTAAATTTTGCGTCTGTAGCAAGTCATCTTCGTGGTGTAGCAATATTAATGGCCAATAGTGTAAATAGCGAAATTCTCCACGAAGGTATCTGTCTTAGTAGCTTTCCTGAACAGAGCTCGTCTTTCGGTTGATATTCTCAGTGAAAGTTAGTTTTGTCGACGTACTCTGGAGCATCTTCGGCGCCAATGAAGGATAACTTGCTGCACAAGTTTTAACGGCTATATGTCTCTCGAACACAGAGCAGCAGCCATGCTGACAACTGCTGTTTCCTGCCGCATCCAGCGGTGGCGCGCGGGCTCTTTCTTCTGCAGCTCAACCTAAGAAGTACGCGGTTTGGCTCTTGGCCGCGGAATACGCCCGTTATTACAGGGAGCGCACCTCGTTAGAGGCGGCGATAAGTTGTCTGAACAAAGGGCCCAGCGGCGCCCCGGCGGCAGATAGAGGAAGTGAACTGGACGCCCTTATCTGCGGCGCGGTCAGTCGGAACGACCCCACGGCGCCAGGCGCCGCGCCGGCCTAGCCTACCCAACACGAACGGCTCTGCCCTCCGCTGCGCACCAAGCGCCACACGATACACAGCTATCGGCAACGCATTCATCAACCCCATGCTCGCTCTGAATATTTCAGTACTGTTATCCTATAAATAGGTTATGATGGCTAGGGTTTCTGAGGGACTCCCAAGTGCGTTTGCTAGTCCTTATCCTCATAACCAACGAAACAGTAGGAAAATTTTGAGAGTAAAGCATATGTTCGGATCAAGAGCTGTGATTCTGTCACAAGAAATGACTTACGATCAACAGTTAACCGAAATGTAGAAAATGCAAAGGCGAAGGTAGAGCGGCGGGAAGAATTTTCCTCCAGAGTAAGAGCTAGCGTTTTTTATCCTGCGACTCGCTTTTCTTGGCCCCCAGCCCCCTCCCTGCTGAATTGACACAGAGGATATCGTAGAAAGGAAAATGCACTCAGTGTATGATTCGTGACAAGAACATTGAAACATATTTCTAGTACAGAAAGTTAGGGCTTTGCGATTATGTCTGGGCTGGGGTGGAGCTGGGTATGACCCCCCCCCCCCCTCTCCCTGAGGCGGAACAAGTGGCCGGAGGAGTCCTCTCCCCATTTCCAATTCATGGACCAACTACTAAAATGGGTGCTTTAAATCAAGTGGTTATAAACACTTTCTCACACGAAGGTTGTCGTTGCATCTTCAAGCTAGATCTGTGGATTGATTCTTCAAGACAGTCTGCACAGTTGGCCAAGTGTGTCTCGGCAAGCTTCAAGGTTATGGCGGACTCAGAAGACAGTTCTTCAGATGCAATGTGAATGGTCCTACTACAGTATGTAGCCATGTGTCAGGTAAGTACAAACAATATGGATGCGACATAAGGCTGCAGCTTTCTTTGACGAGGCCAAAGCCATGTTATTTTCTCTTCCTATAGGCTTCTGTGGTTCGGGGTTCGTTGGGTCGGTTAGTCGTCATCCACCCTTCTCCCCATTTTTGTAAGATACTACCTGTGAGATTTACCCGTAAGTTAGATTCTTTATTGGCAACAGTTCCATTGTAAGGCCTTTTTCGCCAATTTATCAGCAGGATTATCAACTGCAATGCCTACAGACTCTGCATCCAAACTAATACCAATGAGGGTTCCTGTACTCCTGAGGTAGTATAAAAGTTCGTGAATGGCGGTGACCAAATGAGAAGTCAGTGAATAATTTCACGACCCTTCTAACTGAGGGACCCACTGCACAGGAGAACGTTTCTAGCAGGTTGAGCTTGTGTATCTGGGATAGCTGCGTCTATTGCTAAATCCGTAGTGTAGATGCAGCAGACAGTGGGGAGTGTTGTTCATAACATAACTGTCGATAACTGCGTAGCCCATTTTCTCATCATTCTCGGAGATGTCGGTATACTTTGGACAGAACGTTGCGCAGTCGTCGAGGCCGTAACAGAAAGTACGGCGAATGTTAACCGTTTATCATCCTGAAGGCCGCACCGGAGATATATTCGTATTACAGGATGAGAAATACGTTATGGGGATCGTGACAGTCACTAAATCTGAAACAGAATGTGCTCTTTCTGGGCGTCTCGGACAGCGACTGGTGGAGTGAGGGGCGAGAGTGTTCTCCGCCGAAGGATAATTGTAAGAATTCTACCCCGGAGCCTTTGAGATGGAGACGGTGGCACAGGAAGTAGCTTGGAAAAAAACTAGCAATGAAGTGGAGAGCTGTGATGAGAAAAGGTGTGGGATTCCGGGCTCGGTGCCAGATGTACACATCCTCATCTGGTAGCCTCAAGGTTCAGCACAACACCATAACAACATGCACTGGGATCACCGTGTTACCAGAGTCAGGGTTGAAAGAGTGCTACGCGAGGAAACATCCAGGTACATCTCCACGCCACTCGCGTGCGGCAGGCGTGGTCACATTAACACTTTCTAATAGCAGATTACTATGTTTTAGAATTATATCAACACAGCTTACAGCGTGATACCAACCGAGGCATAATGTAACAACACACTTAATAAATTACTAACTCAAACATATGAAATATGGATAGTATCCTCACCTTATTGGGCAGAATACATCTACGATCAGTTACAACATTTAATAAAAGATGTAATATGATCTGCTACAGAACGTAAGCTGCAGGTCAGAACTCAATGCTAGCGTATAAATGAACTATTAACCAAAAAGAACGGTGCAATGCATGGCCCCCTAGTGAAGTGGCCTAACACTTAACGCATGGAATTGCATACAGAAGAACGCAATTAAAATCACCCCCCCCCCCCCTCCAACAGGCGATCCAGGTTTAGGTTCTTCACATTCTCCCTAAACCGTTTACGGCAAATGGTTCTTCTCTGGCGTGGACACGGACGATTCCTTGTCCCTATCCATCCCCCAATCCAGGCTTGCGCTCTGGTTCTAAGAGACCTCGCCTCCGATGGAACGTCAAACATCGATCTTGCTTCTCATTACTGCTTTAATGGCTTTTCTTCCCTGTGACAGTTCACGCGATTAGTTAAGACTTTAAAAGGTTCAATCAAAACCCCCGTGGCGGAGATGACAGGACTATGTCCTACGATAAAGGTCCACGCCATTTAACATAATTAGGAGTGCTCGACGTTTCTAATGTTGACAGTATGAAGACACCGTCCCCCACCCCCTTTCCCTTTCTATTTCATTCAACGATGGTGCCGGGGAATAGAGGTAGCTGCTACATTTCCGTATAAAACCGAGTGTTCTAACTGTCTTAGTCGTCACGCGATATAACGGTTAAAGAATGTTGTGTTTCTTTACTGACTTTGGAAGGATGGCTCCGGGTATTTTGTATGACTCCTCGAAATGCAAGTATTTTTAGTAACATTTACAACCGCAGTTCATGGGGAACTTCAAACTACTGTAGCACGATTCTGACCTTGTGAAATACCTTTATCCCGCTGGAAGATGGCATCGCCGTCAAAGATATCGAGGGCGAAAGGCTGTAGTTGGTCCGCAATAATTTTCCCCTAGTCCACAACCACCATAGAGCCTTCGATTACTGTCACAAGTCCCATGGAAGCCCAGGTGAATGTCGTCCATAGCTTAATACTGACCCCACTGACGTGCGTCCATGCGTGGCGCATGTTTCGAGCAACCATTCAGCTATATGACAGCGTATCCGGAATCGATCATCGCCCAGATATAACAAGAAAAGCATCCGATCAATTGTCACGTTTCCAATATAGATGATATCGCGCTCACCAGAATCTGAAGTGACGCTCCAAAACACTTGTGTCTGCACTAGTATTGTACTCTGCAGTCAGATCTGCTAGAGATAGCCGAACATTCTGCCGTACGGAGCGGGCAAGCCTCGGACCTTAACGTTCTGTCATCAGATGCTGACTTCCATCACGTCGCCTACTCACGGGTTCGCCATCCTTGAACCACTTCCCATATAAGCTCGCCATAGTAGCACGCGAACGGCCGTGCCAGGCCATAACGATACGCCCTCTGTCAGTCAAAGTTTCATATGTCAATGGATCTCATTTGTGCCCCATATCGATAGAATGATCCTGCCATTTGTCTCCGCCTCCACTTTTATACGTTCCGTTATCATGCCTGGTGCCCAAAATGTGACCAGGAGACATTCAGTCTCGCTGTGATCAGTTGTCTTTATGTTTTGGCTGATCAGAGTATTTAAAGCCAAACTATTCTAAAAAGTCGTGTGCCTAAATGTGCTATACTTTAAATAACACTTTTAAACTTTACCTTAACCCAACATTTTCATGTCAAGACATAGCATTCAATTCGATAATCTACACTGCCCAGACACACTAATGTGATCACTTGACAAAAGCCTGAATAACCACGTTTTGCAGTGTGCGACCTGCAGCAGGAGTGTCAATGGAGTTCTGTAAACCACACACAGAGATGTGGACCCATGCCGATTCCACAATGTCGGAGCCAACTACATTTCTCGGTTGAGGATCCATTGTGCCAAGAGCCCCACAGATTCCCAACTGGGTTTAAATGGAGGGGGGGGGGGGGGGGGGGGAGTTTGGTGGCTAGGGGAGTATGGCGAACTCATCCTGATGCTCTTCGATCCACGCACGTACGCCAAGCTGTCTGACACGTTGTATCGTGTTACTGGTGGATACCATGGTGCTGATGAAATATAAACTGCACGTAGGGGTGGACATGGTCTCCAATGATAGAGACATACTTGTCTTGATTCATTGTGCCTTCCAGAATCACGAGATCATCCACGAAAAGCTATGAAAACATTCTCCAGACAATAATGCTCCCTCGCGGTTGCAAGGTGTTCGCTTTCAGACGTTCCACGCTGTATACGCCAACGGCCGTCTGACCCCGATTTATCTGAGAATGTCACCTGTCGCCACACTCATGTCCATCTAATTGCGGCACTGGCGTGAATTCCGGCCTTTGTCGTCAATGAACAGCAATCAGAATGGGTACATGAACCGGGCGACTGCTGCAACGCTCGTTGAGGGGCCACTCAACACTGTTGGTAGCTCCTTGGTTCATCAGTGCGCTCACTTAACAGATGCCGGTCTATTCGTCGCTCGCATCTTCAGCGGCGTCGTTCACCCCTGTCATCTACAGTCCTTGGTGCCTCACAGTTTCCTCCGTACCAGTTTTGGATAGCGCCATTTTGTCACGCACGGTATACTTTAACTAAGTAGCAAGCGAACAGTTTACGAAGCTGACCGTTTCGGAAATGCTTCCACCTTTGGCCCGAAAGCCAATGATCATGACCTCTTTGACATCAGATAAATCGCTCCGTTTCTGCATTTCGACAACGACTGCATTGTTTTCCGCGTCCTCCGGACACACTTTATATACCCTCCACTGCTAGTGCTGTCAGCTGCCTTCTGTGAGTGGTTATTGCACTTCGACGTCTAACACAGGTGGTGGTCACGGTAATGTAACTGGACCGTGTAATTAGTTTCGTGACGCTGAACTGGAAATTAAAAAATTCAACAAGTCTCGATCATAGCACTAGAGACGGGTGTGTGTGTGTGTGTGTGTGTGTGTGTGTGTGTGTGTGTGTGTGTGTGTACGTACTTCGTTGCTCGTACCTACATTGTTGCTGTGGTATTTTTTTTTTTTTTTTCCTCGCAGTCTGAGAATCCACTGTCACCCTCACTTGCTCTGCAAGCGAGGCGAGCGAAAGTTTTAACGAAAGCAGTTTCTGTGGGGAGTGTCATCTTACCAGGCGATGATTAAAAGGAACGACCGACCTCGGACGCGTCCCCCTGACGTTATTCAGCCGCGTGGCGCCGCTGATTAGCAGTGGTGTATGAAACCGCCTACCGGACAAACGAGCACATTGTCTTAATGCCTGTAAGAGTTAGCGCCGTTTAATTAAGTGGAGTGATCACGTAGGCGTGTCCGCTGGTAATGAGCGGCGCATCGACCGGCGCCGAGTCCGCAGACTGCTCTCTCCGGCGGAAATAGCGCCGCAGTAAAGACGCTGCAAACACATCCCAGTTCCGTGTCCAATCAGCGAAAGTTCCCGCTCGCTCCAAATGAACCCCGAGTTCCCAACCCTGTTTTGAAGAGCAACTCTCTTTATGAGTAGAGCTGTCTCGTTAGTCTTCTCTTTCAGAAAACCACGTACAGCAGAAATTTTCAACTATTCGGGCAAAAAAAAATCTGTCGTACACAAAGAACGTACTATTTCCATTCCTCATATTCCACCTGATGTGCAGGATATACTACACTACTGGCCGTTAAATTTGCTACAAGACGAAAATGACGTGCTGCAGAAGCGAAATTTAACCGACAGGAACAAGACGCTGTGATATGCAAATGATTGGCTTTTCAGAGCATTCATTCACAGAAGGTTGGCGCCGGTGGCGACACTTACAACGTGCTGACATGAGGAAAGTTTCCAACTGATTTCTCATACACAAACAGAAGTTGACCGGCGTTGCCTGGTGAAACGTTGTTGTGATGCCTCGTGTAAGGAGGAGAAATGAATACCATCACGTTTCCGACTTTGATAAAGATCGGATTGAAGCCTATCGCGGTTGCGGTTTATCGTATCGGGACATTGCTGCTCACGTTGGTCGAGATTCACTGTTAGCAGAATATGGAATCGGTGGGTTCAGGAGGGTAAAACGGAACGCCGTGCTGGATCCCAACGGCCTCGTATCACTAGCAGTCGAGATGACAGGCATCTTATCCGCATGGCTGTAACGGATCCTGCAGCCACGTCTCGATCCCTGATGGGACGTTTGCAAGACGACAATCATCTGCACGAACAGTTCGACGACGTTTCCAGCAGAAGGGACTATCAGCTCCGAGGCGATGGCTGCTGTTACCCTTGACGCTGCACCACAGACAGGAACGCCTGCAATGGCGTACCCAATGACGAACCTGGGTGCACGAATGGCAAAACGTCATTTTTTCGGATGAATCCAGGTTATGTTTACAGCATCATGATGGTCGCATCCGTGTTTGGCGACATCGCGGTGAACGCCCATTGGAAGCGTGTATTCGTCATTCCTATACTGCTGTATCACCCTGCGTGGTGGTATGGGGTGCCATTGGTTACATGTCTCTGTCACCTCTTGTTCGCATTGACGGCACTTTGAACAGTGGACGTTCCACTTCAGATGTGTTACGACCCGTGGCTCTACCCTTCATTCGATCCCTGCGAAACCCTACATTTCAGCAGGATAATGCACGACCGCATGTTGCAGGTCCTATACGGGCCTTTGTGGATACAGAAAATGTTCGACTGCTGCCCTGGCCAGCACATTCTCCAGATCTCTCACCAACTGAAAACGTTTGGTCAATGGTGGCCGAGCAACTGGCTCGCTACAATAGGCCGCTACAATAGGCCAGTCACTACCCTTGATGAACTGTGGTATCGTGTTGAAGCTGCCTGGGCAGCTGTACCTGTGCACGCCATCCAAGCTCTGTTTGACTCAATGCCCAGGCGTATCAAGGCCGTTATTATGGCCTGAGGTGGTTGTCCTGGGTACAGGTTTCTCGGGATCTATGCACCAAAATTGCGTGAAAATGTAATCACATGTCAGTTCTAGTACAATATATTTGTACAATGAATACCCGGTTATCATCTGCATTTCTTCTTGGTGTAGCAATTTTAATGGCCAGTAGTGTAAATGAGAGGCGAAGTACCGTCAGACTTTAGGAAGAACGTGGTAATTACAATGCCGAAGAATACAAGCGCCGACACGTGTGAATAAGCTCACCTGACAAAAAGTGACAAAACCTTTACAGAAATGATTACAAGCATTATTTAATAAAGTATAATTGTGCCCCTGGAGTTGAAAATGGCCTGTATTCGGGTTAGGAAGCGAGTCCACAAGGTTGTGCAGGTACGTCGCATTCAAGTTAAGCCACTTGCTGACAATTTGATCGCGCTATTCTACATAATTGCAGTGATGCTGATTCAGCGTTTAGCCCGCCGTTCCAACATGTCCCACAGATTTTCTATAGCATTCATTAAGAAGTCTGTCACATATTATTCCAACCCGATGAACTTCGCTGTTGTCATCTTTTATCTGCCTCTGTGAGCGATGGCCCCCTTGCAAGGTGACCGACTGCAGGTGTTCATCGCATGCAGCTCTCGTCGCCATGTTCTCTTGGTAACAGGTTGGGATGGACCTTCATTCACTGCCTGCAGCAATTCCTGTCTGGTTTGGAAGATTTAGAGTCATAAATCTTGACTCCCTCTCCGTCGGGTTCTTTTTCCAATAAATTCTGATGTCGTGTTTCTTAGCCATGTGGGTTACACCACTGCTTGTAGACACGAATAGTACCCCGCGAAAGACCAACAAATCCATCAACTTCATACACCGTATGGCCATGGGCAGGGCCCAAATACAATTGCCCCTTTTTGCCACTCCGTCACGTCCTTACATTTACCCACATTTACGTGCAATGTACGCTTGAAGCGTAAGTGTGTCTGATCGCCATCATGCTTCTGTAGGCAGTGCACGGGTGGTTTACCACATGCAAGGTCCGGTGACCTTACTCTTGAACCATCAGCTTAGTACGTCACACTTAACTTACCACTCACCCTAGAATATAGGTTGGAGAATATTAACATACACTTACAGCAATTGCAGATTTAGAGAAAGCTTTTGACAATGTTGATTGGTCTACACTCTTTGAAATTCTTACTTGCACAGAAACAGAAATCGGACGGGTATTATAACAGTCGAGTGACATGAAAAGGAAGTAGTAGTAGTAGTAGTAGTAGTAGTAGTAGTAGTAGTAGTAGCAGCAGCAGCAGCAGCAGCAGAGAAGGAAGTGAGATATGGCCGTAGCATATCCCTTACGTTATTGAATTTAGAGAGCGGTTGAATTTAGAGAGCGCTTGAATTTATAGAGTGATTCTAAAAGGATTTTGAAATTTCAGTTACATATACCATATTGAGAAGACTTATACAGGTACCAGTGTTGTCGTGTTAGTACTAAAATATTGCAGGTTTACCTGATATTAAATTTTTGGTTCGTCGTTAAACCATGCGAGTAAGCAATGTCTCACCATTCTCGATCCTACGTAACATTTCTGCACAAAAAGCGTTACGTGCCTTCTTGTATGCGTCTGTAAGAGCGTGTAACAATGACAGTCAGTGTGGCTTCAAGTTCTGCCTTTTTCGTGAAACTCCCCACACAGTTGACTGAGGAATTCCAAACTCTCGCAACGCGCCATGCGTCGATTTCCTGTGACTGCGAAGAAATACTCACTGTCGGTCGACGACGGTCTCAGGGACTTGTGAGCGGCCTGTAGATTTGTTATGACCAATGTTAAAACTAGTTTGAAAGGATTTCCGATGCCAGGAGTAAATTTTAGTCCGCCTAGGTGGTTGCTTATTGTAATCGGTACGATAAGATGAATCCTTGTTACTGACTATTTCTTCCACCCAAAACACGCAACGAGTACGTTCAGGTCCTGTGAAGTCTACAATTTTTCTTTTTTAACTTTCTGTCGTTCCTAGTCCCACAATTCGGTATTACAACAAAACGTTGATAAAACTTTTGCTACAATATGGTATCTTAACCACATATTGAAGTTGTTTCAATAAAATTCTACACCACCCAGAGAAATTTGGAAACTGAATTGAAGTTCACAATGGTACTCGTGCGAAACTTTGCATTTTTACAGTTTTAAACACTGTACTGACAGTGTAAGTGTAGTCGTTGGGATAAGGGAGCTGTCGGACTGAAAACATCTTAAAAATGAACCGAATAACGTGAAATAATAATCACGGATCAACAAGTCATTCTTTTACAACCATTTTCATGAATCCAAAAATGTATTTTGCATTCAGAATGTTTGTACCAGCTTATTTGTCGGGCAGATATCATGGACTGCCAGTAGCGCCACATAGCCTATGAATGTTACTGGAAAAACATTCTTCAATTACAGTAAGCACGTTAGGCAGTAGTAGCAATAAGCAGATCACTTACTTTAGGAACGTCAACTTTTACGACGAGCGGAGATAATGAACAATGGCAGTGGTCCTAGTTATCTGTGACAATGCTGTACACAAATTATCCAGTTAATAAGTACTTTAAAAGATATACAGTAGTATTTTTAATTAGATAATGTGGAAAGGGAATCTTGTATGTGGTTAATAAATTAGCTTCGTAAAACGTAAGTATGAAGCTGGGCATCCAAGATGCTCCTTTGCCTATGATAGCTGGAAGCCTTTATGTCAACATTTTCCACACGGAATATGTTTTAGCGCCGATCACTATGCAATTTCAGAAGCCGGTTAAATGCTCTTTCTAATGATACTTAGTACATATAGAGAGGAAAGGATGTCGAATGGAGTAGTAACTTTTATCTATCCTGAAGCCTGAAGGAACTGTCAATTTTTTGATCGAAGGATGTGTGGAAAGTTAAAATTGTAGAGGGTGAGCAAGGTTTGTACACAGTAAACAAATTCAAATAAATGTTGTTTCCTTTAATTATTCAGAAATGAAAAGGCTTGTACAAGGTGGACTAGCATGGAGAGCCCCATCAGACCTGTCTTTGGGCTGAAGAACAAAACAACAACTTCCAATGTACACAACAAGCCAACGGCCTTGCCGCAGTGGCAACACCGGTTCCCGTCAGATCACCGAACTTAAGCGCTGTCGGGCTGGGCTAGCACTTGGACGGGTGACCATCCGGTCTGCCAGGCGCTGTTGGCAAGCGTGGTGCACTCAGCCCTTGTGAGGCAAACTGAGGAGCTATTTGATTGAGATGTAGCGGCTCCGGTCTCGGAAACTAACATACGGCCGGGAGAGCGATGTGCTGACCACATGTCCGCCCCTCTATATTCGCATCCAGTGACACCTATGTGCTGAGAATGACACGGCGGCCGGTCGGTACCGTTGGGCCTTCTGGCCTGTTCGGGAGGAGTTTAGTTTTTAATGTAAACAACAACTATTTTTACTATTTTCTTAGTATGTAAGCTTCGTATATGCGAATAATTAAAATGCTTGTTTCATTGTCGTCAGTGTGTCCCCGCACCTTCTATTACCCAAGAATCCTCAATAATCTGTATAACTTCGCATTTTACTGTGAGTATATTAGATACGTTGTAAATTCACACATATGTCTATACCCGCTCTGCGAGTCGCTCTGAAAGCTTTGAGGAAAGCTTGTGACGTCGACATGAGCTCTGCGAAGCCACTGGAGATCTGCATGTGGGTTTTGCAAGATTGTTTTTAATAAGGCAGCAGCACCTACAGTTTTACGACCGGAGAGAAAGTTGTCTCAAACTGGTTCCGCGGAAGACACGCGACGCTAGCGAGCACCATCACCAGGACAACATACCTGCTCTATGACTGCAGTCAGTTTCACTTTCCTCTGGCAGACAACGGCCGTTTCGCATCCTATAACGAACAGGGCTTTATCTGTCTACACTAACAGTAGCTACGAAAAACTGAACGACGCTTAATACGAAATCTTACCGGTCCTGAGCGGACATTTAATTCATTTCGAAACGAAGCCCGCTATTAACCCTCTATTCAAATGGCCACATTTCGGGACAAAAATTTTTGCTTCTTGAGGGGCAAGTGGTTATGTCAAATGAGAGCCGCAGTTATGTCAACGCATACATTACGTAACACTGATTTTTGTACCACTGAAGTCACTATTATTACTACTTGAATGAAGCCATGTGACTAAACTCAAAAGCCCGCATCATCCACGGATGTTGCATCATCAGAAAGCCCCTCCCGTCCGAGTCTATTATTAAGCTTGCCAGTAATTAATGGCCGCTGGTGAAAGGGGAACCGACCCCGTGTCAGCAGGATTTTTCCCCCTCAGTTGACTCCCCTTGAAGGGGTGATTCGCCCACGCCGACGGGTCCTTCCGCTTTGCCCTCCTTCTATACGTTGTGACATCGATATAAACAGGCACTGAGAATTCCTGAGATGACAACACACTTCTGTTACCAACGGTGGCGCCACTTCAACGGTTCTGAACAGCGGATGTTAATAACGGCCTGTTCGCCATTACATCATCTGTGGCGGACACGTGTAGAGAGCGAAGACGCGGGGCAAGAAGTGTTATCGGGCGCGCTGTGAAGAATTTGTCAACGCCCTGATCGACTGGTGAAGCGTCGTCTTTTCGTTATACACAAACGAAGAATAGCATAGAATACGATTGTGGAACATATGGAGTACAACAACATTACGACACACAGCCAGCAATGATCCAAGAGAATTCAGATTTTGTGAAACCATAACGCTACCACCAGGGGATCTCAAGTTGATCCCAAATTCCTTGATTTCCAGAGCGTCGTATAATGTAACTGTATGCGTACATCTAAATCATTACTGTGTAATTCGCATTAGAGTTTGGCAGAAATTTCACATAGCTATATGGTGTACAACTTTGCTTCCGCCGATTGGCGAAAGGTGGCGCCAACGGTAAGTAGCGGCCGAAAGAAACAGTTCGCGGACGTCAGACAGTTAGCTTGGACCTCGGTCAACATAGCCTCATTCAAACATTAGTCTATTTGTATCTGCGTCATAAAGTTATTCTTGGTTGAAAATGTCAGTTTACGAGCCTAATTCTCGTCATTTGCGTAAGGTGTTACTGTTTTGTTTCGATATGAAGAAAACAGAGGCTGAGTCTCATCGAATGCTCTGAAGTACGTATGATAAGGACGCTATTAGTGAAAGAACGTGTCTTTAGTAGTTTCAACGCTTCAAGAACGGTGATTTTACCGTCGTAGACCGGCATAGGGTGGAAGAGAGAATGTTTTCGAAGACGCAGAACTGGAGGCATTGCTGAGTGAAGACTCGCGTCAAACTCAATAAGAATTGGCACGATTAGTGAGAGTGACACAGCAATCCATTTTAAAACGTCTCAAGGCTAGGGGAAGAAAGAAGGAACTTGGGTGCCGTGTGAGCTGAAACCAAGAGACGGTGAACGGCGCGCGCGTGTGTGTGTGTGTGTGTGTGTGTGTGTGTGTGTGTGTGTGTGTGTGTGTGTGTGTATATACAGTTGCTTCACAGTTAAAAACTGAAGGGATTTCTGCATCGCATTGTGTCCGGGGACGAAAAATGGGCTCATTACGATAACCCTAAACGAAAAAAAATCATGGGGATATCCTGGCCATGCTTCCACGTCTACGACCAAACCGAATATTCACGGCTCCAAGATAATGCTCTGCATTTGGTGGGACCAGCTCGGCGTCGTGTGTTACGAGGTGTTAAAACCAAGTGAAACCGTAACAGGTGCTCGTTATCGAACGCAATTAATGCGTTTGAGCAGAGCATTAAAAGACAAACGGCCGCAATACAGCGAGAGGCACGATAAAGTAATTTTGCAGGCGACAACGCTCGACCCCACGTTGCGGAAGAGGTCAGCATGTACTTAGAAACGTTAAAATGGGAAGTGCTACCCCACCCGAGCGTATTCTCTAGACATTGCTCCCTCTGACTATCACTTGTTTAGATCAATGGCACATGGCCTGGCTGACCAACACTTCCGATCTCATGAAGAAGTCACAAATTGGATCGATTCGTTGATCGCTTCAAAAGACGAACAATTTTTTCGACGCCGGATTCGTACACTGCCCGAAATATAGGAGAAAGTAGTAGCCAGCGATCGAAAATACTTTGAATGATACATGTGTGACCAATCTGTTTCACTAAAGCATCAAACGTGGGGGAAAAAAACTGCGGAAGCAAAGTTTTACACCTTGTAGTTTCAAACCATTTCTCTATCGTTCCACTCTCCAAAGGCACGTGGAAAAAACTACACCTGAATCTTTCCGTGCGACCTCTGATTTATTTTATCCCGATGGTCATTTCTCCCTAAGGAGTACCATTTCAGTCGTACGACTGGATTTATTATTTCTTATCTGTAAGTTTGCAGTTCGTAGTCATTAACAAAAAGTCATCTGGTGGAACCGAAGTTAAATCTGTGACTCCTGGGACTCCCAAAGGATGCGCTAAATACTTTCTGCTGTTCTATATCTATAAAAAGCTGTTTAGGAAACAATCTGAGCAGAATCCCTTTGATTGTCTTGACAGAATTTCAATGTCACTGGCAATCCTCGAAATTTGTATTTTTTCTCTCTGAAATTCTTGTTACAAAATTCTTCTTGGTTAGGTAACTGCTTGTTTGATGTACAAATTAAAGAAGTTGGTAGATAGACTACAACTCTTCTCAACTACGGCCTGCCTTTAGCATCCTTGACTGCTGTATGGTTTCTGTACATGTTTTAACTAACCTCTTCCATCCTGAATTTTATCCCTGATGGCTTCCGAATTCCCAAGGGCATGTTCTAATCAGAACTGTCTAAAGCTTTTTTCTGAAATGTCAATTACTGTAGTGTAATCTAGTGAATCTTTCAGACGATCTAACTGTACGTACACACTCATCGCTAGCTCGCTTCCATCTAGTAGCGTACATGCTTCATACTAGGTCGCCCGCCCGATTTCACTCACCGTGGTAAGCACGTTGCTCCCAAACACCTTCAAGGACAACAAGCTTCCACATTCTTTCGTAAGAATACAGCTATGCATTGTCCACGACACTATCTACCCGGTTTTTTCAGTTGTTGACCAACAGCTGCTGTTTTCTGGAAGTTTTATCAGCGACTAGCACTGTTGCGTTCACTATGAATCACGGTGCTCGACAATGTTGCAAAGACATGTTTACATGGAGAATGTTAACTTCATGTGGCACCGTCCTTTATCACCTGGCTGTTTCTATTGCCAAATAATAGCAGATACGCCTTGTATTCAAAATCTGTTACGAAAGTTGACCTGAAATACCACTGATACCTTACACTGGGAGAAGGTCGAAACGGAGTATGGACTGTCGGTTTCTGAGAAAAGTAAGACATGTAATCGCCATGGAACTGTTTTACAACAATTGGAGCTTATTTCGCAAAATGGCTTCTCTAACAGATAAGAAAGGCGGACAGGGGACATTGCCAAAGCTATCTCGACTGAAAACCGCCTAGGTAGAAAAGTTGTGCGCTTAAGATATATTATAAAAGCAATAAAACGACTCGGACCCCCCCCCCCCTCGATGTCTCCTGCTAATTTGGGCTTATTTGTTCTTTAGGTACCACTAGTCAGTCGAGTCTTTCCAACTGCTTATTACGCATCTTGCTTATTCATTTTTTGCTTCAGTGTTAGGTTTGTATTTTTTTGTAGATAAATTTAGATGTGATACTGCTTAATACTTTAGACTCGGCGGCTCAATGGCAAAATGCCACACTACGCATTCTAAGGTTTTGGTTTCGACCCCTATCAGGTCTATTATTTTTATCAGACACTGTTCACTTACTTTACCTCTTGCAATGTTTGGTAATGTCGAAAGTGTACAACAGTCCCGTAGCTGTGGGCCGACGCTTAAATAAAGGTCCTCCAGTAACCCCAGTAACTGGATGAGTACGTCGGTTCAAAGGTCAGACGAAGACATCTACATGGAACTATGCAAATCACACTTAAGTGCCTGGCAGAGCGTTCATTGAATCATTTTCACACTAACACACTATTATTTCACTCTCGAACAGCGCGCGGAAAAAGCGAACACCTATATCTTTCCGTGCGAACTCGGATGTTTCTTATTTTATTAAGATGATAGTTTCTCTCTCTGTAGGTCGGCGTAGTCAAAATATTTTTGGCTTCAAAGGGGAAAGTTGGTGATTGAAATTTCATGGGAAGATCCTGCGCAACGAGAAACGCCTTTGTTTTAATTTTGTCCACAATAAATCCTGTATCATGTCCGTGACACACACTCGCCTATTTCTCGATGTAAAAAAACGTGCAGCTCTTCTTTGAACTTTCTCGATGTACTCAGTTAACCCTGTCTGGTAAGGATCCCACACAGCGCAACAGTACTCCAAAAAAGAACGGGCGAGCGTAGTGCAGGCAGTCTCTTCAGTAGACATGTTGCATCTTCTAAGACTAAATGTTCCGCCAGTGAAATTCAGTCTTTGGTTCACCTTCCGCATAACATTTTCTACGTGTCCTTTCCCATTTTCTTTGTTCCTAATCGTATCTCTTAGGTATCCAGCTGAATTTACAGCCTTAGGATGTGATTGATTTACCGTGTAGCCGAAGTTTAACGGATTCCTTTTAGCACTCCTGTGTACGCAAGAGTTTATCACCTCCAATACGACTGTGGTTAGTTAAGAAAGCGCTGTGGTGTTCAAACCAGTACGACGCTGATGACGAATTATCTTTACTTATATTTGAAACACAAAATTTTCAATTTTTAATGAGTAAATTTGTGTACTATCGGCAATCACATGTCTTTTTCGTTTAGACTAATTCTTTGCTCGGCTGGGAAAGTAATATGGAACACACTTGACCCGCCCCTCCTGGAATATGGTCTACAAAGCCATATGACTTGCAACTGGTAAGTTTTAACAAGAACTATGTCGCGTAAGGTAGTTCCAGTACAGGCCCTGGTAAAGTTGGAGTTCCCAATTCACAACGTTTTGTATGTTGTTTTATTCGCAGACACAAATAGGGCACAGGATATTCATGCTGTAAACTTTAGGATATTAATTCTGTACGTGCTGCTTCTGTTTAAATATGTGTAACGATAAGAACCATTTTATATTTCTTAGGGTGCTATGAAATATCAGAGTATCGGTACGGGAAGTAATGAACAGTGTTGTGCAAAATAATCCTTCACGACTACTTTCATGAGACTTGAAATGAATGCGGTATTTATGCAGCATACAGGAGACGCAATAGCAGTTTTAGGAATTACCAATCGTAGGCATCCTATAACGAACTTAACAGAATTCAGTAGCCTAAACCAGTAATATTAAGTACGTACCCATTAGCTTGGAAAAACTTTTCATACAAAGATAGCACAGTTTATATTCAAAATGATGCTGATTACGCTAAAACAATGTGTCAAGATAAATTCTGCAGGTTAAGCTCATGACGGAACTAATGGCTGGCCATGGAAGATTCAGGAAACACCTGCACACAGTGGATACAGAGAAATAAGCCAGTAAATGGAATGTGATGGATTAAACCGCGAAGCATCGGAGGCCAAGACACAATATTTGGGTCATTACTTCCTGAAGAAACTGTCTGTAATGAAGACCTGGCAATGGATCTTTTACTACTACTACTACTACTACTACTACTATTTCTTGGTACTCGCTGGCTTTGCTATGAAGACATACAGAGAAACTGCACAATAAACTCAATTTCAGTGCAGGCAACAAACAGTGGTCTTGTTTTGTCTCATGAAGTACTCCAAATGAAGTACTCCAAATGAAGTACTCCAAATGAAGTACTCCAAATGAAGTACTCCAAATGAAGTACTCCAAATGAAGTACTCCAAATGAAGTACTCCAAATGAAGTACTCCAAATGAAGTACTCCAAATGAAGTACTCCAAATGAAGTACTCCAAATGAAGTACTCCAAATGAAGTACTCCAAATGAAGTACTCCAAATGAAGTACTCCAAATGAAGTACTCCAAATGAAGTACTCCAAATGAAGTACTCCAAATGAAGTACTCCAAATGAAGTACTCCAAATGAAGTACTCCAAATGAAGTACTCCAAATGAAGTACTCCAAATGAAGTACTCCAAATGAAGTACTCCAAATGAAGTACTCCAAATGAAGTACTCCAAATGAAGTACTCCAAATGAAGTACTCCAAATGAAGTACTCCAAATGAAGTACTCCAAATGAAGTACTCCAAATGAAGTACTCCAAATGAAGTACTCCAAATGAAGTACTCCAAATGAAGTACTCCAAATGAAGTACTCCAAATGAAGTACTCCAAATGAAGTACTCCAAATGAAGTACTCCAAATGAAGTACTCCAAATGAAGTACTCCAAATGAAGTACTCCAAATGAAGTACTCCAAATGAAGTACTCCAAATGAAGTACTCCAAATGAAGTACTCCAAATGAAGTACTCCAAATGAAGTACTCCAAATGAAGTACTCCAAATGAAGTACTCCAAATGAAGTACTCCAAATGAAGTACTCCAAATGAAGTACTCCAAATGAAGTACTCCAAATGAAGTACTCCAAATGAAGTACTCCAAATGAAGTACTCCAAATGAAGTACTCCAAATGAAGTACTCCAAATGAAGTACTCCAAATGAAGTACTCCAAATGAAGTACTCCAAATGAAGTACTCCAAATGAAGTACTCCAAATGAAGTACTCCAAATGAAGTACTCCAAATGAAGTACTCCAAATGAAGTACTCCAAATGAAGTACTCCAAATGAAGTACTCCAAATGAAGTACTCCAAATGAAGTACTCCAAATGAAGTACTCCAAATGAAGTACTCCAAATGAAGTACTCCAAATGAAGTACTCCAAATGAAGTACTCCAAATAAATGAAGTACTCCAAATAAATGAAGTACTCCAAATAAATGAAGTACTCCAAATAAATGAAGTACTCCAAATAAATGAAGTACTCCAAATAAATGAAGTACTCCAAATAAATGAAGTACTCCAAATAAATGAAGTACTCCAAATAAATGAAGTACTCCAAATAAATGAAGTACTCCAAATAAATGAAGTACTCCAAATAAATGAAGTACTCCAAATAAATGAAGTACTCCAAATAAATGAAGTACTCCAAATAAATGAAGTACTCCAAATAAATGAAGTACTCCAAGCAAATGAAGTACTCCAAGCAAATGAAGTACTCCAAGCAAATGAAGTACTCCAAGCAAATGAAGTACTCCAAGCAAATGAAGTACTCCAAGCAAATGAAGTACTCCAAGCAAATGAAGTACTCCAAGCAAATGAAGTACTCCAAGCAAATGAAGTACTCCAAGCAAATGAAGTACTCCAAGCAAATGAAGTACTCCAAGCAAATGAAGTACTCCAAGCAAATGAAGTACTCCAAGCAAATGAAGTACTCCAAGCAAATGAAGTACTCCAAGCAAATGAAGTACTCCAAGCAAATGAAGTACTCCAAGCAAATGAAGTACTCCAAGCAAATGAAGTACTCCAAGCAAATGAAGTACTCCAAGCAAATGAAGTACTCCAAGCAAATGAAGTACTCCAAGCAAATGAAGTACTCCAAGCAAATGAAGTACTCCAAGCAAATGAAGTACTCCAAGCAAATGAAGTACTCCAAGCAAATGAAGTACTCCAAGCAAATGAAGTACTCCAAGCAAATGAAGTACTCCAAGCAAATGAAGTACTCCAAATGAAGTACTCCAAATGAAGTACTCCAAATGAAGTACTCCAAATGAAGTACTCCAAGCAAATGAAGTACTCCAAATGAAGTACTCCAAGCAAATGAAGTACTCCAAATGAAGTACTCCAAATGAAGTACTCCAAATGAAGTACTCCAAATGAAGTACTCCAAATGAAGTACTCCAAATGAAGTACTCCAAATGAAGTACTCCAAATGAAGTACTCCAAATGAAGTACTCCAAATGAAGTACTCCAAATGAAGTACTCCAAATGAAGTACTCCAAATGAAGTACTCCAAATGAAGTACTCCAAATGAAGTACTCCAAATGAAGTACTCCAAATGAAGTACTCCAAATGAAGTACTCCAAATGAAGTACTCCAAATGAAGTACTCCAAATGAAGTACTCCAAATGAAGTACTCCAAATGAAGTACATACTATATAACAAGGAAAAATTAGTTCATGCAAACGTAGCACTATTCCCGTATTTTGCTGCATATTCGGATTTCGCACTTTCATACTTTTAAAAACCGTATGCGAGTGTGTTTTTTTTAAAGAAAAGCTTGTAGTGACGCACCATAGTAACAGCACGCATGGATAACATAAAATTTACTCAAGGCCTATTTTTGTTTGCTATTGGAATATTTGTCCCTTATCCTTACGTTTTATAATTAAGTTAGCTCACGGAAACACTGCTTGATTTCCATATTTGTCTTTATCTTTTGGCTAACACCTTTGGCTTTCACGAATACATAAGCAATACTGTAACGACAGGAAATATCGTGTTGGATGTGGTACTGGGACGTCCTTGGTCACTGGACGCTAGTATGGATGGCCGCGCAGCACCCAGCGCCCCTAGTCTCTTTATGCCTACCCTCAAAGTGGAATCTCTACTGTGCCCTTATGTTGCCAAACCCTGATCACGCCCCTCCCCTTCCCCCTCAACACACAGGTAGGAGGGGACCACGGGCTAGCATCAGAAAGGAATGGAAATGTCGTGTGGCTAGGGCCTCCCGTCGGGTAGACCGTTCGCCTGGTGCAGGTCTTTCGATTTGACGCCACTTCGGCGACCTGCGCGTCGATGGGGATGAAAGGATGATGATTAGGACAACACAACACCCAGTCTCTGAGCGGAGAAAATTTCCGACCCAGCCGGGAATCGAACCCGGGCCCTTAGGATTGACACTGACCACTCAGCTACCGGGGCGGACATCAGAAAGGAATAAAAAAATGAGATGTTACGACTTATCTACGTCTCATCAATAGTAGACAAGGATGTAACGAGAGAGCCGGCCGTAGTGACCGAGCGGTTCTAGGCGCTTCAGTCAGGGACCGCGCGACCGCTACGGTCGCAGGTTCGAATCCTGCCTCGGGCATGGATGTGTGTGATGTCCTTGGGTTAGTTAGGTTTAAGTAGTTCTAAGTTCTAGGAGACTGATGACCTCAGCTGTTAAGTCCCATAGTGCTCAGAGCCATTTGAACCATTTTGTAATGAGAAAACATGCAATTTCGTAAAACACAGAAGCAACTTCAACAGCAGAGGTGTCAACAAATTAGCTGCTTTGTAGTTACTTATTTCTTTAGGGAATCAGAACGAATATCTCAAAGCATTTCGGTCCAACTTTGAATTTTGCCCAAGTTGGGAAGTCAAATCTTCCGACACTTACAAACCGTTCAGCTCTCTTTACAACTATGGTAACTAAACGAAAAGTACGCTTAAGGTGAGTGGAAGACCCGACAACTGATTAAGTAAGGGCTGGACGTGAGAGCGTGCAGTGCATGACACAGAAGGGCGGTTTCAGCTGGCTGAGGGCAGACGCAAAGGAGACCGGCTGGGCCTTTCTGCACGTGGGCGGCGGCGGAACTCCGTGGGCGACGTCGGCAGACGCGCGCGGCGGACACAGGCTCGCGGTTCCAGGAGTCAGCGGGCAGTTGGCAACGCGTCGCGGGCCGGCTATCTCCACACATCCACATCCTGCCGGAAGGGGCCGCGCCGCCTTATCTCTGCCCGGCTCTCGACTCCCGCCGGCGGACACACACACACACACACACACACACACACACACACACACCCCATCTTTGCGTATTTCTTCACTGAGTGGCCAAACCCCGTAACGTATTACTTTGGGACTAGCGGTGGGAAGGTTTATTTATATATTCCAAAATTTTATTAATTAATTTCAGCTAACAAGATTGGTGAATTCAGACCTCCACATCTATCGAGCCATCCTTACTGAGTCAGCAATGCAACTTTTATAGTACATCAGCAATATAGTTTATAAATTACTATCTGAACATATCCGGACATCTATTATTGGACATCTATACGGTGTGTGCCCACCCTTCACCGTTGTGACGGTTTAACTCTGCTAGGAACACATTCAATGACGCGTCTGAATGACAGTGTAAGGTCGATAGCAAACCAGGGAACGTTATGTCGTTGGACGCTGAGGTTTGGAGCGAAATCCCACAAGTGTTCCACTGGGTTCAGGTTGAGACTCGAGAAGGCGAGTCTATTTCAGCTATGTTACTGTGGATGAACCATTGGTTCACAGATATTGGTTGATGACCCGATGCATTATCATGTTTATACAATCCATCGTTTGCGAACTTTTTATCTACTGTACCCAATAGCATTCACATCCTTCCGCATTTTGCGTTTTCTTAGTCGCCGTAATGGGACCACACCTTATCTACCAAAAACGTATATATGCCGGCATTTTTACTACACCACCTCTGCACTTCACCAATGACACTACGCACGATATCAGGTTAAGTTTTCCACGCGTTCGCCTAAGCCAAATCCTTCCATCGGATTGCGAAGACGTATAGCATAATCCATCACCCCAATGCACTCGCTTCCATTCATCTACCGTCCAGTGCTGTCGCTCTTTACACCACCTCCAACCGCCACTGAACACTGACAACAGAAATGTAGTTTTTGTTATGGTTTTAGGGGGCAAAACTGCTACGGTCATTAGCGCCCGTTCTGTGGCTTAGGGAAGGATTTAAAAAACCAAATTGGAGATCAACAGCAATGAGAACGAAACTCAAAAAATGGGGAAACTAAAAACAGGAGGACAGCTTAAAGAACCACTATAAAATTGGGGTTGTTTGTCCCTAAAAGGAGCTTCAAATGACTGACGTCATCTCACTGGCACTAATAAACTCGAGAACGCGATCGGCTGAGTGCGTGCTATCTGTTAAAATAGAAGATACATCAGGCGACACCTGTAAACGGGCGCGTAACGGAGTAAAATACGGGCGTGCCCTATCCGGAGTCTAGTTAAAATTACCTCCTCCCGACGACGAGTTCGGGAGGAAGAGGTTCAAGCACAGGGAAGAGCTTTCACGTCCCGCAATTTATTATTGGGAAGTGTCGACCAATGTGAGTGCCATAAAAGAGCAACACGACGACATAAAACACTCCGCAGATCGGCGAAGGGAATCATGCGAATAGCTGGCCGAAGAAGAGAGACTGCAGCCTTGGCCGCCATATCGGCCGCCTCATTTCCACAGATACCAACGTGTCCTGGGATCCAGAGGAATGCCACATAGACGCCCCCCAAGTGGAGGCATTCCTGAATCCGGTGGACCAGAGGGTAGACAGGGTAGAGAGCTTGGAGACTGAGGAGAAAGCTGAGCGCATCTGAGCAGGTAACAACTGTATCCGCTGATGGCTATGGATGTATTGGACAGCCTGGAGAACAGCGTAAAGCTCCGCAGTAAAAACCGAACACTGGTCGGGAAGTCTAAATCTATTAGGGGTGTCGCCAACAATATAGGCACTCCCAACACCAAATGATGTTTTTGAGCCGTCAGCGTAAATAAACGTGGCATCCTCCACAGTGCGCATAGAACAGCAAACCCCCGACGATAAACGAGAGAAGGGGTACCATCCCGCAACAGAAATGTGTCGCTTACAATGAGCTACTCTACCACTGTACTGCACTCCATTCCTTTTAACGCCCTACGTAATGTCGTCGTGCTAGCTGTACTGTTGGTAGCACTTTGGAAGTCAGAAGTGATTCCTTACGCTTATTTCATGCTATTTCTTACAACCAGCCTTCACAATGTTCGACTGTTCCTGTCCGTCAACACATGCTGACTTCCTGGCCTTTGTTTAGCTTGTGGTGGTTGTTTCTTCCCGTTTCAACACCACACTCACATCACTAACAGTCGACTTGGAAAGCTTTAGAGGGATTGAAATGTCCGTGATTGATTTATTACCAGATGAATCCACTGACTTAGTCCACGTTCGAAGTCCCTGAGCTCTCCTAATCGACCCATCCTACTGTTACTGCTTCTATGCTGACGAAACAACGCTCCCCGCCTCCATTTATACTGGCGGTTTCGCCTCTGCTGATATCTACGGGTAAACTGTGCATTCTGTATATAAATATACATTACGCTTACTACCTGAGCCCCCATCTTTCTCTGTTACTCGCTCCTGTATACGGGAACGCGTTATGCAGATCTTGGTGCCTCTCGCGTCCATCTAGAAAAGATAACCTGAAGATGCCTAAATAAGGCGACGCGCGTCGTTGAAAAATAAAAAACTAAATTGCAACCAAGACTGTTTATAACCAATACTGTTAAGCACTGGTTTGCTGTATGCGACATACGGATTGGAAGAATTTCTATAAATATATTTAATGTGACTATAGTGCATATACGGAAATATCACGGACGCCATTCATACGACGACCATTGCTTTCTAGGACTACATACCCGGTGTGACACCTGGAAGGTCGAACAAATGGATCTTCAACTAAAAAAAGAGGCGTGGCTCTGAGATAGAAAAAAATGGTTCAAATGGCTCTGAGCACTATGGGACTTAACATCTGAGGTCATCAGTCCCCTAGAACTTAAAACTACTTAAACCTAACTAACCTAAGGACATCACACGCATCTATGCCCGAGGCAGGATTCGAACCTGCGACTGTAACAGCCGCGCAGTTCCAGACTGAAGCGCCTAGAACCGCTCGGCCACAACGGCTGGATCTTTGAGATAGAAGAAAGACCTGAAATGATGGGGATAACACGGGAGAACATCCATAAAAACATACTATACGAGAAGATATTCAAAGAGCAACTTTGTTTCAAAGAGAAGACAAAACTAAAAACTGGCAAAACGTGGACTGGAAAGAGGAAGGAACAGCATAGAAAATGAATGCCAGAATCCTGGGCTAAGTTTGGCACAGGCACAAGAAATTGAAAAAGTGTGGTTAAAATAACGTGGTCCCGAGATGGTCATACGAAATATTAATAATAAGAAGAAGATATAGTAACGAACACGACCAATTTTAAAAAATCGTCTGTCTTATTAACATTGAGTTATTTCCAAATTGCTGTCGAATGTGAGTAATGACATGTAACATCAATGTGTGGCAGCAGTCAGCAGGATTTAATGTGGAGAAAAAGTTGACTCATCAGAGGAAAAGCAGCAAGTAATACGGCAAGATTGGCAGAGCAGACAGAAGAAAGGCAACCAAACTAAAAAGACATGAGGAATGCATGGCTAATTTACAATGTGACTCCCCTATTAGATAGATGGAGAACAGTTAGGATATGCCGAGATGGAAGCAAAGGCAATAGCAATAGCAACAGATAAAGCTGTGATCTCCTCTTCACACATATTAAAGCGTAGTTTGTTGCAGAATCGAACGACTGACATGGGGAATAATTTGGTGTTCATGTGAAGGTACAGACAAAATGCTTGACTTATCTGGTATCGCAGTTGTGGGATTGTAATTTTTGATACGTGACGGGGGAGTACTGACGACAGCAGTGATTAAGAAATAGACTAAGTTAACAGAACGTATGGACATCACATCGGCTATTGGTGCTTACAGTCCAATCGTGCATAGAAAGGACTGATGCGATCAAAAAACGAAGTAAACGTAGCTCGGCGAAGTCGCCTGGAGTTTTCATTATTTGTGCCATAGTTAAATTTATCACAATGTTATAGATTTGGCAGGACTGAAGTCCGGACTAGTTTTTGAGATGAAATATTTTTGTAAATTTTTGGATCGCAAGTAGGCATGACAGATTTTCCTGCAGGTTGCAACTTTACTACGACGGACGACCTTATTAACGAAGGCCAACACCTGCATTTAGGTCACAGTTAACGTTGTGCATGGATGCAAATTGTTCTATTTCGAAATATTATTTCCTTTTTGGCTAGAAAGAGGAAGCCGTCGCGAATTCTGAAGTACTTACAACTGGCTAGGAAAACAAGCTCTTTATAAAACTGTTCCACAATTATCAGACTGACGTTGAACTGAGCAAGTTCCAGAAAGTATACGTGCAGTGAACAACAAGGATTAGTGACCAGCGTATATGACGTGCTAATGCGTGAGGTCCATAGCAAACGCTTCGGTTTCGTACAATACTATGCGTATACTTTTTTGGAACTTTCTCAATTCAACGTCAGTAATCTGATGCCTTTGGAGCAGTTTTACAAAGACAGCTTCCTTCACCTAGCTAACTGTAAGTACTTCTGATTTTCTCTTCGCTTTCGCTACGGCCTGTAACCTTGCTCCCAACGTATGGTCTCTGAATACGTTACGTTACGTTGGGACCCCTCGCTATTGTCAGCTGTTTCAATGGTTGCATGGCGCCAGATTGCTTAAGGGAAACGAATAAGGACCCATTTGACAGGACTGGTAACAAATTGGACGAACGAGAAGCAGCTAATAGGAAGACACATGCATTATTAATTTATATTTTCAATTAAATAAGAAGATAATACAATTGCCCAGCACGTTACATAGCTCTTATGGAGGGCGTAAGTTAATTTCACGTTAATTATTCAGAATAGAGTCCTGAAGGAATTGCGTTATACTTGCCTCCTCGGCGGCCATTCTGGGTTTGGTCGGAGGGGCTACGTGAGGAGGGAAGAGGCCTCATGCTGCAGCGCGAGACAATGCCTCGTTCAATGAAAGGCCCTTGTGGAGGTGTTCGCGGGAGATGCCCGCCGCTCTGTACGGTGCAAGCTCCCTCATCATGGCGCCAAGTCCGCAGATGAATGATGCGGTGGAAGACTCGACTGTGGGTGCTACCAGTCAGATAAAATCACTTCTTGTGCGTGCAGTCATTTTAAATTGTTCGATGTCAGTCTTCTTTAACTTCAGGGACCCCCATTTTGTTCCGTTTTGGCCACTGGTCAGTTGTTCTGCCAATGATGAAATAGCTGTTACTTCTCAAACTTCTTACTTCCTCACCGTTGATTCTCTTCCATCCCAAGTTCGTTGGACTTCACCTGGGCGTCTTAAGAAACCACCATCCCAGGAGGGTTTACATCATATTGTGACAATTTTCTTGAATTCTGCACTATTTTTATGAAACAGATCTACAGCGATCATTCGATCTATTCCTACAGATTCATTCACATGACAACACCTTGAAGCATTAATTAAGATCTCACACATTAGAAGTTCTGATGTAACGTAACTGACACTTCAGACCACTACATAAAATTGCTTAAAACTTATCCATTGATTCTCATTTTAGTTTATCAGTTTCCTTTATGAGTTTGAAGTGTTTTTATTTTGTTTCTCTTGGAAATTATTGCAGCATTACCAAGATGTATTGGTAATAGGGACTACCCCCTATTCGCAGCCACACACCCAACGTGAGCCGGTAATAAACCACTACCACCACATATAAGCCACACCACTAGATTTCGAGGAAGAAATAAAATATTTCGCGCAAAAGTAAGCCGCATACTAAGATACGAGAAAAATTACCTGAAATTTACTTTTAATTAAATGTAAGAGGTAGTTATGTACCGTAAACATTTGTTCTAACATATGGTACAGCACACTGGCAACTATCGTAACGGTACCACATTTTGTCTTATCCACGCTCATCACTATCATTACTGGTAGTCACTTCATCACTGACACTTCCATCATTTTCTTCGTTCTCTTCCCACAATACTTCATCCTCGCTGCCATCCAATGCATTCGATATGCAGCATTCCTTGAACCCCTTGATGATTGATTCTAATGATATGCAGGACGATGACGCAACAATCAACTCGCGCAGAAAGGTGACTGATGGCTTCTTAATCTTACCAGACTGTTGGGAGGCATGGTCTTCTTCCAGGAGTCAATATAAATACATTTTTTCGGAGGTTGTCTTTGAAAGGCGTGTGTAGATCCACATATACAGGGTGATTCCCGAGGACGTGCAAAAATTTTAATATGTTATTTTACAAGTAAAGCTAAACAGAATATATAAACATAGGTCTGCTAATGTTTAATTACGGAGTTACAGCTAATAAAAGATTTTGCTTGAAATTTAGCGACTTACGCTAATATGAAGCCATCGCAGAACTGTAAGAGGTTGAAGTAAAGCAATATTTCCATTCATTTTGTTGTCATTGGTCTGGTGAATCTAGTAAAACATGTCCCAGACATTAATCTGCAGTAGTTTTCCAAAACTCTAGCACGCCCCCCGACAAACCCGATTTCTCAACTTACACCATACATTACCGGTTTCGTGCCACTGCGCTTTGGCCTCATTACTCACGGAATGTCCGAAAGACGCGACACCACATACCGGGTGATCAAAAAGTCAGAATAAATTTGAAAACTTAATAAACCACGGAATAATGTAGATAGAGGGGTAAAAATTGACACAATTGCTTGGAATGACGTGGGGTTTTATTAGAACCAAAAACAAAGTTCACAAAATTCCAACAGATGGCGCTGGACAGCAAAACTTCAGTGACTGCGCATGACAATCGTGTATAAAAAGAGCTGTAATGAGAGAGAGAATCAGATGCGCCAGCAGTCGCAGCATGTTGACGTTACCTGAAAAGGCGCTTTTAGTGAAGCTGTATTATCAGAATGAGGAATGTGCTAGTTCAGCGTTACAATCCTACCGCCATAGGAAGAGAATTCAAACGGGTAAAGATCCGTTGACAAATGCAGCTGTGCCGAGAATGATTTCGAGGTTTTAAGCCACGGGTTGTTTAGACGATAGACCCCGTAGTGGCCGACCGAGCACAAGGCGTAATGCTGCTGAGACAGTTCAGGGAGAAATGGAGACTGTAGTGGGTTCGTCTATGCACGGGGAAGTCAGCACTCGTGCAGTCACACGTCGCACCGGCATTGCATACATTCGGTTGGCACTTAGGCGTACCCTCCGATGCTATCCGTACAAAATCCATCGGCATCATGAGCTGTTACCTGGCGATTTAGTGAAGCGGAGGGCATTTGCGGTGTGGGCGTTTCAAAAGATGGCGGAAGGTGACGATTGGTTGAGTAACGTGTTGTGGACCGACAATGCTCATTTCACGCTCCGAGGGTCTCACAACGCCCATATCTGCATAATTTGGGCTATCGAAAATCCCAGAACTGTCATGGAAACTCCATTGCACGACGAAAAAGTCACGGTATGGGTTGGATTTACCACATCTACCGTTATCGGACCTTTTTTCTTCGAGGAAACGCGTGATTCTGGTTTTGTAACTGCTACCGTGACGGGTGAGAGGTACGCCGATATGTTACAGAATCGCATCATCCCCAGCCTGGCTGATAAACACCTGCTGGAACGTACGATGTTCATGCAGGATGGCGCTCCACCCCATATTGCTAGACGCTTGAAAGATCTCTTGCACGCGTCGTTTGCTGATAATCGTGTGCTCAGCCGCCACTTTAGTCATGCTTGGCCTCCCCGGTCCCCAGACCTCAGTCCGTGCAATTATTGGTTTTGGGGTTACCTGAAGTCGCAAGTGTATCGTGATCGACCGACATCTCTAGGGATGCTGAAAGACAACATCCGACGCCAATGCCTCACCGTAACTCTGGACATGCTTTACAGTGCTGTTCACAACATTAGTCCTCGACTACAGCCATTGTTGTGGAATGATGATTGACATATTGAGCATTTCCTGTAAAGAACATCTTTGCTTTGTCTTACTTTGTTATGCTAATTATTGCTATTCTGATCAGATGAAGCGCCATCTGTCAGACATTTTTTTAACTTTTGAATTTTTTTGGTTCTAATAAAATCCCATGTCATTCCAAGCATGTATGCCAATTTGTACCTCTCTATCTACATTATTCCGTGATTTATTCAGTTTTCAAATTTATACTGACTTTTTGATCACCCGGTATATAAAGCTGAATATGCTGGCCGGTGCATCCACGGAGCACAAATCCACAAGCAAGGGCAGCAGACTGGGGGCACGAGCGGCAGTACGCGACAAGCAGCAGCCAGAGGCCCGGTAACCGCCGTCTTCCTCTCTGCGGCTACTCGGAAGCGACAACGAAGCGGTGCTGAAAGCGGGGGAAGTGCGCGCCAGCCAACTCTAACAAGAGGCGGCTGGGGGCGGCGCGCCGACAGCCGCGGAGAGCGAAAGCGACCGCGCGGGGACCGAGGTCGCGCTTTCATCACGGCGGGGGCGGACGGAGGGGGATTCATTCCGGGTTCCGCACACGACAATACCTCCAGGGACGCTGCAGCCTCGTCGCGGCAAGCCCGTCACATCCAAGCTGCATCGTTTCTTTCTCTCTCTGTGTGTGTGTGTGTGTGTGTGTGTGTGCGCGCGCGCGCTCGCTCGCGCTTGTGTGTGTCGATCTCAATCGCGACGTCATTAGTTCCCTTGCTGAAATAATCTGACAAGGGAACTTCCCGACTGATCCTCTTTGTTTTTCTTCATACGTATAATAAGTCAAAGTAATTGCACGGATATCAATTTCCAAGAGCAGTAACAGGCTCGTAAAAATTACATTTGTCTATGTTCGTGCCTCATCACGTACAATAAACTTCCAGCGTCTCAGCAGATCCGTTGGGAGCTCGTGGTGGTATTATGCACAGGGCGCTCAACATAGAGGTCATCAGCGCCCTTACTCAACTAACGTAATAGAGGCGTGGATATGAGATGTTAAAAGTATGCAACAAAATGTAAATTAAAAAAACGTAGTCCGCAACCGTCCAGGGACTCATTCGCTCACACTGTCAACGAAACAGCAAAAGGCGTATGCCTCACGGCAGTTTGCGAAGTAAAGTACATAGGCTATAACCACACATTTGAAATAGTGAATCAAGGAAATGAATCTACACGAACAACTGGAAAATAGAAGATAAAGCAACAAACTGAAAACACGTCAAAATCTTGAAACGAAGACACTACTGAGAATACCAGATGTCACACTTAATCTTAAAACACGAACTCATAGCGTAGCGCCTACGTCTTAGCTGTCAAGTCGCTAGTTTGATTCTCATTAGCAGCAACCTTCATTTTACTTTTATCTACAGCAATATTTAGAATCACATCTAAGTGTTAACAAATAATGAATCAGTTTTTAACAAAATGAATCCTTTAAATTTCACGAAATTGCAAATATTCACAATAAATTAAAAAACAAAATAGAAAACTAAATACTTCATATCTAGTGACTGAACAGTATTTATCGATATAAACATTTTTTATTTAACAATAAGGCATTCAGCAATCTTGTATCATTTTAATTTATTAATTAAAATTTCCATGTTATAATACAGAATTCATATAACAGAAAAAAGTTTCTACAGCGACAATCTACTTTTCAATTAACGATATTTAAACGCTAATCAAGGGACTACATGGGACTGTTAAAACGCTCTAACTGTTAAAACGCTCTAACATTTTCCTACTTAACATCACTCTACAATCTTCAGAACATCAAAGCCGATTTTTTCCTGAAGTCCGCAATACTGCTTTAGGAAATTGCTGTTCAATCATTGGCCTTTTAAAAATGTTGTTAATGGCTTTTAGATCCATACTCATTTAGTCATCTACATGAATTTCTTACTCTTTAGAACTTTATTCCTACCATTTCTTAGCATGTGTTTTAGGTGGTTTAGGTAGGTCAGATAAAACATGTTTGCAAAAGCACATGGAGAGCTAAATAGTTACGAAGAAGGTTGAAAATTGAACAATGTGAGACAGTGAATTATGTCAGTTAAAATAGAGTGAAACGGAGATATTACTAATTTAGTGGATAATACATTTTCAATAGAAATATTCCCAATATACTGTAATTCCTGCATACGTCCTAGAAAAGTCAGTAATAGTTAATGTAGTTAACTCGCACAAATTAACAGGTAAATTCAAATTTACAAGTTACTCCTACCTCAACGTAATAGTGTTTCATCTGATTGCATGTATCTATTTGCCACACAGCAAGAGAATGAGTTCTTATGTAACCTGTAGTCTTTTGCTGCCAACTCGGACTGTCGCATAGAAAAAGTAAGTGGTTCACATCCTCCGATTCCACATTCACTCAACACCACGAATGTAGTATAGGTGCTGTCTGAAGCACGTGTGATTCAACCTGGATCGTGCTATAGTGGATACAAACTTTCTGTCGTAACAGCTCTTCATGTACATTGGTTTGCTTGCTATTACTATTGACATACTGGCATAGCGTCGGTCTCTCAAATCCGAAGAGGACACGCCCATATGGTCCCCTTGTAAGACTTATCAGGTTAAGATAACCATACTGGCGAAACGTTACACGCCCCTACAACGGGCATTAACAACTGTATACCAATAACACTGTAAGACTGAGAATTGTTTGCTGTTGGATTCAGAAGCATCCGACCCATCTTACATTTCAAGGCAGTGGGTTGCTCTGTACTGTTAATGAAATAAATAAATACCCCTTACAAGACATCGCGCTAGTATACCTGCTGGTCTACACAGCCTCTTGCGCTAGTAATGAACTCAGTTTTGGGAGGGCGACAGTCTATAAGATTCTTCAGGTTTGTCACGTCCGGCGCAAGGCGATCGCAGCTCTGAGCTACCAGACTGGTCGAGTGTTGACTGGTACGTTTCATCCGCTGTTACAGCTAGCACCAGACAGTTTGAGTGACTTAGCTGGCCACAGCAGAAGTAACAGACTACCAGAGTACTCGTAAAATCAGGTACGTATGCGTGCAACTTTGGAAACAGGGCTGTCTTCTTAGAAAACAGTAACACCCACCACATACTCTTCATGAAGATTTACTAGAAATGGCATACTTTATTATCAATTATTCTAAAGTTAACATCCTGGTTCACGTTCTCGGTAACCTAACCCATGGTACAAAAAAATCGCTCCCAAAATGCCACACAACCGCCTCTGCCCCAACTACACTAAGGTGACAGAACTCTTGGGATAGCGATACGCACGTATACAGATAGCGGTAATACAGCGTACACAAGGTATGAAACGGCAGTGCGCTGTCTGGGTTGTCATTTCTACTCAGGCGATTCCATGTGAAAAGCTTTCCGACATGATTATGGCCGAACGACAGGAATTAACAGACTTTGAATACGTAGTCGTAGCTGGAGCTAGACACATGGGACATTCCATTTCGGAAATAGGGAATTCAATATTCCGAGATGCACAGTGTCAAGAGTGTGCCGAGAGAACCAAATTTCAGGCTATACGACTCCTGATTTCAGTTGTTAAGATCTGACGGTAGGATTCGAGTGTGGCGCAGACCCCACGAAGTCATGGACCCTAGTTGTCAACATGGCACTGTGCAAGCTGCTCCGTAATAGTGTGGGCTGTGTTTACATGGACCGCTGGGTCCTCTGGTCCAATTGAACCGGTTCGGCTACTTGGAGACAATTTCCAACTATTCATGGACTTTACGTTCCCAAACAACAACACGCCATGTCACCGGGCCACAATTGTTCGTGACTGCTTTGAAGAAAGTCTTGGACAATTCGAGCAAATGATTTGGCCACCCGAATCGACCGACATCAATTCCTTGGAACATTTATGGACAATAGCATGTGCCAGCTCGTGCACAAAGTCCTTCACCGGCGACACTTTCACAATTACGGACGGATGTAGATAGAGCTATGGCTGAGTATTTCCGCAAGGGACTTCCAACGACTTTTTGAGTCCATGCCACGTCTAGTTACTGCACTACGTCGAGCGAAAGGAGGTCCGACACGATATTAAGAGGTTTCCATGACTTGTCGCAACAGCGTACACTCTTCATACACTGCGGTTTCAACGCCCAATTAGGACATCGCTGCATCAGATCCCTTTCACCATCTGAGATAATGGAAAAATGGCGACTCGTCTGACCACACTACATCAATTAGGTATCGCCCAGTTTGCGTGTTGTTTCCCGTAATGTAGGCGTATGGGCCTGCTATGATGGATAGCATCTCGCGAGTCAGAGCGACGCCAAATGTGCATTCCCTTCGCAATTTTCGCTCGTAAACTGCGTCAGCTGGTCCAGCAGCAATTCCTGTCGGATTCGAAAACTGACTGCCATCGCCAAGGCGCGACTTTCGCTTCCAGTACCTATCAGCAAATTTTACGACCACTGCGCTCACGCCAGAGCTATCAGTGTGGCACTTCGGTAAGACTAAATTGCATAAACAAACTCAAACTAATACTCTCCGATTTCATACACATTCACCTTTACATATATAAAAATCACGCATAGTGTAGAATTATCAGCTTTAAAACGAGCTGTAAGAATCCTAGCTGAACTATACAATAATGACTCAGGAAATAATGGCCGGAGATAATCCAGCTGCAGAAATATTCAGTCATGCTGAATCTAAGGCCGCCCGTTACTGTGAAAGTTTTCTCTGCGCAGTATTTCGTGCATAAGCTGACATCTCGATTACGTTCCAAACATGTTCGATGGGGTTTACGTCGGCCGATCCGGGTGGTCAAATCATTCGAGCAAACTGTGCAGAATGTTCTACAAACCAATCGCGAGTAACTGTGGTCCAGTGTCGTTGATTGGGAACAATGAGTGCATGAATGCAAATGGCGTTCAAGTAACCCAACGGAAGCATTTACAGTTTATGATCGCTTCAGTTGGACCAGAGGTTCCAGTCCTTTCCATATAAGCATAGGCAACACCATTACGAAGCCACCACTAGTTAGCGCAACGCCTTGTTGACAACCTGCGTACATGGCTTCGTGGGTCTACGCCACACTCGAAACCTACCATCAGCTATTACTAACTGAAATAGGCACTCATCTGACCAGGCCACGGTTTTCTAATCGTCTAGGGTACATCCGGTATGGTCACAAGCCCAAGGGAGGCGCTGCAGGCGATGTCGTGCTTTTAGCAAATGCACTCGCGTCGGTCGTGTGCTGCCATAGCCCATTAACGTCAGATTAGACCACACTTTCTTACAGATACATTCGACCTACTGCAGCCACTTCAAGCAGTGTTGCTTGTCTATTCGCACTGACAACTATGCAAACACCGCTGCACGCGGTCGTTAAGAGTCAGAGTGAGCTAATGCCTGAAATTTGGTGTTCTCGGAATACGGATTCCCTAACGATTTTCGAAATGGAATGTCCCAAGTGTCTAACTACAAATTCCGTGTACAACGTCTGTTAATTCCCCGTCGAGCGGCCATAATCACGTCGCAAACCGTTTCATATAAACCACCGGAGTACAAATGACAGCTCCACCAATGCACTGTCCTTTTATACCTTGTGTACACGACACTAATCTGCCTGTATATGTGCCATGTCGCTCTATCCCATGACTTGTCACTTCGGTGTTATATCGTTCTTAGCCCCTGTGCAGTACATATGCTACATCCAAATGTTATTTTTTCTATCTCAGGAAATTAACCAAACTCGCTGTGCCTAATTGTAACATATACTTTAAACCATGTGCTTTCACCGCATCACTTGTTTTCGTCTCTTTACGTTCCCAGCAGCTTGCAGCATCTGCTTAAACAAAGCTGTTTATCTTAGTGTCAGCAAGTCTCCAAAAATTTTTAGTAATTTTGGACTAGAATAGGTGTGTACCATGCTCTAATGTGCTAAGATACCCTACAATATTGAATAAGTGATTGTTTATTTCATCACAAGAATATAGCCATATGTTGTTTTTGATGTAAGACTGGTACTATATTTGGCAACAGCTTATGTTTTCACATACCAGTGGTCCTGTTTTCATAATTCTTAGGTGTTTTAATTCAGTTTTCCGAATACTGCATATATCTCAATTATTTTCTAACATAAATAGTATTCACTTTGAACACTCACAAATTTTTCGAATCGAACCACTTTCTTTAATTTCCCGAGAATAATGCATTGACCACTAATGCAAGCATTTCACTCACAAAATCTAAGTTCAGGACTGAGGAGGATATTGGTGAGGCAAAACCTTGTTTACTAGCACGTTCTCAGAAAATATTTACTGTGAAGCTACAGATACACCATCCTTTTTTGTTGTCTACTTTACAGTCCGATGAGTGACAGATGTGGTGCTACAGATGACTGTTGAAAATTAGGTGGCCTGATAGGGTAAGGAATGAAGTGATTCTCCGTACAATCGGAGAGCAAAGGATTACGCAGAAACACTGACACAGAGAAGGGACGGGATGATAGCACATGTGTTAAGACGTCAGGCAATGACTTCCATAGCACTAGAGGGAGTTGTAGGGGGCAAAAACAGAAGAGGAAGACAGAGATTGGAATACATCCAGCAACTAATCGAGGACTTAGGTCACAAGTGCTACTCTGAGATGAAGAGGTTAGCACAGGAGCGGAATTCGTGGCATGCCGCATCGAACTAGTCAGGAGACTAATGACTAAAAAGTAAATAAATAAATGTGAGTGACTGCATCCTGCACGATGCTTCGGTGTTGGCATAAATGTGGCTGTGAATCCGTATGATGTGTCAGTAACGTGTCAACATAACCCGTTCCCCGTCCTACAACATTAGAGCATGAAGCGAGAGAAAAGTTGCGAGATGTATGTCGCCATTTGTGTCCAAATCTTAATTTAGTTTTCTACATTAACGGGGTCTCATGGAAGCAGCGTCGCTATGTTTTGAAGATCCACGAGCTCTCTGCTACACCGTCGTATTGACTGCACAGACGTTACGTTGCTAGGAAAGAATGAAAATTCTTTCGCTTGAAAGAGCACCAAATGCCAGAGCTGAATTCTTAGAAGTATTCCAAAAAGACGCTTGTATGTTGTGTGCGCAACAGAAGCACTACAGTTTACCAGAAATTTTCAAATAACGTTGACACACACAAACACGCACGCTGTGTGACAGGATGTGTCGTCAAGTTTCCGATGACACAAGTTCCCCGAGTGCGAAAGCAGAGACCGCACTACTTCCCATCGGAAGACCGATGTCGCAGTTTCTCTGGCGAAATACACGCGGCGTGACACATCTCTAGTTATTTCGTACCAGGACGTAGCCAGCCACCTCAACGGTGTGGTGGAGTAATGTACTCACAATAAAAGACGGAATTTGAAACGTTTATGGAACAGACACTTGGGTATGAACGCAATTTGCTGACTAGGTCCTCACTCGAAGCTAAGATCTTAACTAGCCTGGCGTTCCCATAACGCATGCCTGAACAGAACGTGCCAATGTCATGAAAACCAGTTTACGAAAGGAGAACTCACTCTTCCTTAAAGCCATCTGTTTATTGGGATATTCTACTGTTTCCCCAAATTATTCTCAGTGAATGACAAACCATGACCACAATGACCGCCATCCGCACATTTCCTTACAAATTACTAATATCAGTACAATATTTCGTTACTACTTTTCTTTCATAGTTCATTATTTTTGTATTAACAAGTTATCTACGTGTTGGGATCGCGTCTTGTTTATGATGAAGTCTACTGGAATAAAATAACAGAAGAAAATTGGAACAGATCGTCGAGATCACCAACTCCAATGACGGGACGAAGCAACAAGGAATCACCACAGCACTTGCCGAAAGTACTTTTACCTAAACACAATTGACAGCCAACGCCTGTATTTGTAAGCCCATCTCGTCTCTCCCAGTATCAGTCTATTATTATCAATAATCTACTTTACAACCGTAAAACATACGATGACGGTGAAGTTACAGCTAAGGATTTTACAATACCAGATTCGGTGTGTTTCGCATCCATACATAGGAAATATATGACCAAAACTATAAACATTGAATAATTCGCAAACTATTGATTACTTACATGTTCTTGAATACAAAATTACTTATTTATGCTCAAGTTGATTCATGAAAACCATATTTCGCCTTGCATGCTTAAGTCAAATACTAACGTGAGAAGTGAAAGTACTTCAACCATAAACAAAATACATGTTTCGGCATTAACTTTATGCTCACTATTGTCATAATTACTATACATCATTACAGTAATGGATTGCTGTCGGATGAAATCGGGCGTTGGAGATGGAATTAGATTACCAAATGAGAGATTGAAAGTAGATGACATTTGCTATTTGGACGCTAAAATGACTACATATTAGCCGAGGCACAACAAGGATATAAAATGCAGACTGACAATAACAAGAAAAGCTTTTCTGAAACAGGCCGGCCGCGGTGGTCTAGCGGTTCTAGGCGCTCAGTCTGGAACCGCGCGACTGCTACGGTCGCAGGTTCGAATCCTGCCTCGGGCATGGATGTGTGTGATATCCTTAGGTTAGTTAGGTTTAAGTAGTTCTAAGTTCTAGGGGACTGATGACCACAGATGTTAAGTCCCATAATGCTCAGAGCCATTTTCTGAAACAGAGGACTTTGTTAACGTCTAACAGTAGTTTGTTAGACCATCCTTTCTGGAGGAATTTTTCTGGAGTGTAGCCCTGTACGGAAGTGGAAAATAGACGATGAACAATTAGGACAAGAAGAGAAGAGAGATTTTGAAAGAGTGCTACTGAAGACTGCTGCAAATTAGATGAGTACGTACTAATCCGAACCGAGGAAAAGAAAGTTATGGGAGAATCAGATTAGAAGAAGGGATCGGTTAGTAACAGACATTCTGAGGCGTCAAGGAATCGTCATTTCATAACGTGAAAGAAGTGTGTGTGTGTGTGTGTGTGTGTGTGTGTGTGTGTGTGTGTGTGTGTGTGTGTGTGGGGTGTGTGTGTGTGTGGGGTGTGTGTGTGTGTGGGGTGTGTGTGTGTGTGGGGTGTGTGTGTGTGTGGGGTGTGTGTGTGTGTGGGGTGTGTGTGTGTGTGGGGTGTGTGTGTGTGTGGGGTGTGTGTGTGTGTGGGGTGTGTGTGTGTGTGGGGTGTGTGTGTGTGTGTGGGGTGTGTGTGTGTGTGTGTGGGGTGTGTGTGTGTGTGGGGTGTGTGTGTGTGTGGGGTGTGTGTGTGTGTGGGGTGTGTGTGTGTGTGGGGTGTGTGTGTGTGTGTGTGTGTGTTTTGGGGAGTAAAAGAAGATCTAGACGAATAGACTACTCAGGTTCAAATGGATGTCGGTTATATTACTCATTCGAACAGGCTACACAAGTGTGGAGAATCCGAGGATTTCTGTTTGTGTGGTTATGTGAAGGACCTAGAATATGTGCCTTGTTTTCTGAACAGAATTCCAGAAGTTAAAATGCGCGTTCGTTCGCATCGGCGACTCCACATATACTTCAGAATCTATGGCGTGAACTGGGTTATCGCTTAGACAGCTTGTCCGTATGAGAAAGAGGAGTCATATATAATGTAACACCTATAAATTAAGTGGAAAAAATGGCTCTCTCCTTTACATTCTCAGTCATTATTATCGATGTATGGCTGTGTATTAAACTATTATACCCGTCTGCAGCCTCTACAACTATTTTGAATTGCCCTGAACATCACAGTGAAAGCCAGACCGCTGCCTTGCAACGCTGGCTACACACCAGCGCCGGAGTCACGCCCTGGATATTTCGCTGTCTTTCCACGCATATTCAATCGGAGGCCGCGAGAGACTGTACGTTACGGAGAATGAATGTTAGGAATAACTGTGGCTTTCAACACGCCTCTTTCTGAGGAACAATTCTGCCCGCATCCTAGCGACGGCGCATAGTTTCACACAGTCATCTAAAAAGTTTCATTACATGACCGATGTAAGGGCTAATTTGGTAAACACTGCGATTCAACAGGGATGACAGGACTGAAGGAGGCAGAGAGCGACCACCGCAGGAGTAGTTGTGAATAGAAAAAAAACAAGAGAGAGAGAGAGAGAGAGAGAGAGAGAGAGAGAGAGAGAGAGAGACTCCGTGTTAGGAAGAAGAAAAAGTGAGAGTCAGGCCTAATACTGGTTCTACATCGAGATCTTCATACACAGGGGGTCAGAAAAAGTCTGACTAGCTTGTAACGGTGTTGCATGCTAGACTGTGTTGAGAAATAACATACGAAAAAAATTAGATACGTTGCGCCTTTTCCGAGTTACTTACCATTGAAGCTAGCCAAATTCAAGTGGCCCACCAGAAACTATAATTAGTGTCAATTGTTCTCATAGCGTAGGTGATAGCGTGCGAGACCGCTCAGCCTTTGGCTCTGACGCGATCGTTACTACCGTCCCACGTCCAAATTTTGTATCGCACTCTTGCTCGGTTTTAGGAAATCAAAGAAAGAACACGTTTGGCGACACCGCCTCTGAGGGGCCGCTCGAATTTGCGCGGGCAACGACCGGACTGGTTAACTTTAATGCCAACTCGGAACCGGCGCGACGTATCTAATTTTTTGTTAACAATTATTTCTCGCCACGGCCTACCCTGCAACACCCTTACGAGCCTTCGAAACTGTTTACGAGCACCATGTATACTCCGCAAGCCACTATCCGGCACATGGTGGAAGGCACTTCATACCAATGTTATGAGTTTTCTTTCCTATTCCATTAGCGTACTAAGCAAGGGGAAAATGGCAGTCTAGACGCGTCTTAATCTCTCATATCTTATTCTCGTGATCTCTACACGAGACATACAACAGTGACAGCATGACTGTAAAACTCTTCTTCCAAAACGGTTTCTCTAAATTTTTCCCGCACGGTTTGGCGAGAATTACATCGCACTACTACTACGGGTTCCTATTAAAGTTCCCCGAGAATTACCGTTACACCTTCGTATGTGCCCTGCCGACTGTTCTGCTGTGACACGGGATAAGGACTCCTAACAATGGAACAACATCCTGTAATTTCAGACTGGGAACGGGAAACGCTGAAAGTGCGAAATATCAGAATGTAAGGAAACAGGAAGGAAACTACGAGAGATGACCTTACGAATCATTGATTCGAAGGAATTTCAATGTTATGATAGTTTCACAGTAACGACTGACAAAAGGGTGTTGCAGAAGTGTATTAAGTTTAGAATTTTAAAAGAATTAAAAATTAAAAATGTTTAGTGCCATGCTTCACCTTCCAAGGTATCACTGAATGCGCACGGCATCACCTCACTTATTTCTGGGCAGTAAAAAAGAACAGTATTGACATCACTGACATAATGAGAAGTAAAATTCCCGGTATTCCACTTCAAGAAAATCGAACATAGCTACTAGTTCCTCCTTTCTGAGCAAGAGCTGCCCTTTGTTTGCTATATCCGGTTTTCCGTGAATTCTTAGCTTCGAATTCTCCCTCATGTTTCTAATGCTGCCTTCCTTCGGCATAACAAAAACACTCCACACAAAAGATTCACGTCGAAAATAACAAATGAAGTAAAACGTACTATCGCTTGTTGTTGGTAGGAAAGCGAGCGAGAAACACGTTACATGTTTATTGCCGAGGTTTAGCACATTAAGCGTTCCTCACGTGACGAACAGAGTAACTTTCACACTACTACATCTACTGGATGTATTTTGAAGTACAAGGAGGCTTCTCCAAAACCTCCGATCTATCAAGTTTTTAGCCATTATTTACAGATAAATCTAAAATATCCAATTCTCGCACTTTCAGTGTTTTCCATTTCCAATCTTAAACTGGTTACATTATTGTGTAATTTCCTTTGCGGCTACTTTGCCTTTTCCGAGTACCCTTCTGTCTTCTCCAATCACCTTCCCTTATACTTAGGTGATCGTTCCATTTCATCTCGCTTCTTAGTACTGGCCCTTGCCTAGTGATGCAGGGATGTTACGAAAGTGGCCATCCTGGGAGTTCCCGCGTCTCTCTATAACAGCTGCAACTTCTGCAGCCAGATTTTCTTTCCACAATGACACCAGGGAGCAGACTTTCGAAAACATAAGCAACAAAAGTAGTTATAGACTGCAACACACAATATTTCTCAATACTGTTAAATGACGGCTGGCAGTTTCCGTATGTGACTGGTCTAGGATTTGGTCTCAAATCTATCTGATTCAATAGCACATAATGTTGCGACACCGCTAGGAAGGGGCCTCGTCAGTACAGAGTTGAGAAAACTAACAATAGCGTCGTCAGCAACAAGATAAGCGAACAATATATGGCGTCACTAGACGATACTACACAAACGCGATAAAGCAAAAACAATGCAATCTCAAAGTGCAGCAAGGACCAGGCGAAGCTGTCCGAAATAAACACGCAACACCTCTTGTAGCTCGCTAAGGAGTCGTATGTGTTCGTATCGACCACGTTCGCAGCAGTCGCCGTAGTGGAATGCAATGATGCAGACGGTTACCAAGTGGTCTCTCACGAGTGCCTAATTTCAGTATTTCATCCACTCACGATCTGTACCACCAATAAAAATACTAATAACTCCAGAAACACCGAAGTACACTACTGTCCGTGCAAAACGCTGAGAGACTGATCTTATTCCTAGCGGATAAGCGACGTCAGCGCAATAACCACGGTGTCAGCTTGAACTAACGACTGTTTACAACAGATGTACACTCGACCAGCAGTTGTGAGCAGGCAGAGTTAAGCCGAGGACGTGCGACTCTAGCGTGTCAACATTGTGTCACAAATCGCAATAGAGCAACATATGTCTAAATCAAAAGTTCAAAACATTCTCCAGAATGTTTCACAGAAGAGAAACGCATAATCTAATTTTGTTCCGCATACATTGATCCTGAACAAAAACTACGCGTGGCCGCCTGTCGTGACTTGGCTGAAATGTTAAACATGGGCAATTCTTCCATGGAAAGAATCATCGCAGGCGACGAGCTTGAGTTACTAATACGAACGCAGCACGAAATGACTAACTGCAGCAGTATACATGAAGGGTCAACGCTTTCACGATATAATCGACTTCAAACCGATGTGACACGAGTAACATTCCAAAGAAGGATTTGTAGCTAAAATTACTCGTCAGTGCTTTCTCTCCGGACGAACTGCAACAATAAATGTACACTTAAAAATGCATCTCTGGAGAACCCACCACTTTAAACAGTGTAATCGGTACCAAGCCTGGAAATCGCTGTTTCCATCTGTGGAAGCAGTCCACAGCAGCCACGGATTTGGCTAAGAACACAAGTAACCTAGTGCTGAAGCAACTTCAAGAAGTAGAGGAGTGACGATTTTGACAGGTGTGGAGTTGTCGACAACGAGATGGAATCATCGTCTTACATGTATCGAAACTAACAGCATGCGAACATAAGCGTTCGATTCTAGAAAGCAAGAGATACCAGCGCCCAGACTGATGCAGTGTTCTACAATGCGTTCGATACGGTTCGGCACTGCCGCCTAATGAACAAAACTTTCAGACCAGCTATGACATTGAACTGATCATATTTTGGTAAACACAATAGCATATCATTCTCAGCAGAGAGAAATCTCCAGACGTTCAATAAAGTAACTGCAGACATACCTCAAGGGACTGTCTTAGGACCTTCATATTTTTAATGTACATGAATGACCTAGTGCATGAACTTTAAAAGCTACGTGAGACTTTTCGCAGATGATGCTGTTGTATACAGAAAAGCTCAACTGCATAAATGTAGTGAAATGCAATAAGATCTACATAGTATTGGTGCAGGAATTGGATTAACGGATAACTAGGCAGAAAAAGCCATTATCGTATGATTACACGATCGCAGTCACAACCATTAAATATTGTTGAACACGCGTACAGATCGATTTAAAGTGAGACGACCACATAAAAGTAAACGCAGCAAAGGGAATTGCCAGGCTGAGATTTATTGGAAGAATTCTCACGAAGCGTTGCCTACCCACTAAAGAGGTAGCTTACCTAAGGCCCGTTCGACCAGTACTTTAACACTGCTCGTCAGTCGGGGATCCCTATCAGATAGGATACACAGAGGAAATACACTGAATCGCCAAAGAAACCGGTATAGGTAAGTGTATTCGAATACAGAGATATATAAGCAGGACGAATATGGCGCTGCGGTAGGCAACGCCTATATAAGAAAACAAGTGTGTAGCGCAGTTGTTAGACCGGTTGCTGTGTCCCATCGCAAGTGCGCCGACTATAAAACCACGTTCAAATTCACATTTTGATAACTTGCTATTGTGTTCTCCAGAGATGCATATTTAAGTGTACATTTATTGTTGCAGTCGTCCGGCAGTGAAAATACTGATGAGTAATTATTGCGCAGTTGTTAGATAGGTTACTGCTGCTACAATGGCAGGATCTCAAGATTTAAGTGAGTTTGTGCTGTTCTAGTCGCCACATGAGCCATCGGACTAGCGATGAGGTGGGGATTTTCCCGTGCGATCATTCAAAAATGGTTCAAATGGCTCTGAGCACTATGGGACTTAACTGCTGAGGTCATCAGTCCCCTAGAACCTAGAACTACTTAAACCTAACTAACCTAAGGACATCACACACATCCATGCCCGAGGCAGGATTCGAACCTGCGACCGTAGCGGTGCGATCATTACACGAGTGTACCGCGAATATCAGGAATCCGGTAAAACATCAAATCTCAGATATCGCTGCGGTCGGAAAAAGATCCTGCAAGAACGAGACCAACTACATTTGAAGACAAACGTTAAACGAGACTTAAGTGCAACCCTTCAGCAAATTGCTGCAGATTTCAATGCTGTGAGCGAGCGAACCATTTAACGAAACATCATCGATATGGGCTTTCGGAGCCGAAGACCCACTCGTGTACTTTTTATGACCGCACGACATAAAGCTTTACGCCTCGCCTGGGCCCGTCAGCACAGACATTGGACAGTGTATGACTGGGAACACGTTACCTGGTCGGACGAGTCTCGTTTAAAATTTTATCGAGCGGATGGACGTCTACGGGGATGGAGACAACATAGTAGATCCATGGACCCTGCGTGTCAGCAGGGACTATTCAAGCTAGTGGAAGCTCTGTAATTGTGTGAGGCGTGTGCAGTTGGATTGATATAGGACCCCTGATCCGTCTAGATACGACTCGGACAGGTGAACACACACGTAAGCGTCCTGTGACCAACTGCATCCACTCATGTCCATTGTGCATTCCGACGGACTTGAGCAATTCCAGCAGGACAATGTGACACCCCACACGTTCAGAATCTCTACAGAGTGGCTCCAGGAACACACTTCTGAGTTTAAACACTCCCACTGGCTACCAAACTCCCGAGACATGTATATCATTGGGTTTATCTGGGATGCCTTGCAACGGTCTGTTCAGAAGAGATCTCCAGCCCCTCGTACTCTTAAGGGTTTGTGGACAGCCCTGCAGGATCCAGGTGTCAATTCCCTCAAGCACTACTTCAGGCATCAGTAGAGTCCATGCACGTCGTGTTGCGGTACTTCTGCGTGCGCGCTGGGGCCTACAGGATATAAGTGTACCAGTTTCTTTGGCTCTTCAGTGTAGATACGATCCAAAGAAGAGCAGCACGTATCGCTCAAGTTCATTTAGCAAGGGCGAAGGCGTCACCGAGATGCTCAACCAACTGAAGTGGCTGTAGTTCCAAGATCGTACGTTGCTAGAAGAGTCAACCAATATACTGCTTCCTTCTACGTATAACCCGAGGAAAGACCATGACGGTAAAAATTAGAGGGATTCGATCTCACGCGAAGGCTTACCGGCAATCATTGCTTCTTGCGAACCATTCGCGACCGAAATAGAAGTGGGGAAAGAGGTAGTGGTACACAAATTACCCTCTGCCCAACACAGTAAGGTGACTTGCAGATTGTAGGTTAGTCGCAGACTATGTCGGTAGTATTGTTTAGGCCAGAATTTCTCCAGAAGATCTCAATAAGACCCCCCCTCGTGCTACTTGGCGGGAAAAGATACTGTGAGTCAGTGCTGCAAGCCGACAGTTGCCTCCGCCGCACACGCCACACCGAGGGCCCTCCAGCCTGCGCTACTCGATGCGTGACACACACGGCCGGCGCGCTCCATGCGTCGGCACGCCCCTGCTGGCACTTCTGTCGCCCCCTGTCACCCTGCCGCCTCACGCACAAACTGCCGTTCCGTGCCGGAGCACGCCAATTCCCCGCGAACGGCGCCGTCGCCGTGACGGATACATCGCAGCCACCTGAAGAACCACGAGAAAACTACACACAGAGAAAGCGCAAATATTTCTGACAAATCTCAAAATAGCAATATGCCGGCAGAGGATCGACACTTGTGTAGCGACAGCTGACGCTCAACATAAATGTATTAGCCATAAGTAGGCACGAAGATCCACCACCATTCGAGTACGCATTTTGCGACGAAATCACACGAAATAACCGCAAAATGTCTAATGAGTCACCTCACGTAAAATGATCACATAAATCATTATTTGCAAGCATCCTAAGGGAAATTTGTCTATGAAAGAGGTGCCTGACATAAAAGGCTGAACTTTTTAGTGTTACTCGCCAGTCTCGAACCATTACCAGGCTAGGTTACTACGAGAAACGGAGAACATCAACGGTAGAGCGGCGCGTTTCGAACGGATTTGTTCAGCCGGCGTAAGAGCGTTATGGAGACGTTCATCGAACTCCAGCAGCAGACACTACCAGAGAGGCGTTCTACATCACGGAGACGCTATCTGATCAAAAGTACCCCGACACCCTTATGTCATGAGAAATTGACCATTAGAGTTACTAGAGGCGAGTCCGCCAGTATAAAAGGAGGCAGGAAGCATTGTATTATCAGTAGATAAGAAGTAATAACAGAATGGGTCGGTCAGCAGAGCTCAGTGACTTTGAATCTGTTCTAGTTATCAGATGTCACCTGAATAACAATTCCATCACTATGGAAATTCTAAAGCTCCCCAAGTTTATTTTTGTTGACGTGATTTCTATAGCCAACGCTAAGCGACAAGTGAGGTTGTGTGATAAGCGATGTCACTGGGCAGTGGGTGACTGGAAACGAATGATTTGCAGCGATGAATAATGTTATAACCTATGGCAATCCGATGGAAGGCTTTTAATTTGGCAAATGCCTGGAGAAAGTCATCTACCATCATGTATAGTGCCAACAGTCAAGTACGCAGGTGTCTTTTGTAACAGGAATACGGTCACTCAATTGCACTTACGAAAACTAAATACGGAAGGATATGAACTAATTTCATAGCATTGTGCACTGCACACACAAAAATTGTGTAAGGATTTTATGATGCTATGGATTTACTCTGGAGTGAACTACCTCCAACAAGGGCAAGGAAAATTCCATCTGTGAATTTAATTTCGCACAAATTGCCTCAATTAACACTTCAACAACGAACAGCAGCAGTCATTTATTGGAATGTGTTCCGGCGTAACGTCAAGCGCCGGCACCTCGGCCAGGAACGTTACACCAGAGGGGGCTGTGAGACGACGTTAGCCAATAGTAACGCTGACTGACCCCTCCCTGGACGACACAGAGTCACGGGCGGCCTCTACACGAAGAGAACATAAGCGCCGCACCGCCTAGCCGCGCCCAGAGTTGAATTCGAGCCGACGAACGCTACAGCAGTGACTTAGAAACTGTATTGGTTCACTTTTATTACGAACTTCATATACTGAAGAGCTTGCTAATGTTTGTCTGTCGCCCCTTGCTTGCGACACGTCTCTATCTCACAAAGCATTTTAATCATTTCCTTTTGTAATGAACTCCATTAATACTATTTGCAGGAATTTTTATCTAGCGATCCGAGAAAGCAGCTTTCCCAGGCACTCTATACTAGGCGAGTGGGCAGAAGACAAAAGAGTTTGTGTTAAGGATATTGATACTGGTAGTAGTTCACGTAAATTACAAGAGTTCACGATGTACGAAGCCTCGCGCTCGTTTAGTATTACTGTATTCTTACAGCTAAAAATGCTATCCCTTTTATCTTTTGCCGTATACCATACGATTTTGGCCTTAATCTGCAATTGTGAACATAAACAATATCTGTTGTCAAAGGCAAAAGTTTCTTTCAAGCAGTAGGGGAACAGTTTGGGGACGATGGTTGAATGCACACTGATAATGCACCCAGTTATGAATAAATGTGAGGCAATGATTTTTGGATAATAATACTCCTGAAATGGACTAATCTGGGCCCCAGTGTTCAGCATCACCGCATACTCTGGTATGGGTTCCCCAGGAAGACTGGGTTACAATTCCACGACAGACATTCAGACGTCTCGTCGAGTGTTTTCCCAGCAGAGTTCAAGCCTCCATAAGGGCGAACGATGCACAGACCCCATATTAATGTCCACTAAAAGGTGTCCCGATACTTTTGATCAGAGTGTTAATTAACTCTTCTGGAATCTCAAAAGCCGGCCGTTGTGACTGAGTGGTTCTAGGCGCTTCAGTCCGGAACCACGCTGCTGCTATGGTCGCAGGTTCGAATCCTGCCTCAGGCATGGCTGTGTGTCATATCCTGAGATGGTTAAGTCCCATAGTGCTTACAGCCATTTGAATCTCAAAGTGAAGGAAAAAAAACATAATTTCGAGTTCATTCGGAGTATTAACGACAGCCGTATCCCATCCTCTATTTCAAGCTGGAAAACAAATTTGTTTTAATGGGTTGTTCCCTAGAGTGGCGTCGGACTATGAGCCAACTTCATTTCTTAGAGCCAGGGTGAGTGCAGAATCCGAAGGTTCCAACAGTAGCAACCCCCAAGTACTTTATTTCTGGAGGGAGGAAGAGAGAGAGAGAGAGAGAGAGAGAGAGAGAGAGAGAGAGAGAGAATGCCCTTCAGACATTCCCCGAGCGATACAACACAGCCCGGGCGACATACGATGCCAAGTCCACACTCGTGCCGACACACAGGTAATCACTCAAGGTCATCAAAGAGGGGAGTGAAACTATGCCGCCGATCAAACAGCCAGCCGACGTACAGCGAACTGTTAGAAGTGTCTGGCTCGCCATCGAATGATACATGGTGACACGCACCGGCCAGATAGCTTGTGTCAACAGCGGCATCGTACACAGGGCGCCCAGGCATGTCAGGGACACACACACACACACACACACACACACACACACACACACACACACACACACACGGCTGCCTGTGTGACGTGCGCATGTGCTTCAGAACATCGCCGACTGACTGTTAATGTCCAACGGAAAAGCCGCCCTGTAATAGGTACGACTCGTACTACCCGCTCATATGCAGGGTGAGTCGCCTAAGACGCTACACATTTCGATAATCGATCAAAATATTCTAACATTGTTTCCGGAAAATGATAGGCTGCAGAAGATTACATGGTTGATACATCTCACTCTTCCAGCAAACCAGCTGTTGGTGCAAATATCTATTTCTACACTCCTGGAAATTGAAATAAGAACACCGTGAATTCATTGTCCCAGGAAGGGGAAACTTTATTGACACATTCCTGGGGTCAGATACATCACATGATCACACTGACAGAACCACAGGCACATAGACACAGGCAACAGAGCATGCACAATGTCGGCACTAGTACAGTGTATATCCACCTTTCGCAGCAATGCAGGCTGCTATTCTCCCATGGAGACGATCGTAGAGATGCTGGATGTAGTCCTGTGGAACGGCTTGCCATGCCATTTCCACCTGGCGCCTCAGTTGGACCAGCGTTCGTGCTGGACGTGCAGACCGCGTGAGACGACGCTTCATCCAGTCCCAAACATGCTCAATGGGGGACAGATCCGGAGATCTTGCTGGCCAGGGTAGTTGACTTACACCTTCTAGAGCACGTTGGGTGGCACGGGATACATGCGGACGTGCATTGTCCTGTTGGAACAGCAAGTTCCCTTGCCGGTCTAGGAATGGTAGAACGATGGGTTCGATGACGGTTTGGATGTACCGTGCACTATTCAGTGTCCCCTCGACGATCACCAGTGGTGTACGGCCAGTGTAGGAGATCGCTCCCCACACCATGATGCCGGGTGTTGGCCCTGTGTGCCTCGGTCGTATGCAGTCCTGATTGTGGCGCTCACCTGCACGGCGCCAAACACGCATACGACCATCATTGGCACCAAGGCTGAAGCGACTCTCAGCGCTGAAGACGACACGTCTCCATTCGTCCCTCCATTCACGCCTGTCGCGACACCACTGGAGGCGGGCTGCACGATGTTGGGGCGTGAGCGGAAGACGGCCTAACGGTGTGCGGGACCGTAGCCCAGCTTCATGGAGACGGTTGCGAATGGTCCTCGCCGATACCCCAGGAGCAACAGTGTCCCTAATTTGCTGGGAAGTGGCGGTGCGGACCCCTACGGCACTGCGTAGGATCCTACGGTCTTGGCGTGCATCCGTGCGTCGCTGCGGTCCGGTCCCAGGTCGACGGGCACGTGCACCTTCCGCCGACCACTGGCGACAACATCGATGTACTGTGGAGACCTCACGCCCCACGTGTTGAGCAATTCGGCGGTACGTCCACCCGGCCTCCCGCATGCCCACTATATGCCCTCGCTCAAAGTCCGTCAACTGCACATACGGTTCACGTCCACGCTGTCGCGGCATGCTACCAGTGTTAAAGACTGCGATGGAGCTCCGTATGCCACGGCAAACTGGCTGACACTGACGGCGGCGGTGCACAAATGCTGCGCAGCTAGCGCCATTCGACGGCCAACACCGCGGTTCCTGGTGTGTCCGCTGTGCCATGCATGTGATCATTGCTTGTACAGCCCTCTCGCAGTGTCCGGAGCAAGTATGGTGGGTCTGACACACCGGTGTCAATGTGTTCTTTTTTCCATTTCCAGGAGTGTATTTAGTGTTGACGCCCCGCTTAGAAATGGATTTATTGTGAGTGATGCGCAATTTTCTTTTACGAGTCCTAAGTTTTAATCTGATGACGGCAGTAGCTGGAGCGTTGAAATAAATGAAAACGCATTGGTGTAGATGACATCATTCGTAAAGATTGATAATGGTATTAGACTCAATTTACTGCCTTTACTAATAAACAGATTTTTAAAAAATAGCATTCGAAAGATCTTAAATCGTACACAGTGAAAAACTTATTAACGTTGGCGTCATGTCATCAGTCATTAAATTTTCCTCTTTGTTATGACCGTTTCAGCGTAGAAATTTCCTATGTGACTAAAATATCTGTAGCAAGGAAATTTTACATTTTCACTCTTTGGATTTACCATTGTCTTTCTCTCTATGGAGACGCCCATTACATAATTTCAAAACTGAAAGAATTGCGATCCATTTTACCACACCAAATGCCTCCAACAATCAGCTACTGCACAGTTTGTATTGACTGGTCTACTGAAGAAATACAGCTATATGTGCAGCAGTGAGCAATGGTCTTCTTTGTTTTATACAATTCTAAATATGGACTGCATAGAGGGCCCTTAGCATTGTTCGCACTGAGACTGAACTGTACCTGCATTAACTTGCACCGGGAATTCCTGTTGGATTTGAAAGCGACTGTTACTGACAAACAGTCACCGTCGTATCTGGTTCCTGTGGGTTAGGATACTTTTTCATAATATAGTCGCTGTATTGCGAACTCTTAGCATCAGCTGTGTTAGGCATAGCTATGCTGCTCATTTGAGAATTTGTGCCGGATCGGGACTCAAAACCTGGATTTCCTGCTTATTCCAAGCGGTCGCCTTGCCACTTCGGCTACCCGTGCACGCTCCCCAGACCGACCCGAACTTCCGTATGTCACGCTATCTACAACCGTAAGTCGTAGTGCGGGAAAACGAAGCTGCCACGTTGCTAGCACTAAGGGATGAATAGATTACACTATGGCATAAGGATGGAAACAGCTTGACACATGCAAGTTTGGGACGGTCTGTGGAGAGTGCTTGGGTAGCCTAAGTGGTAAGGCGACCACTCGTGGTAAGAGGAAGATTGGCGTTCCAGTGTTGGTGCAGCACAAATTTTCATCTTTCACCGATTCATAATAAGGCTATGCCTAATACATGTAAAAAAATTCGCTATTCGGCGAATACTTACCGAAATTACAAGGTGCTTCAAATAGAAACAGCCGACTTAAAAAAAATCGTAACTATTATGTTATTTAAGACATTTGCCTGAACAACGTACTGTTGGAAAGAGCAAACTCTAGAGTACTACATGGTCCCTGCTAGACAGCATATTGGCACTGGAAGTGCGGGAATTTTTAAATAAAGGATTACTGAACGTTGGATCGGTCGCATTAGACCAAATGATTCAGTCTTACATTACTGGCCTCCGAGGTCACCGGACCTCACTGTATGTGATTATTTCTTGTGGGGGGGTTTGTACTTTAAAAGACTGTTTATATGTCTCCAACAACAATGAATGAACTGAGACATTGCATAACAGCAGTTGTGGAAACTGTGCTCTCTGCGCTAACAATCTGAATACCGCACTGACACGTGTCGTGCATCGCAAGGGGGCGTACTGAACACCTATGAAAAAGTATTAAAAAGTTTCCAGTTCATCAAAAAACAATTTATTGTATATGTTTATTAGTTCACACTGTATTTCGGCAGCTGTAAGATCGGCAAGTAAACTAAGGCTTAGGATACTTTCACGACCACCGTTCTTAACATCTAGTTACGTGGCTGCGAGCGGTGTACTCTTCTTTGCAGGCACCTTAGACAGTCAGCGTTGTTGTTACGAACAAATCAGGAAACTTCATTCACGGTGTAGGAATGGGCACATATAAACACGATACTTCCTTTCTGACATTCTGTCACGTCTCCAAGTCGACCCATCTTATCGCCCAGACATCACAGAACTGACATCACAGAATTGACTGACTGACTGACTGACATGGCTTATGTCAGTCATGTACGGCCTGGTACCGGCCCTGCATCTACAGCCGTTTTAAAGCGACCACTGTTGTCCGGCGAGCTTATTTGAAGCGTGTCCACTGTAGGAATCAAAATGTTTGTGGCGTGTTCCTCGTATGTAGCCGAAAAATGCCGCTGCAGGGTGTTACAGTCGCAAAATCATTTAATAATCACGTCCCGTGCTGTCTGTCCTAAGCGTTTACCAACGACGGCACAAACTAAGGCCATGTTAGCACTGCAGTACCGTCTGAGGACGGCTCAACACACTACTGCTGTTTTTCGCTGAACGGATGTATTGCTCTAGAAAGCTAACCGTACACCAGACCGTAGCTGTAACTAACTCTGCCACATGACTGGGTCCAGCCACGCTCTAGTGAAACCAGCGCGTGACATCTGCAGTGCAAGTATGGAAAGGGGTCGCGGATAGGCAGCCGAGTCATCTCGCTGAAGAGCGAACAAATGAGTAAGACTGACTTGCAATTTACGACATGAGGAGGGTACTGATGAAGTATCTACCCCGAAGAAAGGGCAAATTACACGCATTAAATAAATCACTGATTATGTGGGTTAATGTTTTATTAGGCAGCTATTCAAGAGGTACTATGAACAATAAAAGCAAAACCAACTTTGCGAAAATTACACAACTTTCATCGTACAGGACTTCTCTTCGATGGTAACAGCAGAGAAACTCAATTTTTTTCATTTTTCCTTCCAATCTATGGGTTTTGGTTTTAAAACGTGTCAATAAACGAGTCATGTAGCGCGAATACAGTTTACGGAAATGCAAGCTACATTAGGCTTTTGCGAAAAATTGAAGCTAAACGAAAGTACCCGTCAACATTTAATAGTGGTAAGCAGGGTCGTTAGCTTATAGTGGTGAAGCTTGTGACGGCACCCCAATTGCAAGAATTCCCGAATGTACACTTCTACGACCAGCCGTCCCCGTAAACACGGTACTGCACCTTGGGCAAGTGTTCAGTTCGCTTTTCCGGGTAACATCTTTTCGTTTCGTTCGTAAAGGCTGCCACAGCTGTAAGTCTATCAACTTTAATTCCATCAGCGACTGTAGATTAATTAAGGAACGATAGGAACACAGCAAATCAGTTGCAAACCCACTGTATTTATTCCTGCATATCTGGATTTCCCCTATAAAGAGCCATCTTGAGTGCTAAAATTCAAGGAAATTACGGAATTAGAATTGATTAACATAAAACAGTAAGTAAAACATCACGTTATCCAATAGTACTGCTTCAGTCTAGTCAACATACCATCCGACATTCGAGTTAATTATCATCCAACACACTCGCAGCACTCAAGTAAAAAACTTAAATTTTTAGCCTTAGTGCCTGGATACAGGACAATTTGTTCTATACGGCATACGTTACGTAAGTGTGACATTGATTCGTTTCTACTTCCAGGAACATTCCGACTGATGACTCGGCTACATTTCTCGCATTTGGTGTAACTATGCAGCAGTACACTTGTGCGCAACGTGCCCTAATCGTGAAAACGTTTTATCAGAATGGAGAACGTTACGCAGCAAGTGTCAGGCGACTTCGGGCGATTCTATGGCGTAATGAGGCATCGAATCAATCAACAGTTCGAATAGTTGTGAAAAAGTTCTTTGAGGCGGGTTAATCGGTAAACCCAAGTCCTTGGCGTCGTCGTTCTGCCCCAAGTAAGCAGAAAATTGCGGTGGTTCGTGACAGTGTGGCTGTTAGCCCAATGAAATCAATTCGTCACCGTTTCCAACAATTGAACTTGTCCGTTCTTCAGTAAGGAGAATTCTCCGGTATGCTTTCCATTACTACCCTAATAAAATTCAGTTGACGCAGCGGCTGAAAGTGACGGATCACCAGAAGAGGCGAGTTTGTACACTGGATTCTGAGAGAACAACAACTTTGATTTTGTTTGCAATTTCAGTGATCAAGCACACTTCCACTTAAAAGGTTTTGTGAACAATGGTAATTCTGCCGTATCTGGAGGGTCTAAAAATCCTTACGTGGAACAAGAACCTGAAAGGCATCCACAATTCCGTGAGAATTTGGTGCGGCTTTTGATCGGGGAACATAATTTTTAAGATTAGACAGAAGAAGCGATGACCGATGACAGGCAATGGAGACCGATACTGTACGAGAAGGGCGTTTTGTGGCCTCATTTGGATGGAATGGATATTAAAGAGTTGTGGTTTCAGCAGGATGGTACCACCCGCCGTACTTCCCGCGAAACAATTCAGTTGCTGCATGAGCGGTTCCCGGATCGCCTCATTTCGCTCAATGCTGATCAACAATGGCCACCAATGTCCTGCGACATAGCTCCTTACGATCTTTTTCTTTGAGGTCATCTTCAGTCAATGGTGTGTGGCAATAAACCCCGAAATTTCCTAGATTTGAAAGAGGAAAAATCGACGCACTGTCAGCGAAATGGATGTGGAAACTTTACGTGCAGTCATAGTGAACTTCACGGACAGAGTTCTTGCATACCAGCGCAGCAGGGAACATCGTACACCTCACATTTTTCATGCATGAAATGGGAAGATTAGATGAACATGTTTATGTATTTTGTTTGTGTGTTTTGTAAAAATAGACTTTAATATACCAACACCGGCGCTCCTTTTGAACCATCATGTATTATTTACATCGTAAGTGAAATTTCTTAAATTTCCGTGCCTTTATTTTTGATACACTATATCTAATAATTTTATTTTTATTATTTCTGTCAGTATTTTTTTTCTCTAGGTACACGTGCATACGAGGTGGAATCCAAAATTTTCAGGACTGGTGCTGCCTTCTGGAAAGTAGGAGTAGTAGATCTTTGCACCGCTACGTGGCGAGACCTGCATATCTGATGAGTCAGTGTGTGGAGTGGCATTTAGCTGGGAGGACGTGTTGCGTGTCCACAGTGATTTCCGTAATACTCTGTGTTTGGTGTGTGGCGATTTACGATGGATCCGCGAACAGAACAGCGCGTGTGTATCAAATTCTGTGCGAATCTCGGGAAAAGTGCTACGGAGACTCTTGCAATAATTCAACAAGTGTTTAGGGGACAGAGCATGAGCCGCACGCGTGTGTGAGTGGCTTGCACGATTCAGGGCCGGCCGTACAGACGTCAAAAAAATGGTTCAAATGGCTCTGAGCACTATGGGACTTAACATCTATGGTCATCAGTCCCCTAGAACTTAGAACTACTTAAACCTAACTAACCTAAGGACAGCACACAACACCCAGCCATCACGAGGCAGAGAAAATCCCTGACCCCGCCGGGAATCGAACCCGGAAACCCGGGCGTGGGAAGCGAGAACGGTACCGCACGACCACGAGATGCGGGCGTACAGACGTCGAAGATGATGCTCTCCCTGGAAGGCCCGTTAGCCGCACAACGCCAGAAATTGTTGCCAAACTTCAACAATTGATTCGTGCGGATCGACGTCGAACCATTCATTCAAGACCTTGCGGATGAAGTGGGACATGTCAACGAATGTTGACTGATGAACTGGGCATGCATCGTGTCGCCGCAAAATTTGTGCAAATGACCTTGACTGCCGATCAGAAGGCATGTTGAAGTGCGCACGGACCTTCGTCAGACCGCACTTGATGATCCAACCTTCTTGTCACGGGTGAGAGCCGGCTCTACGGTTATGACCCAGAGACAAAGCGACTATCGACCCAGTGGAAGAGCCCGGGCTCTCCAAGACCCAAAAAAGCGAGACAGGTGAAAAGCAAAGTTAAGAGCATGATCACAGTTTTCTTTGTTACCAAGGGAATTGTGCACAAATAATTCGTCCCACCCAACCAAACAGTGAATTCCGCATACTACTGTGATATTTTGCGATGGCTCCGTGAAGACGTCCGGCCCGAACTTCGGCGTCAAGGGAACTGGCCGCTGTATCACGACAACGCGCCCTGTTACATGTCCTTGCTCACCAGGACCTTTTTGGCAAAAAACAATATGACTGTTGCACCCCACCCACCGTACTCGCCAGATTTGGCAACTTGCGACTTCGCGCTATTCCCAAAACTGAAACTCAAGTTGAAAGGCCGTCGGTTCGACACTCTAGAGAGGATTCAAGAAGCATTGCTGGCGGTGATAAACACCCTCAAAGAACAAGAGTTCCAGGAAACGTTTGACCAGAGGCAGAAGCGCTAGGCCCGGTGTATACGTGCGGATGGGAAGTACTTCGAGGGTAATAGTGACCATTAGTCCAAAGGTGTCCGCCCCCGGTAGCTGAATGGAGCCGGCACGGTAACTCAGCGTGTTCGGTCAGAGTGTTAGCTGCCCTCTGTAATAATAATAATAATAATAATAATAATAATAATAATAAAAGAAAACCTGAGTTAATGGACGAACAACGAACTGAAACGGGTGTCTTGCGACGTCCGCCCCGAGCAGATAAAACGAACAAAATGAGATAAAAAGGGGGGGGGGGGGGGGGGCAGCGCGACGGACTGTCAATCCTAAGGTCCCGCGTTCGATCCCGGCTGGGTCGGAGATTTTCTCCGCTCAGGGACTAGGTGGTGACCTAATCATCATCATTTCATCCCCATTGACGCGCAAGTCGCCGAAGTGGCGTCAAATCGAAAGACTTTCACCAGGCGAGCGGTCTAACCGACGGGAGGCCCTCGTCACACGACACTTTATCTAGTCCAAAGGTTTTCAACAGACGGCAGCACCAGTCCCGAAAATTTTGGATAGCACCTCGTAGACCAATGAAACTTACTCTGTACTCAGTTTTATAGCTCTGGATAGTGTCCCGCTTTATATGCACTAAAAAATTTTAAAGTTATCAAGAACAAGACCATTTTAAAGCAAAACTAAGTATATTATATGTGAACATGCCGCCATTTTCAAACGTATGGCACATAGTTCTACGTAAATACGTTTCCGTTAAATTACGTTCACACAAACGGGTTCCCCTGTAATGGTGGCAATGTACCACATGCTTTTTTTTATACAGCCAAGCAATCGATAACGATTTAAAAAGCCGGAACTGGTTTGGAAGGAAGTAGTCTAAATACATACAGCCTAAGTGGAAAATTACCGCACTCATTCCCTTTTTGTTTTTGTAATGCAAATAAGCGGCGCTTGGAGCGTTTCGAAGCGCCCCCTTCCGCACAAACAGCGCCCTCGGCAGTACAGGGGAAGGCCTGCCCCTAGCCACGCGCCGCAGCGTGTAATGAGGGGTACGTGTGTGCACGGTGTGGAGTGCTGTCCGCCGCGGCCACGCGCCATACCCGGCGCTCTGTGCAGCCTGCAGCGTCCTTGGCGTGCCCGCTGACTGAAGGCCTGGTCAGCTGCTGACTGCTGACTCACCCGCTGCAGCCCGTCCTGGAAGGAGGAAGCGGGACCTCAGCCGCCCATACAGGGGCCAGCGGCCGCCTCCAAACACAGGCAGTGTGCTGCACCGCGCCTGCCACCTGCATAGCGGAGCCTAGCCGTCGGCACACGGGCCGTGCATCCGAACGTTGAACGTTGAGTGTGCCGAGTTTCTGACGTCATAGCGTGGAATAGCACGCTCGGGAGTCTTTCCGAACGTGCAGAGCAATATCTGATATGTCAGATATTCTGAGCGTGCGTCTGAGCGTTGACAAATGAGATGGTACAACGCCACCTACGTCACAAGCACGCCATGTCCCTTCAGTACAGAGTTGTGAGGCGCCATATTGGCATTCATTTAAAGCCTATATGTATATAAGCTTGTTTCTGAGCACCAGTAAATTGAGAATCACTGGAAAACCCGTTGTTTACTGTGTGATTCGTTCCAATAAAATAATCAGAAACATCATATTCGTGGCAAAAGAATTACTGTAACTTGCGTATTATGAGAGTAGGCTATTTGAAAGCAGCGACACACTGAAGATCCACCCAAAACGTATTGTTCTTGGTACAATTTGTTGTTATTAAATTTAAATTAGTAACATATCTACGTTTAAGGTTTTCGGCAACGGGTAACATAATATGATTAGTTTTGTAGGGTGTGATGTTGGTTTAGCGTAATGAGTAGCGTCACTGTCCTATGAAGAGTTGTTTTTTGGGGCAGTGGTTCGCGTCTTGACCCAATTTTTTCCCCCCTAACATTCGCGTTTTTATTAGGTTCTGATACCTTATTATTAGTTTAATATAAGCACACACTATAATATCTGACGTTATGTAAATATAAGTTCACCTTTTTTTTGAGGGGGTGACTGTTCAATTGGCTTTATCTACAGGACAGCTTGCGCTACTTGTTTGAAGATATTTTGCTCCTTTTTCTTTTACGCTTCGTAATTCACGTGTTGCAAGATTCTGCTACTGCGTAGAAACAGTGATCAAGTAAGACTGACGTTGGGGTTTTACTAAAATGGGGAATGGTGAAATAATGTTTATTATTCCAAATTTGTAATGCACTGTTTGTAATGTCCTTATTGATTGGACATGGTACTTTCCTTTTCGTGGACGATGGAGGAAATGTGCGTTTTAATAGAGCTAGCGTCGGAATTTTACGCACGCAGGTTGAGCAAACAGTGTGATTATGAACTAGAAGCATCCCTCAACTGCCGCTGGAGTGCGTTGCGATCGCGTGTACCACGTTGGGGCCCACGTACCGTATGCACAAGTCGCATCGTTCCTGAGCGTTCAGCAGCACGTTGAACTTGGCACGCTCAACGTTAACGTTCGACAGCACAGTCCGTGTGCCGACGGCTTAACCGAACGGCACCAGCTCAGTGAGTGAGGAGTGTTCGAGGTGTGTGCAGCTTCGCTGTGCAGCCCTTCAACGCGTTGGCTGTAATGCCGCCGAAAGCCAGGCAAAGCTGCTAAGAAGTTTCCGTCGAACATCGACAATATCCTACCACTGAGCACGCCGATCCCGTGGACACCATCGGTGAAATATCTTCGAGTTACGTTGGACCAACGACTACTTTGGAAGCATCGCGTCGACGACATCCACAAGGCGACAACCTACATCCTGGGTGCCCTTGTCCGCTCATCAATGAACATCGGCTCTCTCCATTGAATGTGGGCTCCACAACAAGCCCTTCAAAGGATATACCACGTCCCGAAGAACATCACTGCAGACTACCATCATGCCGCAGTAGAATGAAAACTCGTGCTTAGCAGGTTCAAGGAAAACACAAAGAATAAATGGTGATTCAAGAAGAAAGAACACATTTTAACTGTTTAGCACCTACTTATTATGAAAGACAAACACATTACCCATGTTACTGGATAGTGGAAGGTTCAAAGTTTTATTTTCGGTCAGACACTTTTCAATCTATCCGAGGCATGTCCGATAGGGTTCATGTCTGGAGAACATGGTCACTCTAGTCGAGCGATGTCGTTATCCTCATGGAAGTCATTCACAAGATGTGCACGATGGACGCGCGAATTGTCCACGAAGACTAATGCCTAGCCTATACGCTGCCGATATGGTTGCACTATCGGTCGGAGGATGGCATTCACGTAAAGTGCAGCCGTTATGGCGCCTTGCATTACCACCAGCGGCGTACGTCGGCCCCACGTACTGCCACCCCAAAATAGCAGGAAACCTCCACCTTCCTGCACTCGCTGAACGGTGTGTCTAAGGCGTTCAGCCTGACCGGGTTGCCTCCAAACACGTCTCCGACGATTGATTGGTCGAAGGCATATGCGACACTCACCAGTGAAGAGCACGTGAAGCCAATCCTGAGCGGTCCGTTCAGGATGTTGTTGGGCCCATCTGTACCGCGATGCATGGTGTCGTAGTTGGTCCTCGCCATGGACGTCGGGGGTGAAGTTGCGCACCATGCAGCCTATTGCGCGCATGCTTGAGTCGTAATACGATGTACTGCGGCTGCACGAAAAGCATTTTTCAACATGGTGGCGTTGCCGTCAGGGTTTCTCCACTGCAGTAATAGCCCTTGGGCGACCTGAACGAGACCTGTCATCGACAGTTCCTCTCTCTCTCTCTCTCTCTCTCTCTCTCTCTCTCTCTCTGCATCTCTTCCATGTCCGAACAACATAGCTTTGGTTCACTCCGAGACGCCTGGACACTTCCCTTGTTGAGAGCCCTTCCTGGCACAAAGTAACAATGCGGACGCGATCGAATCGCGGTATTGACCGTCTAGGCATGGTTGAACTACTGACAACACGAGCCGTGTACCTCCTTCCTGGTGGAATGACCGGAACTGATCGGCTGTCGGATCCGCTCCGTGTAATAGGCACCGCTCATGCATGGATGTTTGCATCCTTGGGCACGTTTAGTGACCTCTCTGAACAGTCAAAAGAACTGTGTCTGTGATACAATACCCACAATCAACATCTTAGGAGTTTTGTGAACCGGGGAGTTGCAATACTTTTCTATGTGTGTATTTGTTCAACTGCAGAAGTTGTTCACACTACCTCGTACAGCTTACAACGATATTTCGTTTCAGAAAATTGCAGTGGTACCAAACACAAACTTCCTGATTTCGCCATGTTACCTGATCAAACGTCAGGCTTCAGTTTAAAACGAGCCTTTGCCAGAAGAGTAATATATGTCTGGGTGTATTTGACTGTGGTATCGAGTTCAGTTTATGTCATAGTAGTATTTTTGTCATTTGACGAATGTACTGCTGTGTATAACATGATACCTTCTCCAGCTATCTGTACATGTCGACACATCAATAGAACATGCACTGATTTTTATAGTGATTAGTATGATTCACTTTTAGTTGGCAATACAACAGCTAACAACATTAAAATATAAATTGCTCAAGTTCTTACCGATCACTGTAATGTTCATTGCTGCCACTGAATTATTCTGCCCCGTGAATAGTAAACACACAGTCGCACCACTGTCACCTCCCCGAAATATCGCCGCACCGAGCGTACGAACTCACGTGACAGACCACGCAAAACGTAAGCAGATCAAACATACTTTTCTGCTCATTTCGGCTGTAGATTCAGACATTATGCAGCACAAAATAAATTCGCCATGCAGAGAAACAATGCACGCAACGAAAACGGATCACAACTGTTCAGGTTGGCAGCCTCAAACGTCTTCTGCAACTAACTAGTAACTACCACCTGCAGTAAAAGACAGATTTGACTATGGTGGACAGAAGAGACCAATAGAAAGCATTAACAAATGTGTTATCTGATTGGTTGTTTTTATGCTAGTAGCCCTATAAACAACTAGACGCGAGGGAGGGAGGCCGAGAGGGAGAGGGAGAGGGAGGGAGGCCGAGAGGGAGAGGGAGAGGGAGGGAGGCCGAGAGGGAGAGGGAGAGGGAGGGAGGCCGAGAGGGAGAGGGAGAGGGAGGGAGGCCGAGAGGGAGAGGGAGAGGGAGGGAGGCCGAGAGGGAGAGGGAGAGGGAGGGAGGCCGAGAGGGAGAGGGAGGGAGGCCGAGAGGGAGAGGGAGGGAGGCCGAGAGGGAGAGGGAGAGGGAGAGAGGCCGAGAGGGAGAGGGAGAGAGGCCGAGAGGGAGAGGGAGAGAGGCCGAGAGGGAGAGGGAGAGAGGCCGAGAGGGAGAGGGAGAGAGGCCGAGAGGGAGAGGGAGAGAGGCCGAGAGGGAGAGGGAGAGAGGCCGAGAGGGAGAGGGAGAGAGGCCGAGAGGGAGAGGTTGGTTGGTTGGTTTGGGGAAGGAGACCAGACAGCGCGGTCATCGGTCTCATCGGATTAGGGAAGGATGGGGAAGGAAGTCGGCCGTGCCCTTTCAGAGGGACCGTCCCGGCATTTGCCTGGAGTGATTTAGGGAAACCACGGAAAACCTAAATCAGGATGGCCGGACGCGGGATTGAACCGTCGTCCTCCCGAATGCGAGTCCAGTGTCGAGAGGGAGAGGGAGGGAGGCCGAGAGGGAGAGGGAGGGAGGCCGAGAGGGAGAGGAGGAGGAGGAGGAGGATATTAGTGTTTAACGTCCCGTCGACAACGAGGTCATTAGAGACGGAGCGCAAGCTCGGGTGAGTGAAGGATGGGGAAGGAAATCGGCCGTGCCCTTTCAAAGGAACCATCCCGGCATTTGCCTGAAGCGATTTAGGGAAATCACGGAAAACCTAAATCAGGATGGCCGGAGACGGGATTGAACCGTCGTCCTCCCGAATGCGAGTCCAGTGTGCTAACCACTGCGCCACCTCGCTCGGTACGAGAGGGAGAGGGAGGGAGGCCGAGAGGGAGAGGGAGGGAGGCCGAGAGGGAGAGGGAGGGAGGCCGAGAGGGAGAGGGAGGGAGGCCGAGAGGGAGAGGGAGGGAGGCCGAGAGGGAGAGGGAGGGAGGCCGAGAGGGAGAGGGAGGGAGGCCGAGAGGGAGAGGGAGGGAGGCCGAGAGGGAGAGGGAGGGAGGCCGAGAGGGAGAGGGAGGGAGGCCGAGAGGGAGAGGGAGGGAGGCCGAGAGGGAGAGGGAGGGAGGCCGAGAGGGAGAGGGAGGGAGGCCGAGAGGGAGAGGGAGGGAGGCCGAGAGGGAGAGGGAGGGAGGCCGAGAGGGAGAGGGAGGGAGGCCGAGAGGGAGAGGGAGGGAGGCCGAGAGGGAGAGGGAGGGAGGCCGAGAGGGAGAGGGAGGGAGGCCGAGAGGGAGAGGGAGGGAGGCCGAGAGGGAGAGGGAGGGAGGCCGAGAGGGAGAGGGAGGGAGGCCGAGAGGGAGAGGGAGGGAGGCCGAGAGGGAGAGGGAGGGAGGCCGAGAGGGAGAGGGAGGGAGGCCGAGAGGGAGACGCCATGTTTCTTCAGGTATGCCATAATCAGCTGAAGCTACTGTGACTGAACTGTCATCCCATCTTACGCAGTATTTGAACATTTAATAAGTGGCGCGCCAGAGTTTGTAATTTGATTTGAGACATTATCGCTTCTGCTGGTTATTGTGTACCACGGACACGAGGCAGTCAGCGCGTGTCGGGATCCGCTGAGCACCTGCACAGTGCCTCAGCAGAATGTACATCGCGTTATGCGGACTGAGGCGATGTTTCTACTAATGCTTTGTTGCAATGTGGTACGAATATTGACATACAATGAATTAGGAGAGGCGCTTACACCGCTCATTGATTATTACATCCATAAGGATACCAAATTGCGACGATATTTTGTCGTTCCGTTTCATCTGCTGTTACAAATATCCCCAAATATGTTCTACAGGACTGAAATCGGGTAACTTGGCGGGTCAGTCGAGGTGCCATTAGGTGCCCGAGTATTCATCAAAGAAGTGATGTGTGTGTGTGTGTGTGTGTGTGTGTGTGTGTGTGTGTGTGTGGGCGGGCGCGCGCGCGCGCCACTTATAGAACTGTCATCATCTAGGAAGACACGGGTGAACACAGCATACTCATCACGAAATTTTAGAAGAAAGGACAAAACTTTTCACCGAGAATGTTCAAATATAGAGCCTGCTTCAGGTTCACGATAACAGATTGAATGAGGACATGAACACCCACAAAACAACATAGAACCACATCCAAGCTGATATACATCCTCCACACACTGGGAGCCTCATTGGTCTATCCAGGCACTCACCGGCTAGCATCATTTGCTACGTCGGACCAAACTAAAGGCTTTCAGACAGTTACTGTCCAATTTCTGTTTCATCTGGCCCACAGAAAACGTGCAGCTTCATGTGCAAATGGGAGTAACGGTCTCTTGCGATGAACTCTACCCCAAATGTCCATTACAATGTTTGCCCGGAAGTTGGTTGAGGTGGACCTGCTTCCGTGAAAGCACCAATGCCTGTCGGGTTTAAAACATTTGTCAATGGCTCTTGTCTCCAGTCCCAGACGGTAATCATCTTTTTATGACCACTGTTCTTAGTCCGTGTTACATGGCTGTGAGGGCTACACCATTCCTAGCACACACTTTCGACATTCTGTGGTGATACACCATGTAATTTGATACCATCGCTCAACGTGTAGCCACGGGCACAGCTCTGTCGCTGTCTTCATGGCGACCAATGTTATTATGCTGATTCCACGTCGCCTGCTGATTCCATGTCGCCTACTGACACACACACACACACACACACACACACACACACACACACACACACACACACCACTTAACTTCACTGGCCAAATTAGGCGCAGGTAGGCCACTTGATCGCCTGTACCAGCGCTCCAAAGCGACCAGTGTGCTCTTTTAAGAAGATTACTAGCATTTCGTTCAATGGAGGTGTAACACCTATTTTGTATCTCCTACCGATATTTCGATGTCAATTTGTAGTACTGCTTATGTATAATGTTGTATCTGTCATGGAAATTCTTCGAATATATATACATGTTTTAGGTAGTGTACTTTTCAACGATGTCCTTTAAATTATGCTTGTGAATTTTAACTACTGAAATGATTGTTATACAATGTACTGTAAATGACTGGTCCATAGTCAGGGAACGTAGGGTTTAATGTAAAAGATGTGGGTAAGCCCCCCAGCTATGGAAGTAGCCTGGCGGAATGGAAAAGGTGTAGTTGGCGCGCAAGGTGCACTTCGTCCTTTGCTGATGGGTAAGGGGTGTGGGCTGCGCAGTGCTGTTGTTAACACCTCGCTAGCAGTAGCCGATCATTGTGGCTCATATTCCTGGAGTTTTGAGACCAGAAAAGCTTAAGGGCAGTATTTATGGGCCTCGGATGCTGCATTTGGTGATACCATCAGCATGGCATGGTTTTTGGCCCTATAAAAATATCATTCCGATGCAAAGATATGTAAAAGGGCGAGGCCAATAGTATTGCAATGATTGCATCGCCGCCCCGCTAACAGCCACTGCAAATTGCGCCACCAGTGTCACCAGCCTTCCACTAAGTTGTTTATATTTGGCACTCTGTAAATGGACCAGGTATTTGTGAGAATTGGTTGATTTTAATAATAATCGTGGTGTTGTTAAGGACTATCTTACACCCGTGATTATCCCAAATCACAAAACTTGACAGGAACCCTATCCTAGAAAATTTAATTCCGAGTGTCTTAATTTATTACGAGAAAGTGGTTGAACTTTAAATTAATGTTGTGTTGTCATTTGCACAGCCAATTCTAATTTGGAGTAGGTGAAAAAACTGCTTATGAAAGCACATTTGTTATTTAAAGAGTTATAAATTTTGAGCTTTACTTAATTGATAATTAATGATAAAAATACTTACCATTTCTCATACATACTGGTTTAGTTTTGTTAATAAGCATGTTTATTCTAACCATGGAAGTTTAAGGGCCCTCATGTACTAGGCTAGCTAGTTATTGAAGCACTGCAAAGGCTCCTTCAGAGCCAGTGTAGTTAGATTTGCATTCTGTCCAGTTGCTTCAAACCGCAAGTTGGTTAATGCACAGGCATAGAGACCCTGTACTAAGCAATGAAGTTATGGATTATGATCATTAGCAGACTCGCATGGTTTAAATTCAGAATCATTTCAAGGTTTTCCCTGTTCAGTATTGCTACTAGTTTCTGTGTGTCGGTAATTGGTTTTATGAACTGTTACACCTAGTTCGTTTAAGGTACGTGTTGTTGAAAGGCATATGTTACTGTTTACTATCTCATTGGCCATTTGTTTGTTAGTAGCACATTTATCAGCAAGGTTAGGTTACTGTGTCGTAGTTTGAACAGATATAAGGGAACAGTTTAGTGCGTTTGTCAAGGAAGATTAGGTTAGCCTTAACACTACCTTCTGCTTTATCATTTTCCTTGCCACAAGAATGCCTAATTAGGCTGGCGACCGGTTTTAATATGAAATGTCACAATTTGCTTTTGTGCTTTGAGAACGACTATTCGTGACCCACCTGTTTACTGTTCGTTATACACTGCTGGAGTGCCTAGGAAACGAATCCCAGTTTGTTGTTCTGTTTCCATTAGGTATCTCACGGTCACAACTTTCAAAAAATTCATCGCAGAGGTATAAACTTAGCATCGATTGCCGTATAAGGTGGTCGGTAGTACAGTTGCAAGTGGGTGCCAAAAATGAATGATCCGTGTTTGCTATTTTTAAACATATTTTCTAATACAGTCAGCCATCACAAACTACACTACGACAGCTTTCAGATGTGCTTTGCAACCACTTCAAATCAAACTTTAAGCACTAACGACAACGTGACGGTTGTTGATTAAGAGAAAATGTAAAGTATGAGCTCTGAACGTCTGCAGGAAGTCGTAAACTGAATCCACGTTCTGTATCATTGCGATACTATGGTGTCGTGTCGGAATTCGAGTGAGAATGAACAACTATAGATTTTACCATGATCGTAAATAAAAACACTCTAAAAGTGACATGGAATATAATAGAGGAGAAAAAGCAGTAACAACCGATCAATAGCAACTTCTGATGTAGGTTAGCTATTAAGTTGTCCGAGCCACCTGCGAATCTATCAACAAAAATGTTGAAAAATATGGCAGACTATGTAAGAGTTGAGAGTATGCTACTTTTTCAGTACAAGAACTGAATGCGGGAAAAATGTATGATGTATTGCCACGTTCGTTAATTTTTTGTAGCTATGCCAATTTCGACTCGTCTGACGTTTTGAATGACTCTTGGTGTATGACTGACAAAATGTGTTGACGCCACTGATGGGAGCCTTGCACGTGGTGAACCTTGACAAATTTGGACGCATCTTCAGGCCAAGAATCATTCCGTAGGCTACTCCACACGTCTGGCAAGTAGAAACTGGTATGGAAGAGAAATCTTATGCGAGCGTTTGGTTGCTGAACTTAATTTTTTTTAAATGCTCTCGCAGTTCCTCTCCGCCACTAACATAGCAAACATAAACAACACATGATATCATTGCAGTGCAGACGCTACAGATCAACTAGTATGCTGAATTGGAAAACTACTGAACACACAAGTGGGAGGCACTCTCTTAGAGGAGAGAAGGATATCACACAGTTTCACTGAAGTTCCTACTTCACGGTTGCGATATGGACTCAAAGGCCACGTCATTGACACTGTTTCCACGGAGGATGACGTAATGCAGGAAGTGGCCGAGGTGAAGGACCTTATCATTCGCGAAGGACAGGGGGAATTTTATTACGCGCTGGACAATTGGACGTAGCGACATCTAACGTCCGGCTAGTTTCTTGATGACTAAATCGTCGTGGGTGCCAAACTGCCTGTAGCGGCTGGCGGAGCTACTGGTAGAGGTACACGTAGGGGCCTTAGCTTGTAGCGTTTTATGTCTTAAGTTACGAATATGAAACAGTATTAAGGCCACTGCCATTTGTGCAGCAACACAAGATTGTGCCAGTCATTAACTAGAGATTAGCAGCATTTTGAGAGTTAAAATGTCCACAGAGAATGAAGTGCCAGAGACAGTTGCTCTGCGTACCATTGAACGTCCGTTTCACGTGGTTTATGAATGTTGAGCTGACGTTATTAGCAATGTCTGCGACCATTCGGGCACAGACATCTGACGATTTGACTGACTGTGAATGTATGGCAAAGAGGCGATATTTTCAAACCTGCACGGTAGGAGCTATGAAATGTGGGTGTAACCAACTTTATCGGCCGACATCAGATGGTGGTCGATGGAATTCGCACGTTTGATTTCTATCAGAGTGCACACACGGTGTCTCCTGGTTTTTCCTATAAGGGCAGAAAGACGATACTGCTACTACTACTACTACTACTACTACTACTACTACTACTACTACTACTACTAGCAATGTTGAGGCGAGATTCACAGAAGAGGCCACGAATGTGTACAACCCCAACTTCCCTGACAACGATGCGTGATTGGATACAGAGCATGCGTGGTCAGTTCAAAGCAGGGAACCTGCTTCAAGCTCCCATCTACGCTGAAAAAAAGCGCTGCACTACATTATGAGCCGTACAGAAAGCCCAGCAAAAATTATTGACCTGTACAGGTACACATGCGTGGTGCTGCAGTTATTACCCAATTTCATTCACTTTGACCTGTATTCATTTCCTTCACTGGCATTTATGTGAATCATAATGTTTTACATTCGTGTTCAAAAGCTTGAGGGAAATGTTTCGTTACTGCAACACACATTTTCATGCATCGCAGTTGAACACTAGGGACTCTGAACAAAAAATCAGTCACCTCCAGAGGGCATCGTGTAGCACCACCTCTAGCGTAATAAAAACGACAGAATTTCACTTATTGAAATTTTTAATACAGATTATAACTGCAATAATTAAGCACATCTATCAGCAGAGAAAGGAAAGGGTACTAACATAGCCGTGAACAATGGCTACCTCACGCAGCACTGTCATCAGCACTGGCTGCAGCCAAAAACATGTGACTACCGGCTGAAGCACTCCGACGTCTATCTGCTGCTAGGGGTAGCAGTTACCGAAACAACCAGTTTTCGGTTATATCGTTTTTTTACGCCAGTTTAACCTGACCGTTAACCGCTCAGAAGAACCGGTTTCTGAAAAACGAGTTTTGCGTTTTTAATCCTTTTATTTTCTATTATAAAAGCAGAAATAGAACAGAGACTGAAAATTTTTGACTCTCGGTTTGAAGATACGTAGAATCGAAATATTAAATAGGCAAATAAAAGTCCGTTCACTGTTTGTTTGCTTTTCTCGAAACGTGATAAGTGGTTGACTTATTTTTAAAAAAATCAGCACTATTCTCATATTGATTCTAATTTCTGAATCTCGGCTCAAAAGTCTTGTGTTCAGGATCACGCTACTATTTAGGCATTACGAACAGTCAGTGCTAAAGAAGGAAAACTGAAGTTGCACTATTTTTCGAGTTGATGTATCCGTTTCCAAGGGCTACGAGCACATAAAGGCGTAGAAACAGGCAGCAGATAAGCTCTTTCCTATATTTATCATTTACTATGAACGAATTGTTAAGTTTTTAATTTATAACGGTTACCATAATTTCTACTGTTTTATTATTTCATAGAAATGGAAATGCAATCTTATCCTTTAAAGCAAATGAAGCATTGTAGTTCACTACGTCACATAATAAAAATATTTCCAGACTAAGGTTGCCGCCATTCTGCAACACACCGAATGTCCGGCGACGACAGTGAAAAACTGCCGTATAGACTTTCACATCGCACGTACACACGTACCTTATACCACGATACACGGCAACAGAGACATTACTGTCTCAGTACTGCTGTATTAGTTTTTACACCATACGTTTCTTGCTTGGTTTCTGTCTGTACTGTTATTAAAAGAGCACCGACTGCTTTTTCCATTTTCTACAATAACGCAATATTTCAAACCAATACAAATTTTACGAATGAAAATTACTCCTTAAAAAACGGTTTATTTGAAAAAGAAAAATTCTAGCCCAACTGCTATGGCTAATATTTCAGTTTTTTACTGTGTTATTATTAAAAAATTAAAACGTGTTGTAACCAAACAAATATCGAAAACAGGTTTATCAGGACTAAAATACGGATACCGGTTTTTGCCGGTTCGTTATTCCCATCCCTACCTGCTATCGGTACTGTGTTTGGGAACTGACTCCCCAGTCGAAGTTAACATATTCTAGGTATATCACAGCTGATGTCACTCGTTTACGATTAGACACCGCAGATCTATCAAACTGCTGTGATGTCGGCAGTTATGTTTCATCCACTATTACAAATAATGCCAGACGTTTTGTAAGGGGACTACACGGAACAGTAGAGATGCGAAACGGTACCTGAGAGTCCATCAAATCAGGAACGTATGTATGCGACCCTATGAACACAGCTGTTATCTTGGAAGGCGGGAGTGAACACAGCACAGGTACAGCATGATGCTGTCTAAGAAAGGGCAATAGTTGCTCACCGAATGTGTTGCCATGAACAATCCGCTTCATGTCCGCGTCAATATGAAAGAGTGAGCCCAAATCATGGTACGAAAAAGATCGCCCAAAACACCAATGGACCATTTCTGGCGTGATCTAGACACTCCAGACGCTGCGGGTTAAACGCATCGCTGGGCTGTTAGTGCATTCTAGACTTCGCGTTGGATTTCCGCTAGATTTCTGTCAGTCGAGAGCTATACAGGCAACTGCATATACATTGAAGATTAGAAACCTTGCACACCTCAGGGAGCGACTGTTGACACTTGTATTCGCACTCCAGTACAGGCTTTGATTAACATCCATGAAGAACAGCAGAACCAGGAAACTGTTACCTTAAAACGTGCTGGACAATACGTCTAGCACATTATGTAGCCTTTGTGCGGTGTCAGCAGCATTTGCGCCGTTCTTTAAAAAATGCGACCTAACTCGAGAATGAAGACAGCTACGGTCAACTGAAACGCACTTCTGTTTCTTGTGTTATTCTCAGTGTGATTCGTTGCACGACCTCCTTTCCGTTTCAAAATTGCGAGTTGCATCCAAGAGTGTGGCTTCCAAAATGGTCGCCATGTTGGTAACTGCCTGAGAGGTTTTCCTCTCTGGCATCTAATATTACTATTAATTTCTATTAGTCCAACAGTTTGTTTTACGAGGGCCGTTCAACAAATAATGGAAGCAGGTTCGTTTTATTCTGGGTTCCAGTACACATTATTCCTCACTCAAATCAAATGGTTCAAATGGCTCTGAGCACTATGGGACTTAACATATATAGTCATCAGTCCCCTAGAACTTAGAACTACTTAAACGTAACTAACCTAAGGACATCACACAACACCCAGCCATCACGAGGCAGAGAAAATCCCTGACCCCGCCGGGAATCGAACCCGGGAACCCGGGCGTGGGAAGCGAGAACGCTACCGCACGACCACGATTCCTCACTCTTCTGGCTACATAACCCTATTGTTTAGTAGTATCTCCGCCCAATGCGACGGCCTTATGCCACGTTACTGTGAGTGCCTGTATGTCCGCATGGTACCACTCTACTGAGCGACGTCGCAGCCAACGTGCTGCTTCATCAATAACCTCCCCGTCATCCACGCACTGCTTCTACATCTACATCCATACTCCGCAAGCCACCTGACAGTGTGTGGCGGAGGGTAGTTTGAGTACCTCTATCGGTTCTCCCTTCTATTCCAGTCTCGTATTGCTCGTGGAAAGAAAACATTGTCGGTAGGCCTCTGTGTGGGCTCTAATCCAAACCATCGTACAATGTGCATTAGGTGAGTATGTGCCAAGCAAGATCGTAAAAGATGGAGAAGAGCCACAGTGGTACAACAATCGAGCAAAGGGAACTTCACAGCAAACATAAACATAGCCAAAGCCTTGCAGACAAACAAAAATTATGCGAAGCGAAATGTAGTGTGAGGAGGGCTATGCGAGAGGCGTTCAATGAATTCGAAAGTAAATCCTTAATTGAGCCAAACAGATTGAAGTCAGAATGTGCGAGATCCAAGCTGTAGATTGGATGAGGAGGAAGAACAGTCCAATTGAGTTTTGTGGGCTCCTCTCGGGTGGGCAGACTTGTGCGAGGCCTTGTGTTGTCAAAGAGAAGGAAAAGTTAGTTTGCATTTTTGGTGGCGACGAACACGCTGAAGCCGTTCCCTCAATTTCATCACGGTAGCACTATACACTGCAGAGTTTACTTTAAAAAAAAAAAAAAAAAAAAAAAAAAAAAAAAAAAAAAAAAAAAAAAAAAAAAAAACCTTTATTAACACAATACATTACAACTTTATAAGAATACAAAAGATAACCCACCACCTTAATAATTAGTGGGTCTATGTATTATACTACTTCTAAATACAGCAAGTTCTACTTTTTTAGTATTTCAACTGGCTAACTTATGGACAAGGTTAATCTGCTAGACTATCCTACTATTCTGTTATATTCTGCAGCGATTACAGGTGTGCCAGTTGGTATTACAAACCTACTATTGTAAGGCCTGCTCACTGAGCTAAACCCATGTGAGCGTGCCCCTGGCACTGGGCTGGCCAAGTCTGTTTTTTCGCTGCAGTCCCTATTTGTTAGTGGTGTTAGTGTTCTAAATTTACTACTACTAATAATGATATTGGTTCTAAGTCTAAGTTGAGTGCAATTGTCGTAGCCTGGTGGGTGATGCACTCGCTGTCCTGGTCCAGTAGTGCGGCGGATTCCAGTCAATGGAGACTGGCCTGCTCCGCACCCGGCGGTATGGCGAGTACATCTTGGTCTAATCCGGGTTGATATCATCTTTCTTGATTTCTTAGGAATTCTCGCAAAACCTTATGTGATACCTCGTTTGCCAATTTATTAAGGATACTAAAGGTATCGGCACGTCGTATCAGGGCATAAGTGTCGTGATCTGGTAATTGCGATCGCAGGTCATGCGCCACATCATCATATAACGGGCAGTTGTATATGATGTGTTCCGGTGTTCCATCCTGAGCGCCACAGTCACACGCTGGTGTAGCTCTTTTTCCAAACCGACATAAGTATGTCGGATATGGTCCATGTCCCGTGAGAAAGTGCAATAGTCCCCTGCTTGGCTCGAAGTAGGTCATCCCAAGTCGTTCCCTGATGTTTGGCAGCAACTGAAAGACCCTCCTGCCAGCTTCTTCGTTCTCCCAAGATATTTGCCATAACTCTTCCCCTCTTATCTTTATGGCAGGTTTGTTTCCTACCTGGACCCCTAATATTTCCCTTGTCTTATCTGTTTTACCCTTAGTCACCCAGTACCATGCGGCCTGTTCCCTTATTTTTATATCTAACGGGCATAATCCCATTAACACCAATAGAGCCCCCCCAGGTGTCGTTCTGTAGGCACCTACAGACCGCATTATCATGTTTCTTTGCACTCTTCTCACGGCCATGGCCGGCATCACCCTCGTGAGCCTGTGGGCCCAGACCCCACACGCATAACCTACTATTGATGAAAGGATGCTGTTGTGATATAATTTGATAAGAGCAGGTGGCAGGTGAAATCTTTTATGACCAATGTTGATGAGGTTGTTTAAGGTTTCTATTGCGCGTAGTGTAATGGTTTCGATATGAGATGTGTAATTCCATTTTTCATCAATTATTACTCCAAGGTATCGCGCTTCGCGACGCCGAAGAACTGGAATTCCATCAATCCTTACTGTGGGATTCCTAACTAGGCTGCCTTTTAAAAGAAGGTATGTTGACTTATTTGGTGCAACCTTCATTTTGGCTTGTTGACACCATTCAGCAAGTATGTTTATTGCCCTTTCTACTTTTGGTTCAAGTTCTTCTCGGCTACGGCCGCCGACCAACAGGAGGAGGTCGTCCGCGTAGGCTATCACGTCTAGCACGTCCTCGCAGAGTTGTAGGTTTTCTAACAATGGCTCTACATTTACGTCCCAAAAGAGTGGCCCCAGTACGGAGCCCTGGGGACACCCCTTCGTAATGGTCTTGCTTATTTTGTCGCTAGGCGATGATAACCAGACCTCCCTGTCCATGCAATAGCTCCTGAGACAGCCATAGAGGGGCCCTGGGCACTCCTTCTCACGCAGGCGGGAGAAGAGCGAGGGCCACCACAGGTTGTCAAAGGCGCCACTGATGTCCACCATGATGCCAACCACGTATTTGTGTGGGGCAGAGCCACAGACCTCAGCCGCCAGGGCGATTGCGTCAGACGCCGATCGCCCCGGCCGAAAGCCGAATTGCCTATCGCTCATCCCACACAAAGTTCTGTGTGCAATCAGTCTGTCAGCCAACAGCTTCTCTAACAGTTTCCCCATGATGTCTAGGAGACATATTGGTCTATAGGACTTTGGCTCCATAGGATCTTTGTCCTTGCCCTTCTTAATGATAACCATATTCGCCCTTTTCCAGATCTTAGGGAATTTACCTACCCTGAGACATTCATTGTATAACCCTGTAAGAGGTGCTATTAGCTGCGGGGCGAGGAACTGTACCACCTCCGCTACTATACCATCTGGTCCTGGTGCTTTCCCCTTTTTTAACGATTTTATTTTTACAGCAATTTCTTCTTCAGAAAAAGGGTACACCCGGGTGTTGTTGGTGTACTCCTGCTGGTCTGCCCTACGGATTTGCTGCTGGGTCTCTGTTTCTCCGTCTTCCTCATCATCTGGAAGCAGAGTCCTCAGGAGGACCTCAGCGGTCTCCCGCCAGGACTCTGTAGTTCTTCCAGCCTCTCTGAGAGTGGAGAGGACTGCCGGGGACCTTATCTTCTCTCTGACCAACTTGTAGGGAATTCCCCACGGGTCAGTTTCGAGTTGTCTAAGTACATAATCCTCCCAGCTACTCATTCTAACCTGTTTTAATTCCTTCTGGAATGCTTCCTTTGTTTCTCTATATTGCTGCAACCAATATTGTTTTTCGGGCCAGATGGCACATCGCTGGTAATACCTCCTCGCCCGTCGGACAGACTGGCGCAGACGTTCGAGGTCAGCAGTCCATGGCGATGAAGAGGCCGCTACGGCCCTTCTCCTAGTTGGAACAGCAGCTTTTACCGCCCTAACCACTGATCCCACCAGTTCCTCGGCGTACCTATCCACGTCCAGGTCACCCTCGGGCAATGGAGGAATACTACACTCTCGAGCCAGACGTTCCCAGTTGGTTTTATTATAGTTGTATTGTACTTCCCACCCCAGGTCCCAGCGGCACTCTTCTTGACTGAGTTGAAAAACAATTAAATTGTGGTCACTTGTGGTGACTTGGTCCTTAACTCTCCAATTATGTATGTTACTACTGATGTTGGATGTGGCCAGGGTGACGTCGATGTTGGTCCCTAAACCGCCTCCACCTGTATAGGTGGGGGGATTTCCTGGTTTGTTGGCCACGACAAGCTGCTGGGCCATGATAAACTCCTCAGCCTTTCCGCCATTTGCGTCTCTGGTGCCGCTGTACCATAGGGGGGATTTCGCATTTATATCTGCCGTGATAATGACTCTTTTGCCTTGTAATAACGTGGTAGTTTCCGCAAGATGATCTAGGTGATCCTCAAAATTCCCACCGTACTGGAAGTACATGTTTACTATGAAGACCAGGCCGAGAGGCGTTTGTAATTCCACCACGTTACAGTGGCTGTTTGACAACTGTGTTATTGTTGTTGCTCTTAGTCCTTTGTTTGTGATGATTACTATTGCTTGGGGTTCTTCCCCGTTGGAAATGACTTGCCAGGAGGCTGACATGAAGGGGATTTGCCCAGCTCGAGAGTATGGCTCCTGTAGACAGATTACATCCAGTCTCAGCTCCTCCACTATTCTCCGCAGCTCCTGCATGACAAGGCGACTATTGTGGGTGTTAATTTGTCCAATTACGACTTTTGGTGGCATTATGGGAAGTATGTATGAAAATTACATTCGGGCCAAGGTTTGTTCCAGTTTGATGCAATCCGCCCATTGGCCAGGACAGACTGTGCATATATTTCGTCTAGCACGAATTTTTCCCCTCTCCTGTCAAACACTTTTATAAGTAAGTCACGCAGGGCTCCGAAATCAGTGGGGAGGTTCATTGACCTTAGCTGTATTCTGTCTACAGCCTCCATTGTGGAGAAAGTGACCCTTCTTCCGTATTTATGCCCTACGCGCACGACGTGCCGAAGTGCTGTAGTGAGGATGGCCGGCTGCTCCAGGCGGGAAAGCTGCATAGCGAATTCTAAGTTTGGGTAGATTCTCCTAGGGTCTACTCCTGTGAGTCTTGATGTTGTTGTCTCCATTTGTGTGGTACTTGTAACAGAGCTATCCTGTAGAATTTCTGTAGGGGTGATGTCTTGTGTAGGGGTGGCGGTGTTTGTGTCTTGGAGTCTTGAGTCCTTAGGTGGCGCGCGGGTGCTTAGTGTTGTTGTGGGGGGTTGCCTTGTTGTTACTGATCGGGCAATAAAGTTTGCCGCTTCAGGGTTGAGTGTGGAAGTGACATGTGGAGGATCAGAATTACAAGGGTCAAGCTGTCTGGTTGTGTCTTTTGTGGGAGTTTTTTGTTTGTCTGCTTCATCTGCTAGTTCTGTTTGTGTACTTACACTTCTCATAGTTTACTTATATAGTTTACTTTTGCACCATGAGGGAGGACATCAAACAAAATTGCAGTAGTGGACACCAGAAGGGTCGAAACGTGGATCAATTTAGTAGAAATATGTCGCGGCCTAATAACCCAAAAGATTTGCGTACAAAATAACCCTGTCAGAGTCCCAGACGATCATTGTCGTGACTGTAAAGGCTGAGAGCGAGGCTTTGACTTTTTCTTCGAAGGAGAGGTGGTGCGGCGCCACTCCACGGATTGGTGTTTTGTTTCCGGTTCAAAATGGTTCAAATGGCTCTGAGCACTGTGGGACTTAACTTCTGAGGTCATAAGTCCCCTAGAACTTCGAACTAATTAAACCTAACTAACCTAAGGACATCACACACATCCATGCCCGAGGCAGGATTCGAACCTGCAACCGTAGCGGTCGCCCGGTTCCAGACTGAAGCGCCTAGAACCGCTCGGCCACCCCGGCCGGCTTTGTTTCTGGTGACTGTTCGTTTGTTCGTTGTGTTTTAGGGCGCAAAAAACAACTGAGTTCATGCACGCCAAAGTCAAAATTATAGAACGCAAACACAGAGACAAGGGAAACGACTATATGTCAGTCCCAATGGAAAGGAGACATCTAAACAAGGCACGTAGAAATATATATATATATATATATATATATATATATACACAAAAATGGAGATCCAAAACTAAAAATTAAATGGCCTTCACCATACTGCTTCGGCGGAGGTTTGAAGTGACGAACCCATGTTTCATCGCCTGTGATGATGTCCGACAAAAAATTTTGAAGATCAGTCACGTAACGTGCAAGCAGTTCTGCACAGATGGTCCTTCGCTGATCTTTACGGTATTCTGCCAGACAGCGGAGAACCCAGCCGCCACACACGTTTGAGTACCCCAACTGGTGGATCAATGTGTTAGAACAAGCAATTGTGCAGGAAAGCATTTGGCTGTGATCCATTGACCACCTCGGATGAGTGTGTCCGTACATTCCAAGATTGCAGGAGTCACGCGTGAGGTCGGACAAGTTTGCACGACCTTGTTGAGATGACAAACGCCGCGCCCAACGATTCACCGCGCTTTTGTTCACTGCCACGTCTCCGTAGACGTTCCGCAAGTGCCTGTGAGTAACTACGATGCTCTGGTTTTTTGCCAAAAGAAACTCGATGACAGCTCTGCGTTACAGCCGTCATTTTGAATGCCACGTACAGCGCCGCTATCTATCTGAACTTCATGTAACTATAGGGGCTGACCCCACAACGCATTTTTCAACCGGAATCGGCCGAGAAAAAATATGTTTTGCATTACCTACTGAGCGCCCCCTCGTAGACTGGTAATTCCGTACCGATCGGCCAATCAACATAATCCGATTATTTGTAAAACGGTCGGCCCTTTTCGAACCCCCTTTGACCGTCACGTTCTGGACCAAGTGGCGACAGGTGTGGTGAGGTGACGTTACGCACTGGAAGTGTGAGCACACCACCGCCATTTGTCGGTGCCAGTCCGGCCCGCTGACGCGCAGTGTAAATCGACCGCAGGCACAGCTTAGGCGGCCATCTCGGGCCAGCTCCCCTGTGACAGGCAACACCACTCATCGCCATCGCCCTCCAAAATTACGCCGGCCCTGCCCCCGGCACACAATTTACGCTGCGCAGCCGCATTAACGTTCCCAATCAGGAAGTTCATTCAAGCGCCGGCAAGGGACCGGGACTCGCATTATTTAATCTGCGCCACTATGGCTCGCATCGATCGAAACACGAGCTCGCAGCCCAGCGTGCGGGGGACACGAACACGGCATGCGGGCTCACGCACGCGCCCGGTCTTGGTCCTTACGCAGTCCATACCGAACAACCGTGCAGCGCACCATATCCGAGAAACTGGGGCACTGCTGTCCATCTGGCGCTGATTTACAGGACCGAAATATCCGGCAATTAGGCCCATATTACACTGTCGAACTGGTTCGACAATTTTTATATAAAAAAAGCTAGGACCACGGTCCCAGGCTCCGCTTAATGCAGCGCCTTTTAAATTTCACATCAAGCAACTCGCGCCGCGCACTGTGACACCAAACAGCAAGTGTACTGGTGCTCCGTCCTGCTGTAGCCACATAAGATCCGTGATTCCCCCGTCTCAGAGTTTCATACTTCTATTGCAATACGAGGTGCGGCTAGAAAAAAACCGGACTGATGCTGGAAAAAACATTTATTTACAATTATTTACAATTTCATGTTATCTCCTTCAATGTACTCTCCTCCTCGGTCTCTACACCGCTCCATACGAATTTTCCACTGTTCATAGCAATGCTGCAGATCATTTTCGGTAAGTCCATACATTACTTCCGTCGCTTTTTCTTTTACTGCTTCAACAGTCTCAAATCTAGTTCCTTTCAAAGCTGACTTGACTTTAGGGAAAAGAAAAAAGTCACAGGGGGCCAAATCAGGTGAGTAGGGTGGATGATCTAAGATGGGAATGTTGTGTTTTGCCAAAAACGTCTTCACTGACAACGCACTGTGAGCTGGGGCATTGTCTTGGTGAAGGATCCATGACTTTTTTCTCCATAAATCGTTCCGTTTTCTCCGTACTAGCTCACGTAGGGTAGCAAGGACGCTAATGTAGTAATGCTGATTCACTGTTTGTCCCTCTGGTACCCAATCAATGTGCACAATCCCTTTGATGTCAAAAAAAAACAATCATTGCCTTGAATTTCGATTTTGACATTCGTGCTTTTTTTGTCGTGGAGAACCAGGAGTTTTCCAATGCATCGATTGGCGTTTAGTTTCGGGATCGTAAGTAAAAAACCACGATTCATCGCAAGTAATAACATTTTGTAAGAAGGTGGGATCACTTTCAATGTTTTCCAGGATGTCAGAACAAATCATTCTTCGGCGTTCCTTCTGTTCAATTGTGAGACACTTTGGAACCATTTTTGAACACACTTTGTTCATGTTGAAACTTTCATGAAGAATTTGCCTAACACTTTCCTTGTCAACTCCTGTTAACTCAGACACTGCTCTGATTGTTAAACGGCGATCATGTCGAACAAGTTTACCGATTTGTTCAATGTTTGCATCAGTTTTTGGTGACAATGGTCTGCCAGTGCGAGTGTCATCACTGGTGTCTTCGCGGCCATCTTTAAATTGTTTAAACCGCTCAAACACTTGTGTTCGCGATAAACAATCATCGCCGTACACTTGTTGTAACATTACAAACGTTTCACTTGCAGATTTTCCTAGTTTGAAACAAAATTTGATGTTAACATGCTGTTCTTTCTGTACACTCAACATTTTCCGACGCACAGACAAAACGTCAACTACTTAAAACAGACGCCACGGGCAGACTGAGAGCAGGAGGCAGATGAAACTCGAGCAGTAGGCGGAGCGAGAGTCACGTGACAGGCCACGCGACTTTCAGCCTTACTGCATTCGTTTTATTGTTTCACCAGTACTAGTCCGGTTTTTTCTAGCCACACCTCGTATACTCGAGAAAGAATTTCATACCACACATCCTATTTAAAAAATGCTCCAAAAAGGCGTGCCTATAAAATAACGGAGTAATGCCGTAAAACATTTTACAAACGTCCATATTTCGTTATTGTCACCATCAATATTTCCCCCTCCTCTATCCCTACAACGCTACATGCGAATTCTCCGTTGATGGAAACAGTTCTGGAAGGCTTCCTCTGTGAGCTCGTTGACGACGGGTCCTGCAGTTTCTTTCACTGCTTAAACGAGCTGCAGGTTTGACCTTGAGGAATAGATAAAATTCACATTGCGCTAGGTCAGGTGAACGAGGGGGGAGGTCTAAAACTGGGTTCTGGTCACTGGAAACCTTGTTACAAACAATGGAGTACGAGCCCATGCGTTGTCTTGATGCGGAACCGATGACTTACTGTTCCACAGTTCGGGCGTTTTTCTTATTTTCTCACGGAGTACAGAAAGAACCTCAAGGTACTAATTTTGACTGGCAATCTGACGCAGTGAAGACACACAATTCCATGAATACTGAAGAAAAAAACCGATCATCGCTCTGAATCTTGAATCGAGCTGTTTTTGCTCTCGGTGAAGTCGGACCCTTCAAATGCACCAATGACGCGTGGTACCTGTGTCGTATGTGAAACGTCCAAGATTCGTCACAAGTTCTCTGTTTCCAAGAAATTAGGATCATTTTCACTGATACTCAAAGTGTCAGTACAAACATTTTCACGAGCTGCTTCTTGTGCGATCATGAGAATTTTCGGCGTCAGTTTCGCACACACTCTTCTCTTGTCAAATTCGTTATATAAAATTTGCATTGCGCATTATTTGTCAGTTCCTACATTTTCAGCAATCGATCGATTACTCAACCAACGACCAGATTACCTTTTTTTTTTAAATTTTCATCCGTTTCTGATGCAGTAGGACGGCCGTCTTGAAAACTTCTTTGAACCACTACAAAAACTCGCGTACGTTATAAATCTTCTGCATACACTTCTTTTACCAAAAGACATGTTTCAGTAGTGATTGTAACGTGTTTCATGTGAAACTTCATGACGATTCGTTGCTCTATTATTAATTACACTTATTTTTTCGGTAAAACAAAATAGCTCTTGCACAAACCGAAGCCACGGCCACACTGATTTGTCTACAGAGATGCCACATTCAACTGAAAATGCTTCACAGCTATTGGTCGTTCATCTTCGGCGCATGTGTACATACTGTGACAGCGTTAGCCTCGCTGTTTTACACACACACTTCGTATCATAACATGGGGTGAGTCCTTTCAAACTTTCGCACGCAAACGGCGAGTTTCCTGAAACCAAAAAAGCACATTCCTCCTGGGTAAACTACGACATATCGCACATTCATCGGGAAATTACACCTGAACGACACACGGCATTTGGAAACTGTGCCGAAGAAGCACGGCAGCCAGAAACTCTGTTCCACGTTGTTGTCAGATAATTCGTATGCAAACGTAGGTGTATAACCTTTCATTTCCAAGCCATTTTTAATGTGTTAATGTATTGCTGACCGCTGTACTCTACATTCAGCTCCTCTTTAGCGAATGGATTTCACTGCATACCGCTTAGTTAATTGAGCGACGTCCGCCCCCCGGTAGCTGAGTGGTCAGCGTGACAATGTCAATCCTAAGGCCCCGGGTTCGATTCCCGGCTGGGTCTGAGATTTTCTCCGCTCGGGGACTGGGTGTTGTGTTGCCCTAATCATCATCATTTCATCCCCATCGACGCGCAAGTCGCCGAAGTGGCGTCAAATCGAAAGACTTGCACCAAGCGAACGGTCTACCCGACGGGAGGCCCTAGTCACACGGCATTATTATAATTGAGTGACGGCGGCACTAGTTTCTTTAAGGGGTACGGACACTGTTCGGACACGTACAAAAATTGGCGCAAAGTGTGGATACAATTGTTGCAGTAATGTCAAAGCGACTAACCAACTCATTTATCCAATAACAAGATTCTTCTCTACCGGTCAGCTCATAAAATTTGTCCCCCCTCTACCATGCCTTGTCCCTTGAAATTACCTGATATGTGCAGAAGTTGCATAGCTGTTGATTTAGTTCTTGAACTTTTTCAGTTAGGAATTGTCAGCACAGTGTGCGACTTTGTTAAGATATCTCGCAGGTGACATTTTGTCATGGAGTAGAAAACGGCTCTTCTACCCGTAAGCACAACTAGCTCAAGGACCAAGCGAATATAATCACTGAACAACCTGTGGTTCTGAAGACAACTTGGCAAAGTGGGTTTCGGTTCTTAGTTACTACAACATTGTACCTGTGAGCAGTTATGAAAATGAGGTGCTACAGATGGATGCTGAAAACTAGGTGCACGGACTCTAAAGCTGGCATCAATCTGAAGGTCGGTTCGAACAGGACAGCTCTTTACTACGCATGGTCTCATGGTATGATTTACCCAGATATTTGTAAGAGGAGCTATTACTTATCATGGAACTCAGTTCGGCTTGTTTCACCTAAAAAATGTTGCCAGATGTGAAGCAAGTCGTGACAAACCATCCTACGGCTGATCAGAGATCGAACCGCAGATCTTTCTATTCGTAGACTGACACTAACACCGACACACAGAGCCTGAGATGGATTAGTAAGAGTACGAAATTAACGTGCACTCTTCACGGGCCCCTCTTACATTTATTCACAACATATATTGTCTTCTGTATGTCAGCAATGTAACGACTCAAGGCGACGTTCTTACTGCCCCTTGCAACAAGTAGAAGTCTGCCTTAAGGATCGTTGCCACAGTCTGAAAATTCGCTGCAGAGTTAAAGCATTTCACCCCATGAAGACATACACAATTTTACGGTTCCCAGCAGCCTGTCGGCTTGCCTCCGCTCCTCCCCAATCACCCGTTTGGGACCATTTATCTCCTTCACCCACGAAATTGGTGAATAACAATTGACTTCCTGTCGACCAGAAAATTATGTGGTCGCCAAATCTACGAGGGGTGGTCAATAAGTAATGCAACATCTTTTTTCTGAAAGCAGCTTTTATTCAGGATTCCAATACACCATATTATTCCCCACTCTTGTCTGCAAAACGTTATTTTTCAATAAGACGGCCTTGCGTCATCTTACTGGAAGGGCTTTAATGTCCACACGGTACTAACTACTGGTCGACGTCTGAGCCAACGTCTTGCTCCATCAATAACCTTCCCATCATCCATGTACTACTTCCCTCGGAGTGCGTCTTTCATTAAGTCAAACAGATGGAAGTCTAAAATTGCAAGATAAGGGCTGTGGGGTGAATGCGGAAGAACAGCCCAATGAAGTTTTGTGAGCTCCTCTCGAGGACACACGCTTGGGCGAGGCTTTGCTTTGTTATGGAAACGAAGTTCGTTTGCATTTTTGTGTCGACGAACAAGCTGAAGTCTTTTCTTCATTATCACAGCTGTATGCGGCCAGCCGATAAGCGGGAGATCGGACAGGTTCAAATGGATCCAAGCAATATGGGACTCAACATCTGAGGTCATCAGTCCCCTAGAACTTAGAATTACCTAAACCTAACTAACCTAAAGACATCACACACACCCATGCCCGAGGCAGGATTCGAACTGTAGCAGCCGCGTGGTTCCGGACTGAAGTGCCTAGAACCGCTCGACCACAGCGGCCGGCTTGCACGACCTTGTTTCTATGACTACACGCCTCTCTCAACGACTCGCCATGCTTTTGTTCACCTTCGGGTCTCAGACATTCCGCAAGTTTCTATCAATATCTACGACACTATTTGAAATCTACTAAAGCGTCGTCACCTGTGTGAACTTCGTGAAACAGTAGGAGCTGAAGCAGGAATATTTCATGATGTCCCACAACAAATTCAGCATCGTTCAAGGAAAAAAAAAAAGTGTTGCGTCACGTATTGAACGCTTCTCGTACGATAGCTGCACAGAAATGAAATAACGCGCTACAAGCAGTTTTTGACGTAAAGCTGTTCCATGTTGCTGTGAGTTTTACGATACGTAATGTTGTCAAGTACGCACGGAAAAATGGTACCAAGCTAAATATGTACGCTCAATATTATTTAACTATGTATGTGACGTTCATAACACTTTGGCTATTTGTATTAGCTGAACTTTAGCAGTTAGGTGTGGGGTATAAGGTAGGCGACATTTATACCTAGCTGCCCAGGCAAGCAGGTTTCTTAATGCAAGAGAGAAGATCTGCAATTACATCCCTACACGTACACAGCGCTGTCGGCCCTAAATTAACTGTTTGGAAGCCGCTGTACTGCAACACGGCCTGGCGTACTCCAGGAGTGGAGGCAGCGGTGTTGAGGTGACGCCGCCAGCTGCTAGCAGGAAGTGAAGTTGCGCCTGGCTCCATTAATGGCAAGGGGCTCACCTCAGCCTGCTGGGCACTGCCCACAGGTGGGGGGACACGCACGGGGCCTGCTACCGCACGTACGTGACTTCACCATGGCGTCCGTACGTGCACCGGTGCACACACTACGCCTACGGTCCTACGTCTACGGTCTACGAGGCTTGTTGTGTCGCGCAGTGCGGTTGAGAAAAACGTAACAGCCCATTTTTATAAATTTTCGATGCTAATTTGCATAGCTTGATTAATTGATGTATCATTAGGTGGGACCCATATATGTAATTTCGCCTTTTGAGCTATTTAATGTGACCAACTTCGTGGCAAAGCACGCCCATCCATTGGTAGGAACATGTATCGTCGATTCGTTTAGTTGCAGTTAGGATTCTTCATTTACAGACAATTGGATAACAAAGGAAGCAACTAATATACTGCACTTCATGATGTTAGAAATTGTGACAATTCTGCGATACTTTCAGTGTCCTATATTATTGTTTAACATAACGACGTTTAATTACTTCGTAATTACTACAACTCACAATACGAAACTAGCTGCCAATGTACTCTAAGTTTTAATACTGTATTATATATTTAAATTACATCTACACTAAAAATAATGTGCTCGTATTCGACGCAGGAATCATGGTGGGAATACTTGGGATAATGTAGTTTCAGTGCAATTATTAAAAATGTAATCAGCATTGTTTATTTGAATGATTTCCTTTATTTTTCCATGGCAACGACGATTATGTATTTGACTTTGTACCCTATTCCATGCATATCAATTTTAATCTTCGAATGATACCATTTTCTTCAATTCTGAATAACTTTCGTGATTGTAATTAACGAATTACTATATGCGACAATGCTCGAATTTTTAGCGAGAGTAAATAAAACTCTCGAGAAATCGTACGAGAGAGCCAGTACAATGTGAGATTTTGAAGTGAACTGTGTGACAAATAAATTTGTTTACACCTGAAATCTTTGTCTTTTCACGTTATTAATCCGCCCGTTATAACTTTAAAAAATTTACAAGAAGACTCAACTGCAGCGGAGCAACGAAAAGGGGTTAAGTTCACACCAACTTTTTTTTAAACAATGTAAGTTATACTCGTCCAACTTCAAGATTAACATTCGTAAAGGCTTTTACTTTGATTTCTTCGACAATTATTATGCCCAGCAATGTGGTTACACCGGAAGATCGCCAATCACGCCATCATGGAATTCGCGGTGCAACAGTTTAGCTCATGGCACTGTGCTCCCTTAAATCGAGCCTTTACACCTAACACCCCCCCCCCCCCCCCCCTCCATCGTACAGAACCCGACAACCTGCCGTACGCTGCGGCTGTCTTAGGCGGAGCGCCCTAGAACTTTGATACGAACTGTTATGTCAGACGTCCATGAACTAATTTATCATTATATCGGTGAACCACGGATCTCTGGAGGTATTGTCTGGCACTCAAAGAACGACCAAGCTATCAAGTAGCGCAAAATTGTGTGTGTGTGTGTGTGTGTGTGTGTGTGTGTGTGTGTGTGTGTGTGTGTGTGTGTGTGTGTGTGTGTGTGTGTGTGTGTGCGGGCGCGCGCATGCGCATGTGTACGGCAGTCCGCAATCTTATGCTATCAATTTGGTTCAAATGGCTCTGAGCTCTATGGGACTCCTGAGGTCATCAGTCCCCCTGAACTTAGAACCACTTTAACCTAACAAACACTGGTAGCAGTTACTTCTGTAAAATATCTGGGAGTATACGTACGGAACGATTTGAAGTGGAATGATCATATAAAATTAATTGTTGATAGGGCGGGTACCAGGTTGAGATTCATTGGGAGAGTCCTTAGAAAATGTAGTCCATCAACAAAGGAGGTGGCTTACAAAACACTCGTTCGACCTATACTTGAGTATTGCTCATCAGTGTGGGATCCGTACCAGATCGGTCTGACGGAGGAGATAGAGAAGATCCAAAGAAGAGCGGCGCGTTTCGTCACAGGGTTATTTGGTAACCGTGATAGCGTTACGGAGATGTTTAATAAACTCAAGTGGCAGACTCTGCAAGAGAGGCGCTCTGCATCGCGGTGTAGCTTGCTCGCCAGGTTTCGAGAGGGTGCGTTTCTGGATGAGGTATCGAATATATTGCTTCCCCCTACTTATACCTCCCGAGGAGATCACGAATGTAAAATTAGAGAGATTAGAGCGCGCACGGAGGCTTTCAGACAGTCGTTCTTCCCGCGAACCATACGCGACTGGAACAGGAAATGGAGGTAATGACAGTGGCACGCAAAGTGCCCTCCGCCACACACCGTTGGGTGGCTTGCGGAGTATCAATGTAGATGTAGATGTAGAACCTGAAGACATCACACACATCCATGCCCGAGGCAGGATTCGAACCTGCGACCGTAGCGGTCGCGCGGTTCCAGACTGTAGCGCCTAGAACCGCTCGGCCACACCGGCCGGCCTCGTATGCTATCAAAATGTCTATTAGCAAAGAGCAATGACACGGAGGCGGTCCTTTTCTTTGTGTGTACGATTTATTCAGACAATGAAGAACGGGGCATTCGATGAAAAGCAGTGCTTCTAAGAAATCCATCACTCTGGAAAGGATTCAATCGTTCGTTCATAAAATAAAATCGTATTCAGAGCTGACATACTCTCAGCATCATATCATTTCAACAACAACGACAATAATAACGTGAAATGAATACATGTCTACCTTGCGTATCTCTACAAAATCCAAGCTTTAGCCTCTGCATGTTGCGAGATCATGCTCCAAAACAGGCACTTCGGAATCACCCATTGGCTCCAGACTTAACACAATACTGTAATCTTCAAAGTGGGATTTCCTCTTCCTGGAAATACCAGGACCCTTGTTCGGCAGCCGAAAACCTTAGTCGCAAAGCATTTTTAAAGAGCAGAAATTCGTCACTAAAATTCAAATATAGATGACTAGGACATTATCAGACTCCAGGGTAGGTGCACAGTTATCAAATGATGCCAGAAGAAGGAACTTAGTATTTAACCAGTAACTGTTTACTTGCATTCGAAAGCCTTAAACCTTTATCTCCATTATTTATTAATCTTTAATTATGAGCCGGCCGCTGTGGCCGAGCGGTTTCCAGGCGCTTCAGTCCGCAACCGCGCTACTGCTACGGTCGCAGGTTCGAATCCTGCCTCGGGCATGTATGTGTGTGATGTCCTTAGGTTAGTTAGGTTTAACTAGTTCTAAGTTCTAGGGGACTGATGACCTCAGATGTTAAGTCTGATAGTGCTTAAAACCACTTGAAACATTTAATTATGAACCGTATAAAACTTAAAAGCGCAATCGACAGTCAGTTGTGATCGTCCTCAATATCATACTTATATTCACTTGTTAAAGAAATACATACGATAATGTAGGTGTGTGGTGCTGGGAGTGGCAATATGCGGTTTAAGAGCGCGAAAGAGATTACGAAATATAAACGTACACATGTCAAATCATTAAATAGTTTGTAAACATACCTACTAACATTGTACACAAACGGCTGGTCGGCTAGGGGTCATGCAAAAATAAACGAACAGATCAATAACAAGGCAGGATAGCCAATGGCGCAACGTCTAGGTCGTTGACTGTCGCCTTCTACACGTCACCCATGTCACCAGACTACGACAGAACGCGCGTGCAGCGTGCCATCAGATACCTATTGTAGATGGAGACTAGAGCTGGGCTGCAGTGAACACGTTTGAGTGAGTGTACGTTGCCGTACTGACGTACATAAAAAAGAAACTCACAAAATAAGTCAGCGGGGAGAGCTGCATCAAACCAGTCTCCGGGTGGGAGATCATAACAAAAGAGCCCCATGGCACTGAAAAGTACGCAACAGATAATCAGGAAATTCGTCTGTGCTACAGTCATCTTAAACTTACCATTGGAACCCTCAGCGGGTAATTCATTGACGAAACAAATATCTATCAGTTGGGTTTGGATATCGGGGGGGGGGGGGGGGGGGCTGTCCACTGTTGCGTGGCGACCTGGCGTCACATGCAGTGACATGGCTCTTGAACTTTCAGGCGGCGAACTTGGCGCCAGTACGTCCACGAACTGAGGGGTTAAGTGACGGTTTAAGCTCCGCCAGCTTCAGTCCCAACGCCAGCATTCCCATCTCTCTTCAGACTTCGCTGACGGCGCGACTCCATCGGGTAGCCAGAATACCTTACGTCAAACAACCAACACTTTCACAACCTGGGCACCATGGCGGCGCAATAACATTGTTCCTTTAAGCATACTACTGCAGCTTTAGTCTTACGTTTTCCGATCGACATCAATACTGCTGGGCCAATGAAAACGTGAAGGAACAGACCAGAGGGATAAAGCTGTCGTCACAGGTGGAATTTGACTTTCCGTAGCATTTTCGAGCGTGACAGGCAGAATCACGCGGGACAGATTTCTGCAGCGTGGAGAGGAATGCGATCGATGAGAAGCAAGATGGCCTTCATGTCGTAACCATCACGCCAAATAAGGCTACGTCGCTTGTAATTTAACCCCTGTTTGATAATTTTATATTTTAACTTGCATGCTGTTGATACATGCTATTTCGAAGCTCTGGCAGAATGAGCGTGTAGCGAAAACGCATCGTTTTGCTACAATTTGTCGTCATAAAATGACGGGAAATGACACATCCGTCACTACAAGCTTTTCGTTCTACGAAGTATGTCATTTTAAGACATAAGCGTATTTTAGACCCATGAAAAACTTGTCTTTTTTGTACGGTTTGATATTATCAAACGTCCAGTAAACGTACGTCGACGGTTACAGCCTTCACCAGAGGCCAAATATAGAGACTGAAGTAAGTCTATGACCTTTTATGTAGCTGACAGAGAGGTGTACTGTGAATAGAAAGTTCGCAATTTCGTGTCCAGCTCCCTCCAAATACTAATTATTCATTTTCATTTTAATTTAATAAAGGTATGTTGTGCGATATTCAATTTTCCATATATATATATACACACAAAATCGTTCTCCGTTTAGGATTGAGTTGGTTAGATTTTCTGACGATGCCAGGGAACATGGGCCACTGTGTTAAAGCACCGTTTCAACATCACTGGCTCATACACTCACAATTGCAGTGTGTGTACTACAGTAAGTACAACATGGCTAACGAAGCAATTTTACGCTTTTCCGTTTTCGTAAACAAACGGTGTCCTTAGCGCGCCAGATATCTACATCCACATCCATACTCCGCAAGCCACCTGACGGTGTATGGCGGAGGGTATCTTGAGTACCTCTATCGGTTCTCCCTTCTATTCCAGTCTCGCATTATTCGTGGAAAGAAAGATTGTCGGCATGTCTCTGTGTGGGCTCTAATCTCTCCGATTTTGTCCTCATGGTCTCTTCGCGAGATATACGTCGGATGGAGCAATATACTGCTTGACTCCTCGGTGAAGGTATGTTCTCGAAACTTCAACAAGAGCCCGTACAGAGCTACTGAGAGTCTCTCCTGCAGTCTTCCACTGGAGTTTATCTATCATCTCCGTAACGCTTTTGCGATTACTAAATGATCCTGTAACGAAGCGCGCTGCTCTCCGTTGGAACTTCTCTATCTCCTCTATCAACCCTGTCTGGTACGGATCCCACACTGGTGAGCAGTATTCAAGCAGTGGGCTAACAAGCGTACTGTAACCTACTTCCGTTGTTTTCGAATTGCATTTGCTTAGGATTCTTCCAATGAATCTCAGTATCACTCCTAATGCCTACTCCCAGATAATTTATGGATTTACTGTTCCAGTTGCTGACCTGCTATATTGTAGCTAAATGAAAAAGGATATTTCTTTCTATGTATTAGCAGCACATTACTCTTGTCTACATTGAGATTGAATTGCCATTCCCTGCGCCCTGCGTCAATTCGTTGCAGATCCTCCTGCATTTCAGTACAATTTTCCATTGTTACAACCTCTCGATATACTACAGCATCATCCGCAAAAAGCCTCAGTGAACTTCCGATGTTATCCACAAGGTCATTTATGTATATTGTGAATAGCAACGGTCCTACGACACTCCCCTGCGGCACACCTCAAATCATTCTTACTTCGGAAGACTTCTCTCCACTGAGAATGACAGGCTGCATTCTGTTATCAGATATAACAGACAACCGCCACTAGAGAGCCATGCGACTGCATTTCGCGACGAGGAGCACCTATCGTGTGATGCACCAGCTCGTTTCTAAGAGTGCACCAAGCACGATAGAAACCATGTTTGGCGTTCATCACGTTGAGAAACACGTTCGTGCCAGTATCTCGCGTGCGCTGCCCACAGGGACGCCGCCCACAGCAGTGGGAAGCAAAGCAGGCACGACGCGCGCAAAGGCGGGAATTAGGGCTGTCAGGGGGAGAGGCGTCGCCCTGCCCGCAGGAAGTGCCGCTAATGCCCGCCGGCGGACTTCCGCAGACAAATGAGGCGCGCCGGATCGATCCTACCTGTCCGCAGGGGCGCCGTCTTCTCAGCCAAGGCCATTGTTCTGCTCCAGGGAACACCTGCACCGGGCAAGAGCGCGCGCGTTCATCTCCCCTCCGTCACCAGTACTCAAGGATTCACCATTGTCACCACCCTCCTCGCAAGTACCCTGCCACCTATCTGTTGCTAATATTGCAGAATAACTTTCCGGCGTCGGGCGGCAAGGCGCAAAAACAGGGCAAGCGACTGTGAAAGTAGATACGATGACTAAGTTCCGTGAAAATTTATTGAGTGGGTGTGTTGTGTTGCTGCTGTATGTCTGATGGTAGAAGAAGAACTTGTTAGGATTTTATCCATTTATTATACTTGCGTTTGTATGATAGCCCCATTAGAACAAACGGGAAGTATTAAAGTAATAAATTTCTTTAATTTACATCTACGGTCACCACCTTTTTTGTGTATCAGATTACCGGTTTTGGTCTTTAGTGACAATCATCAGATCTAGAATGAGATTTTCACTCTGCAGCGGAGTGTGCGCTGATATGAAACTTCCTGGCAGATTAAAACTGTGTGCCCGACCGAGACTCGAACTCGGGACCTTTGCCTTTCGCGGGCAAGTGCTCTACCAACTGAGCTACCGAAGCACGACTCACGCCCGGTACTCACAGCTTTACTTCTGCCAGTACCTTGTCTCCCACCTTCCAAACTTTACAGAAGCTCTCCTGCGAACCTTGCAGAACTAGCACTCCTGAAAGAAAGGATATTGCGGAGACATGGCTTAGCCACAGCCTGGGGGATGTTTCCAGAATGAGATTTTCACTCTGCAGCGGAGTGTGTGCTGATATGAAACTTCCTGGCAGATTAAAACTGTGTGCCCGACCGAGACTCGAACTTGGGACCTTTGCCTTTCGCGGGCAAGTGCTCTACCAACTGAGCTACCGAAGCACGACTCACGCCCGGTACTCACAGCTTTACTTCTGCCTTTCTTTCAGGAGTGCTAGTTCTGCAAGGTTCGCAGGAGAGCTTCTGTAAAGTTTGGAAGGTAGGAGACAAGGTACTGGCAGAAGTAAAGCTGTGAGTACCGGGCGTGAGTCGTGCTTCGGTAGCTCAGTTGGTAGAGCACTTGCCCGCGAAAGGCAAAGGTCCCAAGTTCGAGTCTCGGTCGGGCACACAGTTTTAATCTGCCAGGAAGTTTCAATCATCAGATCTGTTTCATAAAAACAAAGTCCTAATTTACTGCAGCCATAGTGCCAGTAAATTAGGACTTTGTTTTTGTGAAACAGATCTGATGATAGTCATTAAAGACCGAAGCCGGTAATCTGATAAACAAAAAAAGATTGTGACCATAGACGTAAATTTAATAAACTTATTACATACACGGGTCACCTGTTTTTTCGCGGCGATGTCGCAGCTTGTGATATTAATAAGGTGTTTTCTTATCTGTTGTCGGTGCCCGCTAGTGTCTCTCAGCGGCTGAAAAACAGCTGAGTCGTGTGGTTGGTTAGTTTATCCGGGGGAGGGGACCGAACAGTGAGATCAGACGTCCCATGGGACTAGGGAAGGATGGGGAAGTCGGCAGTGCCCTTTCAAAGGAACCATCCCGGCATTTGCCTGAAGCGATTTAGGAAAACCAGGGAAAACCTAAAGCTGGATGGCCGGACACGGATTTGAAGAGTCGTCCTCCCGAATGCGAGTCCAGTCTGCTAATCACTGCGCCACCTCGCTCGTTGTTGAACTGTGTATTTATTGCTTATGTACTTTGTTATTGTTATGCCCGTCTTTACATAAGCATTATCTGCAGGCGAGAGACTTGATTTGTTATTAACTGTCGAATATTTTATTGGTATTGTGTGTGTGAAAATACTTCAAAGCTTCTGTAACATAAGCCTACACTTGCACAACCTACAGCTCAAAGCCCACTCCATCCAAATCTTACACTACACAACCTAACCAACTGTGGGGACTCTAGACAACAGTGATCGAACAGGCAGTGGTTAATTAATCCAACAGTACAGGTCGAAGTGCGAATGGCACTTACTATAACAAAAATTTTATAAACCTCCCACTGAAGAAAGTTGGTTACGTTCAATATGTGACATTTTTTTCTGGGCTGTCGTTCAGTGGACAGCGTGCGTTCGAAACAGTTGTGACCAGACGGTGATGGTAGTTGGTCTTTTTCCGTTCTCTGTCCCAGTTGACCGCGAGGAGGAAAATGCCCCGCCCCCCCCCCCCCCCCCCCCCCGCCCCAAACAAACTTCAGAAAGTCTTCATTCTCTCCTGCAGGAACATAGTCCAAGCAGAATGTAAACTAGTGAGCCAGTTCGTCCGGTGTTGTTAGAGGTAACAGTGTTCGGTTATAAAAGGAGCAATTTCCATTCTCCCAGTTACAACGGAGAGTACCTTCATGTTTAAATTATGTGGCGTCTTGGGATTACCAAGGCCATAGACTACAATTTTGTACGACAGGAAGATGTCTCAAGTCAGTGCTCAATAAATATTACTGGAAGGAAAGGGTATCTCAGATATTCGGATAGAAACTTAATTTTCAGTAGAAGAGGAAATACAAAGAACCTTAGTGAAACTGTATTGCAAATCAAAATGGGGTCACGTCCGACGACGATCATATCCTTCTCCCCCTAGATCTCAGGAAAAAAAATGTATTCAGGCGTTTCTCTTCAAGAAAATGTTTTTAAAGTGCGTATTACGAAGCTTTTTAAAAGTAGGAACTGTAACTCTTATGGCAACTTAGAAGCAGTCATTCGTCTTCCAAAACATTAAAAATTCTCCATATCCCCAGAGCAAGACAGCCAATGTCTTATGGATTTCACGTTGCCTGTATGAATTCATCACCAACCGAAGTAATGGTGGTGAGAAAGTTTGTCTTCACCATACCTGTGAACAATGGCTTCTAATTATGACAATGTACTAACATTAACTCTGAACGAAACTGACTGTCGCCACATAACTAACAAAAGTGTATTTTACTTGTACATTCGCAAATGTGACTAGTATGTATAACTACTAGCCTATTGTTAATATTGCTACGTCTTGTCCAAATATATGTTTCCCACAGCTTAATTGTGCATGCCACATTCTGCATCATTCAGTTTACATATTTATAACTCTGGACAGCATTTTTACACACAACACTTACTCGCCCAAACCATTCATATTGTTAATTTGATAGAAACGGCACAGAAATAGAAAGGTCACAGCTCTGGCGACTGGAAAGCGTGGTAGCGAGCCAACCCTACTAACTCATTTCATATAATTAAAACAAATGTGCATGGATTATAATAAGCACAGATTAAAATTCCTGTATGTTAACGGCAGAGACTTTAGCGTACCAAAGGCAGTTTAGTGCTAGGAATAATTTTACACGGCTCGCATAAAATGACACAGTCGCGACAAAGACCTATTTCGGGATAGATACATCACCGTAAAGATAAAATATCCGCGTCATGAGGTCACCACACGTGTAAGCGGAGGTTCAGCTGGTCGTTGTGTCGTTGAAGAAAGACATCCACCATAAATATTTACGGAAGGGTTGGAACACCTACTTAAGGCTAGCGGTACTTTTCCTACATCAACTCATAATACCTGCCTGGGGTGTTAAATAGTGTACCAACCTGTTATGAGACATTTCTTGACTCTCAAGATACGGTATGTACAGGAAAAAAACTATTACGTAAGTCAAGTGCTATGAGGCAAAGTAACAGGAAAGAAGCACAAAGTGAAGAGTAGCGAGAATCAAGAAATCCGCCGTCCACATGCGGTATGCAAAATGTCGCATACTGCAACACACATGCGGGAAACTTTGAAAGTATGCAACACACCTGTTAACGAACAGTACCTTATAACACACATATGACATCTACTCGCAAATACGTCGCGGTAACGGAGTCTGGCCGCATACGTCCGAGGGTTTCTAAATTTAATCTCTTGTTATTGTAGAAAAAACTGCCCACAAAAAGAAATGCAGTGGCGGGATAATATTTCTCCAGAATACTGCTGGGCCTCGCGCGAGGCGAACTGTGCCATTCTTCCATTTCCATCTGCTCAATATCCGCGTCACGCGCGTCTGGCGTCTGCAGCGAGCAAACAGATTACGAAATGAGCAGATCCTCATCTCCCGATCCGGTCGATGGACAGAGCCAGCCAGCTAGCTGTCCGGCGGACCAACACTCGCTCCAGGAAGGAAGCAACTCTTCGCTGCTGCGAACTGCAGCGGCTATATAGTGATAAATGGCTGCAACTGCTTAACGCAAAGCGATGCATCGGTAAGAATTGCAGTAAATGTACAGTTTTATCATACTTTATAGGTGTTGTACAGACTCCCTTGATAACACGCTAACTGGAATAAAAGATCCATTTCATGGCATAAATTCTGGGCATCGGCTCGACATGAGCACGTTAGAAATGCGCAATTTGTTGTGAAATACACTACTGGCCGTCAAAATTGCTACACCACAAAGATGTGCTACAGACGCGAAATTTAACCGACAGGAAGAAGAAACTGTGATATGCAAATGATTAGCTTGTCAGAGCATTCACACAAGGTTGGGGCCGGTGGCGACACAAACGTGCTGACTTGAGGAAAGTTTCCAACCGATTTCTCATACACAAACAGCAGCTGACCGGCGTTGCCTGTTAAAATTCTGTGATGCTTCGTGTAAGGAGGAGAAATGCGTACCATCACGTTTCCGACTTTGATAAAGGTCGGATTGTAGCCTATCGCGATTGCGGTTTATCGTATCGCGGCATTGCTGCTCGCGTTGGTCGAGATCCAATGACTGTTAGCAGAATATGGAATCGGTGGGTTCAGGAGGGTAATACGGAACGCCGTGCTGGATCCCAACGGCCCCTTATTACTAGCAGTCGAGATGACAGGCGTCTTACCCGCATGGCTGTAACGTATCGTGCAGCCACGTCTCGATCCCTGGGTCAACAGATGGGGACGTTTGCAAGACAACAACGATCTGCACGAACAGTTCGACGACGTTTCCAGCAGCACGGGCTATCAGTTCGGAGACCATGGCTGTGGTTACCCTTGACGCTGCATCACAGACAGGAGCGCCTGTGATGGTGTACTCAACGACGAACCTGGGTGCACGAATGGCAAAACGTCATTTTTTCAGATGAATCCAGGTTCTGTTTACAGCATCATGATGGTCGCATCCGTGTTTGGCGACATCGCGGTGAACGCACATTGGAAGCGTGTATTCGTCATCGCCATACTGGCGTATCACCCGACGTGATGGTATGGGGTGACTGGTTACGCGTCTCTGTCACCTCTTGTTCGCATTGACGGCACTTTGAACAGTGGACGTTACATTTCAGATGTGTTACGACCCGTGCCTCTACCCTTCATTCGATCCCTTCGAAACCCTACATTTCAGCAGGATAGTGCACGACGGCATGTTGCAAGTCCTGTATGGGCCTTTCTGGATACAGAAAATGTTCGACTGCTGCCCTGGCCAGCACATTCTCCAGCTCTCTCACCAATTGAAAACGTCTGGTCAATGGTGGCCGAGTAACTGGCTCGTCACAATACGCCAGTCACTAATCTTGATGAACTGTGGTATCGTGTTGAAGCTGCATGGGCAGCTGTACCTGTACACGCCATCCAAGCTCTCAGGATCTATGCTCCCAAATTGTGTGAAAATGAAATCACATGTCAGTTCTAGTATAGTATATTTGTCCAATGAATACCCGTTTATCATCTGCATTTCTTCTTGGTGTATCAATTTTAACGGCCAGTAGTGTACTTTTCAGCAAAGGAAGCACAAACAAAAGGACTTTCACATGAGCACTCAAAAGGAAATTCTATTTGCATTAATTTATTTACTTTGCGAGTCCAGTACTTAGACATCACAAGCTAAAAAATGCAATACAGTATCTGGTTTTGAGAAAAGCTGTCGTGATTGAGACTGATCTTGATTTACGTCATGGTGGTGGAAGGATCTGCCGCTAAGATTCATCCTGAAGTTGAACAGGGTACGACCGATCGCCTAAGATTATGTACCTCAAGCACAACCTTCCAAGATAGTGGGTCTCACGTACAGAGATCTACGTGGCCAAGTACAGAACACAGCATTGTCATGCCCAGAACGAACGATCCAACGGTTTGGATGGGGCCGATTTAAAAATGTGTGAACCTCCATGCCCCGACCCCCGAGTCATTGCACTGGGGCAACTACCGAAATGCTGAACTTCGACGGGCGACGGACCGCTGACGATATTGCAAACGATATCGCATGCAATTGGTCGCTCGCTTCGACCCCGCTACACGTGAGGGATTTACCAAGAAATTTCAATGCTTGGAGAAGTTATGCTACTATGCAGAATGATACGCTGTTTTTAGCGGCAGTGCCACACGATTTCCGTGTGTCGCCCGATACTTTAAAATATATTTGAAAATAAAAGAAACAAATGAGATTTATCAAACTTGTTTTGGACACTTTTCTTGGGCACCATAGGCATGTTACAGAACACATTACATTTTCAATTGACGCTAAGTATGTTGTACACCTGTGGAGAGACCACGTTAACCCGTGGCTTCTAAAGAGATGGCGCAGTCATGTCAATAGTTGCAGGGCTAACTATCTAGACGATTGACTGACTGACCATAATTATATTAGTCGCATGCTACACTGGTACTAAGAAAGGCTGAAAACAAGAGGAAATTACAGCATTACTTGCGAATCGTGCGTCCGTGCAGCGTTGTTTGTAAATTCCAATGCGAAGTGTAAACTATGATCTATGACAGCAACAAATCAAGCTAACTGATGAAATATTCAAGATTTACCATGCGGATGTAACTGACGGCTGGAAGCAGTATAACACTTCGACACCCCGATAAGCCCGGGGTAGAAAGACGACGGAGTTACCACCAACACATCGTAAAAAAAGAACGTTCTTTAAGAAACATACTTTCCGTTAAATCATTCCTGTCAGTAGGCATGACCTTGGCCGCCGAACATGCGCGTAAGCAAGCACGTGTGCGTGTGCACGCGCGAGAAAAAGAAAGAAAGAGAGAGAGACTGTTTTGAGGCAAACATGTGGTTTCAAAGGTGTTTATTGTTCAATAAATAACGCCGCACAATTTTTTCTCGGAACCTATGTATTCTTAGGAGTTAGAAATCGGTGACATCAGTCCTCTTTTGCATGTAGTACTTTTCTACAGTCTCCACCACATTCTATGGCCTTACCACAGCGATGTTACAGAGCGTGTATTCACTGTTGGTAAAAGTTATTGTCCTGGTAACCATGTTTTCACTGCATGAATTACTTTCGACAGATTTGTAGGCGGGTGCCACAGAGACAATCCTGTGCCCAAACAGGAGTCCGTTCTGGGCTATATGATGGATGAGGCAATGATGTCCTTTTTCATAACATTATGAGCTTATACCCAAGAATTAGCAGCTTTCATTCAGTTAATACTACACAGAAATCCATTCTGCATTTGAATCTCACCTCCTGGCCTCTTGTGCTGAATCAATTTTCAGTAAGCTACCAAAAAACTTAAACTCTTACCAGTAATACTCGCACATTCAAATCTAAACGTAAGAATTTCCTAACGGAGCGCTCCTATTCTGCCAAGGACATTCTGGAAAAAAATCCTGTATTACATTATTCATTGTGGTAATATAAATACTCTCAGCTTTGCATCATGTACGAACTCGTTCCTTTTTTACTCCTCACTTGGATCCTGCGAAACCAAAAGTGTAAAAACACTTCCGGCAATCAAACAGTGTCAAACTTTGCACACGCACTTCCAATGCTCAACGATAGCTGTAGAGCCAACTATCTGGTTGTGATGCACCAGTCTGCACAACTCACCACGTCGAGAGCAGTCGCTGTGACAGTACGTCTCAGACGTGGCTGACCATGGAGCTCAGTTTCTGCACTTCCTGCGAAGTAACTCTCTTTAGCCATAGTCCAACAGTTCTCTTAACTGCAACAACACTATACACTACACACAAAATTTATTTACATACAGCGTGGTTTCTTTTTTCGTAAACAAGAATTCAAATACAGAAAGGTGCTTGTACGTAGCGCCCGTTTTGCGTAGACATTTTAATGCTTCACTACGGCTGTGGCATCTGTTGGAAGTTTTCAAAACTTCGTGCATGTGCAATCTAAAGTGTCTCAAAGGGCAATCTTTACTCGCCGGCTCTCGCATTTGACTTGACTGGTACTTAGTGTACATACCACACAGCGAGCAACATACAAGATAGTTATAATTGAACTTTCGCTACTTGAGCGAGTCCCCAAGAAAAACGAGTGATAGTGGGAGAATGAGATGATATAAAAACATTTGTAAGGACCTATGAAAGAGAAATAACATTTGTTAGTTGCGTACCGTGTTTACGTTTCAGATTACAAACGTTACTTAATGTACGACCATCTGCATACACTTCAGCCTGGAAGGCGACTAGAGATATCAGCCACGGTTATTCACAACACTTTTCGAACGGTGCACCATGGAATGTTAAACTGTCTTGACAACTCGTGCAGTGATTGAAGATTGCACATTGTTTCCAGCATTCTCAGCCATGGCAACAGTAACTTCAACAATTTGTGAGGCGTGATTGGCCGTCTGCCTCTGCCAGGAGCAATTCCCAATTGCCATTTCATTCTAACTTCCGAGCTATGTTCTTCAACGCCGGTGCGGAAAGAGAACTTCTCCATATTCCATTAACGCGTCGTCAACAATTGCGAAGGAGAGCAACACTATTGCTGTTTTGGTAAAACAGCTTTACAAGTAACGCCTTAATCACCATACCCAGACCCATGTTGATAGTCTGCAACTGTAGAACGCACTGATGCATGTGTTCAAAAGGGCTCTGAGCACTATGGGACTCAACTTCTGTGGTCATCAGTCCCCTAGAACTTAGAACTACTTAAACCTAACTAACCTAAGGACATCACACACAGCCATGCCAGAGGCAGGATTCGAACCTGCGACCGTAGCTGTCCCGCGGTTCCGGACTGCGCGCCTAGAACCACTAGACCACCGCGGCCGGCTGATGCATGTGTACCAACACCATGTCGCCGTACTGGTACCAGCGCCTAACAGGAAGTCGTGACACTAACACAACTAACAAATGCAAATCCTTCATGTCAGTCTGAAACCTCATTCCTACAAAGTTGGGTACCCACAGAATAAATAGTTTTCCGTCTACAGCGGCTCAAGTAGCTGAAGTTTAATTATGGCCAATCTGTATAACACTAGTAGTAAATGTGATGATTACAGAAAATTTATGTTAGTTTATGCATGGCAGATAATACTGATAAGGTTGTAATCTTTTTCAAATTACCGGGCTTTGTATTCTCTAACGCTGGGGTAATGATAATATTGGCGATGCAGTTCCTTGCTTCCTTGTAAGAAGCTACTTTGACAGCCATACAAGGTACACCGAAAGACTGTCATTTAAACCACCTCCTGATGTTTAGTGGAGCAAACAAGTTCTAACGCCTATCCTGCGGATGTGACGGGGAAAGTTTCCGTGAGGGAAAAACATCGTTAACACTACATACCATCTCGCGCAGTGTCCAATCCGTGAAACTACGTGCGTCTCCGTGGAGCACGTTGTCCCTCTGCCATCGTGATCGCTTGCTGGATGCCACGTCACAGACAAATTGGTTATGTGTATATTTGTTTTGATGCAACAACGTTATGTTAATCACGCACTGTATCTTGCGAGCTTGGGTGTGAATGATATTCGTGCCATTCAATATAAGCTAAAAAAAATATTCTACAATATTTTATGCATCAGTCATAGCTTGCAAGAAATATCAGAGGGCACGCTAGGAAATGTTTGTAGTGTAAGCGTCTCGCACATGCACCCGACTAAGACGTTGTCGAGTCGGAACTTAAAAGGGGGAAACACTGACGCGTGTCCATGACGGGAACCTTCGGTCCACGCGCCAAGGAGACGATTACGCAGTGGCTGCAGCCAATGACCACGCACAGGAGACGCGCTGACCCTCCAATTACGACTGTTAACCCCATCCCCACGCCCTTGTGGCCCATTTCACAGACGCGCAAAGGAGACAAATCATGTGCTTCATTTACTAAGTGTAAGCGCTTTCAACACGTGGTCAAACATTTTTTCAGTCAGGTACGGATCACTTCACCCCCTCCCTCCACCTCGTAGATTTTTCCTTCGCTGTACTTTCTACGATGTGCAACATAGGAATTGTCACTTTAAATCTCATTTATAAGGAGTGGCACGTCGAAAGGTGGCAGTTCTGCACCATCTGCACCAAGAATATTTTACGGAAGGCAGAGGTAGCTCCTGATATGATCACGGTTTTGTGAAAAGTCATTTTTGTAAATAAAATTTTTTACATTATCCATCTGGATAGTGAGCAACCACCTGGTCGGTTGTTCAGGGGTTAAACTGCACTCTATGATCATAAGAGGCAGAAGCGCACGAAGTGCAACGACGACTGAGTCTTACATGTATAGCGTTTAAAAGGGTCCGAAGACGATGAAGGTGAATGTTGTGTACTCGCTTTGTCTACGTATTGAGAAGAATTGACAGCTTCACACTAATGGAGTTTAAATCCAATTAGCACGTCGAATGGCTAATTTCTACAATCCTAGTTCAAGATGGGTACCGTCTATTTGCCTGTTCTTCATCTTTAGCCACCCCCAACAACAAGGCTGAGGTCAACTGACATGTCTTACTTCCAACGACTTATTGGATATACGTATTATCACGGACGCCCATACAACGTTAGTCGTCGTACTGCCAACACCTACAAATATGGATATCTGATAGAAGAGCCCGATGCTTCGCGGAATCCTGATAGTTCTACTGCTATGTTCAGGAATAAATGAATTATGAAGGCGTTCTCTAACAAGGCTACAATCTTCTGTACCAATAACGGCTCTGTTCAGAAGTGATGGCCACCTAAATGGCTGAAAAAAGATAAATGAATAATTTTGCTGAGCCATTCTACTTTCCAGCTCTACTGCCACCACATACGTGATCTGGTCTCTCACTCAGATGATAATGACGATTCAGAACGTCCCAGCAGAAATCGTGTATGAGGACACACGGAAGCGATGTACGGTATACAACCACTTCTCCCCGCTCTCCTGAACATCTCTTGTGGGGCAAATTTTTCAGATAGCTCGGATTCAAACTGGTTACTTACTAATGACAGTATCGCCAGTATTCTGCGAATCATCTGCGACTTGACTCACTGTTTAAAATGAGTACCTGTCTACCGATGTGCAGCGCCTAAACACAGCGCACTTTAACTATGTGCCTCAGGCGGAAAATTCAACTATTAGAACGAAGGACATCGCCAAAATGCGGTTCGATTTGTCCTTACCTTCTATCAGAATAACAGTTGGATTTCCGTAATTATTACGTTTATACCCACTAAGAATGGCTCTAAGTACTATGGGACTTAACATCTGAGGTCATCAGTCCCCTAGACTTAGAACTACTTCAACCTAACTAACCTAAGGCCTAAGGACATCACACACATTCATGCCCGAGGCAGGATTCGAACCTGCAACCGTAGCAGCAGCGCGGTTCCGGATTGAAGCGCCTAGAACCGCTCGGTCACAGCGGCCGGCCTTATACCCACTACTTCTGAACACTGCATATGTATCATATATTGCTAATTCGAAACATTACGACCACCTGCTTAATAGCGTGTTTGTCCGCCTGTGGAACGAAATACATCACTGATTCTTATCAGAGATCCGACAGTTTGTTGGTAGGTTTGTGGAGGCATGTGGCATTAGATGCCTACGCACAGGTCAACTAATCCGCATAAATAATGGGCCGTTGCTTTCCGTACTCTGTGATGGCGCCCGATAGCGACCCAGATGGGTTACATAGGATTTCCATCATGGGAATTTGGTCGCCAAAACATCAACTTGAGTTCATTATAACGCTCCTCAAACCATTGTGGCACGGTTTTGACTCCGAGAAACGGACAATTATACTGCCGAAAGATGACATCGCCGTCGGAGAAGACATCAAGCATGAAGGGATGGAGGTGGTTCGCAGCTGTGAGCGTGCCTTCGATTACTTCCACACGTCACATGCGTTCGCAGGAGAATCCACAGTGTAATAATGCTTCCACAAGCGTGTGTCCGTTGCGGGGTGCACGTTTCGAGCCTCCGTTCACTTCGATGACTGCGTTTGTGGAACGACCATCGACCTACTGTAGCAAAAAAGTGATTCGCCCTAGGAGCCGTCACGCTTCTACTGATGGAAACTAATCCCGAAGGTCCTATACCCACTGCGATCTTAACTGACGATTTCGTTGGGTCAACATGTGAAAACCTAGGTATGTGGTCTGCTGCGGAGCTCCATGTTCAACAATGCTCGATGAAAGGTGTGCTCCGAAACACTTGTGCGTGCACCAGCATTGTGCTCTTTCGGCAGAGATGCCACCAATCCTATTTTATACAGCAGACAAGCCCCCGAACCGCACGTTCTGTGAAGAGTCGTGGAGGTCCAACCAATTAGCGCCTAATGGTAGTTTCACTGCCTTACCTCTTTCGGTAGATGTTCACGACAGTAACACGTGAACATTCGACCAGCTTCGTCGTTTTCGAGATGTTCACAGGCTCTGCGAAATTATGATGACACTCGCGAATTAGCAAGTAAAATTTTTCGGACACAATTATTAACTATGAACGATGAAAGGAATCATTTATTTTGACTAGGTTTGAAAAACTTACATAAAACATAACATTAACTTCTCATCGAAAAGGCACAGTTACCGCCAGTAGGTATCACCTGTCTGGCGTCCCGCGGAACATTCCACGAACATTCGCCCTCCAACCAAAACCACTCTCCGTAGCTATGTAAGTGACCAGAGAAAACCCTATTGTGGTGCCAACCTACACGAAAGGTTCGTCCAAGGCAAACAGAAACCTCTTTGCTACCTGGTACGTGTTTCCTGTAGTTGGCTGTTCTGACACAGTGGCAGACTACTACACTCCCACGGATCTACACACTGAACTCCTTGCACACAAGAGGAAAGAATAGATACATTGAAATACAGCACTTAAATGTATCAAACATACGTGTGCACCTCGGACAAGTACTAGTAACAGAATGAAACGTTAAAACGAAATATGGATAGTATACTGTGGCCACCACAAACACACCCAGCTGCTCAGTCTTTTCCCATTTCTTCTTTACATCTGCGGTAATACACCATTTGCAACAACAATTGAGGCGCCAGAGGCAAACAGATGAATCTGTGTGGTATGGCAGAATCATGAAGAGGATCATGCAGAGACCCTTCAACTTTAGCAGCATTATAGGAAGGGTCGCACGAATCCTTTTTAGATTGATTGCATTTCTTTAGTATTCCACCAGTAAACCGAGGTATGTTACCTACATTACCCACTCACAGCTTCCAACATATTGGGTATTATGAACTCAAATTATGTGTGAGTTCATTTCTACGGAACCCTTGGTATATTTGAACGAAAACAGAAATGGAAGAGCAAGAAGCTTTTGAAAAATGTGATCACTTGGGCTGGAACGACCTTTCTGTTGATTTTAAAATAATTATACTGTATATGAATATATGCTCAGCTCACAGAGTAACGTAATATGAACATTAGTTTTATTTTACGCTTCATTGACTAGTCTATACGCCACACGGCATATTTCTTTTTTTTCTTGTTTCTCATCAGAATGGCAAAGCTGCTCTAAACGAGCAAAACTTCACTCTCGTAGTTCCATATTTTCATTACAGGTTAATGCTTGTGCACGCACAAAACTAAAATTATCTAGTTGGTGTGATATGCTACATGCATCCCTAAAATGTGGCTTGTCTGTTGACAGCTGCTTCTATAGGATCTTATTTTTGAATCTGTACAGCCTCACCCGTATACTGAGGACATGAAACACAACTGTCTTCCTAAGTTCACGCTGGAAGATATCTGAGTTACATGTCAGAGTTGCAAGGCCATATCTTGATTGGTGAAACACGGACTGTAGGAAAACACGAAAGGAAAATCGGAGCATTTAAGAAATGACGGTACTGGCGTTTCTCACACACACTAATCTGAAGGGGGGTGGGGTGGCAGGATGATGGGACGTGTTAAAGATATCAGGGAATAACTTCCATGGTACTGGAGGGAGAAGTTTTGTATTCAGGAAAGTTAAGGGAAAAACTTGGAGGGGAAAACGGAGTTGAGAATATACAGGGTGATCCAGTTGCCTCTACGTATGGGTTTTAAGCAACCCAGAACAACGTACAAAAACCACGTCCAAGATTTTCATATAGTCTCACTCACTCTGCACGAACTATTAGTCCTATGGAACAAATGAGCATATTTTTTAAAGTAAATTTAATGTAGTTATATTTTGTAATGTGTTTTCGCTAGAAGGCGTAATTTTCAGATTATTCGAGAAAAGCGCGCAAATGGGACATCTAAACGAGTTTTTCTTGACTGACTCGAAACTCGTGGCCTCCAACGAAAAAGTGTCCCAGTACAAAATTTTACATTAAATTGCCCACAGAAAGGTACTGTTCATTTTTTCCCGAGGACTATTAGCTTGCATGTTGCGAGTTAGAGAATATGAAAATCTCGCGCGTGGATTTTGAAGGCGTTGTTGCTTGCATGAGCCTGTTGGTATTGGCAGCTGAAACACGCTGTATATATTAGATAATTTAGGACGTTGGTTGTGTTACTCCGAGTTAAGGAGTGCCGTGGGAAAGCAGATGGTGACTGTTACAGTAAACAAGTCAAAAGACTGGCGGTCTCAAAAAGATCTCGTATTTGCAACTGAGACACAGATTAAGGTAATAAAAGCGACGCCGCTTAACATTGAGGAAGGCCCTGCGTGGAGTGCGGGAGAAGCCTCCGCAGCGAGAGGCGAGTCCGTTCCTGGAAGGGTGACAGGTTTGTTTGGTGGCGCAGCTCCTGTCGGCTTCTGGCTAAAAATGCCGTCGTCGTCGCCGTTGCAGGCTCCCAAGCAGAGACAATGGGGGAGGCATTGTATTCACGGGACACTGGCTGACGTCACCGCAGGTGGCGACGTGCTGCCGTGCTGAGAGCGCACGGACCTTGACGGACACTGCGAAAGTCTGCGAGAAGCGTTAGAGTTCAGCATCAGAAACGAAGCTTGATATTACTAGAGTATTAGTAAAGCTGGCACCAGTCCATTGATTTGAACAGCACAGTGATTTACAGGAAGTCTATAGACTACACAAGCCTCCATATGGCGAGTGGTTTTGCGTACATGGTGCACCACTACAATTTTGCCCTCTTATTCTGTTCGTCGGAACAAAGTCTGTCGCTACTTTTTCTAATAGTCTGAATTTCTATAATTTTATCATTATGTGGATCTGGCGTTGTTACTGCCGCAACTAACGGCAGAAAAACACGGTCCTCGAAAGCTTGTCGTAGATCCACAGTGGAATACGAATTAGCACAGCAAACCACGAATAATTTCTGTTCTACGACCAAAGAAAGTGTTTTAGAATCGGTAAAATTTAGATAGTTGAACTTTCAGGTTTTCCCGGCGAAATCGATTTTAGAGATTCTAGGACTGCGACCGAGTTAACGTTGAAAGTTTCCTTATACGATACTGCGACAACTTTCGCAGTTGTCTCCGTCCGGTGTTAGGCAGAGATATCTTCGTTTGCTGCTTGCACGCCAACCAAACTGAACAAGAGTTGCTGCCTGCCGCAAAATGTATGTCTAAATCACTTCTGTGCAGTTCACATAAAATGCTTGGCAGAAGGTTTACAGGACCCCTGTGACTTTTTCCTGACCTTTCCACTTTGGAATGTGGGAAAAATGGACACCTAAACCTTCCCGTGCGAGCTCTGACGTATCTTACTTTATTACGATGGTCATATCTTCCTGGTCAGATGGAAGTCAACAAAATATCCTTTGTTTTAATAATCGACACCACAGCTCGCGGTTTTAATCCGTGACACTTCGTCAGTCCTTTCCTGAAGAATCCCATATCGCGCAGCAGTACTCCAGAAGACGACAGCCAAGTGCAGCGTTGAAAGTCTCTCAACTCTTTTATAGATTTGTACATTATCTAAATATTTTGCCAGTAGATCGCAGTCTTTGGTTCGCCTTCCCGACAATATTTCCCGTTTGATGTTAGAGTTTAAATTATTCGTAATTGTAATCCCAAGCTATTTCGCTCAATCGACGACCTTTAACTTTGTATTATTTATCGTGTAACCGAAATTTAACAGATTCCTTTTACTATTCATGTGCATGGCCTCTCATCTTTCATTGTTTAGCGAACTGCCACTTTTCACAATATATAGGTATCTTGTCTAAATCGTTTTGTAATTCATATTCATTCAACCAGCAGATGGCCTACAACACTTCCATGGCGAACGCTAAATATCACTTCTGTTTATGAGTTCTCTTCAGTTCCTATGAACTGTGCGTTTTTGTCAGGAAATGACGAATCCATTCACACTACTTAGGCGATACTCCACTGGTAGCTATTTAACTGGAAACCACTTTTGAGGTACGTTGTCACGCCATCTGGAAATCTAGAAATGTCGAATCAGTGTGAGATTCTCTTTCGATAGCACTCATCAGTTTGTGTGAAAAAGCCAGCTGTTTCGAAGGAACGATATTTCCTGAAACCGCGTTGACTTCGTTTGCAAAGAATGAAACACTTCAACTGAGTAGATGGGGAAAAAGCGCTAATCACCGATCTAAGCGTAGTGTGTCATTAGTAATCAAAACGTCCTGTCCCGTGTTCGAACCCAGCCACCGCTTAAATTCTGACTAAAAATCGCCAGCAAGGACGGCCGAAGATTTACGGCCTTCTTCAGCCAACAGCCTTATCAAATAGGGCGGAGGGGCAGAAAGAGGTTCAAGGCATTCTTTTGCCCTTGTCATGGGAAACTTTCCCTAAAGGGGGAAGAACCAGCAATGATAATGGCATGAGGATGCGGAAGGCAATGGAAACCACTGCATTAAAGATACACAGTGTGTATCCACAGGGCATGTTGCCTGTAATTGACAAACGCCATCATCGTACGAAGATTTCTCAGAGTGCACGTTAGGAGCACAGCACTGTATGATAGTGAAACACGGACTGTGGAAGAACTGGAAAAGAAGATAACCGAGGTATCTGAGATGTGGTGCTACAGAAGAATGTTGAAATTTGGTGGACTCATAAGGTGAGGGTTGAAATAGCTTCCGTGGTACTAGGAGCAGCCGTAGAGGGTATAAACAGTAGAGGAAGACGGCCGCATCAAACCAGTCAGAAGGCAGGTGCAGTGGAGCGTACCCTCTGTAACAGACTTCACTTCGCAGAGTGTAATGTAGTGACTGGTGTCAGGGTTTCCTTTCAGCTGGACACGGGCTGGCAGTGGCTGGGCCGGTACATGGCACAGAGCAGGGAGTACACTGCACAGTGGAACGGAACGGCCACACCGGACGTCCGCCGCGCCAGGGGGCAGTCCGCCTTCCGCGTGCCGTGCTCTGGCGTGGCGGGGTCATCATACCCACCAGTCGTCGTCTGACTCACAGTTCCTGTCTCTCATCAATACGCCACGTCAAAACTAAATTCTTCCATCCCAGTTCTCCGCCTACGCATCACACAGATTCTACCATCATCGGCTTCCACTTTTTTCGAGAAAGTCTTCGTCTGATTATCTGCATAAAAATTAATGAGGGGGCACAGCACGTGCCACGCAATTAAAATATAAACTAAAACTACTATATACCGCTAACATGCATCGACGAAAGGTCGCGTAGATCGCTTTGGTGAAGTACCCCTGGGCAGATAACGTGTCTACTATTTCGCCTCACACAAATAGCCCAGTGGTGGTTTGGCTCTCCGTACTTAGGAATGAAGTAAGTGGAAATTGTACAGAAGCCGAAATGATGTAACTGTAGAGAAAATGCGGACTTGTCTGACAATGTGATAAAACAAGAAATTGGAGTCGATATGAAAGAGACTGAGGCCAAAGAAATTTGGATAGGTATGCTTATTCAGAGGTATGTAAACAGGAAGCGTACAGCGCTGCGGTCGGCAACGCCTATATGAGGAGACAAGTGTCTGGCGCAGTTGTTACATCGGTTACTACTGCTACAATGGCAGGTTATCAAGATTTAAGTGAGTTTTAATGTGATGTTATAGTTGGCGCACGAGCGATGGGTCACAGCACCTCGGAGCTAGCAATGAAGTGGGGCTTTTCCCGTACAACCATTTCACGAGTGTAACGTGAACATCAGGAATCCGGTAAAACTCCGACATCGCTGCGGCCGGAAAAAGATCCTGCAAGAACGGGACCAACGACGGCTGAAGGGAGTCGTCCACGTGACAGAAGTGCAACCTTATTGTTCCTGTTGCGAAATCTGCGGCTCGCTCGCTGCACCCGAGAAATGCAGGATTATCGTACATGTTGTTCTCAGCAAAATTTGCAGAACACCATCCTTAGGTCACACCCTGCCCATTCTCTCGTTTTTTTCCTCCAAGTTGCGGAATTTTTGCACGGAGCAGAAAGATTCAGATGCCGCGATAAAATAGTTATCTCGGCTACATGTCATCGCGTGAGAGCCCTGAAGACTCAGTTTAACTTGTTTTACACGATCGACTCCGGTCAAATCAACTACTCGTGGCGTGTACGCACACACGCCAGCCGCTAGCCGTGTCGCGCGTACGTCAGTGAAGTGAATGATCAATTACTTGTGCCGAGTTCCAGAAACCTAAGTGCTGAAAAAACGGCAAAGTACCGGTAATATTCCGAGACGTAGATTTCGTGTTGGTTGCTTTGTAGGCCTAGACATGACACACTGCAATGAGGACTTCGCATTTACCTTACAAGCATTCTCCCGCAAGAGATATCACATGTATGAAAACAAAGCTGCTCAGTTTTTACAATACCCCAACAAAGAAAAAGCTTACACTGGGCATAAATAAGAACAGAAATATATGACGTACCTATGAGACAGAAAATTAAGCACGCACAAAAAACTGTCTTAATGGAAAATAATGAGAAAAATCTTTGTACCAGCCAACGAAGAGAACAGCAGTAGATGCAGAAAGAATCAGAAACTGTCTGATGAAAGGAACTAATGTAGTGTCCTAGTCCCTACTGTAGAGTCTTGTACCATAGGAATCAAGGGAGAGGATGTTGTTTGGAGGGCGGTATCCTCTTTCTACATCACAACATCTATTAACAGGGTTCTTTATTTACTTTAACACATAGTTTCTACTTAACTTTAAGAGTCCCTGTGTTTTGGTGCTCTTCCATAACAGTCCACGTTACTCTCACTGCTGGTGAAGTACAAGTCCCGCTATGATATGAACGACCAATGCCAAACTGGAGTGGGAGTTAGTGCGTCAGTGACACAGGGACTGCGCACCCCGGTCCGCGGCGGCGATCTAAATAATTGCGGTCGGGAGGACGTTGGGGGCTTGTTGCTTGCGTGTCTGGCTTTGGCCTCTCTCGTGTTAGGCGCGCTTTACCCGGCGCCTACTGGCGATCTTCTTGCTACGTCTTTGCCAAACGGTATGCTGGCGACAGCTTACGCCAGCACAACTAACACCGTGCAGAAAATGAAAGTGCGGAGAATAAGCCTGGCAGAAAGCCAGACACTTGCTGGGCCAAAGTTGGCTGTTCTTACGGGAAAACCTGCCAATCCGTCCAACTGGAAGACCAAGGAAGCGGTGGCAAAATGAACTGCAGAAGGACCTGGTGTTCATGAGAACTGTATCCAAAGGGCTCAAGATCGATATCTACGGAGGATAAATTTTAAGGTCGGCACATGGCCTTCAGGGTCAGCAGGTTAAATTTATTTTTAATGGAAAGGCTTTCAACAGTGAAGAAGTCAGCTCTATTGAAGGATGTAGTCGTGTTAACGTGTCACAGACCTCTCCATATCATGTCTGTCAGATACAGCACGTGTCAGAAGTTGTTCTGCAAGGCACGTGGATGAACTTTTGTGAAGGCAAAGGTCACTGGTTCGAGGCTCATTCCGACACAGTAAAAGAGAGAGAGAGAGAGAGAGAGAGAGAGAGAGAGAGAGAGAGAGAGGGGGGGGGGGGCAGACACATGCTTATTTCTGATAGAATCCAGATGCCTCGACATCGGCCGACTGTTATATCTAGCGGGTGCCACAGATGTGGACTGTAGCACAACGAGGAGTAGAACAGACAGGTATAATGGCGGTTCTGGAGATGCTGGCCGACTGTCGTTTCCAAGTAGTATGTAGTATGTTCACTTTATCGAAATCGACTAACCCTAACTGGTTATGGAGTTGTCTGTAACACCTAGTGTTGCCTTCTTTCTCGAAAAGAATTCCAGAACTCTAAATGCGCATTTGTAGTGCGCTCGCGTCGTTATTACCACATGTGTTTCAGAATGCATGGGGGTGAAACTGATTAGGTTTTGATCGAGTGACGAACTTGTCTTAGACAACACCTATACGGTACGAAAAATATTTCTTAACTTTTTTTTACATTCTCCGTGATTCTTATTGATATGCATTAAACGCTGTGTATATTACAAATTTTGTACGGTATGAGCGTAACGGCAACACCCCTACCTCGCGTTCTGATCGCAGCGGACGGCGCGCCCATTGTTGTCAGGAGTTCTGTGTTGGTTTGAGCGAGATCGGCAAGACGATCTCACGTCCCGCCGCGGGTCCTTGAGACAGACAGGAGCAGCTGTCGCGCAGATGTGTCCGCCGAGGCTACACAAGCCGCTGCTCGCTGGCGTCACGGATTAGCTCACTGTCAGGGCGGCGGCCGCTGCTTTCAGCGAGAACGATCGCTGCCACACTTTCTCTCATACGGGATGCGCTTCAGGCGAGACCGCCAGCTCGATAATCCGGTGCATCTTCGGCGACGTGCATAAATTAAATGGGCTCAACGGTGTGTGTGAGGTGAGTTATCTGGCAAAATGTCACCAAATCTCATGTGGGAGGGGGGGGGGGGGGCGGCAATGAAAATCCCACGCCAAATTTTAATTCAGAGATATATATTATTATAACGGATAACATTTCGTCTCATAGAATTAATCGCGAGCACAGACAATCTTACAGTACCCACCAATCTTTTTGGGTTCTCTGAACTGAATTGTGTGCCGCACACGAGTTGATTCCATTCGTGGAGCTCCCAGCCGCGCCAGTCGAAATCACTGGAGTCAGCCACTGAGTCAGTCGTGATGATAATGCGAAGTATATAACGCCGATGTTATTGTGTTCAACATGAATTTGTTATTTAACCTACTGCATGGTAAACCTCACATGAGAGGGGGAGGGGGCGTTCCCCGTATTGGCGTGAGATGGGGAATGGGAGAGGGTCCCACCACATCTCCCCAAATCCCACGAAGGGGGAAGAGTCCAAATTTTGAAAAACAAGCCTCACGAAATTAATTGACCTTTCTTCTGGGGCATGCTTGAGGGAAGTGGACCGGTCGGAATCGGGCTGGTTTTCTTGCAGCAATACTGCAGCGTCGTGTTTCTTTTTACGCAAGGCGCCGCTTACGTTGTCTACATTTTACGAAGCGCAAAAAAGCTAACGGCAAGCTAACAACTGACATTTGAACGCTGAGACATCAGGCAGTTCCCAGGAACTCCCACTGAGTCTGACGTGAAAACAAAGTTCCAACGAAAAAATAATACAGTCTTCAAGTAGAGTAAGGAATCCAAGGATGACACAGTATGCCTTCATAACAGAGAGGCTTCGTCAAATGGGAAGGTAGTGTGATTATGAAGTTGCAGAATATATTCAGACTCAAGACCCAAGGCGGCATCTGGATGCGTAAAAGTTTAGACGAATTGCATTCCCTGACAACGGAAAAGACGTCTGAAATGACAGGGACGCACAGCACGAAAGGATGTCTCACGATTAATCAAGAAAATCTTAGTCATGAACGGCATCCGAAAAGGATAAGTACGATGGCTAACCGACACCCAAAAGATAAAAGAAGTCGCAGTTGACTCACTGATGACGCACAAACTATTGACTTTTCACTTACAACAGAAGAAAGTTTAACTAAGAAACGCGTGGACACGAACTTCGACAGGACCAAACTGACGGGAGGACGAAGTTACGATAAGAAGAACAAGACTATAACTTCAATAAAATCTTCTCGGTTTTTAACACTGGTCATTTCGAACTTTCGATAGCTGTCTCCGCCATCGTCATCGGGAGTTGATGCGGACCACAGTCGGCGAAAGCTGAGTAAAGACTTTTTACATAACTACATCACGTTCAAAGGGAGATCCCCGATACTGCGGCATCCATAAGGGGTCTGGTGTTATGTTCTGTCTGTGTAGTGTACAAACTACCTTCCTATACTTACGTAGGAAGCAAGATCCTTCCACTTGAGTCGACCTTAGACACTTCAGACGAATGGGTTGATTATGGAATGCCGGCCGGAGTGGCCGAGCGGATATAGGCGCTACAGTCTGGAACCGCGCGACCGCTACGGTCGCAGGTTCGAATCCTGCCTCGGGCATCGATATGTGAGATGTCCTTAGGTAAGTTACGTTTAAATAGTTCTAAGTTCTAGGGTCTGATGACCAAAGAAGTTAAGTCTCATAGTGCTCAGAGCCATTTGAACCATTTTGATTATGGAATGGCTACCTGGGTAAGTGCTGTTGCTGTAAATATTTTTCGCAGTACCCCTCTACGATGTATCTCACTAAACGAGAATTTTTCATACTGTAACCACTGTACAACGATCCCTTCTACTTTCCGGAAAGTTTCCAGTGCACCCAGTACAGGCTCACCTCTTATTAAGTCTGCCAGTGCAATTTAAACTTGGGAAACCCACTATCTTAATTCTGGCGAACTATTTTCGAGAAGTCTAAGGTAAATAGATCTTAGTAACGACATTAACATTATGCAGGAAGTGGCTGAGCTGCAGTGGTATAGAACTTGGGTCAACTTTCACTAAATTCCATCACAGATCAGGTCTCCATTAAAACGATTACAAGAAGGAGTCAACGCAAAAGGGGCACTTGCTTATCCCTGATTTCAATGCATCAGCCATACCCTTAATCTCAATGCGAGGCCACATAACGCATGGAAAGAACGTCGATGATGACGACGCCTTTCCTTCACGGAAAGGTCCCCAGTCACCTTTCCAGGATAACTGCGTTCGAGCTAATCAGCATCGGGAGGTTATTTACCCTACAGCTACACTCCGCAAGCAGAGGGCACTTCTAGTGTCAGTATCATCTTTCCACTTCCCTGTTGCTTTCACGAATGAAGAATAATTGCCAGCAAACCTCTGTATTAGATCTAATTTATCCAATTTTCTCGTCGTGTTCATTTCGCGAAACACGGGGACATAAACTACTATGTTGCACTACTCTTTCCTTAATATACTCTCTCGTAATTTCAATGGTAACACAAGGCTCCTCTTGTAGCGTCTGCCAATGGAGTTTGTTGAGCATCTCTGCAATGCTTTCGGCTGACCAAACCGTCTCGTGTTGTAACGTGCCACTGTTCGTTGGATCTTCTCAATCTCTCTCACTGATCCAAACTGGTCAGGTTGCCAGGCTTATGAGCAATACTCAAGAGTCGGGCGACCAAGTGTTCCGTAAGCCACTTATTTCGTGGATGAATTACAGTTCTTTAAGAGGCTTCCGATGAATCTCAGCTTCGCATATTTTTTCCTACAGTTTGTTGTGTGTGTGGCTATTCTGATTTAAGTCGCGCTGGGCGGATACCCCTACGTACTTCACGCTGGTATCGTTTCCAGTGACAATCTGCGAACAAGTAACAGAACAACAGTGGGATGCTTCGCTTATTTATGTTCGATGGGTCGCATTTTATTGCAGGTTTACATGGCCGCTATTTTGGTCCTGGTGATTTTTGTTTTATGGGCATCAGAGCGTGGTCCAAGGCATACTTTTCTGCCTGACGCGTATCTCCCAACGTCTGTGATGCCTCCAGAATTGGAAGGCGAAACGTTAGGCAGAGAAATATGCCTTGGACCACGGCCACATGCCGATAAAACCAGATTCACCTAGGACTTTACATTCTGAACACTGCTGATAGTTGTTAGTAGGTAATCAAATACACATCGCTGGTGATTGGTGCAGCGATCACCACTATCCTCAACTGAGAAAATGCGATATTTACAAAATAATCATGGACGTTAAGCGGCTGTGAACTAACACATCCACTCATCAGTTACTATGTTTTCTGCATGTACCAACATGCTGTAATTACATCTTCTACTAATTTGATATGGTCCTGGCTTAATAGTACGTACAGCAAATATCAAGTGGAATTTAAAAAACGAATCTGGACAGACGAAAATGCCAAGCTAAGGCAGCTAAGTGGCCAGGAGATTTCCCGGGAAGGTCAGTTCCTGGGAAGGTCGCCGCTCTGTGGGAACGTCCTTGAATTGCGTCACGCGAGCAAGTCACACCAGGAGTCTTTTGAGTCAGGGGTGTTCGCCTGCAGCGGGGCCAGGGTGCGTCGTTTCCCAGTGTCACAGGGCGCTGACGCCGCGGTAAGACGCCACCCCTACGGCGAAAAAACTACGTCCGCCCGCTGTCTGCCGTCAGCAAAAAAACAGAGCAGGTTTAAAAACGGACCCTCCGCCTGCAGCTGTTCGAGAGCTGGCGTTTGGCAGGCCTCCACTGGGATTCTGGCACGTTCCGAAGGCTGGGGTCAAAGCCCGCGGCTGCTGATAACGGCCTCAGTGACGCCAACCCACACAAATATTTCGGCTCCGGATGGCACTCTACTGCGATCCAAGTGTCTTCCCGCCAGACTGCCACTGTTGGCAACAACACAAGTTTACATCCACGCTCGGCAACTTTTGTGGCAGCAGTTGTCAGTTACGAGATCCGCTTTACAATAGGTCAGTAAGGAGGGGAGGGGAGTTCTACAAAATAAACACTAACTTACTAATGAGGTTACGCTATCAGATGTACAAACTGGGTTGAAGGACATGCTGGCACGATTGAGGCGAGAATCACACGCACCTGGTTAAATCTTTACCGACGGCGATAGCCACACGGTGTGACCCCACGTGGTACGAAATGGTCCGCGCGAGTGAGCTCTGCTGTACACAACGAGATCAGGTGGCAGTGAAGGGTCACGCGGCGCGACACCAGACACTGCGAAATTCGGTTTACATTTCTTTTGGGGCCGGTCTTTGAATCACCACTGACTAAGTCAGAAGTGCGTATTTCTATTGATTATTACGTTTCAACTTATAAATGACAGCATACTACTTTTCATATCTAATAAATTTTACGTAACAAAGGTTGGTGTATATGTTACTACAGCTATGTTATGAAACGGAACATACAGCTACGCTCAATAACAAATATGTTTTTCCTCCATGTTACGTGATCGGTAGTTCGAGTCACGTAATGTGGAACATCTGCACTACTACTGATAACTTTAATGTCTGTACGTGTTTACGTTACCAAACGATATATTGTAGCTTAGTTAGATATTCCATAGGTCATTTGAACGATTCTTTTATCGAAACGACGTGGAACGATTCAAGTTCCAGGATACGTATACATTATTGACATTAGCACTTTTTTTGCCCTACTCATGCTGCTATACTTGAAAACAAGGTTTTTATTTTTGCTTTACTGGCTACGAGTTTTTAGGTAGAATTTCGTCAATGGAATAGAAGGCATTCTCCAGGAGAAATTATGTAAAGTTCGATTTAAAACTTGCTTTGCTAACCGTCGAACATTTTACGTTATGGGCAAATAACCAAAACTTTTTGTTGCTGCATACTGAACTCCTTTCCCAGTCGCTGAAACCTTTAATAATGGGTAATAAAGGTCATTTTCTCCGCTCTAGTGTTGTAGGCATAGGCATCACTTCTTGTGAGTTGTGATGGTTTACCTTAGACGAATTGCATTAGCGAATACACGTACTACGACGGCGCAGTTAAAATGCCTAGCTCCTACATGACGTCCGTGAATGAAACCAACATTCTTATTGCTCCCTTTTGTGTGGTGAAAACTTTTCTTTATTAATATATTTATTATTTCATTCCATTATCAAACGTCAGTTAAGTAAAAGACGAAAAATTAACTAACAAGACCGCAGTTTACCGTATTTTACACGAACAAAGGTGTGTGTGTGTGTGTGTGTGTGTGTGTGTGTTATGAGGAATGGTCAATATTCAGGGATATTAGGGGAACGATCATCCGAAGCAAAAGATACCAGTAAACATGGGCTCGCACTTTTTCACCTTCGCTACTGTAAATCATTTCTTCTGATTAAGCGTTCATAGCTCTTAAGGTATCCCTTTGAGAGCACATGTTTACTGGTCTGATTTTTTGCTTCGAATGATCGTTCCTCTCATATACCGGAACCCGTGTAGCCTTCAGCGTTCTTCTATAGCAAAACACTTCAAAAGCTAACTTATCTCCTTGTCTGAATTGCCTATATCTTCCACGTTGCACTTCCGTATAAGGCTACACCTCAGGCAAATACCTTCGAGAAAAGATAAACATTTAAATTTATATTTCACCATAAATTTCTTTAAAAAATGTTTTTCTCCCTTTTGCCAGTCTGCATTTTATATCCTACGCTGGTAATATTAAATGGCTTCCACATCTTGTTTCGTCTCGTAGTGGAGGCTCGCTATCATAGTCAGTCACATGACGGCGTTAAAGGGTTGTCACTGGTGTCTTACACCTATCATTTCGAAATTCTTCACTGTATGAAAACGCAGCAATGAACGTTCTATGACTTCTGAATGGAACTGGCAACCGTACAACCAAAGTTTCTGACACCGTACTGCCCGAGTGAAAACCCTTCCCGAAACCAAAGAAGAATGCTGCAATTCTTTAAAGTGCTCATAGCCATTTTTGAACCTACCAAGTGCCGATTCCGCTGTTGATTCTGTGGCAGGTATACATTTAAAAAAGAATGTTTTTCAGTTTTTTCAAAATAATTACGAAGAAATTCATGTTTATGTTGGCACTGGATACGATTTGTGAGATTAGTGCACCTTGCAACACAGCTTTTGACAAGTAGTTGTCGCGGGTTAGGGGTCTTGATTGACACCGTTTTTCCAAGTTCGGTTACTAGCGGCGTCTAGAAGGTGCATGAGTATGAGATTATGGAATCTAAAATCTAATGATCTTAGGTAAACGTCCAAAGAACTCAGCTGCTTCGGAAAGCAAACTGAATAAATGAAAGCGAATGAGAAAGGGCGTGAAATTGAGACGAGTTATATGGGAAGCCTGTGCGGTGGCGCTGGACTATTTAGGTAAGCTGGTTCGAATCCTAGTGATTCGAAACTTTCACTGTCAGTATGTTTCCGGTAGGGGAGGAGAGGTGTGGCGTAAAGTTCCTAATCGGCCGCCCCCTTGGTGCTATTCCAGAGAAGTAGGCAATGTGCCGTCACTGGGTTTCATCTTCTCCCTTCCATAATCCCGTAACACAAGGTAACACTACACAAACCCGACACTACACTGTACAAGCACCCACAACAGTCATCCACAAGACACTTCACAACAAGTCACAAGTAGGTAACGACTTGCCTACAACGGCGGCGCAAAATCCCTGGACCTGCTCCCTTACGCTCATTCCCAGAGTACGGGACTGCTTTGACTATGATAGAGAAGAACTAGTGTGGCTCCGAAATAGCTTTACAAGAGCGTGGGGCTAAAAAAAGTGTGACAAGATGTTTGCCTATATCGAGCGCCTGAACGCTGCCGAAAGTGAATTTCGCTGGGCCCCTCAAAGTCACGAACTCGTCCCAGGGACGAGGAGCACAGAACGTGCTGGTATGACCGCGGGCGATCGGACGTGTCACCGTGGTTCATTCCGCCGTTTCCGACCGCTCACTATCTCGTCAGTGGCACCGATCGTGCTTCGCACTACCATCAGGCGTCTTTCCACTTCTTAAAAGTAACCATTAGTGTAACACATACTTAAGGGCGCTTTAGCCCTAATCCACGTCAGACGGACATCTTACTGACCACAGTAACACAGTTTTCGAATGCGTGAAGCAAAATTCGCACACTCTGACTTCATAAGGCGATTCCTCGTTACTAGCAATTGGAAAAATGTTTAACTATATTTCGCCAAGTGCATCTGCACGCTGTGTGTACGTCTGAATGATACAACATTGTCATCACACGTACAGGTATCTTCATTTAACTATCATCCGTCCTGGGTACAGTTTTGCGTCGGAACAATCGAGGTGGAGGGTTCGCTTTCGGCTATACACGTATTTGTTCTTATTTGCTGATCTTATTCCGTGTCGATTAGTACTAGGAGTTTTGATCGGTACACAGCGATCATATCAGGTCACGTATAAAACACGTGCACTAATTCTATGCCGACACAGAAATGAGAGAACAATAATTTATATTATTCCACAGTTTAGTTTTCCAGCGTCGACCGTTCCTTTAGAATGCTTACACTTCTCTGCTTTCTGGTTCATTGCCTATTGCTTCAGCGCTTCTTTACTTACATCCCTTACCTCGCGGTAAATGATGAAATTTCTTTGTGTGGTTTGTGAAAGACTGTGTGTGCCTCCACTTACAAGCACTTTGGATGAACTACGACTTCTGAGTGCAGGAAATGCAGACACTTAAAAGTATGTGACGAGATTTGATTATCGTCTGCATCTTTGCCTTGCACCCGGTGGAGGAAATTTTGTACACGTGCAGTAGTTAAAAGAAAACGGATCCTTAAGGTGACTGTCAAACGTACCCCAAAGCTATCTTTTGTTTTTTCATCTTCTCGCCCTGCTCTATGCCTGGTAAGGCTCCCCTGCCGCAGAACACCACACAACAATTGGACGACTTCGCTTTTAAGTTACTTTTATTCTCCGTGCACGCTGTAGAAATGCGCCATTGACCTTCTAATGCGAGTGGATTTTGTCCGCACTGTTTCTTCCACTTCATTCCATCAAATGAAGCAAGGCGACAATTCTCTCAAAAACTATCAATGCCATTACTAAATGATCAGCTTTTTGCTGAGCTGGTACAACTTACGTTTAAATATGTAGTGGAGTGAATTGTACTGTAGACGCACGTACCCCACCGGCTAAAGAGTGAATTCGCTGTGGTTGATATCGTTGGCCACATCTTGAAAGAACGATCAACATGTACGTCACGCGCTTAACGACGCTATTAGCTGCCTTTTACCACAACATCACCGTTTCCTAACGGATCCGATTCTAAAGCACAGCGACCTGCGTGAATGCAGCCCTCAGCAGTGACACCGGACACGCGAGAAAATCCTAGGCGATATACACCCGGCAAATCAACCCTCCCGTCATTTGCGGGCAGTCCTGTCGAGTAACGAACAAATCGCATATTTTACAACCCGTTATTATGAAAGCTTAGGACGGCCACACAAGTCAGACATTGCCAAAGGATGTTAGGGGACACACACACACACACACACACACACACACACACACACACACACACACACACACACACACACAGAGAGAGAGAGAGAGAGAGAGAGAGAGAGAGAGAGAGAGAGAGAGAAAATCAATGTGACCATACAACCGCAAATTTGGTAACTAACGCGACAGCAACAGATTTCTCATTGACTGAGAATCACTATGTTGGCTGTAAAGTACTCCTATATTTCGGCTTTCCACATTTGAAACGCATACCAGCAGTGAAACTGTTTTACGTAAGCTTCACCGTACCAAACCAACGTAATCGTGGTATACCAAGAAGAATATTCCCGAGAAACACGTTACTTCAATTATTCTAAAAACGTTGGAGAACACTTGTTTGCCTGTTCACCTCTATAGGAGCGGAGTGGTAAGTCTCTCCGACATGTAGTGAATATCCGGGCGTGGAGGGGTAATCTGAATGACTTAAGATGCACTAAATGTTCTTAACACCAATATAAGCGAAGGGACAACATAGCGGAAACGCTGATTACGCGGCAAATACGAATTAAAACTAGAATGAATGACAAAAATGGAAATCAATCGTATAATAGCTTTTGCATCCTGGAAGAGTCGCATATATATCTTTATTGCGCCACATACTGACGCTTGTAAATCGAGTTTAAAAATAAAGATATAATTTAGCTTTGTCTGATTTCATAAAGCATTTGTTAAGCAGCTGTACTGTTCAACAAAAGGCCAATAATTTTATTAAAAATGTATTCGAATGAAGAAATGCGCGCATAGGACAAGTAGTTTTATAGGGAAACAGTTTTCCTAGAAATTAGACAACGGAATTTTGTAAGCCAAACGAAGAGTTGGAAACTGACATGGGGGATCAAACTGAACTGCGTGAGGTCTACTTTTGGATAAAAAAATACTACTTGAAATTTGTCTAAACGTAAGAAATACAGTAGACAACCTTTCGACGCTCGAAAGGTGCCAATAGAGAATTTAAGGTTCCGATAAACAAATATAGCAATCTTCAAAATCTGAATCGGCACCTTACTTGTTCCACATGATTTCGAGCACCATTCAAAGACGCGTCGAATGTTTCCCTAATTAGCTAAATCTTTTCACAAGACATTTTTTAGCTTTTTTTCAAATTCGTTTCACTGCACCGACATAACTATTAGCTTTTTAAATAAGAAATATTCGTGGCGCTGTAAATAAACGCGTCAACCTTTCTGTGATTTCAGTTCCCAATTTTTTAGTCTAATCAAATCACAAATCGTAGTAATAGACACTAAACGCTGGGTCACGGGCTTTCGATTCGAAAATTGTTTTAAAATGAAATTTTGGCTCATTAGTCGTCACAATATTTCCCCTGAGAGGGTCTGGACCACAGGTTCAGTCTTGGTGGCTGCAGAAGTTAAATAGGGTCCTGATTGTAAGGCTGTTGATAGAATTATAGGTATATCGATATGTTTCCAAAAAGTAGTGATATCGGATTGATAATACAGAGTGCAATATTTTTATTTTACATTTTTTCACAATTTTCGAAAAATATTTGAAGTTGTTCTTTTGAAATTGTAGTAGAACATAACTTTACTTTTACTGTGTGCTACTGTTTGACCTTTCATCACGTCCAGTCTTTCTCTCTGACTGTGCGAACTAAGTATAGATGGCACAAACATGTCCGAGTGCACATGGAAGGGGGCGGTGTGAATGGAATCACAAGATATCCGGTGTGAAGAAATAGCACACCAGTTGTGTTAAAAACAATTTTTACGCTACTAGTGAGTTACTACTTCACATCGGCATTCTTCAAGAACAGTCGCAGACACTGATGAACGAAAATGTAAATGACAAGACTGGTATTTGCGGTGGGCGGAAACGTGTGCGGGATACAGTAACACCGACTTTATCGGCGCTCGGTGATACCAACGGCAAGCGCAACGTTTAACTGCACCAAGCAGGTCTGACACTACAACTGCTAGTAGGTCGCTGGTGATTGCTGGGGGAAAAAAAGGGGAAGTCGACATGAAGTGTTCCAGACAAATCCAATATGTGACGAAACCGAACGACGGACCCATCTGACACCTTTCATTGTGCCACTTACCTGCAGTTATCGTTGTTTGCAAAGTGGTTACCGCCAAGCGTGAACGTGCATCGTTATCCCTTCAATCCTTGCTCTAAGGGGGATAGGTTGCTAGCTTGTTGATGTGCAGAATATCTAATAATAAATCAATAGAGCTCTGAAACTGGCAGTATATTTACAATGTGCAACTGATTTTTTCTTTTGGCTCGTAAGTAGATACTTTTTCCGTCGATAAATCGATAATTCTTTTCGATATAACGAGGGCCGAATTTTTCTTTTTCTTTTTTTTAAGTATCGGTATATCAGTTTCCCGATGGTTTTAAAAATGTCAACAGACTTAGTGATCATGCGCTAAAAATGGTTGGTTGGTTGTTTCGGGGAAGGAGACCAGACAGCGAAGTCATCGGTCTCATCGAATTAGGGAAGGACGGGGAAGGAAGTCGGCCGTGCCCTTTGAAAGGAACCATCCCGACATTTGCCTGGAGCGATTTAGGGAAATCACGGAAAACCTAACTCAGGATGGCCGGACGCGGGATTGAACCGTCGTCCTCCCGAATGCGAGTCCAGTGTTTAACCACTGCGCGCTAAAAATGGTTCAAATGGCTCTGAGCACTATGGGACTCAACTGCTGTGGTCATAAGTCCCCTAGAACTTAAAACTACTTAAACCTAACTAACCTAAGGACATCACACACATCCATGCCCGAGGCATGATTCGAACCTGCGACCGTAGCGGTCGTGCGGTTCCAGACTGTAGCGCCTTTAACCGCTCGGCCACTCCGGCCGGCGATCAAGCGCTAATTTGACTCTTAAATTAAATGTCGACACACTCGTCTGTAAAGAACTGAAACTTATGTGGAAAAGGTGGGAGGGTAAATCACGAATTTACAGTGCTTGCTCCCTGCCGCTGAACACAAAAGCGCCATGTGTAGCGGAGCGTAACGAGAGGTAGCAATCAGCCGCGCGCAGTACTTTGTGCGCCTAGGGGTGATGGGGAGCCAGGGGGGACGCGTGCACTGCAGAGCTGTTTACACGCGACACGTGTCCGCTGACCTCCACAACAGCCAGCACGCGCTCCGAAGTCAGCTCCCCTGTTTCGTGTCAACTGTTGGCGGGACTATAGTTGGAGTCACGAACGATGGCGGTGGAACTTAGGCCGTTCTGCACACCTCCGTCACGCATTCTCCGACAGCCAATGTACTGCTCTGAGCGCTCTGCTGTGAAAGGCGTAGCCAGTGCGAGCATTCAACATTATTGTAGCGAGTTATTTAGCGGCTTTTTATTCATCTACGATGGCAGTAGTATTGTACTCGCTGATGATAGTGGTAGGCAACAAATTCTACATCATCAAGCGAGACAAAGCGCGTGTATGCGCGTACAGTTACTGGCGCCTGGAACCAGGAACAATGCAATCCCCCCACCCCTGCCTCGACCAACGCGGACCGCAATCGTCCGTGAATAGGATTATGGCCAATTAGGTTTCCTTAAAGCGCTATAAACCTCTACGCACGGTCGAAGTGTGTTCAAGTTACCAACACAACAGTTTGTAGCACATCATGACAGGAAGTACTCTCCGCAAGTTCCAGAGTGGTATAGCCTATAATCGATCCTGCGTAGTAAGATCCGTGACAGCTTGCAGCACTGTTTACAGTTGAAACTGCGATGCCACAGAGACTTTTACAAAATGGCTTGCCAAAGCGGTTAGAGGCGCCATGTCACAGCGCACACACACACACACACACACACACACACACACACAATCGTTTTACGTGATTGGTTGAGATAGGACCGCGTCCAACCCATTGCAATTGTCAGGGATCAACTTACATCGACTTCTGGAATTCTACTACTATACTCATTCTAGGTGACGCGACGCGATTAGGGTACTATCTAGCTGGGACATCGTCGGGACACACTCTGATGAGGGTGTAGAAGTAAGAAATTAATTTAATATAATTACTTTTTACATAGAACACAATTACATGGAATTTGTTGCGACAGGAGTAGCTGACCGACCATATTTTTCGGAATATTTCACCTTTTTAACTCTTTGCAAGTCTACTTTTAGTTAAACTGGCACTTCAAGATTGGTTCCACAGTCCCTGGTAGAAGTCCGTTTCTTTCATCAGTCCACTGGGCCGACATCAGCGAAAATACTCTTTCCACAGCAGCAATGTGTGCGGGAATAGAAAACAAATACTAGCATAATTCTAACAGTTGGCATTTGCGTTCAGGTTTTTCGGTTTCCTTAAGAAAGTAAATCCACCTTACTCCAAGGAGTGCTTAGACTTCCACTCTTCCGAATCACGCCTAGTTTCCAAAAAGCTCTTCAGATACATATATTACTAAAAACAATCTTCACACCATATTTAGTCAGGTACACAACAGCGTTTCCAATCACCAACCAATCTGGGGTTTCGGTTTACGTCACCCAACCAAATACTTTATATTTATTGAGAGCTATTGCCTCTTCCCTAAATTTCCCAATCGAATTAATCATTTCTTGGTTAGGGTTCTCATTTTTTAATTTGTTCAAATTCAGCTTGGTTCATATGCCAATAAAAACTGGTATGCTTCCTTTCATTCACATATCTTTGATTACCGATTAATATATTTCTTATTTCAATTACCGTGACTTCATTCTTCTCCACGCTTTTTATACTATTTCAAACAGCGCCAAGTTTGACTGCAGAAACCTGAAGTTTATATCACTGCCTAGACTACCGAATAATTTCTGAAGTTTATTTAGGTGGCCTGTCTTCGGCGTCAAAAAATTGACGGAATCCAAAGCTTAAGAATTCTCTTAATTGCGGTCATTAACGACAGCCGTCTTGTTTTTGAGTCTGATAATTGGTATCAACGTATAAGCAGAACTCTTTCAGCTTCTCTCTCCTTACCGCGTACATGGAAAAATAATTAAATATTTTTATGACGATTATTTCAATGTACACAGATTAAACTCCAGCAACGCTTGATATAATACTGCCGAGAATATGGGGAATATGGGCAGGGGATCCAATTCCTTCCACATTTTTTTCCCCATAGTTCTTGAATTTGGTGAAACATTCCGCTGGCGGCCTTGATGAAGACCTAAGTTAGAACCGGTATTCCCTCCACAAAAAGTGATTAATTTATCTGATAGAATTTGCAGCTGTCTTAATGTGCCTAGATAAAATTTTGCAATTTCTCCGATGTTTATTCAGCGACTCAAACTTCAGCAGCTTCTGTTCCATTCCGTCAGTTTTAGTAAAATACTGAACTGAAGGAAACACCTTTTCAGTCTTGTGGTTCGATACGTCGGTGCCTACGCCGTAAAGTGAAACTTCTTGCAATTGTTTTATGCATTCGCAAACAGAGTGGTGCGAGAATATTAGAACAACCTTCACTTTGGTTCTGGCTGTAGAATGCTTTGCGGCGACTTTGGAATCAGGGTACATCGTGGCATTCAGTTTTACGGTAAAGAGAACTGAAGGATTGATGAAGCTTGACAACTTTATAAGCTACTGTTAGTTCTGCAGCAGCAACGAGCAATTCTTCCTGGGTATATTCTGTAGTCATGGGTGTAGAAACAGGCTTTAACGTCGACGCTACCGCGAATCTACGATTCTTCGTAGAAATGTGATTCCTCAGATCTGTCTTACCTTCTTGAGTTAACGAGATGAAACCGCTACAGATCTCACACTACGCTTCCTGATCCGTAAGTTCTTTCTTGACAATAGGCCACTCTTATGTGTAATCATCCGAGAAGTGACTTTCTCTTTCTATCCTTACGCATTTTAGTTGGCTATGATAAGTTTATTAGGCGGTAAACAGTCGACAAAAATACTTTAGTCAACAAAGTACACATCACTATACACTCCGTGCCCTATATACCCGCAGTAAACACTTATCATTGCTAACTTGCGCTCGGTCATGTTACACTTGGGTAGAATCTTTTTTTCAGATCGCTAGGCAAATGGGAACTGCCCGGTTGTTCTGCGAGGCTCTGCTTAGATACTTCCAGTACCGTACTGCTGGAGAGGTCAGGAATGTTCTCGAATGATGGCGCTAGATCTAGGAAGTGCTTGCATCACCTATACAGGATACGCAACATGCAATGCTGCCTGTGAGACGACCTTGTCAACAAACTTGTTGACGTAAAACAGAGGCTGCATTTACTTGGGCGTTACTGCAATACTTGATGGTGGTTAGTGTTTAACGTCCCGTCGACAACGAGGTCATTAGAGACGGAGCGCAAGCTCGGGTTAGGGAAGGAAATCGGGTGTGCCCTTTCAAAGGAACCATCCCGGCATTTGCCTGAAACGATTTAGGGAAATCACGGAAAACCTAAATCAGGATGGCCGGAGACGGGATTGAACCGTCGTCCTCCCGAATGCGAGTCCAGTGTGCTACCCACTGCGCCACCTCGCTCGGTGTGCAATACTTGAGCCAACTCTTAACAATATTTTGCAAAATTGGGCCACAATTGGGTCTTGTAGGGATGTCGGGACAAGAAGGACCGTAAAGGTGACAGTACCGATGCATGCGGACGGATTGCAATCCTAGACACTTTGCAACATACGATTTCTTCTCTAACCCGCATCATTCTAAATTGCTATTTGTAATAGCCCCATGTCCTACAAGAACATCGTTTCTACACGTTGTTCTTTAACATATTCCACAAATTCCTTTCCATTACTTCTTTTCTCATATCTTCCCGTTTGTCATTATTCACGACATCAAAATTTTTCCACTACTTCATATGTAAAATGTCTACCTTGCGAAACTTCTAATCAGCAAATTGTCGAAGGGTCTTTTAACTAAATATAGCATTTATTTTATTTTGTTATGTGTTTCAGCCGGGAGAGGCCTCTTCAGTTGACGAGTTAATACGTAACTTGTTCGTATCACCTGATGACTCGGTAAGTCGGAACAGGTAATTATACGATTTGTGTGTAAAAAATACTATCAGAAGAAATGAATAAAGCACTCATCCCACTGATGGATTTTGTTTGTTTATGTTCCTTGTACCCACAATGTTAGTTCCATAACTAGTGCTAATAGGCCTATATTCTCCTACATTTGCTTTCTGAAGCAGGTGTCGTTTTGGGAAAGGACGGGGGATTAGGGTTTAACGCCTCGTCGACGTCGTTCATTGGAGATTACACGTAATATCCCATTGGGGAACAGTATTAGCTGTGCCCTTTCAGAGGAAAGGTCTCGATATTTACCTTATCTGATTTAGGTAATCTAAATCTGGATGGCTAGACGGGGATTTGAACCGTCGCTCTCCCCAATCCAGGACCTTACCACTATGCCCTCCGGCTCGGTACATCCTTTTTGAGTTAAATAAGTTTATTACTAGCAAGATATCTGTTTATGTGTAATTGAATCGAGTATTCCATTTACTGTGATTTGTTCTCGTTAAATATAACTCTCCTTTCCGCTGACAATGCCGCCTGCAATGAACACATCTGCAGCACTTCACATTCCATAACTTGTCATCTGCCCCTGATTCGAATCCACTGTTACCGTCTCCTAAAAAAAAAAAAAAGAAGCGATTAGGATTCTGGAATCGCAATCAATCAAAGGTTGCGCAGCTATGAACTCGCTTCCTGCACAAGAAGGATTTGGTCATAGATCCTTGACCTGGCTTATCACTGCTATGGCACTGGGTCAGCGCTTCCTTGATCCACTCTACTTCAACAAACACTGCTTCTTTGTTCTGGAATTTGTTTCCGTCCACTAATTCCTTAGTTTTAGTGTAGTGAGATCGTTTATTTCGTCAGCCGAAAATGGGCGCCCGCTTCGAAACTATTTTGTGACAGTTTCATTCGCACCAGTTCGTCTGTTTTCTTGTTATTCTAAAAAAACCATACGAGGTCCAGTAGAAGTGTAGCTACAAGAGCACCGGTGGCGTCTGTTACAATAGCCTGGAAACAGAGGCTGCACCACAGCTGCCGTCTTCGCAAGATACGGGCGACACTTATCACAAACGGTAGTAATTGGCTAAAGCGAATAGGTGCTGACACGTAGACAGGTGACCACTCTGGAAACACAAACCCACGCCCACACACACCAATATCGATTCTGGAAATGTGTATGTAATCGCTCTACCGCATTTAGGTTGCAACTTTTTAAAATTTTTGGTTGATGTGAACGAAGTGATTTTGTGACGAGTGAAGGGGAAGATGTATTAGACTGACTGGGAAGTTTTGCATTTCACTTATTTAGTTGAAAAGACACACTACCTTTCATAAATTGAGAGAAATTCTGATGAACTAGCAAGATAGAATTCCTTAGCAACAGCCCTATATAATTTGTAGCTACCTATTTTTTATACTGCTGTACCCACCGTCTCAAAGGCAAAAGGTCCTTACACAATCGGTGGCCAGTGACGAAACATTCGCTAATTCTGTGTACAGGAATAAATGTGTCTAATCGATAGCAAGTTTTCTAGCCATTCTAAGTCTCAAAGAGGATGTACGGATGAAGTACAATTTATTTTCACTAGAGTTCAGTTTACACTTTTTTCCCAATGTGTATGATCTACGTATGTGTAATAAAACAGTTTCGCACGGATTTTGTGCTGGCAAGGGTTTTTTGAAAAACATTTTATTTCCTTGGGTAATAATCTCTTCCTTGTCCTTACGAATTCACTCACATCCGTAAGGAAATTCTACTGTACTAAAAAAATAAAAATGAGAATTCCCTTCGTCTTCACTAAAGTGAAAATGCTGAACTGTAAACAGAATTATTCTAAATCGGACCCTCTGAGAAACCGGTATTTAGTATAGACAGCAATTTTTTTCTATAAACAGGACATTCTTGTCTTCTGGAAGTTTTATGGCGTTTATGTTCAGACTATAGAATTGTGACACTGTCATAGATCGTTGTAGATGCTAGGCGACACGATCATCCAGCTTAAGACAACTGAATCCAAACGAGTCTGTTCCTCTTGAGCGACTTCACAGGGGATGTCACAATTTTCTACTCACTACAAGCTGGAATACGATACGCCAACAATCGGTCTGTGCGATACCATCTTTCTCCCAGTTGCCAGCAAGACTGAGGAAAACCATTATTAATTCACCACAAGAATATTATGAAGATGCATGTTAGCTGTGGAGATAAACTCGCCATGTTGAGAAAACTGGCGAACACGCTGAACGTAAGGTGAGTGTACGGCCTGAGCGAATCGTCCAGGGGCTCGCTGCCCTGGCAGATCAGCACTTTCTGTGGAATTTGCTGCCTCGGCTTCTCTTTCGCCTACTGAGCCACTGGATTTTGTTTGCACTCTTTTCCGAGCGTGTCTCGTTCTTTCTCGAGCACGCCCTCATACTTAAAAAGAGTACCGCCGGTACAGTTTGTTGTCTGGGTTCCGTCAATCCAGTTCCCAATTCTCTCGCTCAAAGGTGCTGCAATGCTCAAGACTAGTCAGCAAATATCTTAGGAGTTTCGCATGAAAGTATAGGACTTCCCTCAGGTCTCCGATTTATGCAGCCAATACTCTTCCACTTCATTCTTGCCAGCGAAACAAATCCGTGAAAGGCCGCATGAAATTCCGGATCCGGTGGACTTTACTAACGCCTACGAACCGTTAAATATAATCTATTGTGCTAATTTTCCTCGTTACTGTTCTTTGCGTATCAGCAACTGAGTAAATCTCTCTTTTTACATTACGACGGGGAACAGTCATTAACATTCAACAGAACAAATTTTACGCATACACATGCATATAACGTAAGTATGATAAATACTTCGCTATGGGACGAAATTACGCTGGTAACATTGCCGAAGACGTACCATTATACAGAGGTACTTAAAGGGATACTAATATTGTCGAGCCTTAGATACGTTCTTTCTGCCTGTTTATAGCAACATAGCTGCCCAAACCTTTGGTTGTTTTCCTTACCTTTAAACACTGGCGATTTAAACAATTGTTGGGAATTTTTATATGTACGAAAAGCTGTAAGGAATACTGTTTACGTTTACTGACACGGCTTGCCACTGAACTTAATCCAAAAATAAGACATCGCTTGTTACGGCGACTTATGCTTTGTCGTAACCCTAACGCTGTTGGACTGTACTGGGTAGAAAAACGAACCGTTCCTGTGAAGTATGTGGTGTTGTGTTAGATGACTTGCCTGTCATTTCTATCCAGTTTAATGCTTAAAAAGCGAAGAAATCTATTGTCAGCCTTTCAAGCGGTTGTGAAAATGTCTTTCTTACATCTACTACATCTATACTCTGCAAATCATCGTGAGGTGCATGGCTGAGGTCACGTCCCACTGTACCAGTTATTAGGGTTTCTTCCCATTCCATTCACGTATGGAGCGCAGGAGGAATTATTGTTTGAATGCCTCGTGCGTGCAGTAATTATTCTAATCTTACCATTATGATCCTTATGTGAGCGATACATAGGGGACTGTAGTATATTCTTTAAGTCATCGTTGAAAGTCGGTTCTTGAAACTTGAAGAGACTTTCTCGGGATAGTTTACTATACGCGCAAACTAAGTTGACACACGGCGCAGCGGACGATGAGAGCACTCTTACAGACATTTCCCATTTACAGCCACTGCGCCAGTGTCAACTTAGTTTGCGTGGATAACACGTCTATCTTTAAGAGTATTCCACTTCAGCTCCTTCAGTATCTCTGTGGCACTCTGTCTCAAGGACTAAACAAACCTGTGACCATTCTTGTTGCCTTTCTCAATATCCCCTATTAGTCCTATTTATGTGTCCCACACACTTTAGAAATATTCTAGGATGGATGGCACGAATGGTTTTTAAGCCATCTCCTTTGTAGTCTGATTGCACTTCCCCAGAATTCGACCAACAAACTAAGTATACCGCCTCCTTTACCCACAACTGAGCCTATATGAGCATTCCACTTCCTATCTCTACAAAATGTTACACCCAGATATTTGTATGAGTTGGCCGATTCCAATAATCGCTCACTGACATTAGAGTACACCAGGGTTTTTCGTCTTGTCAAGTGGGAAAGTTTGCGTTTCTGAGTATTTACAGCAAGTTGCCAACCTTTACACCACTTTGAAATCTTATCAAGTTCTGACAATGTTTACACAGCTTCTTTCACATAGTACTTCACTATAAGCAACTGACAAATTAAAGAAGACTGAAATGGATGGTGAATAACGCAAGCAGCCATAAAGACTTTTAGAATGCGTCATTTCACTGCCACAACCGGTTTCGGTCGTTCGTGCCCATTTTCAGATGGCTATTATTGCATTAAATGTTGACAGCAGCAGCGTGTTGTCAGCTCTAGCACTGTACAAGAATATTTAGGGCCACTTTATATGTTGTTCTGATAGTGAAAACATGGTAATGTGCCTGTCTTTATTTAGATATAAGGTGAAACAGTTGTAAACATACGTTCCAGTGGACGGGCCTTTGTCTGAATTTGGCCATCACGGTTTTCCAGGCCAATACGTAAGCTGCTGAAATTGTCTGTTCGCAATGCGTCCAGCTGATGGTTGTCCCATGCACAACTTACTCGAATACAGTGTAATGCTACTCCATCCCATTGAAAGCAACAGCTAATGTAAATGAGATAATTAGGCCAACAGTGCAGAAAATTGCGTAATTGCCGTTCCCTCGAGTCCTTGGTCTCGGCAAAGATCTAATCTGCTCCGTTTCTAGCCAGGTGTGACAGCGTAAACTCGTCAGCTGCGCGGAGGTACGGGGCCTCGCGTGGCATACCAGCAAAATCTCCGTCGAAATTGCCAACTCATTTGCACACTGAGTGTTCTTCAGTCTTAACTTCCACGTGAAGTCACTGTAACACTGCAGCTAACAGTGCCCGAAAAAAGCGAGGAATAATTTTCGGGAATTTTACCGCCCTACCAAGATCAGAGCTACAGGATAAGGTCTACGAGATTCCTATTATGCGATAGTACTTCTTGTTACATATATTTCACTGCAAGTAGGTGGGGCAATCACCTTTATTCTCCAGCGGTATGAGATAAAGCGATACGTGTGTTTGCTACTCTGAGTGGCGTCTCTACATCTACACGCACACTCCGCCAGCCACCGTACGGTGCGTAGCAGAGGGCACCCTGTACCCCAAGTAGACGTTCCCTATTCCACTCGCTGATACAGCAAGGGTAATTTTTCGTAACTTATCTTCGTAGACCCTACGCGAAATGTAGGTTGGCGGCAATAGGATCGTTCCGCAGCCAGCTTCAAATGCCGGTTCTCTAAATTTTCTCAGTGGTGTTCTTCGAAACGAATGTATTCTTCCCTCCCGAGATTCCCACTTCAGCTTCTAAACATAACACTTGCATGCTGATCGAACCTCCCGGTAATCCGGCATTTTCCTTTAAACTGAAATGGTGCGGATTCCACACACACGTGCAATACTCAAGAACTGGTCGCACCAGCGTGTTCTCTATGTGGCGTACTTTACAGGTGAACCACTCTTTCCTAAAATTCTCCCAATAAACCAAGTCGACCATACGCCTTCCCTACCACAATCCTCACATGTCGTTCCGTTTTATATTATTTTGCAACGTTACGGCCAGATATTAAACGACATGACTAGTCAAGCAGGACACTACCAATGTTGTAACCGAACATTAAGGGGATTGTTTTTCCTACTCATCAGCATTAACTTACTACACTGTTCTACATTAAGAGCCAGCTGCCATTCATCATACTAACTAGAAAATTTGTCTAGGTTACCTTAAATCAACGCACACCACAGCATCATCAGCTAACAAACGTAGATTGCTGCCCACCCCGTCTGCCAGATCATTTATGTATATAGAAAACAGCAACGCTCCTATCACACTTCTTTGAGACACTTCTGATGTTGTTCGCTGAAATTTCAGCTGTATGTAGTGTGTGTGACCAGTAAAGAGTATCATGCACCGATGGCCATTCCCGCTTCCTGCTTCCCGCAGCACGGCGTTCGGCGTCTAGCACAAGAGATGTGGCATCAGTGGATGTCGTCCCTCCGACAAAACAGCTGGAGCCAGTGTTATTCTGTGCTCCCTTCACAGGGCACGACCGGGTCCTCCTCGGTGGTATCGCGAGGGGAATGATACAGGCCGCCGATGCGCGTCCAACCTCTCTCCCAGCTGAATACCCGAGGGCTTTTTTCTTCTCACATGTGTCGAAAACAATGGCATATCAACCAAAACCAACGACGTACGCCGAAGGAAGAATAGATTATGATTAACAGAGCGCCTTCTAACAAAATTTTATATACATTTATATACCTAAATATGTTTCGCAATAGCTATTGAGCTCTCCGTGACCTTTTACTTACTTTCTCCTTAGACTACATCAATTTATCTATAGTTTCTGCAGCATATAGTGGGTCATATGACAAGGCGGTCCCTGCTAAACATTTTTTCACGTTAACATCGCCACACAGTTTAAAAATCCAAGAGGAATACGTTGATGCTGTGTAGAATCTATACTATGGCCAATTTATTCGGCTGCAGTTTCTTCTGCCAGGAAGGGGCAGTGAAATGAATTCCATCGTGACAACACTTCGAAGTACACTTAGGCTCAGAAGGCCGCGCCATTTCTTGCCGTACATACACAATTTCCACGTGAATTTCAACGTACTCTAAACTGCGGATAGCCAATAAAACGAAATAGTACAGTATAATACAAAACTATTACTGCGAGAAAAAGCGACCGTCACTAGATAGTTTCTTAGTCTTTTCTGCAGGCCTATAATGATCAAAACAGAAGATGTGTGACTGCTAAATCTGTAGATTTCTAACCCACAATGACTTTCACACATTCTATCCTTCCAGTAATACCAAACTATGCAACGAAAAGATAACCATCACAAATTTATTGCTATTTTTGCTACCATACGAAAACACGAAAAACAAGGGTAGCGCTACACAAGCAGCATACGGAAACTTAAAATACTACAGGAATGACGAGCTAGATTAGACGAACTATGAATAGCTCAAAACAACAATTACCCTCTACAATCACGCATTGTTTACAACACATACTGTTTACAATATGCGTGGTCCGAGACTCAAACGTTTTCACGCATGCAACAAAAAATCAGATCAAAACTTTTTAAATTGTTCTGCATGGTAATCGTCAGTGAATTTAACTTCAACTATAAGCCGTTCATAAATGCTTCCCGATTATTTTTTACTTCGCGCGGACTCTTCAAAAAATGTAAACAATGGTTGTTGAGCATTGTTTTGCAGTATTAGCTACGACACAAACTAAACACTAGATGTTCCCGCTAAGTACGACTATACCCAAGTAAAATCAAACAGCTTGGATGAAAATGCAAGAGCTCCAAATCTATTTAACCGTGTTAGTACTCAGACTTCCGTATGGCATCAAACACCGCTTCACTGGTGTCATTCAACTCTTCCCTTTAAACTTACCAGCTACTAAAGAAGTTAAAAGTGTACAGTTTTCAGTGATAACTAAAGCAAAACTGAGCTTCGTAACGATAGAACTTACGAACACTATAGTTGTAAGCGAAATGTTAAAAAGGTATAAATACTGCCCAGTGATGTGAAAGAGAAATGCAAGTGTTCTGGTACTTACCAACACTTTGGTGAATCTCCTCTCCAACTCATTCTGATCCGGCATAGGCTGTTTAGTACGTATACTTGATCTAACATTGTGGTTCCGCGCTGTTCCGCTCTCTGGAGCAGCTGAAGCATCATTTTTGGTACTGTGCGAACTACCCATGTTTGTTAACACCAACACACGGCATACGTTTGCGTCTTAAACAGAGCATTTACTGCTGGCGACGTTCACTTCACTGTCAACAGCAACAGGTTCCACCCGCCATCACAAAGTGCTGTTCGCTACGCGCTGTACGTCAACTTAATCAGACACAAACACTTCACAGAGCAAGCACCACCTCCTCTCCACTAGCATCTAACAGCAAGCCACTTCCAGCAGCCCCCGCGACTGGCGTTCTGCGCGACATCTGCTAGCACGGATACGAAGCTTTCCCGCTGCCTTCAGGGCGACCAACACCGCTGACGGAAACGCCAGGCTGAAGTTTTGAAACTTTTAACTTTCTGTATTGTCTATTTCACTTACTGTACAAACATATTAATCCTTTTGGAGTTGCAGATCGTCTGTCCGATAAATATCGATCGATTTCAACAAGAAGAATGCTGTAACGTAAAAGTGTTGCGCTTCAAAGAATTTTCTTTCGTTTATAGACTTCGTCAACTATCGAAATCACTGCTATTGGTATTCATACTTCACACAAACAAATAAAGGTTGAAGTTCTCCTTGCACATAGTAAAAACGACATCACGTACGTTCTCTCTGTAACTGGTCAAGTAGTATGATCGTATTTTTTTGGCGCTTGAGCATTTATTCTTTTATAGCCTTTGATTAGTCCATAGCAGATTTCCTGCCCGGTCCTATTGTTTCTATATGTTTCTGACATATCCGATACTATTGTACATTTTCCATGGCTGAATAAATAAATAATAAATATCCCAACACAAAACGACTTCCGTTACCGGTACTTGACATTCTACAGAAGATTTGCGAGAAATGTCCCATTTTGTTGTAGGGTGCAGCAGAGATTATGTCCAAATAAAATATAAAAAATGTCCCGCCGTTCTGAAGTTTAAGAAGTCACATGAGTCTGCATTTATTCTCCATTTTAGCCTCCTTTCATTTTATATGACTGTCTTAACGGTGTGTTATTCAAAGTACTGTTCTATGTGTGTCCGCAAGAAATTTATCCACATGAGGCCAACATTCTAAAACTGCCTTCTTGATACAGCTAATGCCACGAGTTTGAGAACGTGTCGTACCTCAAAAGTGCATTTAACAGGATGCAGACATAACGTACTGAATCTCAAACGATTGATAGTTTCATCAGTATTTTTTGAAGGGTTGTTACATCGATACCTAAAATGTCAGCATGCTTAATAATTAGTATATGCACTGTACATCGTTTTGTATTAATAATGTGAAAGTTTAAAGAAGTAGTAGCAAGTGGAGAGTTTAGAAGTAATCTCCAGTCCCCTATGTATAGCATCCATAGGAACTGTGAAGGTTCAGACTAACTACATCAAGCAAAAAGGCGTTTAAGGCGACATTTTCCCGCTGTCCATACGCGATTGGAATGGGAAGAAACCAATGAATGCTAAAGTACCTATTATCATGCACTTCACAGTGACTTTTAGAGTTGTAGAACGTGTGTGTAGAGACACGTGAAAGATGTTCGTAGATCACATCTCTTTGACCTAACAGTCGGAAAGTATGCGATTCAATCCAGCAGATACAACGAGTTAGGATATAAAGCTAGAAAATATTCACAAAAGAAGGTTTCTTCATATACAAATAATGTTGGGAGGTTCCGATAGTTAAACTGCATGACAGAATTCTGTTGTCAGTATCAAAAGTATCCAGCAAAAATGCCACTTTCCTCAAAGTGGAGAAGCAACTTATTTTTCCATGAAGAAGACAGACGCGTATTTGACCTTGTATCTTATTTCAAGTATTTTAATTGTAACCACCGACTTATAAAATTTTCTGTAGTTTTGAACAACTTCTGTGATTCTAATAATGAAAATTACGATATACAGGGTGAGTCAGGAGGAAAGGTACATGCTTTGAGGGGTGATAGTATTAGTGATACTGCATAAAAAGCTTCATATGGATTTCCGAGATAGAACGCATTTAATATTCACTATTATTTATTTTCTGTACTATCAAACATTGTCACTGTTTACAATGCACCACAGTAGTGTAGAGCAAGTTGAGAGGAATAGTTTGATGCGAGACACTTGTGGTCCATTAAGTAGGGAAACTGCCTCAAATTGGCCTACAAAAACTACATAAGCTACAACGCATGCGCGTCGAGCGAGTTTTTCAACATTCTCGCTCTCTCTTCGCACAAACCATTAGTTCTAGAGGGGAAAAAACGAATAGGACCTTTCTTGAAGGTAATTGTGTACCGTGACTCGTTTTCGCTGGAGGGTGCGGTTTTCGAGTTATTCAAGAAAAACGTACAAAAGTGATATTAAATATGTTCTATCTCGGAAACCATTCGGTATAGGGCATACGTCCACATGAAGTTTTTTGTTCAGAATCACGAATACTATCACCCCTCTTGGAATGTACCTTTCCTCCTGACTCACAATGTATAGGAAGGTTCTGATTACCAGTGAGTGTATATCCCTTTCAAATCGCCTGCCTACAATTGTGTACATATACTTCTAGTGTGTCTTAGCTGAAACAGAAGTACTTTTTTCACAATGGAAACCTGAGGTACACATTTATAAATGTTCAGCCTTTTCATCATGCGCAGGTGCTGCTAACTGTTGGACACCGCTATACTAATATCAGCAAGTCATTGAAGCAGTGCGCACAGCTCGTGACCATTAGAATACACAGAATGTGGTTGCTTCGCTATGTTCCACTATATAATTTAATATTTTTATCGTATTTTGCAAAGTAATTATTGAATGATCATTTTACAATTTATTACAACGGAGATTATTTCGAAATTAGTTATTATAGTCCAAAAACGAAGCCAAGTGTACAAGTATGTTTTGAAAATGGGTACATATTTTTATACGAATCTAGCATCTAAAATTATTTTAAAAAAATCACCTATGAACAATACAACACAAATAAAAATGTTCCTTTCTCCAGAAAAAAGTCAGTTACAACCCCCCCCCCCCCCCCCCGACTTCAAGAACTTTTATTTCGACCACCTTCTTCAAGGTTAATATTCGCAGAGATTTTAGCTTTGATTTATTTATTTATTCGACAGTTATTATCCACAGCCAGGCGGTTACACCGCAACTGTCTTAATTAAATTAAATTAAATGTTTTTTTGAAACATCCATTTGTTTGGTTGTTTGTGCAAAGCGTAATCTGGGCCACGGCTTGACGAGATGAATTTAAAAAAAACCTCCATAAGCAACCTCAAATTGGCCGGTACAACGGGCCATATGACTGATCCGAGGTGGCTATCGCCCCCCCCCCCCCCAGGTACATACTTTATTGTGCGGTCGGGCTAATTGGACTGGTGCACTCGTAAGTCTGCGAGTGGAACTTGGGCTGTGTTGCACCCCATGGAGTTCGAGAAGGCCATGATTCCTGCAATGGATATCGTTACGACAATTAAAGTACATAATTTTTGAGTATGTTAAGCGCAGAAAAATGTATTTTCATTTCGACTGATACACTTACTCGATAATGAAACACAGATGAACACCTAAGGTATATCAAGACCGTTCTTTAGAATTTACTACTATTACTCTGCGATTGTTAAACTGAACGTGGTCTCGGCAAATGGCTACAAGTCTTCTGTGACCATAAATGTAATTTTACTACAGTTGTAATTAAGCTGACCAAGAAGAGGAGGGGGCGTTCTTGATGGAATAGAGGATCGATGATGGAGAAATATTCTGCCTGCTGCCGTGTTTATGTTGTGCTTGGAATAGGCACCGGAATCAGCGTGCCAGTGTGTTGGTGTCGTCCTTTTCTGCAGTTCGATAAGAAATGTACAAGAAAAGGACAGAGAACAGAGCTGTTGTTGTTTTCTTCAGTCCAAAGACTGATTTGATGTAGTCCTCCATGTTACTCTATCCTGTGCAAGTCTCTTCCTCTCCGAGTAACTACTGCAACCTGCATCCCTCTGAATCTGCTTACCGTATTCATCTCTTGCTCTCCCTCTACACTTCCCTCCGCTACTAAATTGGTGATCCCTTGATGTCTCAGAATATGTTCTACCAATCGATCCCTTCTTTTAGTCAGGTTATACCACAAATTTCTCTTCTCCCACTTGTATTCAGTGCCTCCTCATTGGTTTCGTGATCTATTCATCTAACCATCGGCATTCTCCGGTAGCAGAAAATTTCAAAAGCTTCTATTCTTGTCTAAACTGTTTATCATCCATGTTTCACTTCCATACATGGCCATACTCCATACAAATACTTTCAGAAAGGAATTCCTGACACCTAAATCTATACTCGATGTTGACAAATGTCTTCTGCAGAGACGATTTTCTTGCCATTGCCAGTCTACATTTTATACCCTCCCCACTTCCACCGTCATCAGTTATTTTACTTCCCAAATAGCAAAATTCATCTACTTCTTTAAGTGCCTCTTTTCCTAATCGAATACCTGATTTAATTCGACTACATTCCATTATCCTCGTTTTGCTTTTGATGATGTTTAACATATATCCTCCTTTCAAGACTGTGTCCATTCCCTTCAACTTCTCTTCCAATTGCTTTGCTGTCTCTGACAGAATTGCAATGTCATCAGCACACCTCAAAGTTTTTTATTCTTCTCCCTGGACTTAATTCCTTCTCCAAATTTTAATTTGTTCCCTTTACTGCTTACTCAGTATAGAGACTGAATAACACCGAGGATACGTCACAACCCTGTCTCACTCCCTTCTCAACCACTGCTTCCCTTTCGTGACCCTCTACTCTTATAACTGCCACCTGATTTCTGTACAAATTGTAAATAGCCTTTCGCTTCTTGTGTTTTATCCCTGCCACCTTTAGAATTTGAAAGAGAATATACCCGTCAACATAATCAAAAGCTTTCTCTAAGTCTACAAATGCTGTAAACTTACGTTTGTCTTTTCTTAACCTACCTTCTATGAGGAGTCGTAGCGTCAGTATTGCCTCATGTGTTCCTACATTTCTCCGGAACTGATTTTCTCCTAAGTCGACTTCTACCAGTTTTTCCATTCTTCTGTAAACGATTCGTGTTAGTATTTTGCAGCTGTGACTTATTAAACTGATGGTGCGGTAATTTTCACACATGCCAGTACATGCTTTATTTGGAATTGGGATTATTATAATCTTCTTGAAGTTTAAGGGTAATTCGCCTGACTCATACATCTTTCTCTCCAGATGGAAGAGTTTTGTCGTGGCTGGCTCTCCCAAGACTATCAGTAGCTCTAACGGAATGTTATCTACTCCCGAGGCCTTGTTTCGACATAAGTCTTTCAGTGCTTTATCAAATTCTTCACGCAGTATCACCTCTCCCTTCTCATCTTCCTCTATGTCCTCTTCCATTTCCATAACATTGCCCTCACCCTTCTATAGACCCTCTATATACTCCTTCCACCTTTCTTCTTTCCCTTCTTCCCTTAGGACTGGTTTTCCATCTGAGCTCTTGATATTCATACAGATGGTTCTCTTTTCTCCGAAGTCTTTAATTTTCCTGTAGGCAGCATCTACCTTACCCCTTGTGATATAAGCCTTTACGTCCTTACATTTGTTCCCGAGCCATTCTGCTTAACCTTTTTGCACTTCCTGTCGATCTCATTTTTTAGACGTTTCTAGTCCCGTTCACCTGCTTCATTTGCTACATTGTTGTATATCCTCCTTTCATCGATTAAATTCAATATCTCTTGTGTTATCCAAGGATTTCTACTAGCTCTCGTCTTTTTACCTACTTGATCCTCTGCCGCCTTCACTATTTCATCTCTCAAAGCTACTCATTCTTCTTCTACTGTATTCCTTTCCCCTCTTCTTGTCAGTCGTTCCCTAACGCTCCCTCTGACACCCCCTACGACCTCTGGTTCTTTCAGTTTATCCAGGTCCCATCTCCTTAAATTCCTGCCTGTTTGCAGTTTCTTCAGTTTTAATCTGTAGTTCAGAACCAATAAATTGTGGTCAGAGTCCACATATGTCCCTGGAAATGTCCTACAATTTAAAATCTGGTTCCTACAATTCCGTCTAACCGTTATATAATCAATATGAAACCATCCGGTGTTTCCAGGTCTCTTCCATGCATACAGCCTTCTCTCATGAGAGAATCATGAGAGAACAGAATAGGGACTGTAACTTGGCAATGTCTCGTAAATATCTGTACCCGCACTGATTGCAGGATAGCGTCGAAACTTTCGTACCGCCAAGGAAAACGCATAATTTTCCGCCATAAGTCTGACAACTAATCAAACCCATGTTACTATTCTCGCGCCAGGAGTCTTAAATTTTTACAGATCAGTTTAAATCAAATTTCTATCAGTTTCAGTTGAGGAGCTAGAAACGCTCAAGTTTTGAGGAACGTATGCAAAATACTGTAGCAGTGTTCAGATGGATGTGCTGGTGGCAAAATGTTCAGTTAATTGAGACATTCAAACGAGTCCTCATTTTCCTGAATGCTAAACGACCTGTGGACAAGGTGCAAATTTACTAGTGTCTTTAGTGGTGGTCTTCATCCACTGCTGCTGCACTTTCTCGAACTACTTGTTTCTCGTAGTCGTTGTTTAGCTCGTAAGGAGCTTCACTTGCATATTGTTGGAATTCGACCAGTTCGAATAAAATATCAATATACTCGCTCTCACTTGATATGCATACAATGCTTATTCCATGCCAGTATCGGTGGCAGACCAAACATTTGATTTTGCATTCGAATCTGTCTATTGTACGGCAGAATAAGGATACATTAAACGGCATCAGCCGTGTCTGCTTCATTTGCATAGTCTTGGAATTCGACCAGTTGGAGTAAAATGTCAGCATACACACTGGATATGCATGCAATGTTTATTCCACGGCAGTATCCGTGGCAGACCAAGCCTCGTTTGCTTTTGCGTTCGAATCCGCTTTGTGTACGGCAGAGTAAGGATTCATTCTACAATCTAAGCGAACATGATTTCAAACAGAGCACCGATGATACCTGTCACTCCGCAACACGAACAACTTTACATACTGAATAAAAAGTTCTCCCGTTTCCAGCCACGTCAAGTGATTAAAGTTGCACGAGCTTTCGGCTATGCACTCCTTGGAGATTGTCAAATGGTATCACTGCCAGCACTGGGCTGCTGGTTTGCCCTTATATGTGTTATAGTAGTAGTGGAAGTTTCGGGTGATGAGGCATCTTCACGAATCCCTGTAGTGAAAGTAAATTATTGACTCCAGTTTTGAAATACAATACACATTCACTAGGAATAGTGCACCATTACTAATAAAGGCATATCTTGACTGCCAACAGATAAGGAACGTCAACCATGGTTGCAATAACAAAACACAGTCGTAATTCGAAAGTAGCTTTTTATGAGCTGGAATTTGAAAACATAGTCATATTATATAAAATTCATGTATTGCAGTAAGGACGTGCACCATGGTATTTAGAGATGCACAACACATTTTTATTTTTGTAAAAGCATCTCAGAGTCTGACATTTGTGCTGGCAATTGCATTTGAAGAATCCATTGCCGCTTTCTGACGACTGAGACGTCACAACTGTTCTCAGGGCAACGGTTTTCTCTGCCGGAACTTCCTCCTCTGAGATTATTCTAAGAGGGCACGCACTGAACTGGGATCTGGAACAAAATGTGTCGCAGTCGTAGTCGCAGTCTCGTATCGTGTCGTTAGGTTACCAGACAGATTCCACATTCCTGTATTTCCGGAACGCGTTTGACACAATGTCGTACTGCAGACACTTCAAAAGGTTTTCAGAAGTGAGAGCGACTCAAAGACGTTTTGAATAATGGAACCCAGTATGTTGTCCTGGAAGACGATTATTCATCAGAGACAAGGACATCGTCAAGAGTGCCCCACGACAGTAAGACAGGACGGCTCTTGTTCTCTGTACACATAAACGATTTCACCGACAGAGGGAGTAGAAATCTCAGGCTGTTTGCTGAAGACGCTGTAGTGTACGGGAAAGTACCGTCGTTGGATGATTGTAGAATTACACAGGGTGACTTTGATAGAATTTCTATTGATATGATAAATGGTAGGGTGCTCTAAATGTGGTAAAATATAAGTTAATGCAAATGAGTAGAAAACCAATTCCGTAATGTTCGAAGCAATATTAGTGGTGGGCTGCTTGAGAAAATCACGTCGATTAAAAGTCTGCTCCTAACACTGCAAGCGACATGAACGAGCATGTAGGTCGTTTATAGGGAAACCGAAAGCTCGACTTCGGTTTATTGAGAGAATTCTAAGAAAGTACATCTCATCTGTAAAGGAAACAGATTTATTACTGGTGGATCCGATCAACTCTGGAGACTTAGAGGAATACTGCACGAACTCAAACTGGAATCCCTGGACAGGAGAAGGCATTCTTTTCCCGAAACACTATCGAGAAAGTTTAGCAAACCGCCATTTGCGACAAACTACAGGACAATCCTACAGTCGTCCACATTCAACTTATGTATGGACTGCAAAGACAAGATATGAGAAATCAGGGCTCGTGTAGAAGCATAGAAACAGTCGTTTTTCTCTTTCTCCGTTTGCGAGTGGAACAGAAAAGCGACTGACTGTGTAACACACCCGATATATTCCTAATGGCCACAACAAACGATACAGTCATTCATTCGTCTTACAAAATTACCCAAGGGTAATCCCGACACAGGTCCAAGAAATCGAAATATTGTCACACGCACTCTAAGTGCACAGATTTCCAACACAGGGTCCAACCAACATAGCAGTCCAATAAGTACCGGTACGGTTGGCGCGAACCCTGCAGTACTTTACATTTATTTTTCTATTTACACCATTCTCTTTTATTTTCATTCTTAGTAGAAAATACGCTTTCTCGACATTTAGTATACTACGGCTCTTTGCTGAGGGTCTGCGTGCGCCGAAAGCAAGACACCGCTGCTTCGACCACTACCATTGACTTCTTTAAGGGTAGTTTAACAACTGAGCAAAAACATCACCTACAAAATGCTCTTGGAGCTTCGGTACTGATAGTCGATATTTTTACACATTCGTGGTCTGTGTGAGTCACAATTAATAAAAATAAATAAAGGGTCATGGATCCCTTACAACTAGCAGTGGCACAATGCACCCTCAGTCAGGTACAATATGGTAGCTTGCGCATTGTGTATGTACGAGGGGCGTTTGAAAAGTCCCTGCAGAAATAAAAAACTACTTACGTGTTTGGGGTAAAGCTTTTTTATTTTCGACATAGTCTCCTTTTAAACTTATACACTTCGACCAGAGAATAGGGGGGATGTGAAACGAATTGGAATCGTATTTCCATTAATGTTGCGACCACAACTGCTGAGGTGTGTGCTGGTGCATTGCCTTGATGGAAAAGGACTTTTTTGCTGTCCAATCGCCAGCGTTTTTCTTGCAGCTCGGTTTTCAAACGGTCCAATAACGATGAATAATATGCACCTTTTCCAGGTAGTCGATGAGGATTACCCCTTGCGAATCCCAAAAGACAGTCGCCATGACTGGCCGAAGGAATGGTCTTCGCCTTTTTTTGGTGCAGGTTCTCCCTTGGTAACCAATTGTTTAGATTGTTCTTTGGTCTCAGGAAGTATAGTAATGTATCCATGTTTCATCCACAGCGACGAAACGACGCTTAAAGTCCTGCGGATTCTTACTGAACAGCTGCAGACCATCCTTGCAACACTTCACACGATTCCGTTTCTGGTCAAGCGTGAGCAATCGCGAATCCCATCTCGCGGATAGCTTTCTCATGTCCAATTGTTTATGCAAAATATTATGTACCCGTTCATTCGAGATGCCCACAGCACTAGCAATCTCAGGTACCCTAACTCTTCAGTCATCCATCACCATATCATGGATTTTATCAATGATTTCTGGAGTCGTAACCTCCACAGGGCGTCCAGAACGTTCAGCATCACTTGTGCCCCTATGGTCACTCCGAAAATTTTGAAACCACTTATAAACTGTTCTAATCGAAGGTGCAGAGTCACCGTAATGTTTATCAAGCTTCTCTTTAGTCTCCTGAGGCGTTTTGCCTTTCATAAAGTAATGTTTAATCACCACACGAAATTCTTTTTCGTCCATTTTTTGACAATCATTCTACTTCCTTGATTCACACGAATGTCAAACACAAAGAAATAGACCAATATGGCTGAAATTTGGTGTGTGTTCTTTCCAAAGATGCCACTAACTAAACACGACCTCGATACGCGCCGGTAGTGCCATCTCTCGGACTTGCTCGGAATTTTAAAACGCCCCCCCCCCCCCCCCGTATATGTAGATTTACATGTAAATGAGTGGATGAGGAAGTAATAGCTGATGAGGTGTTGTGGTCAGATACACACTATCCGATCAGCAATATCAGGGGCCGGCCGGTGTGGCCAGCAGTTCTAGGCGCTACAGTCTGGAACCGCGCGACTGCTACGGTCGCAGGTTCGAATCCTGCCTCGGACATGGATACGTGTGATGTCCTTAGGTTAGTAAGGTTTAAGTAGTTCTAAGTTCTAGGGGACTGATGACCTTAGCTGTTTTTTTCTTAATCTCATTTTGTTCGTTGGCGTTCGTTGCATCTGCTCGTGGCGGACGTCGCAAGACATCCGTTTCAGTTCGTCGTTGATCCATTAACTCAGTTTTTTTTTATTACAGAGGGCAGCTAACGCTCTGACCGAATATTCTGAGTTACCGTGCCGGCGTAGCCATTTGAACCATTTTGAACCAATATCAGGACACCTGTTAGTGGATATTAATATGGGATGTGTCCACTCTTCGCCTTTATGACAGCTTGAACTCAGCTGGGGACACTATTAATGAGATGTTTCAATGTCTGTGGAGAAATGGCAGACAATTCTTCCTCAAGACTCGGAACCAGAGAAGGTAGTGATGATGCACGATGAGTTCTGGAGGGAATTCGACGTTGTAACTCATCCCAAAGGGGTTCCATTGGGTTGAGGTAAGGACTGTGAGCAGGACATTCTGTCCCAAGAATGTTATTGTCCACAAACCATTGTCTCATTGATGCTGCTGTATGACGGGTCAGCATTGTCGTGCTGGTTCAAACAACCACCGTCTCGGAATGCAGTACACGATGATGTAAAATGTGTTCGTGTCCCTCTGCATTTAGTATTTTCTTAAGCTTTATGAGGAGCCACACCTACCGTAATACACCTCTTCCGCACATCAAGTAGCTTTAGAAAGTTTGAAATGCCCTCAATGGATTTGTAATCAGATGACATCCAATCGCTAGTTCACGTTGGAAATCGCTCAGCTGTCATGATCGGTACAATCTGCTGTTACTTCTCCTGTACTGAGAACACAGTTTCTTCTTTTTCCCCACTTTTTGTTTCCTTCGCAGGGGGGGGGGGGGGGGGGGGCGGGCAGGGGGGACGGGAGGGCTACTTGAGGGCTTGCAGTACCCTTCTTTATTTATTCACATTTCATGCCCATTTACTGCTACTCTTTTTTGACAACAAAAGAATTTCTGAACCTCGTACAGAAAAACAATGCATTTATAAAATTACAATTACATTAGTAAAAATTATAAAATTAATAACCATGGTAAATTTAATGGTTGATAAATTAATGAAGTAAGGAAATTTAATTTTTCAGTCGTTATATAATTAAAACTGAAAGCACTATTTATAATGTGTTATACAAACTATTTGGAATTTTATACAAAGTATATACAATTGGTGATCATAATTTATTGAGGTTAATCATATAATAAAGTTAAGGTTTTAGGTTTTGAAGTGTTTTGTGTGTTTTCGTATAAGTCTGTGGCACTGCTTTGGTTTTGTGTGTGCTTGTGTTAGTGGTATTCATTTAAGGCTACTACGTAACCTATTTCTTACAGAGTACTAAGACTAACGAGTATGTCGAGTGCATGAGACTGGGGAACAGTTGCACAAATCAAAGACTAACTACATATATAATAGCAGTAATAAATACTCCCCTTTTATGCTGTTGGGTACCCCTCTCATAACATCTAGTGTTCCATTCAGAATTACGTAGGGGTGTTGGGGTGCGTTTGATCATGGTTGCACTGATAATGGTTAAGGTTTTGAGAAACACGATATGGATAAAGTATTCGTTGGGAGTATTATAGAGGGGCTGCTGTCGAACGGGATTGTTCCTTTGGTGGCCAGTTCCAGCTCCGGCTGTGAACAGGGGAATGAGACTTTCTGTATGGTGTACGATACAGGGGAAGCTTTGTACTGTGTGATAGGGTTCGAAGAAGGTCTCCCTTAAAATGAAATTATAGATTTTGTTTCGGGACAGGGTATGCATAAATGTGGGTTTGTTTGGTGAAAGGGAACGGATGTTGTGGAACAAGATGTAGTATTGCTGTCGCTCCATTATGGGGGTTTGGGAGTGGTTTGTATGGATGAGGACTTGATAAGCTTTAGGCATGAACGTCCAGGATGTTGAAGATAGAGTTATGCACTTGGTTGCGGAAGTTTCGGGCTTGTATGTTGAGGCGGAATACGGCGAAAGCAGAAGGGGAGATTTCTCGGCAGGCGTGGCGTCTTTAAATTGGTGGATATTTTGGGATCTTGTAGCTTAAGCACTGGGATGTGAACGGAATGAGTTGCTGAGATGAATGCGGTTATCAAAGGGACGGATTGCCACAGTTCTGGTTTGGTAGGTGAATGGCTGTATTGTGTTTGGAGGAATAGGTGGGAAGGAAGTTGTTACAGATGGGAAGTGAAGCGAGGCTAGGGTATTTTTTAAGAAAATTATAGGCTTTACAGAGTGGGCAGATGAATGGGTTTTTACGATCAACTGTGACAGATCATTATAATGGAGACATTTTGGCAACTGTAGGATTGGTAATGGGGTTTAGAAGGTTCACTTTTGCGGTGGCAGTGGTTGACTAAATCGTTTATTTTGGAGGTAGATTCGATAAACATAAGGACAAGGTAAATGAGACAGAAGTCACTGTTGATGCGGAGGACTTCCGAATGTTAAATTCTGATTCCACCTCCTTATCTGTGATCTCGACCTTGCATGATCGCAGTGGCAAGAAGTTGGTACTGTATCTAAGGTGGCATTGAGACCAAAGGCAATGCGAGGGACTTTGAGAAAGAGATCTGCGTAGAAGTTGGGGCTTTGCGAGATGTGCGTTGAAGTTGGGGTTCTGGCATTTAATAAGCATACAGTGTATTCGAGATATGATTTGGTTAATGGGAAGGATATCTTCAAAAGTGCCCCAGGGAAGTGTGATACGACCACTCCAGTTCTTTATGCACACAAACGACTTGACGGATTAGGTGAGAAGCAGTCTGCGTCTGTTTGCTGATGAAACTGTAGTATACGAAGACGTGTCGTCGTTGAGTGACTTTACGATGATGTAGGATGACTTAGACAGAATTTCTATTTGGTGTGATGAATGGAAGTTTGCTCCCAACGTAGAAAAATTTACGCTGATGCAGATAAGTAGGGAAAACAATCCTGTAATATTCGACTACAGTATTAGCGGTGTACTGCCTGACACATTCGTGTCTATTAAACATCTAGGCGTAAAGTTGCAAAGCGATATGAAGTGAAACGAGTTTCATGAAGCTATAGCCCATCTACAAACGAGGCCGCTTATAGAGCATTTGTGAGTCTGTGCGAATGTTTGGGATCCCCAGCAGGTCGGTTTAAAGGATGACATCGAAGCAATTCAGAAACTTGCCGGCAGGTGCAGTCAACACGCAAGCATTACAGAGTTGCTTCGTGAACTGAAATAAGAATCCCTGAATGGAAGACGATGTTATTTTAGGAAACACTATTAGGAAAATTTACAGAACCGGCATTTGCGGCTGACTGCAGAATGATTTTATTGCCACCAACGTACATTTTGCCAAAGGATCACGAAGACAAGAGAAGTTAATGCTCGTACGGAGACGTGTAGACGGTCGTTTTTCTCCATTTTTTCCATTTGCGAATGGAATGACTAGTAATGGTACAAGGTGTCCTCCGCAAAGCACCGTATGGTGGCTGACAGAGCACTCAAAGCACCGTATGGTGGCTGACAGATCACATATGTAGACTGACGTGTGTAGTGTATGGGGGTAGCGTCTACGGTTAATAATCAAAACGTCCTGCGCCCCGAGTTCGAAGCCTGACTTTGCTTAAATTTTCAATAAAAATCAACAGCAATGGCAGCCAAAGACTTCCGGAATAAGAAGTCACCCTCGTTCTGCCAACAGCCTTGGCAACGTGGGTGGAAGAGGTGCCCTTGAGGTGAAAAACTGTCCCTAAAGGCGGAGAATCAGCAATGATCAACGGCGCGAGGATGCAGAAGACAATGGAAACCATTGCATTCAAGACATATGGCCTGTAATTGAAAAAGTGTGACGATGATGTCTCCATTGGCAAGAATATCCGGATTAGTCCCTCGTTTGGCTCTCAGAGAGGGGACTGCCAACAGGGAAGTGACGATGATAAAAAGATGGAATAAGCAACGACAGGATAACAATCTACGAATCGGAAATTGGATAGCTCCAAGTTTGAACGTAGTAGGGAAGCTAAAAGAATCTGTAAGGGGTAATGAAAAGGCTCAATCTAGATATAGTGGGGATTACTGAAGTGAAGTGAAAAGAAGAAACGGATTTCTGGTCAGGCGAATATAATGTAACATCAACAGCAGCAGAAATTGGAATAACTGGAATAGAATTCTTTATGAATAGGAAAGCAGCACAAAGAGTGAGATACTGTGAACAGTTAAGTGATAGGATTGTTCTCATCAGATTCCACAACTTATCAATGCCGACAACGATTGTTGACAACATCTCCAGCAGAAGTAGATGCGATACAAAATGTGTAAGAGAATACTGAACGCGTAATTCAGTATGTAAAGGAAGTTGAAAATCAAATAATCATGGGGAAATGGAATGCGCTTATAGGAGAAGGAATAGAAGGAAGTGTTACCCGTGAATATGGGCTTGGTTGCAGGAATGAGAGAGGAGAAAGACTAACAGAGTTCTACAATAAATTTCAGCTAGTGACAGCGAATACTCTGTTCAATAATCACAAACTGAGGAGGTATACTTGGAAAAGACTTGGAACACGAGAAGAGTCCTGCTGGATTACATCACTGTCTTACAGGTATTTAGAAATCAGATATTGAATTGTAAAGCGTAACCAGGAGCAGATATATACACAGATCACAATTTATTAATGATGAAGAGTAGACCAAAGTGTAAGAGAATCGTCCGGAAGAATCAGTGTGGAAGGAAGTGGGATACAGAAGCAGTGAGTAATGATTAGATGCGTTTGAAATTCGCTAAGGATGTGTTTGCTGCGATAAAGGATACCAGAGTAGGCACAGTGGACATGTCTATAAAGGCTAATCACAGATGTTGGACGGACAAACATAGATACAAGGAAGGCAAGGGCGAAGAAACCTTGTGTAACAGAAGAAATACTCCAGCTGATCGATGAAAGAAGGAAGTACAGACAGGAATACAGCAATATAAAACTCTTAAGTGCAGGGAAGCCAAGGCAAAATGGCTGCAGTAAAGATGTGAAGAAACCGAAAAAGAAATGGTGGTTAGGAAGACTGACTCGACAAACAGAAAAATCAAAACAGTATTCGAAGAGATTAAAAGCAGGTGTGGTAACATAAAGAGTGCAATGGAGATTGCGCTGTTAAACGCAGAGGAGAGAGCGGATAGGAGGAAAGGTGTCTGTGGGGGAAAGGACTCGTCCTATGACGTGACGGAGGAACAAATCGGAGTCGATATGGAAGACATAGGGGATTCAGTATCAGAATTTAAAAGAGCTCTGGAAAACATGAGATCAGATAAGACGGAAGGGATAGATAACATTCGATTGGATTCAAAAATCGTTGGGGTGGTTGGCAACAAAATGACTATTTGAGCTAGGGTGTAAAATCGACGAGACTGGCGACGTACCATCAGACTTTCGGAAAGTAATCATCCACACAATCCCGAAATAGCGAGCGCAGGAAAGTGCGTGAAGTATCACACAATGGGCTAAACAGTTCATGCCTCTAAGCTGCTGACGTGAATAATACACATAAGAATGGAAAAGAAAATTGGAGACATGTTAGATGATGATCAGTTGGTCAACAGGAAAGATAAAGGCACGAAGAGGCAGTTCTGACCATGTGCTTGTTAATGGAAGCAAGACTGAAGAATAATCAAGCCACGCTCGTAGGATTTGTCGACCTATAAAAAGCGTTCGACAATGTAAAATAGTGCAAAATCTTCGACTTTTGAGAATAACTGGAATAAGCTATAGGGAAAGACGAGTAATATACGATATGTACAGGAACCAAAAGGGGACAATAAGACCGGAAGCAGAGAACGAAGTGCACGGATTCCAAAGGTGTAAGACAGAGATGCAGTCTTTCCCTCCTATTGCTCCATCGCTACATCGATGAACCAATGACGGAAATAAAAGAAACATTGAAGAGTAGGATTAACATACAGTGTGAAAGGATATCTATGATAAGATTCGCTGATGACATTGCTATCCTCAGTGAAGGTGAAGGAGAATTGCAGAATCTGTTGACTGGGATGAACAGTCTAATGAGTACAAAATATGAGGTGAGAATAAACCGGAAAAAGATAAAAGTAATCAGACGTAGTAGAAATAATAATAGTGGGAAACTTAACAGCGAAATAGGTGATCAGGAAGTAGACGAAGTCAAGGAATTCTGTTCCCTTAGAATCAATATACCCATGACGGCCGAAGAAAAGAGGACATAAAACGCAGACTATGACAGGTAAAGAGGGCATTCTCGGCCAAGAGAAAATGTACTAGTATCAAACGTAGGCCTTAACCTGAGTAAGAAATTTCTGAGACTAACATTCTGGAGCACAGCACTGTCTGGTAGTGAATAGCGGACAGTCTGAAAACGGAACAAGAGGTCTAACATTCTGCGTGGTGTCTGTTGTTCTATATCGTGTCTCCCTACCACTTTCGCGCAGCGTCGCTCTGAGCGTGTCTGTTAGGGAATTGACTAGTTTGAACCTGGGACCTGTTGCTGGTAAGGAGACGCCAGACCACACATGACATGTAGAGTTCAGAAGAGTTCAGTGAGACTAGCGATGATATAACCAATTTCAGCGTAAGCTCCACTGCACTCCCTGTAAAAGAATCTTAATGCTAACTAAATTTAGTGGAAGGGGTTCAAGGCTTTCCTATTTTTAGTTAGCTGGTAAAATAACGTCGAAAAAGCAGTTAAGTTTACCATTGGAAATTTTATTCTACTCACAAAACATTGTTTATAAATTCCACTATTGATACAAGGAAATGTTTTAATGCAGGATGATAAAAACCAACTACGTTCAACAAAAATGTGAACAAATATTCCCTGAGTGGGTTTCCAAGTTCTACAGTGGATTGAAGGATGACCTATGCCATATAGCATCTATAATCTAGGTTTAAATTAAGTTTCACAAAAGAGAAAACTATCAAAATGGTCTACAGTGACCCTCAATTATCTTTAATTACTTATCTAACTTGTCTTAAATTACAGTGGCTGATGTGGCTTCTCAATAATTATATAACAGAAAAATCATCGCGTTTCAGATTTTAACTTACGTAGCAAATGTGAATACCATGAGCTTCAATTGACGATCGACACTAGTATTACGTAAAAAGGGGATGTAACAGATGAGACTTCTGCAGTTCTGAGTGAAGCCTTACGCGCTCAAAAATGCGGCATCGCGTGCGTTCATTACCTTGTCGGTGTTCATTAGGGGGCGGCGGCCGGCGCAGCTCCATCCAGCTCGCCGTCTCGGAAGCAACTCCATTCTAACTTCTCCTTACTACAATTTACCGAAGTTGATTTAAAAAAAACTATCTGGCTGTGTTTTCATCTGACCAATCAGGGTCTCAATGTTAACCTTAAGCTCCGCCTACAAAAATTCTGTCTATCCAATGAGAAACGTTATACTTATCGTGGTGGGGCAATGTTTTTAAAGTTTGCAACGTAACAGAGACACGAAAAAGTCTCACGCTAAAACTTGCGGCTGGTGAGGCCCTTTATGTGTTATCGTAAGATCTATACTGTTCTTCTGGAGGGCTCTAGCTTTTAACATGGGCTGGGGGGTGGTCCTAGCGGTTACTTTTCGTGGTGGGGCAATGTTTTTTATGTTTGCAACGTAACAGAGACACGAAAAAGTCTCACGCTAAAACTTGCGGCTGGTGTGGCCCCTTTAGTTTTATCGTAAGATCTATACTGTTCTTCTGGAGGGCTCTAGCTTTTAATATGGGCTGGGGGGTGGTCCTGGTGGTTAGATGGCACGTAGGTGTCCGTCCCTTATCGTAGGGCCTTCTAGCTTAACACGGTTCTGCTCTCGGCTGCTGTTCTCGTTTCTCCCCTCAGAACTGCGTCTGTCTCACGGTGGGAAGGTATTACATGCATTTAGGCATTCTTGTGTTAGTCTGTGGTATTCCATTTGCTCACTCGTTACTCGTATTACTTTGGTTAATTTAATGTCACGATTTATTCGGAGCTATGTGACATACTACTGGATTTGCTTATCATGTCAGGGTTTTCATGGAAGGTGTTGGATTTGCCTGACACCTTACAGAGGGAATCCAATCTTTTGACATGTGGTGCTAAGGAAGAACGTCGAAAATTTGGTGGACTGGTAAGTTAAGGAATGAGGAGGTTGTCTGCAGAATCGGCGGAGAAAATAACATACGGAAGACACTGACAATAAGAAGGGACAGGATGTAAATACACAACTGGTCATTCAAATTGCTACACCACAAAGATAACGTGCTATAGACGCGAAATTTAACCGACTGGAAGAAGATGCTGTTATATGCAAATGATTAGCTTTTCAGAGCATTCACACAAGGTTGGCGCCGGTGCCGACACCTACAACGTGCTGACATGAGAAAAGTTTCCAATCGATTTCTCATACACAAACAGGAGTTGACCGGCGTTGCCTGGTGAAAAGTTGTAGTGATGCCTCGTGTAAGGAGGAGAAATGCGTACCATCACGTTTCCGACTTTGGTAATGGTCGCAATTGCGGTTTATCGTATCGCGACATCGCTGATCGCGTTGGTCGAGATCCAATGACTGTTAGCAGAATATCTAATCGGTGGGTTCAGGAGGGTAATACGGAACGCCGTGCTGGATCCCAACGACCTCGTATCACTAGCAGTCGAGATGACAGGCATCTTATCCGCACGGCTGTAACGGATCGTGCAGCCAAGTCTCGATCCCTGAGTCAACAGATGGGGCGTTCGCAAGACAACAACCATCTGCACGAACAGTTCGACGACGTTTGCAGCAGCACGGACTATCAGCTAGGAGACCATTGGTGCGGTTACCCTTGACGCTGCATCACAGACAGGTGCGCCTGCGATGGCGTACTCAACGACGAACCTGGGTGCACGAATGGCAAAACGTCATTTTTTCGGAAGAATCCAGGTTCTGTTTACAGCATCGTGATGGTCGCATCAGTGTTTGGCGACATCGTGGTGATCGCACATTGAAAGCGTGTATTCGTAATCGCCATACTGGCGTATCACCCGGCGTGATGGTATGGGGTGCCATTGGTTACACGTCTCGGTCAACTCTTTTTCGCATTGACGGCACTTTGAACAGTGTACGTTACATTTCAGATGTGTTACGACCCGTGGCTCTACCCTTCATTCGATCCCTGCGAAGCCCTACATTTCACCTCGATAACGCACGACCGCATGTTGCAGGTCCTGTTCGGGCCTTTCTGGATGTAGAAAATGTTCGACTGCTGCCCTGGCCAGCACATTATCCAGATCTATCACCAACTGAAACCGTCTGGTCCATGGTGGACGAGCAACTGGCTCGTCACAATACGCCAGTCAGTACTCTTGATGAACTGTGGTATCGTGTTGAAGCTGCAATGGCAGCTGTACCTGTACACGCCATCCAAGCTCTGTTTGACTCAATGCCCAGACGTATCAAGGCTGTTATTACGGCCAGAGGTTGTTGTTCTGCGTACTGATTTCTCAGGATCTAAGCACCCAAATTGCGTGAAAATGTAATCACATGTCAGTTTTAGTACAATTTATTTGTCCAATGAATACCCGTTTATCATCTGCATTTCTTCTTGGTGGAGCAATTTTAATGGCCAGTAGTATATATGTATTAAGACATCAGGGAGTAATCCCTGTGGGACCTGAGGGAGCTGAAGAGGCTAAGAACTGTGGGAGAATACGGTGACTGGAGGGGGGGGGGGGGGGGGAGGGCGTATCCAACAAGTAATTGAGGCCGTAGGATACCAGTGCTATTTTGAAATGAAGAATTTGGCGTAGAAAAGGAATTCGTTGTGGGCTGCATCAAACCAGTAAAAAGACGGACGAGCAAAAGAAAAAAAGAATGAATTTCTTAAATTGTAGATGAACAATGTGGTGGGTAGTTCTTTATAGTGGTTGACGACGTCCGGTAATGAGTGATATAAAAGCCGCCAAACCGGTGAAAGATGACGACGACTGCGGTGATGAACAGGCGGCCTTTAATATTACGTTGGCTCCCGTTTGTGACGGGATAGTAGTCGGGTCGATGTGTAACACACGACGGCAACGAGAAAACGAGCTACTTGCTTTACAGGCGAGGAAACACCGGTGTAAGCAGCAGGGGGATGTGACGACACACAGGCAGTGGCGAGCAGCAGCAGTGACGGGACGGAAAGACACAAAGGCGACGAAATAGCGGCAATGCAATATGAGACAAACGGCGACAAAACAGGAAGAAAACTATTGTGACCGCGAGTCGCGTTGTGGCAACTCCAAGTTAGCCTTCCCTTTAGCAGCGCAGGTAGCACGGGTCAGCCTACTCGGCAGGCGGAGCGAGTCGGCTAGCAATGCGGGAATTACGTTGCACGTCAGCAATCACGTGGAACAAAGAATTCGCTGTTTCATGCCACTACGCAAACCAGAATATAAGCTGCACAATGCGGCTTAACAAGAGCTGTAGTTCTAGTTCCAGTTCCATCGCAGCTCACATACCGAGAAACAGCGATCTGTTTGCTGAATAAATAAATGTTTTGGACATAGACTTCTGTTATTATTTCAGTCGTAATATTTATACCTATGCGTACTCGATACTGTGTGTTGGGTATATAGACCCTGTTTAAACTGATAGGACAACTGAATGGTTTTAATAATCGTGTGACTGGTCGATTGTTTTTCATTCAACTAGCTTTTTTCAGTCGAATGGAACAATGGGCAGAAACTTGTCTTTGCGTAAACGTCAGGTTTGAGTGTTATCACTTACTCTCGGAGTTTGAGTGGTTTCACTCAATCTGAAACAACCGACTGAAACACGTCTCTTACAGTTCCGTCAGTTATATAAATGGCTTTACTCAGTCTCCGGTTTTGAGTGATTTCACTTACATACTTTTTCAGTCTTTGCGGTTATATTTGAACCATGACTAGGACTGTAAACTTTTTTGGAAATAAATAACGTATCTTGATTCAAGGAGACGTGAATAGGAATTATATTTCTGAGAATGAGTTATTTTCCAATTCATGTATTTTTTATTTACTTGAATACGATTTTTTCGTACTTATTGCATTTTTAGTTGGTTGCAAAAGGTTAATAAGTGATGTTACATTGTAAATTTATGTTTAAATAAAAGAATAATTACAATTTATTGAAATTTATTGATGCTCTCCATCTCTTTCTCTTTCTCTCTCTCTCTCTCTCTCTCTCTCTCTTTCTTTCTGCTAGTTTGTACCCATCACCGACAATTCTAAGGTCACGTCAACAAAAACAGTGTCAGATACATTTTTAAAAAATTGTATGCTGATTTCATGTCTTGCTATTTAGGCATATTTTCGTACTGCCACTCGTAGGAAATACGAGGGTATTTTGAAACGTAATGCATTCGGTTTTTTAATGTGAAAACTTTTAAAGTGTTTAAAATAAAACAAACATTATTAACAACCCAAGACGTTATTCTCCACGTCTACATGTTTGCAACCCACTGCCGCACGAGTGCTCCATAGTGTAGCGCATAAGATGGATGTGTGTGATGTAATTACGTCGGTACGTGAGAAACAGCGTGCTGTAATCGAGTTTCGAATTTGAAGAGTTGGTTCGCAAATGGAACGCGCTCTCCTTCAGAATAACAACGGCAGACAACAAACGAGCACTGCAACATGTCCAACAATAGGGTGCCTTGGTCTCACTGTCATCGAGCTTCCTCCATTCAGACCTGCTGACTTTGCTCCACCCGATTTTCATCTTTTTCCAAAACTTAAAGAACACCTACGAGGAATTCACTTTGATGATGATGAAGGTGTGCAAGCAGAGGTGAGATTGTGACTCGGCCAATGAAGGCAGACGTTCTACAGTGACGGCATAAACAGGCTGGTCTCTTGTTGGAAGAAATGCTGAGAAATAAATATGTATACAAGAACAATAAGATTGTAGAATGTTAATAACATTTGTTATTTCAAAAAGTTTTAAGAGATTTCACGTAAAAAAATCGAAGGCATTGTTTTGTATCACGCTCACGTACTTTTTTTTTTGCGAGAAACATTCGTCACCATTCGTTAAATTCCTTTGAATCTATTTAATTAATATACACACATCAAAGAAAGTTTTGCATCAACACGGTTCGCAGAACTCCTGAAGATAGACGTTGACTGTAGATACCGTATCTCAGACACAGTTCCTTTGACTTTTCAGAGATGTCACTAAGCCCGCCCAAAGATGTAAACAACCATGCATGAAGAGTGCCTATTAGACGGAGGGAGTCGGACAGCCGATGAGTTCCAGTCATTCCACCAGGAAGGAGGTACACGGCTCGTGTTGTCTGTAGTTCAACCATGCATAGACGGTCAACAACGCGGTTCGATCGCGTCCGCATTGTTACTTTGTGCCAGGAAGGGCTCTCAGCAAGGGAAGTGTCCAGGCGTCTCGGAGTGAACCAAAGCCATGTTGTTCGGACTTTGAGAAGATACATAGGCACAGGAACTGTCAATGACACGCCTCGCTGAGGCCGCCCAAGGGCCACTACTACAGTGGATGACCGTTACCTACGGATTATGGCTCGGAGGAAACCTGAGAGTAACCCAACCATGTTGAATAATGCTTTTTGTGCAGCCACAGGGCGTCGTGTTACGACTCTGTGCGCAATAGGCTGCATGAAGCGCAACTTGACTTCCGACGTCCATGGCGAGGTCCATCTTTGCAACCACGCCACCGTGCAGCATGGTACAGATGGGCTCATCAACATGCCGAACGGATCGCTCAGGATTGGCATCACATTCTCTTCGCGGATGAGTGTCGCATATGTCTTCGACTAGACAATCGTCGGAGACGTGTTAGAAGGCAACCCGGTCAGGCTGAACGCCTTGGACACACAGTCCAGCTAGTGCAGCAGGGTGGAAGCTCACTGCTGTTTTGGGGTGGCATTATGTGGGGCCGACGTACGCAGCTGGTGGTCACGGAAGGCTCCGAAACGGCTGTACGATACGTGAATGCCATCCTCCGACCGATGGTGCAACCGTATCGACAGGATATTGGCGAGGCATTCCTCTTCATGGACGGCAATTGTCGCCCCCATCGTGCACATCTTGTGAATAACTTCCTGCAGGATAACGACATTGCTCAACTAGATTGGCCAGCATGTTCTGCAGACATGAACACTATAGAACATGCCTTGGATAGATTGAAAAGGGATGTACGACGTGACCCACCAGCCACTCTGATGGATCTACGCCGAATCGCCATTGAGGAATGGGACGATCTGGACAACCAGTGTCTCGATGAGGACGTGCTACTGGGTATTAGAGGTACCGGTGTGTACGGCAACCTGGACAACCACCTCTGAAGGTCACGCTATAGGCTGGTACAGCATGCAATGTGTGGTGGTTTTCATGAGGAATAAAAAAGGGCGGAAATGATGTTTATGTTTATCTCTATTCCGATTTTCAGTACATGTTGCGGAACTCTCGGAACCGAAGTGATACAAAACTTTTCTTGATGTGTGTAGGTTCAGAGTATGAATATCGCCCTTGTAAATACTGTATATTGGACTGAATTTCGCTGAGGATCACTGTTTATCTAGTCATTAGATTTCTTCCATCCAGCGCCACTGAGTGTTTCGGCATTTTAATACAGACACAGGATTTCACTATTATGTAAATGATTTTCATAAACATGAACGAACCCCTCAATAAAGACAAATATCAGAATGGCGATAACAATGCCTACAGGCGATATCAAAGTACTGTCAACAATAATGATTTAACAAAGCAAAAATGACCGAACGTTTGCGCTCTGAACGCAATGCGCGTGGGATCAAGCGACTACGTTGCTTCTCCTAGCATTCCGCACGTGTGCGAACACGGTTACAGACTGTTCACAGCCTTGGCTAGGGATGACTAGTGAAGTTGCAATGTATGGACGAGAATAGCGCTTCTTCATTCCCGGAAAATACTATACCTGCTACTTTTTAGAGGCTGTAAAATGTAAACAAGTTAGCGTTCAAGGGCACGATTTGCACGTAACGTAATTTCTACACAACGTATTTACCTTCCACACAAATAAATGGCTGAATAACCATTATGTGGTAGATTCAAATGAGATTTGAATAATAGACATCATCCCACCTCTGAAGTAAAACGGAATGCAGTAGATCAGACAATGTTCCTTTCTCCTTAGCTGATCCCTAAGAGATCTCTTATGGTCAGATTTGTACTCCCAACGATATATAAGCGTAATTAGTTACGTGCTAATTGCATCTGTGAAAACTTAATCGACAGAAGTTTATTAACCGGTTTTAAAATGCTGGAGAAACCGGTTCACTCAGAAGAGTGAGTAGAGACCTCAGTCAACTAAAACACAAAACAATGGTTTCAGCTGAAAGACAGAAAACATGGTTCAACCGACAGAAAATCTATAGACTGGTTTCACACGAAAAGAAAGAATGCATAGTTCAGTCAATATGAAAAACTACAACGGACCGAATCGACTTTTTCCATTCGGCTGTTCCAATAGACTGGTTTCATCTGAAAGAAACGAGGGAATAATAATCCCACCGATACGTAAAACTACAACCGACTGAATCGATTATTTCACTCGCTTGCTCCCACAGATTCGTTTCATTCGAATGAATGAATGAATAATTCAACTGGTACGTAAAATTACAGCTGAATGAGTCGATTGATTTCCAACAACCGACTGAATATACTGTTTCCATTCGGTTATTCCTATCACTAGCTGTTCACTCACATATTAGTGGCACCTCATAGATTGTTGTCAATGTACAAAGTCATCGTGGGCACAACGATTATTGACGAAGTGAAGTTACAACAGTAACCTTTTTCTGGCGACGAGGTTATGCGGACAAATGCAATGGACTTAGCGAAACTAGTCTGTGAAAAAGACTCAAGGAATCAGCTGTTTAGAACGCCACAGTATCGAGAACATTCAGCGTGCTAAGAAACTTATATCCGTTCTACATAAATTCCATAATTTGGTACCTAGGCTCTCAGAAAAGTAAAATGTCTCAACTATTTTTTTTTCAGGAAGTCACAGTAAAAGATCAGCAATCTGAGTAGAGTATGTTTCTAGATAGCACAAAAAACTGATTTAATGATGCAGTTACTGCAACTGGTGCATTCCACCAGCGATTCGCAATAAAGGCTGCTGAAAACGCCTGGCGGAAAGGAACATGGACGAGAGGAAGTAATATGAACCTTGTTGACATTACGTCCATTTCACCACAAGAAGAAAAAATGGACAAATTACATCGCCTAGATGGAGTAGAATTTTATGACCCACAGGACAGCAGGTGAAGTAACGGAACAACCTCTTGCTATGTAATCCTGGAGCGGAATTTTGTAATATAGCACAATAGGTTTTACCGAATAAGGCTCCGAGTGAGCTGGGCTATATTAAGGTTAAAGAGAAACTGTCGGAATACTTCGAAAGTAAATCCTTGTAGTATCAGCAAGCCAGAGATTTTCCAGAGCGTACAAGGAGCCATTCCAAACCTTTAAGGAATGGGTCGTCATACTCCATGACCTGAGACTGTATTTTAAATGCAAAAATCCTGAGTTAACCTGTCATAGGCGGATACTGCAGTAGGGGACATGCTAATAGTACATGCTCCTCAAACCAGTTTGAAAACGACGTAGTTAAGCTCAATAACCAGAACTAGGAGAATGCTTCAGCATAATCCAGGCATCTGAGCGGACTAAACAAACAGAAAAAGCTCTAAATAAGGTGGAAAATCAAGTTTTCAAAACAGAATTTCAACACTCCAGGTTTTTTAAAGGGTATCAGAGTAAGAAAGCGTGCAAAAGTGTTGCTAACAAAGGTGGAAATATAAGTACAGTTACGAATACAGATACTAATAAGCAAAGTAAAGTAAAATCATGTGCCGAGTGTTTTATTACACACGATAGGAAAGTAAATGTTTAAATTGTAGTGAAAAGGGGCAGAAAATGAATGCATGCCTATAAAAATAGTAAGAATGGTAAGTATAGTACATATGAGGTAAATATTGTACATATAAGGACGAAAGTAAGGAAGAAAATAAGACATACAAAATAGTATCGAATAGTACTAAAGTAGTAATCGTGGACGTAGAAATAATTGGAGAAAGGGTACATTTCCAAGTAGATATAGATTCTTCCAAAACTATAATAAATTTTACAGCTCACGAATTTATTGTATCGTCTAAATTACACAAATTTTAATATATGTTGACGAGCTGTATAAATTAACCGATTAAAATAAGAAGACATTGTGACATGCTCAGTATAAGAAACAACGCTTGTGACGCAGCCTCAAACTACTACAAACATCATGGCTCGCGAACTCTAGAAAAATCAGGTTTACTGTACATGATTCACAAAATCAGATGAAAGTAACGGATTAGAATGAAGAATGTGCAAAGCTATGTACAAAGTACAAAGGGAGTTTTAGTGAAACGCCAGGAAACATCAAAGATAATGATGTGCACAAAACGATGAATCCTAACGCAACACCAAAGTTTTGCAGAACTAGACCATTATCTTATCCAATGCTTGAGAAAGTCGGACAGGAATTAGATGGGTTGGAAAAGAATGGCACAAACGAATCCATTATGAACAGTCAAAGGCCATTCCATTCTTAACAGTAGAAAACCGAATGGAAAGATGTGTGGTGACTTCAAATCGAACGTGAATCTACAGTCCGTAACTCATACGTAACCATTCCCGAAAGCAGAAGACATTACGGAAAAATTAGATGGAGAAAGACGCTATTTGCGCATTGATTTGATAGACGCTTATCTTCAACTACCATTCGACGAAGAAAGCCAGGAAGTTATGGACATTAAGACATCATTTGGCCTCCAAAAGAGAAAAACATTACCTTTCGGAATAAGTTCTGCCTTGGGGTTATATCGAAGATACCTAGAGCAACTGATCGGGAGGATTCCAGGAGCAGCAAATGACATGGACATAGACAATATAGTAGTATCAGTAACTACAATAGAAGAACACTTTAAAAAACTTGGTGGAATTGTTTTGTGCGCTACTAAAGCAGGACTCTGTTTTAATAAGTAAAAATTCTCCTTCTTTCGAGAAGAGTATCTAAGACACACTATCAGAAACTATCCGTCCGAGCATCAAAAGCCTGTAAGCCGTCGCAAAGCTTCCAGTATCGATAAGTTGCAATCAGTCTTAGGTCAAATAGAAAATTCATTTTTTGCGACAGTCACTTTAGCTAAACTGGTACGCAAGCTGCTAAGAAAAGGAGGAAAATGGAATTGTACCAAGGATTGTCAAATGGCTTCTGACGTAACGTGCGACACTAAGGAGCAATTAATAGTTGCAGCAGATGCTTCAGATTTAGCAACTGGAGCAGTGTTATCACGTAAGGTGAGAAATGCGGATAACCCCATTGATTCCCTTTCGAAGACTTTGAATTCAGCACAAAGGGGTTACTGTCAGATATAAAAAGAAGCTCTAGCCCTCATATATGCCGTACAGAAATTCCATAATTATTTCGTGGACGCAAACTTTTGCTGCAAGCTGACCACAAATCTTTAGTAATGGCATTGAGTCCTGCAACACAAATTCCAGCAAAGAGTGAACAAGGTTGCCAAAATAGTCATTTTGACAATCAGCATGCAATTATGAAACAGATGCTTCCTCAAAACACAGCAATATAGATGTCGTATCACTTTTATTATCTACCAACGATGAGAATTCTGACGCTTCGCCACGACTATATTTTCAGATCGAACCCCTCTCAAACAAGGTGGTTACAAAGCAACCACTAGACGCAAAAGTAGTAGTGGAAGCAGTAGGGGTAGATGCAATGTTATCGAAACTGAAATATTTTATGGAAAATAAGTGGTCGTTGTCTAAGAAGCAGCTAATGTACCCTGAATTGGCACACTTTTGGAATCTACAACACGTATTATCACTGTTTAATGGAGTAATAGTCCTACACGCAGTAGAATGGAAAGTGCGAGTAGCCATTTCGGAAATACTAAAACCAGAAGTATTAAAACTCATGCACAAATGGCATTGGGGAATTCCGACTACTAAGGAAATGGCAAAACAGCAAGTCTACTGGAAAGATTTAGAGAAAGCCATAGAAAACTACTTGCAAAAACTGTGTGCTATGCAGAAAATACTAAATTGATCGCTGGAGTCATATTTTCAATGACCCAAGGCGTCAGATCCATGGAGTAGAATCAATTTAGATTGCACTGGACCATTCTTAGGAGACAATTGGCTCATACTAGTAACTAGTTTTCCAGAAGTCATAAGAATTAAAAGCAGAGATGCAGCAGAAACAGTGTAGGTAATGAAGAAGATATTTTCGGTTGAAGTTGTACCAGTAGCCACGTCAAATGACAATCGTAGTGTACCATTCCACCAGGAATCAAATGGCGCAGCTGACAGGACTTTTAAAGGACAAAAGAGGAAATTAAACTACGAATATAATAAAGAAGACGAACTGACCATGTTTCTAATATGCTACAGAAGGACTGTTGATAAAGAACAGTCCCCCGCCGAAAAGCTCCATGGAAGGAAGATGAGAACCTTTCTTTCCCTAATAGCACCTCATAAGGATGAAGTAATTCCTGCAAAAGACGTTGTATTTAACTAAAGAAAATTCAACATTGACGATAAAAAATATATTCGGAAGTGCATCAAAGAAAAATAATATGATACCCGGCGACAACAGAATGTGAACTGGAGAAAGTGATGTACATCATAATGGCCGAAGGTGGTGTTACCTGCCATAAGCATTTGGACCAGCTACAGCCACGACCTGATAACCCTTTCCATTCCAGATGCTACAAATCTTTTTCAGTTTGCGATGGGGGCAACGAGTCAACCCTGGAGGGGGAGGAGGAGTCGGTGGATTGCAGCCATCAACCAGTGTTGACACCCCACAGCAACCAGAGCCCATCGAGTTTGCGCCCAGCAGTTGCAGCACAGAGGTGAGCATGGAAGTGGATATCACTTGGAAATAGCAATAGCAGCACAAGAAGAAGATGCTACGCATCTCTCCCTCGGGGCGGAGGAGGGAAGTACGTGACCGCGAGTTGCGTGATCGAACACCACTGCAAGTTAGTCTTCCCCTTAGCAACGCACGTAGCACAGAACCAGGTGTAGCGAGTCTGCCAGCTATTCAGGCGGCCTCCTGCAGAGATGGCCAACATACCGGGAACTACAAAGTGACACAAAAGTCCATTAGCACTCCGTCTTCAGGCCACGAGTGGCCTACCGGGACCATCCGACCGCCGTGTCATCCTCAGGGGAGGATGCGGATAGGAGGGGAGTGGAGTCAGCACACCGCTCTCAAAAGTCCATTAACATTTGAAAATTCAATATTTCACGTAATAACGTAGGTAGAGAGGTAAAAACTGACACAAACCCTTGAAATTGGGTTTTAGAGAAACCAAAAAATTGTACAGTATGGCAAACAAATGGCAATACACTACTGGCCATTAAAATTGCTACACCACGAAGATGACGTGCTACAGACGCGAAATTTAACCAACAGGAAGAAGATGCTGTGATATGCAAATGATTAACTTTTCAGAGCATTCACACAAGATTGGCGCCGATGGCGACACCTACAACGTGCTCTCATGAGGAAAGTTTCCAAACGATTTCTCATACACAAACAGCAGTTGACCGACGTTGCCTGGTGAAACGTTGTTGTGATGCCTCGTGTAAGGAGGAGAAATGCGTACCATCACGTTTCCGACTTTGATAAAGGTCGGATTGTAGCCTATCGCGATTGCGATTTATCGTATCGCGACATTGCTGTTCGCGTTGGTCGAGATCTAATGACTGTTAGCAGAATATGGAATCGGTGGGTTCAGGAAGGTAATACGGAACGCCGTGCTGGATCCCAACGGCCTCGTATCACTAGCAGTCGAGATGACAGGCATCTTATCCGCATGGCTGTAACGGATCGTCCTTCCACGTCTCGATCCCTGAGTCAACAGATGGGGACGTTTGCAAGACAACAACCATCTGCACGAACAGTTCGACGACGTTTGCAGCAGCATGGACTCAGCTCGGAGACCATGGCTGCGGTTACCCTTGACGCTGCATCACAGGCAGGAGCGCCTACGATGGTGTACTCAACGACGAACCTGGGTGCACGAATGGCAAAACGTCATTTTTTCGGATGAATCCAGTTTCTGTTTACAGCATCATGATAGTCGCATCCGTGTTTGGCGACATCGCGGTGAACGCACATTGGAAGCGTGTATTCGTCATCGCCATACTGGCGTATCACCCGACGTGATGGTATGGGGTGCCATTGGTTACACGTCTCGGTCACCTCTTTTTCGCATTGACGGCACTTTGAACAGTGGACGTTACATTTCAGATGTGTTACGACCCGTGGGTCTACCCTTCATTCGATCCCTGCGAAGCTCTACATTTCACCTCGATAATGCACGACCGCATGTTGCAGGTCCTCTTCGGGCCTTTCTGGATATAGAAAATGTTTAACTGCTGCCCTGGCCAGCACATTCTCCAGATCTCCCACCAACTGAAACCGTCTGGTCCATGGTGGACGAGCAACTGGCTCGTCACAATACGCCAGTCAGTACTCTTGATGAACTGTGGTATCGTGTTGAAGCTGCATGGGCAGCTGTACCTGTACACGCCATCCAGCCATCCAAGCTCTGTTTGACTCAATGCCCAGGCGTATGAAGGCCGTTATTACGGCCGGAGGTGGTTGTTCTGGGTACTGATTTCTCAGGATCTATGCACCAGAATTGCGTGAAAATGTAATCACATGTCAGTTCTAGTATAATATATTTGTCCAATGAATACCCGTTTATCATCTGCATTTCTTCTTGGTGTAGCAATTTTAATGGCCAGTAGTGTAATTAGCATAAAAACTGGTTTTTAGCAAAGGCGATGTTCTTTATAACAAATGCTCGAGGGACACTGTAGTGAACAGCATTGTACAGAAATTCAGTAGGTATGTGAGAAATTGCCGTCGGATGTTGTCTTTTAGCATTCGTAATGACTTCGACGATCGCGGCAGTCTTGCGACGTGAGATAACTCTACAACCAATAATCGTACGGTATTTGTCTGGGGGCCAGGGAGGCCACCCATGACAGACGTGTCGGCTCAGGACGCGATCCTCACCAAATAATGTGCACGAGAGATCTTCCACACATGTAGCAATATGGGGTGGAGCGCCATCCTGCATAAAAGTCGTACCTTCCGCCAGGCATTTATCAGCCAGGCTAGGGATGATCTGACTCCCCCTCTCTCACTATAGATCGTTTTGTACACAATCCTCATGCGGCGTCACTGGCTTGTTGCTGTCTAGCGCCATCTGTTGGCCAGTTTTTGCACTCGTTTTTGGATTCAATAAAACCGCATATCATTTCAAGCATGTCTGTTGATTTTTACCTCTCTACGAACATTATTCCTCGATTTAGCGCTTTTTAAAATGTTAATGGACTTTTGAGTCGCCCTGCGTGTTGCACGTTAGCAGTCACTTGGAACAAGTAGGGCGCAGTTTGATATCACTGCGCAGAATAGAATATAAGCCGCCCAGTGTGGCTTAACAGGAGTCGTAGTTCCATCTGCTGTTCCATTTCCGTTGCAGCCTATCCACTGAGGAGCATCGATCTGTTCGCTGAAGGAATCGGCACGCACACCGACGACGAGTCTGACGTGGTATGAGCGCCCAGAGACAACGTGAGACATCGTCAGGCAACAGTGTAACCAGGGCGTGAAGATAATCGTATTCACCGATTGCCGGCCGTTGTAGCCGTGCGGTTCTAGGCGCTGCAGCCGGAACCGCGGGACTGCTACGGTCGCAGGTTCGAATCCTGCCTCTGGCATGGCTGTGTGTGATGTCGTTAGGTTAGTTAGGTTTAAGTAGTTCTAAGTTCTAGGGGACTGATGACCTAAGATGTTAAGTCCCATAGTGCTCAGAACCATTTGAACCATTTTATTCACCGATTTGGACTTACTCAGTAAACGGGATACACAGGCAACGTCTATTTGTACATCGATCACATAAAAGTTAAGTGTTTTGGATATAAACTTTGTAGTTATCTTAGTTGTAATATTTATGTGTTTACGTGCCTGATACTGATGGCTGGAAGCAGTTTCCTTGTTCGCACAGATGCATCAGCGGCACGTTTTTGGCTGCTGTCAAAGTGCCTAGTTCCCGGTAGATGAATACATACCTTGCTTGGTGCTGCACTCCGCAGCTCGCTCCGACAACTAGTAGCGGAGATAATTCTGATACGTCATTGAGAGTTTGGTGCCTCTGCTGCTAACGTTTTGTTCTCCACGGCTATTTTTGCATTGTGATCAAGATAAATATTGTCTGGAGAGTTTAGTTGAAAGTCCTTCCTCAAGCCACGTAAGATGTACTTTCAAAGTATTTCGTATGAGACAGTAGTTTGAAGTACGTTCTTTCTTATCTAGTTGATAAAAATGTCGTCCACCGCTCACTTAAAGCTTAGGTTGGTCCTAATAGAAGTAAGGGATGGTCTTTAAAACCGGGTACCCGAAATTTGGAGTGAGTTTATACAAAAACAGGTTCTGAATTTTATTCCAGATGCCACCTTTCCTGTGTTTGAGAGACAAACATGTTGGGCCTTTGATGGGTTGGATATATTGCAGAGCTGCAACAACAGAAGTGACTGCAAATGGTTTCAAAAAATGTGGAATCTATCCTTGTGATCCCTGGTTTTTTCATCTATGCATTTTCCTTCTCAGCAATATGCAGTCTATGCTGATAAGACATGCCGGTTTGGGTGGCCGAGCGGTTCTAGGCGCTACATTCTGGAACCGCGTGACCGCTACGGTCGCAGGTTCGAATCCTGCCTCGGGCATGGATGTATGTGATGTCCTTAGGTTAGTTAGGTTTAAGTAGTTCTAAATTCTAGGGGATTGATGACCTCAGAAGTTAAGTTTCATAGTGCTCAGAGCCATTTTTGACTAACGGATGACAAAATGGAACTTGTCTGCTGAAGTCATTGGTATGCAAACAGCTGGAAACGATTTTGTTTCGTTGCCAGTGGTTTTGTACGTTCATTTACCGTCCAAAGATAGACAGTTTATGAAGTAGGTACTATTATATACAACAGTGAACATAATGTGGCCTTTCAAACATTCGGAGCAGTCAGGTGACTGGATAGATCACATTCTAGCATATAGAAATCTGTTCGTCATTCTCCGTGGGTAGGAATCATCAAAACAAACTAGTAAAAGGTGTGTCACTGGAGCTCAGCAGGGCCATTGGCAACTGCATTTACTGGAATGGAAGAAGCATCGCTTTCTACTTTCGAAGTTACCTCACCTCCACTGCTCCGACGGTGAGGAAGTCTCCGATTTAAGCGCTGATGAAATCATGTTGAAAGAGTCATCATCTCAATGTAAAAAGGACGGAGAGTAAATTTACTGCAGCCAACTGCCACTTATAAAGAGACCTGGTTAAGAGCATCGGTCGCTTTCGCTGGTGTTATGAGCTCTGTGCACGTGTCGACGATGATACCTGCAAAGATTCCAAAAGTGGCATCTGTATCAAAAAGCACACAGACCGAGCGTTTTTCCTATTATTCCTGAAACGTCTGCAGTGTAACCTACAATTATGCAGCGCCATTTACTCCTGAAACAAATATTTGGAGCGAATAAACAGTGTTACTAATTCGTTAAATTTTAGTGTTTATTTACGATCCGTTGTAAGGAAACCCGAAGACCCGGAATTAGGAACCATATTCTTCGGAGGTAAGAATTACACGTTTTAATTCTTTATCCTGCTATTACAGAATAAGAAAATATGAAAATGGTTCACATGGCTTTAAGCGCTATGGGACTTAACATTTAAGGTCATCAGTGCCCTAGACTTAGAACAGGATTCGAACCTGCGACCGTAGCAGCAGCGCGATTCCGGACTCAAGCGCCTAGAACCGCTCGGACACGGCGGCTGGTAAAAAAATATCAGGAAGATATTATTGCAAGGATAATATTTAAATATTGCCTAGTAATACTACAGAATATTGTCCATGATTTAAAACTGCAAATTTACTGGTAATTTTAAATTTAAAACGAAGTTACGACAAAAACATAACTTTTTGGTGATCATTTAGGACACCCAAGGAGTAGTCTTGGCAGAGCGCGTTTGATTCCAACCCTCAGATGGGCAGCAATGCTTCATGCTTCATGCTATCGAGAGGGAACGAGTGACCTTGATGTCTTCGCAGTCAGCGAAGAGAATGATCACAATGCATGAAGTTATCTTCTTACAAAAGAGCTATTGGCTGTCGAGTGCGGTGGCAGATAGTCGCAACAAAACCTCTCTCTCGAAAAAAAAAGGAGATGTACTCGTATTTTGCGCCAGAAGGATAGGTCCGCCGGCGGCCCTGGCGGTCTTTAGGCTCTCTAGGGTTGTCGCCAGCGGGACCCCCTCTCATCTCTCCGCTTCCTGTGAAAACAACAAATGAGATTTGTGGAACAACTGTTTGCTCCAGCCTCAAGATAAGAACTTTTCTTTACCTCATCCCCCTCAGGAAACCAGGAGTAGAAGCGTAAGTCGTTTCTCCTTCCAATGCATGGTGATTCGAAAAGAAAAAAACACATCTGCATTGTTTGTTACAGACAAACTGTGAAAGATAGAAGCATATTGTGCATGTCACTGGATAGAGGAAGGTCCAAAGTTTTTTGTTCGCATAGACACTATACCATACATTCAACATGAGCACCACGCGTTGCTAGAGAAACGTTGAAACGGTGGTCCATTTAATTCGTCACACGAATCAACAGATCCATATTTATTGTAATAACAGCTTCGACAGTTCGATTTCCAAGATCCTTAAGAGTAACTGACATAGGCGGGACAAAGACTCTGTCTTTTATGTATGCCCACAGAAAAAAGGGCAAGGTGTGAGATCTAGTGACCTGGGACGGAAAAAGCAATGAACAAGATCTTGTTGTCAACGTCTTCCAATCCAATGTTGTGGGTTTGTTTTCTTAAAACAATGTCGCACCTGAAGGTGAAAGTGAGGCGGGGGCGTCGTCGTGCATAAAAATTAAGTCACCGAAATCTTCGTGAAGCTGAGGAAACAACCAACTTTTCAGCATACGCGGATATGACATTTCTGTCATAGTATCCTCCGCAAAAAAAGAAAGCTCCATAAACTTTCTGAATAGAAACGGCTCAAAACACATTCGGTTTCGGTGAGTGTCTTCCATGTTCGACGACGACACCAGGATTTTGTGACACCCAAAATATGAAACGTCAATTAGTCCGAAAAGATGAGTCGCTCGGAAAAAGCGTCCTCTGCCATATCCTGGAGAACTGAACTGAAAAATTCCTACCTTCCGCTATGGTCACAGGGATACAATTACTACAGTAACTGTAACTTGAAAGCCTTCATATGCAGGCGTCGTTCCAGGACACGCCACGCCGTTGTTTAAGTTGAAGTTCCTGGACTGCACCTCTTGTGGGGTCTCGAAGGCTCCGTGTGTACGCATCTTGTATGGGCTCGACATTTTCATTAGACGTGCGAGGCCAACCAGCGCTCTTCCTTTTACATACACAATCAACTTCCAAGAACTTGGTATGCTGGCGGCCGCGGTGGCCGAGCGGTCCTAAGCACTTCAGTCCGGAACCGCGCTGCTGCTACGGTCGCAGGTTCGAATCCTGCCTCGGACATGGCTGTGTGTGATGTCCTTAGGTTAGTTAGGTTTAAGTAGTTCTAAGTTCTAGGGGACTGATGACCTCAGATGTTAAGGCCCATAGTGCTCAGAGCTATTTGAACCATTTGAACTTGGTACGCCACTCATAGATCTGCTTGTGCAGAGGCTGTTTCTTGCTGAATCGACGGCGGAATGCACGTTACACTTGAACAATGGATTGACGTCGCGCAAATTCCAGCACACAAAGTGATTTCTCTCGTGGTGTAGTCGCCATGTTGCTAGAAACAAACAACAGCACAAATGTGTCAAAGCTTTGAACCTTCCTCTATCCAGTGACACGCGCAATGTGTTTCTTTGATAGTTTGCCTATACTAAACAACTGAAATCTGTTCTTTCTTTTTGAATCACCCGGTATTGTGAAGGGTTCGGCGTTCGAACTGTGATAAATTGTTGACAAAAAAACTTTATAAGACCACAAATGTACTCTGCAACCATCGTCAGTGAGCCGAAGTGTTTAAAGAGCCGTCAACAAGAAGTACTAGAGCGGACACTACGTATTTTGTTATTACACGCTTTGTACATCAGACTTTTTTTTCTCAATGACGAGTTAGACCAAAACATGATATCAAAAGGCAATGGTGAACGAAACAGGAAAAGTAAGCGACATTTTCGTCTCCAAATTTTGATGTTATACGTTAGGAAAAAGTTGTTCAGTTTTGAGGTTTATGAAGATCTATAACACGTAACTATCACACCCCGCCAGGGTAGCCCAGAGACGCCGGCACGGTAGCTCAGCGTGTTCGGTCAGAGGGTTAGCTGCCCTCTGTAATAAAAAAAACTGAGTGAATGGAGCACTAACGAACTTCAATGAGCGTCCGGGGACGTCCGCCACGAACAATTGCAACGAAGTATAACGAACAAAATGAGATTTAAGAAAAAAAAAGTGCTAACGCGCTGCTTCCTGGACTCGGGTAGGCGCGCCGGCCCTGGATCGAATCCGCCCGGCAGATTGACGACGAGGGCCGGTGTGCCGACCAGCCCCGATATGGTTTTTAGGCGGTTTTCCACATCCCCCTAGGTGAATACCGGGCTGGTCCCCACATTCCGCCTCGGTTACACACGTCGCAGACATTTGAAACACGTTCGCACGATTTACACTAGATGCAGACAGCTGGGGTACACTAATTCCATCCGTGGGGGTACAGGGTGGCGGCAGGAAGGGCATCCGGCCACCCCTAAAACTAACCTTGCCAAATCCGTTCTAACCACGCCGACCCTGCGATCGCTGCGGGACTACGGAGTAAGCGAAAGAAAGAATAACACCTAACTCTCAGCTGAGGTTCCTACTTGTATAAACACCAGAAATTTTGAAATGTTCTGTTTTGTTCGTCACAGAATTTCAGATACTTTGTTTTGTATAAGTTTGATGACATTCCTTTTGCAGAAGAGTTTTACTTTTATTCAGAGAGGTCTGTTGACGCCAAATCTAATCGTCTGAGAACGTGTTTTTGGCATTGACAGACTAGGGCAAAGAGACGTTCGCAGCACTCCATGTGGCAACACTTCTCACGAGGGACTCGCTACACGCGCGACAGTCAGCCCAGCCGCCCCGTTGCTGATAGCGCCTCGCATCACTTCCGAACTGTCGTCTAATCAACTGGGCCATAACTCCAGCGCGCCTGCCGCCTGGAGCGCGCCAGCAGCTGCTCCCGCATGCCGAAACTATGGCACACAACGGCGCAGAGAACTGTGTACACGAAGCGTGCCGTCAACGAACACATCATTCGGAGGAAAAATACTGTAGCAGTCCCTTCTGTTAGCCGCACATTGAACCTCACTAGCTATTACTATTGTAGCATCAGGAAAGATAGCGAGTGACGCAGTTTTGCTTACGGGGGGATCCGTACGAAACTTCCGCACTTGTACAATTTTAAATAACGTACATTTCTATGCAATACTGCATGTAATTTCTAACTTCCTATTGTAATATTTATACAGGGCCTTTCCGTAAGAGCGTGCGAAAATGTAACAGCACATAGAGAATACTCCACTGAAGAATTTGAGGAAGCGAATCTGGGGTCGGAGATGCCAGTTTATGGTTAGGAAACTAAACTTGTCTACCGCTTTGTCTAGCATTACTGTTTTCCAGCTTATTTACAGCTAACGTGCGTAAACGTTTACACGCACTGCGCTGTTATTTACTCGTACTTTACTTATTTCCTCCAGGGAAACAAGGAATTTCCAGAACTGTAATTGCCTGTGATGTGATTCGAAACACACCAGAAGACACTTGTCAAGGCGCGTCAGAATCACGTTCGCCGATGTCATGCTTGCATTGAAGTTGATGGCCGTCAGTTTCAGCATATTATGTAAGATACAGTAGAAATGGTACTTTCATTGTGTCAGTGATGGTATTTGCATTTAACCTCAGTAATGTAAATAAAAAATACACAGTAATGCGATTTTATTCCTTAAGCTGGCTTCTCCGGCCAGATATTAATTCTTCTGTGCAGTTTCCTCTACGTCCTGTAAAATTTTTGCACGCTATTACGGAAACACCCTCCATTAACCTGTTGTTGAAGAGAAGATTAATGAGAAATACTAATATAAACATAAAGACGTAAATAATTTCGAAATGTATATGTCGGAACGTAGCGTTCATTTCTTATCTGGTATATCATTAAGGTCACAGTAATCTCTAGTTGTATTTTGAAATTTTAATTGCACTTCGCACTTCTAAAGACGCTATGCCATAGTACGAGTAGCAAGAGGTAAATCACAATTCAAGGCGATAATGGCAAATATATTTGTCGTTTCGGAAAGTATATTCGTCTAGAAAAGTCAACTTGTACGACGGACAGAGATAGTGGACTAGTACAGTGGTGACGGCTGTTATCTATGTCAATGCTGTATACAAATTATCCAGTTAATAAGTACTTTAAAACAAATAAAATGGTATTTGTAATAAGATAATATGGAAAGGGACTCTTTTTCGTGACGAATAAGCTAGCTTCGTAAAAAACAGGTATGAAGCTGGGCATCCACGACGACCTTCTGCCTATGTTAATTAAAGGCTCTCTTACAATAAAATTTTCCTCAGATAGCAAGTTTTAGTGCAAAATTGGTATGCAGAATAAGAACCGGTTACAAAACCATCCTAAAGATACCTCATCCATCCCGGTACGAATAGTATCGGATGTTGACTTGAGATACAATGTATATGATTGTGCGTATACAGTATAGTACATAGAATGTGTGGTTAAGTTAATTTTACTAGCCGGCAGTAGTGACCGAGCGGTTCTAGGCGCTACAGTCTGGAACCGCGTGACGGCTACGGTCACAGGTTCGAATCCTGCCTCGGGCATGGATGTGTGTGATGTCCTTAGGTTAGTTAGGTTTAAGTAGTTCTAAGTTCTAGGGGACTGATGACCTCAGAAGTTAAGTCCCATAGTGCTCAGAGCCATTTGAACCATTTTAATTTTACTAATTGTGCTTTTACAGAGTACCTGCCGGATAGCCGTGCGTGTTGAAGTGCCGCTTTCGAGACGCAGAAGTGTGCTTTTACTGCCCGCTAGATTAACGACTAGCGCTGGTGTGCCAGCCAGCCTGGATGCGGTTTTTAGGCGGTTTCAGTCAAACAGTAGGTGAATATCGGGCTGTCACCCAAAATCTACTATTTTACTCGAGTAACACTACACACAAACTGTTGGGGTACACATATTTCGTTCCGGGGAGTAATGGGGTGGCGACAGGAAGGGCTTCCGGACAGCCCTTGAATGAAACATACCACATCCGTTAGGAACTATGCCGAACCCGCGCAGATGTGGGACAAATGCACATGCAGAAGAAATAGGTATAAAATCCAGTAGGAAGAGTACGTAACCAATTTTGTAGATGAATTTAGGGTATACAGGGCACGCAGTTTAACACACAAACTTGTCACATGTCGTCTGACAGCAACAGCGGGTCTAACCCGACTGAGTATAGAGTCGCACTGAGCTTCAATGACAAGTATGTATACGTGATTTCATCAAGCTATGCCAGAGTTCATGAGACATAGTGCCTGGAAAATGGCGGCGTGCCAGTCTCTCGCCAACCCTTGGTCAAATGTTATCAGTGAGGGAGAGTCGTTGAGTTTCTGCTGGCCACAGTAGCAGTCGAAAACCCCTCTGCATCGATGTAGGTCAGAATAGCAAGGGAAATATGCGGTCTTAACGTTGCCATCATGACGCCGCACACAGAACGGCGTGTTGTCGTTGTGAGCACCACTGCCTGCGCATCGAGAAAACCACAACAATATGTAAGACTTGAGATCGTCGGGTGAAGGAGGTACAGCGATCTGTACAGTTTATTTATGTATTAAATCGTCAGAACTCTCTTAAACGCAAGCGCACTCAGAGAGCAGTCTTCTCATTCTTTCAATCGTGAACAGCCACGCGTTGAGCAACTGTTTGCTATTGACGTGTTACACTTTATAGCGATGATGTGGCCAACATTGTCTTTAGATGCCGATTTCTGAGTTACACTTAGTAACGATGGTGTTATGGCCAACATTGTGCTTAGATACTATGTCTTTAGTAAGCATGATCTGTGGATAGTTTTTAGTCAAACGTAAGCATATAATCAGCAAGTTGTAGTTTTATATTTTATTTCCATTACGAATATTAAAATTTTTAACACACACAATAATGGCCACCATTTTGAAACTGCCGGCCGGTGTGGCCGAGCGGTTCTAGACGCTTCAGTCTGGAACCGGGCGACCGCTACGGTTGCAGGTTCGAATCCTGCCTCGGGCATGGATGTGTGTGATGTCCTTATGTTAGTTAGGCTTAAGTAGTTCTAAGTTCTTGGGGACTGATGACCTCAGATGTTAAGTCCCATAGTGTTCAGAGCCATTTTGAAACTCCTTTCCTTCCCCACAGAACAGCCGCAAAAATAAAAAATAAAATATTTTCACAAACGAACAAAACGAACTTCATGACCATAAATTAGTTCATAGCTACAGCCTTTAATCGCAACATTATTTTAACTTAGCATTACGTGCAATATAGCTCCGAGATGCTTTAATTGCATGGATCACATCAAATGATTTAGGGACAAGCGTAACAAGGTACGAAACGTTTCGTTCCTGCAGAATAATAACCTGATTTCGTCTTGGATGAATGTTAGCTCTTGTTGCTTGTCTGATAAGAACCTGATTTAAGCATTGTACTCATAATGTGTGATTTAAATTTTTCGCAGTTTTTTTTCATATTTTTTTATATCAAAATATTGTCATAAGCTCGATATATTGGAATCTTGAGAAAATTACGTATGTTCTCATGTTCATCCCATAAGTACGGTAGATAGTGTAGTTTGCCCGTTCATTTAAATAAAAAAGTGGTATGAACTGTGTGAGCCATATCCACGTTGTTGCTTGTCGCTTTGCTTTCGGTAACGGTTTCCATTCGTGTATCGTGGCGGTAGGGACATGTATATTGCGTATGCTCGTTCTTTTAATCAGCCGAATCATGTCCTGTGCTGTCTCCCATATCACGATAAAGTCTGAACACTCAAAACGATGTTCGGCTGAGCCTTTCGAATCCACAAGCCGCCGACGGTTTTCATTGAATCGAGTAAGGCATGGAGTTGGTCGCTATTGTCCGGTTTACCACTTTGTACCAAGTCGATGTGGCACCTTTTGGTATTACTTTCATCGCTAAATTTTCCCACATGATTTTCCAGTTGTGCTGTGCTAATTCCCATTTAATCAGAACTGGAATTCATTTGGGAGCGATGGACATTTTACGGGCTTTTCCTTCTTTTGGGACATCTTTTGGTATGTTGAGACAATAATTTCGGACGAAGTTTGATGAGTGTGGAACACTGACAATATTAACTGGCACCAGCCCTGACGTCGGGCTGTATTTATAAAACACATTAGCAGTTGAAGTATGTGGTCCCTTTTCTGTTACACACATAGCTCTGTTGGCGAGTAGTGCCGTGCGTTTTGCGTGAAAGTCCGTTAGTTTGAGTGCACCCTCATTTAAGGTGCTGGTAAAGGTCTGCAGAGAAACTTTAAGGATTTGACTACCCCATATAAACCAATGTATCGCTTGCTGTATAGCCCTCCCTATCTTTCTGGGCACTGAGGGGACGTAAGCTAACAAATAAACCTAACCAAGGGATACTACTGAATTGTCCACGGTAGTTTGAAATACCTAATAACTATTCATTTCTCGTCCCATCTGCAGCATTTTGTACGTCCTATTTGTACAGATCTTGTCTTGTGAGCTTTCTGTGTCTATGCTTTGCATTTTCAAAATTTGTTTCTACGGGAGCACCAAAACGTAACGGCTTTTTGTTTATACTCAATATCTGTGTGACGCGTTGCTCTTTTTGATCATCTTTTACCGTTTCCTCACAATCTTCTTCATGATGGTCTTCAATTAGAATACGATCTGGAATTGCACCTCCGTCTTCAGACCTTGAAGTAGTGTGACTTTCCACAAATAAATCATTATCAATAGTATCTTTAATCAAATCTTCTGTGATGCAAAATTAAGTTCTTCGTTAGTGATCATAGTTTTCGCATTCATTTTCCCCGTGTTCATAATTATATATATATATATATATATATATATATATATATATATATATATATATATATATATATGGAGAATAATATATTCACGTGGTCCGAGAAAAACGGTAGACTGTGCGTCCAAAACGGTGTGTCGGCGTCACAATCAGTGATGCGAACTATTTTTTTAGCTATTTGAAAACGACTCAGACCCTGGATCTCCTGCTTAATTTCTTTTATTTTCATCGCTGTGGGTTTAGGGCAGGGGGAGGGGGGCAGAATGGGCAGGGGTCGGAACTCGAGGTCTGGTCACCGTGTCTCGCGCACCCCCCAATTACCGGGAGTGACTTTGGGAACGAAGGAAGGGTAAATAGAAAGAAATGAGATTTCTTTTATTTTGATTTTCTTATTTATGTACTTATTTATTCATTCGCTTTTCATTTGTTTTTGTTTTTACTTTTTATGACGAAAAGGTAATAAGTCGACTAAGAAAAGGAAAGGATAAGAAATAAACAAAGGTAGCCTCTCCAGGGGGGAGAAGGGCTGCGGCGCTTTGCGATCCCTGCTGCGTTGCGCAACTGGTGCTGGATCTGCCGGGTACTTCTTCACGGAAAGATATAGTAAATCTCCATAGTGTGGTTCTGCATTTTCGGAATCTTCCGTTCGTGGACGGGAGCCGTCTCCCATCCAGGAGGTTCCAGCTGCACGGAGGGTTGCGGAAAGCACTGTCCAGGTAATTTGAAAAGAACCGTAGATACTTCGCTTTGCGAACATTTTTATTATGCATTTCTTGCAAGTAATTTCAGAAGCCCAAGACGTCTTTGGTATCATTCAAAAATAGGTAATGAACCGAGTGTGCTGTAACCCACACGACTGCATTGGTTTTCGTATGAGTATAGTAGGTACCGTCCTGGAAAAGGAAGGCCTGTGGAGGAATGTGTGCCGGCGTTGCTCGCAGAAAGTAGGCCAGGATTTGTGGAACCAGGTGTCAGATGCCACCCGTCTCTCCACAGCAGAACGATGTGGATCCGTGGCCGGAGTTCCGGAGGTGGTGTAACTGGGTGAGTCTGCATGTCGATCCGGTGAAGTCTTGATTGTGTCACCTGTTTGCAGCTGAGCGTTACATAACGTGTGTACAGAACATCAATGTCCATAAGGCCCGTCCTTACCATTGTCCACACGACCTTCCACTGGACGTGTAGGTGTTTCGACTCCTTTGGAGGGCACGATAAACGTCCAGCGTCGTCGTATGAAGCACTGCCGGCGAGCACAGCCAAATTCGACGTAAAAATAGCTCAGATCACATAAAGAGGGGGGAACGTTTCTTGTCTTCGCACAGGGTGTGAGAGAAGATGGCTTAAACGATTCCAGGAGGAAGCCTGTCAGGTTTTGTGGGCAAGTCCTCCGCAGTTCGAAATGTATGTTCGGGGAGAGGGCCACCGCTATGTCGTGGACAAGAACGAGCCCGAACTCCGTCGATTACGGAGGAGGGTGAGGGATCCGTAATTTACCTTGAATAACTAGTCAGTGTTGACGAAAGATCCGAAGGCAGCTAACAAACGTCGCGCAGTCGTGGCTGACATAGGTAACATATGGGCCCTGCGAGGGAGACGAGAAGCCAGGTAGGTGTTGGCAAACTGCGTTCGTTGAATGATGTCCACGGCCCGCAATCGTTGATTGACGATGAGAGCTCTGACGTATTGCAGAAGTCACCGATAGTCTACTGAATACAATGCCTAGGCACTTTATTATTCCACAAGTCGGAGGCGGGCGACACATCCCGGATGGAGACATGCCCCTACGTTCATAGCGACCGATTTTTCGACATTAAGAGCGCTACCTGAGGCTAACACGTACGTACGTACCCAGTCCAGTGCGTTAGAGACATCGTCGCTGGCGTAGGCTGTACACCGAATCGTAACTCCACGGAATACCACGCCCGTAACTTTCTGACGAAGGCTGCCTAACAACGGTTCAAGCGCCAGTGAGGCAGGCGTCACATCAGGCAGCGTTTCCCTCACACCACTTGTCGCCACTCCTCTGCCCGTGCTCTTGGATGAGGTTGGTTGGCCGAGGAAAATAGAGGGGGAATCGTCTTTTCCCTTCTGCAAAATTGCAATTGCTCAATGTGTTTGGTGTGCAAAATAAAAGTGCATTCATCTTCTTTTGTACCCAAGACTTATTAAACAACCTAACATGACAACTGGCATCGAAGCAGACACTTACTGGGTACGTGTATAGAGATATACATATCCTTCTAGCTTATTTCTGACAAAGGCGTCAATTGTATATCACTTCATAATATATTATTGAATTTGGTACTAACGATGCTGTAAAATTCGATATTATTTAACTATCTGAATGAAAAACAAATTAGAAGATTTCAAAACAACGATTTTTGCGACAAATCTGGATGCATTGCTTTAACGTCCATTAAAAACCATAGAACTTTTATTTGAATTTTTTTAATATCTGTTACTGTTTCAACGATTTTCATTCAGAAATATTAAACTCAATGTTTTTCAAGAGAGTGTTTCAACCCTCTAAAAAAGAGGTGCCTCTTAATTTGCTCCACTTTACAACATATTCAAAGGCGATCAAAATCGAAGTGTATCCCTTGGGTATGTTTACTTGAAACTATCACACTTTTGCAAGTATCTGCGTATTGGCTAGCTTGACGCCTTCGCACTGTCCGTGTGGGTACTTTCCCTGTGGCAATCAAGCCAATTTCTTGACTCAACGTATTTTTGATTGAATTATTGGCTTTCGGAATGGATCCATACAGCCATCCAAACAAGACTCAACGTACGTGACGTGGCTGTATAATCCGTAACGTGGCTCTACAATACCGCACGGCCAAGCGTACAATACGTCTGTTCTCTCAGGCGCTAGTAACCTGGGGCCGTTGAGATCCTGCACAGTGTTGAGTATAGCCCTCGTGAAACCGTCGATTCCACATTCACATGACAGTATGGGATTCTGGCCAATTCGGGCAGCGATATCACAGAACGATAAACCACAGTCTCGATAGGTCACTGTGCTGCCCCCGTCGACTTCCGATATGTTCTAGTAGACGAGTCTTGAGCGACCTTCTCATAAACAACCAACAATCAAGTTTGATATCTGAAGGAGCATACTGCCGGCTAATCTTTCCTTACATACAAAAAGTAAGTGGCATTATTCTCATTTACTGGTTTCTAATCGATAGACAAAAAACTATTTACTTCGTGCAGTTGTGCTAAATAGTAATCATTGGCATTCCGAATCACTGTTCGAACACCACCTCATCAAATTTGATGTTTTGCATGCCATCTTCATGGTTTACTACTTTATGGATCAGCAGTGTATGTTTTAAATCTCCTGTCTTAGCAGCCGTTTTTAAAGATGTCTGGAAGCCAAATTCTGCCGAATCTAAGCTAACAACGCTCAGAATTATAAAACTATAAAAAGATTACAAGAAGGAAATACAGCTAATAGCGAGCCACATACGTTAATAAGAAAAGCACGTAATTAATTTGTAGTGGGCTAGCTATTAAAAATGCGAACACCTTCAAGGCGGCGTACAACAAGGGGCAGACCGGTACCAAGTGTACTACAAGTCTTGATTTTTTTTCAAGTATCACAAGACTCCGCAGTCTAGGGTGGGTCTTATATTCTACACATTTCAGTTTGACATTGAATATGTGGTATTAAGGGGAGGTCTACTATCTTTGGCCCGAAAAAAGCATGTTCTTTGAGAATTTTTTTCTCGGGATGTGTTATAGATATCAATGTCAAATTTGCTCAAAATGTTTATTGATATTTCCTCTACAAACAGGAATTTTTTCGACTAGAAATGTCTAAGTGCTAAGGCGGAAGTGCCGTCGGAACGAAACAAAATTTCGATGTAGACCTCCACGCGCGGTATGTCACAGGTCAGCATGCTCGTCTGAAATCAAAATTGAGTTGACGTTAGCGAATTATGTAAGATTCTTTAGGAGTTGTACCTCGCTTAAGTTATTTGGACCATAGGAAACAAAATGGCGGCCATTTAAAAAAAGGGTTTTTTTCATCGATTTTTCAGCTTCGTCGGCCAAATAAAAACATTTATAGTTGATGGATCGGAATAAAAGTGGTACAGCTCCTAGGCAATTTACAATTTAGTTAGCTTCGTCGGAAACCAAGAATCATGCCAATCGGTTCAGTAGATTTGGAGTTCCCATACGGCCCGATAAAAAAAACGTCGTTTCGAGAAAAATGCGTTTGAAGTTTTGACTACATATAAATGTAATATTATGCAACGAGCGTTCACTCTGCTATTCCGGATCCATAAACTAGTCCTTCCTCTTCCTCATAGAGGGCGTTCTGCTCGATCTGGGCCATCCTGCGCTGCTCCAGAGCCGCTCGTACGACCGGTGACAAGCGGTTTTCGGCCGCTTGAATCGGGTGGTCGTCCGAATTCTTGGCGAACTGCATCGAATAGAGTCCCAGGGTGACGTCCATCGTTGCCATGGTTTTCAGAATTAATGAATACCCTTCGTTGAAGCTGCTCACTGCCAGGAAAGTCGCAATCTCCACAGTCTTCGCACCAGAATGTAAATGCTTGGGGGCTAACTTCGAAACACACGCGTTCAAACTTTCATTCGAATTTTGTGTGTTTCCTCCCAAGCACCGGTACAATAACTCGTCCTCGGAAAGAAAAAAAATGGTGCGTGAAAAGGCAGGTGCATTTTTTTGTTCAACCGCGAATAACAAACATTTCCGTACCGTATTCGGAAAAACCGTTTCAGGGGTGGATTCTAAACACTTTTATGAATCCAAAAATGCAGTTGAAAAAAATCGATTTTTTTAACCAAATGATAGTAAACCTCCCCTTAATGTTTACAACGCAATTCTATAGCTATTTTAAGAGAATACAGAAAAGAAAGAAACAAGAGGAGTGAAGTGAAAATCAGATCGCATGGGATCATGACTGGCTAACGTCAGTTCTAATTAACTCGGAAACGGCGCAAAGTGTTTTTTTCTGAGCTGTTATTTCTCAGCACAGCCTACCCTTCATCTCCCTCTCATGATTTTCACACTGTTTCCGACCGCCCTCTATGTATTGTTGTTGAGTTAACCTTTTCGAAAATCGTAAAAAAATCAGTCTACGAAAAACTCAGCGTGAAATATCCATTATTTCACACCACTGTAGCCACTCACTGTAAAGCAACTACTCGGTCACTTTCTGAGCATCCATTGTCTTAACAATAACAAATGACAAGCAGTAGTCACATTCATTAGCGTCATATGCTAATCGTTTGTGAAACATTTAAAGGCAACGTTCATGTGACTTATACTTTCTCACCGATTCATAGATTTTGAGGAATTTTTTCATTCAGTATCAACGAAATCCGTACTAACAGCCCTAAAGAAACACGGCACTGATAACCTGTCTTACTACATTGAGTGATATATTTGCCAGTGCTACAGCTACCATCAGACTTTATTAGGGCACTAGATATTACGAACTGAGAGAGTAATCAGATAAGGAGATTCGATATCACCAAAATTTTGTCCGCAGCTCGTGGTCGTGCGGTAGCGCTCTCGCTTCCCACGCCCGGGTTCCCGGGTTCGATTCCCGGCGGGGTCAGGTATTTTCTCTGCCTCGTGATGACTGGGTGTTGTGTGATGTCCTTAGGTTAGTTAGGTTTAAATAGTTCTAAGTTCTAGGGGACTAATGACCTTAGATGTTAAGTCCCATAGTGCTCAGAGCCATTTGAACCATTTTTGAACCAAAATTTTGCTCAACAGTGCTAGAAAAAAGAATTTTCAGTTCTTTATACTGGGAAAGAGAGCAATACGTGTTAATTGAACATGTACATTGCTGGTTAATAAAACTACCCTTTCTCCGAGGTCTGTGTGACGTTATATTTCAACAACATAACGCAATATCTGTTCTTTTAGCGAAGTGTCTTTGACTAGTAATCAAAACGTCTTGGGTCAGTGGTTCGAACCCAGCTACTGATTAAATTTTGAAAAAAAAAAAAAAAATACAACTCAGGAATGGCCGGCGAAGACTTCAGAGTTCCAGGATAGCTTCATACCTTTGAGATGAGAAACTGTACCCAAAAGGTAGAACGATCAACGGCGTATGGATGTAGATGGCAATGGGAACCACTACATTAGAGACACACAACATCTACCTACAGGACATGTTGCCTGTAATGAGAAAAGTATCATCATCATCTCCCGAGTTTACGGTCTTGGAGCGGTATGAATTCATAAAATCTCAGGGGCTTCCAGCTGCGTCAGGTGCTTAGCATCGCAGAACCTTTCGACCTAGCTCTCCTCGGCCACTGACAATGGCTGAGGAGAGCTAGGTCGAAAGCTTGTGGGATTTTATGCAGCTGATACGGTCGGAGGTCCGAGAAGATTTTATTAAATCGCTATCTCTCCACTGCCAAAAGATTCTGGCTAATCCTCCATCCTCCATCTGCATCTCCGGGAGGGTAATGCCAAGGGAGATGTGAACAAGAGAAAAAGATTGAATAGCCAACGAAAAGCTTACATTCTGCGAATAGCGCAAAGTGTCAGAAATTTGAACATGGTATGCAAGCTACAAAATCTGAAAAGGGAAATACAAAGGCTCATTCTAGATATAGTACGGGTCATTGAAGTGGAATACAAAGAATAAAAGAATGTGGGATCAGACGAGCATATGGTAAATATCAACAACAGTAGAAAATGGTATAACGGGAATGGGACTCGTTATGACTAGGAAGGTAGAACATCGAGTGATTTACTGTGAACAGTTCAGCAATAGGGTTGTTCTCATCAGAACTGACAAAGGTTCTGTCACAAACAGAATAGAAGAGTTAGAAACAGTTCAAAAATATTTCAAATGGCTCTGAGCACTATGGGACTTAACTTCTGAGGTCATCAGTCCCCTAGAACTTAGAATTACTTAAACCTAACTAACCTATGGACATCACACACATCCATGCCTGAGGCAGGATTCGAACCTGCGACCGTAGCGGTTGCGCAGTTCCACACTGAAGCGCCTAGAACCGCTCGGCCACTTCGGCCGGCTTAGAGACAGTAAACGAGTGTATCGAATAGGTAATTGTTTATGTAAATGGAGATGAAAATCTAATATTTGTGGGGGATCGGAACCCAATACTAGAGTAGGAAGAGGAGAAAGAGTTGCGGTAGAATATGGACTTGGTAGTAGAAATGAGAGAGGTGAAAGGCTAATTCAGTTCCGCAATGAATTTCAGCTGGTATTAGCAAATACACTGTTCAGAAATCACAAAAGGAGGAGACATTTGGAAAAGGCCCGGAAACACGGGAAGATTCCAGATGGATTACACCACGCTCAGAGAGACATTCCGAAGTCAGATACTGGATTTTAGTGCGTACACAGAAGCAGTATCGACTTAGATCACAATTTAATAACGAAGAAGAGTGGACTGAAGTTTAAGATAAACGTCGGAAGAATCAATGTGGAAAGAGGTAAGAAGAAATGACGAGTTGTGTTAGAAATTCTCTAAGGCTCTAGATACTGCGATAATGAATACCACAGTAGCCACTTAAGTTGGAGAGGAATGGTCTTCTCTAAAAAGGGAAATTGCAGAAGCTGGACAGACAAACATAGGTACACGGAAGCCAAAGGCGAAAAAACTTTGGGTAACAAAAGGAATAACTAAATTTTTTTGGAAATTTGTGGTAATCTTCTATGGGATCAAACTGCTGAGGTCATCGATCCCCAGACTTACACGCTACTTAATATAATTTACGCTAAGGAAACACACACGTCCATGACGAGGGCGGACTCGAACCTCCGACGGGGGGTAGCCGCGCGAACCGTGACAACACGCCTAGACCACGCAGCTATACTTCAATTGATTGAGGAAATAAGTAAGTACCAAATATAGAGAAAGACTGGAATACAGCAATATGAATCCCCATGAAGTAAATAGGAAGTGCAGGGGAGCCAAGGAGAAATAGCTACAGGAAAGATGCGAAGAAATCGAAAAAGAAATCATCGTCAGGAGGACCGACTCACCACGTAAAAAAGTAACCTCAGGTGAAACTGAAAGCAAGTGTGGTAACATTAAGTGTGCAATGGGAATCCCTCTGTTAAACTCGGAGGAGAGAGCGGAGAGACGGAAAGAGTACACTGAAGGCTTCTATGAGGGGGAGGTATTGCACGAAGACGTGGTGGAAGAAAAAATGGGAGTTAATATTAAGACTTAGAGGTGTCAGTATTAGAATCACAGTTTAACAGGGCTTTGGAAGACTTGCGATCGAACAAGGCAGAAAGGGTAGATAGTTCAGTGAGGGAGGTAGCAACCGAATGACTCTTCAAGATGGTACGTAGAATCTACGAATCTGGAGAGTACTATCAGACTTTCGGAAAAACTTCATTCACACAATTCCAAAGATAACAAGGGCAGACAACTGAGAGAACCATACGATATTGCAGTGTCTGAGTTGTTTCATAAGTACGATGCAATGTTCCTTCGGACATGCAAGCACGTAAGAAGTAATACGTGCCGCAGCGGCTACAGCCGTTATGAAACGTATTTGCAGTTGCGAGTATGGACAACTGTATGATGGAATGACGGCAATGAAAATCTGTGCCGGACTGGGACCTGAATCCGAATTTCGCTCTTATCGCGACCGGTCGACTTACCACTACGCTACCAAAGCATTACTACGGCCAGACCAGAACTTCCGTATGTCACCAACCATGTGTCTACAACGTGCATTCGTACAGTCGTGATGTATATTTCCGTACAGGGGAGACATTTTAATTGATAGTCGCTTGCCCGGTGACGCGGGATAAATACGGTATTGCAGAGCCTGTGTTGTTTCAGAAGTACAAGAGTTCCTTCCGACATGCGTCCATGATAAATAATCTGAAAGAGGCTCTATAAATCTTTTGCCAAACACTTAATTGTGAATTACAGAATAATCATCTAGATGTAGATATAAATAATATTTGCTGAACATCATGAAAGTGTTTCCTTTCAAACATTAAAACATATGTTTATGTGTTAACGTTGAGTGTCTCTGATTTCGTCAGTCTTTAACAATACATGTAGTTATCCTATTTCTCCACTTTTATTAGCATTGCTGGATAACTGTTGCTACGGATACAAATCAAACTACATGAGTGAAGCAACAGCTACTTGTCATAAGCAAGTACTACAGTCACGTGACCTAGGAGTCATTTCGTGAATGTTCACTCTACACCAATTTCGGATATATGCACCCAAAAGGAAATCACATGTAATCAACGCAATAAGCTATACTATGCAATACATATTGTAGTGTCATTTCTGCGTGACTGCAGAGTAGAAGCATACAATTTTTTTCTTCTTTTTTTATTTATGCATCAGCCACTTATATCTAACATCAAAGCTGTCGAGAATTGCTGTGGCCGAGAAAAACAAGTTACCGAATTTGTGTCTGAACTGTCAGCAACCTCCCACGCACAGGTTCCCGGGTTCGATTCCCGGTGGGGTCAGGGATTTTCTCTGCCTCGTGATTGGGTGTTGTGTGATGTCCTTAGGTTAGTTAGGTTTAAGTGGTTCTAAGTTCTAGGGGACTGATGACCATAGATATTAAGTCCCGTAGTGCTCAGAGCCATTTTTTTTTCAGCAACCACAGATTTGCAGTGTCCAAAGAACCGTACTCTTTCCTAAACGCGGCTATACGACTTAGCAGCTATAAATCAAAGAATCTTGTGTAAATCGAATGCTTTTAAATGGTTCAAATGGCTCTAAGCCCTATGGGACTTACCATCTGAGGTCATCAGTCCTCTAGATTTAGAACTGCTTAAACGTAACTAACCTAGGGACATCACACATATCCAGGTCCGAGACAGGATTCAAACCTGCGACCGTAGCAGCCACTTAGTTCCGGACTGAAGGGCCTAGAACCGCTCGACAACAGCGGCCGGCTCGAATGCTTTATATAAGTTTTTTTCAATTATGTGGTTTTAAACTGAAGCATGCAAGCAATTTGACGTTTCTTACGTGTGCAGTGGCGTTTGATTAATTCCGTGCGATGGAGTCTATCCTTTACGATCGTTTTCTCCGTGACAAAAAATAGTTGAATACGGTGTGTCTGTTTGTGTCCTGTTAACTGACAATGAGTTCTTGTCTACATGTATTCACTGTGTTAGCATAGGTCTCCCAAAAACGGATTACGTAAATCGATTTCACAATACCGTTTCTGGTTGGTGATGTAAACGCTCCAAAATCTGTTCTGGAGATCCGTTTCTAGCTGCCGGTTGTACACTTCCACAATCGATTTTCGTTCCTATGTAAACGCACAACCGTTTTTGAAACGTGTTTGGATTGTCAGGTTACGTCTTGATTTCAAAATATTCGACTAAAAGGGATCGAGTGACTTATTGTACAGTAAAGAGGAAGCACAAATATTAGACTGAGAATGAAACTTTCTGCCTCTAATATTTAAATAAAGAGAAATGGCGATTGTGCTGTCAGATACTGGAATAGCTCTAGATTTTAACAAAGACGACAGCGAAAAACTTCCGAAATTCGGTTTTCATCTTTCGAAAGCTGTGTCACATGCAAACGTAGCATCTGGTAGTTATAATAAATCTTTATGTTCTGCGGTATCGTCCGTTATCGATACGACGCCTCGCAATTCACGTTTACAAGTTGGCAGTAACACATGTGACTGCAGCGCCAATATGCAGCCGGCTCCGAGAGACACGCCCCTTACCCCCCCCCCCCCCCCCCGCCCCCCCTCCCCCCACCCGCGCCTCAGAACGGAAGACGTACCGCCCAGTTAATCTGTAGTCTCGCAGTTCTCTCTAGTCTATGCGCAGTCACATAACCTCTGTCACTATTGTGGGTATTCCCACTCGACTATCTCAGAGTCTGGACTGGACGTTGCTCAAAACTTGGTATTATTCTAGTTAAGTAAAGTAAGTTTGTCAAACACTATTTGCGGATCTCATTCTTTTGAGTTTCTGACAGAGAGTCCACCGACTCCTTGGCATCCACACCCTACAGGTTCCACTACCAAATTGATGACCTGAAAAAAATGGAAATGAGCGTTCGGCGTCATTGGCCGGGAGGCCCCTTGCGGGGCAGGTCCGGCCGCCTTGGTGCGCGGGGGGGGGGGGGGGGGGTAAGGGGCGTGTCTCTCGGAGCCGGCTGCATACATTCAACGCCACATTGGGCGACCTGCGCGCCAGATGGGGATGAAATGGTGATGAATGACCTGAGAGTAACATCGAAGTGACTTTTTAAAGCATCCCCGTCACGCATAATTACTCACGGCTCCCGCCTTAAATGCACGTTCACTATGACATATGACAGGCACATAGAATTCAGCAAATCTATAATGTCCAATTACAAGCAAAGCTGTAAAACCGTCTGCTTTTCGGCAAGAGAATCTAGTATTACGGCTCGTACAGTTGGACATCTATTCATTCTTGCCCACATTCCAGCAGACGAAGCAAAATATTGTTACACAGTCGCCGCTCTTAAGCAATGCTTGGGCACTGAGATGTAGAACATCTTAGCTCCGCTATCACTCATGGACAAATATAACGCTAATTATCCTTCATGGGTCAACTGCTTGTCACAATCGGAGACCAAGTGACTTGTAGGAAAATAACAGCATGCAGACCATATACCACTCCACTTACTTTGTCGTCACTAGCAAAAAACAAAGTAAATGATAATGTCCTTTGCAACATATTTTTGCTAATACCTGCATTACTATGCAAAAGAACTCCCAAATGTCTATTATGAAAGAAGTTTTATAAAATCTTTGGTGGTGCACTGGGGTGCTTTTGTTGTTGTTTTAAAATCAGATGAAAAACAGCCTAGATCGCGATTGTACTTTATTAAATGACCGGTTTCGGCCCTGGCCTGGCCGAAACCGGTTACTTTACCAAAGTACCTTCGCGATCTACACTGTTTTTTCACTAATTTTATAGGCTACTTCACGAAAATGTTACCAAAAATTTTGATCGTTGTTGTTGTTGCATTGTGGTCTTCAGTTCGAAGACTAGGCTGATGCAGCTGTCAACGCTATTTTCGCTAGTGCAAGCCTCTTCATCTCTGATCATCTCTTTGACTCCATCTACGATTTTTATCCCCTACACTTCTTTCCAGAACTAAATTCGTGATCCCTTCTTCTAGTAAAGTTATTAACAGATTTCGCTTCTTCAGTAGCACTTTTCTTGCCATTGTTAGTAAACATTTTGTATCCTCTCTGCTTTGGCCATCATCAGTTATTTTGCTTCCCAAATAGCAAGACTCATCTACTACTTCAAGTGTCTCGTTCCCCATCTAATTCCCACAGCGTCACCTGATTTAATTCTACTTCGTTCAATTATCTTTGATTTGCTTTTGTTGATCTTCATCCTATGTCCTCCTTTCAAGACACCGTCCTTTCCGTTCAAGTGCTTTTCCAAGTCCTTTGGTGTTTCTGACAGGATTACAGTGTCATCGATAAACCTCAAAATTTTTATTTCTTTTCCCTGAACTTTAATTCCTACTTCAAATTTTTCTTTGATTTTCTTCACTGCTTGTTCAGTGTACAGGTTGGATAACATCGAGGATAAGCTAAAACCCTGTCTCAATCCCTACTCAACCACTGCTTCCCTTTCACGCCTCTCGACTCCTATAGCTGCCTACTGGTTTCCGTACAAGTTGTAAATAGCCTTTCCCTCCTTGTATGTTGCTCCTGCTACCTTCAGAATTTCAGAGAGCAACATTGTCAAAACCTTTCTCTAAAACTGCAAATGCTATAAACGTAGGTTTGTCTTTCCTTAACCTATTTTCTAAGATAATTCGTAGGGCCAGTATTACCGTGCGTGTTGCTACAGCACTCCGGAATCCAAACTGATCTCCCCTGAGCACGGCTTCTACCAGTTTTTCCATTCTTCTGTATTCGTTTTAGTATTTTGCAATCATGGCTTATAAAACTGATAGTTCGGTAATTTTCACACCTGTCAGCAACTGCTTTCTTTGGAAATGGTATTATTGCATTCTTTTTGACTTCTGAGGGTATTTTTCCTGTTTCATACATCCTTCACACCAGATGGAAGAGTTTAGTCATGGCTGCTTCTCCCAACGCTGTCAGTAGTTCTGACGAAGTGTCGCTACTCCACAGGCCTTGTTTAGACTTAGGTCTTTGTATGCTCTGTCAAATTCTTCTCACAGTATCATATCTCCCGTTTCATTTTTATCTGCGTCCTCTTCCATTTCTATAATATTGCTTTCAAGTTGATGTCCCTTGTATAGACGCTCTATATACACCTTCTCTCTTTCAGCTTTCCCTTCTTTCCGTAGGACTGGTTTACTATCTGAGCTCGATGTTCATACAGCTGCTTCTCCTTTCCCCAAGGGCCTCTTTTATTTTCCAATAGGCTTTATCTATCTTTCCCCTAGTAATATGTGCTACTAAATCTTTACACTTATCCTCTAGCCATTACTGCTTAACCTTTTTGCACTTCCTGTCGATCTCATTGTTTAGACGTTTGTAGTCCCTTTCTCCTGCTTTATTTGTTGCATTTTTATATTTTCTCCTTTCCTCAATTAAATTCAATATCTCCTGTATTATCCAAGGATTTCTACTAGGCCTTTTCTTTTCATCTGTTTGATCCTCTGCTGCCTTCACTATTTCATCCCTTAAAGCTACCCATTTGTCTTATACTGTATTCCTTTCCACTATTTTAGCCAACCGTTGCCTAATGCTCCCTCTGAAACTCTCAATTCTGGTCCCTTCAACGTACCCAGGTCCCATCTCCTTCATTGCGTACCTTTTTGCAATTTTTTCATTTCCGATCTACAGTTCTTAACCAATAAATTGTTGTGAGAGTCCACACCTGACCCCTGGGAATGTCTTACAATTTGCAATCTGATTCAGAAATCTCTGTCGTACCATTACATAATCGATCTGACCCTTCTGGTGTCTCCAGGTGTCTGTTTCATAATTCTTAAACCAAGAGTTAGCAATGATTAATTTATGTTCTGTGCAAAACTCTACCAGGCGGCTTCCTCCTTCATTCCTTTCCCTCGGTCCATATGTTTCCTTCTTTTGCAATTCCTATCGTCGATTTGCAGTCCCCCACTGTTATCATACCTTTTACAAAAGTTGCACCATGGTCCTAGCTTTTACAGAAGGTCTGTCGAAGATCGTTGGCGGCGGTGTAATAGTGGCCTAAGCTCAGTTTAGTATGCGCTTATTAGAAAATTCCATCTGTATCGGAAAATCTCCAGAAAACCTCAGTGCATATATCGCATTTGGTCCCTATGACACATGCCTTTTGGGGCTGTGCAACGCTGCACAAATTTTCCAGTACTTCATTCACGAGGCAGTGCCTGATTTGAAGTACTGCTACATCTAGTTTGACGACATCCTGATCACGTCAAGAATTCCAGTGGAACGTCTCGTTCATTTATGAAAAATATTTACTAGACTGAAAGAGCATGGTCTTACGGTAATTCCATCAAAGTGTGACTTCGAAGTAATGGAGCTACAAAAATGGCTCTCAGGACTATGGGATTTAATATCTGAGGTCATCAGTCCCCTAGAACCTAGAACTACTCAAACCTAACTAACCGAAGGACACCACACACACCCATGCCCGAGGCAGGATTTGAATCTGCGACCGTAGCGGTCACGCGGTTCCAGACTGTAGCGCCTAGAAGCGCTCGGCCACCCGGCCGGCTGATGGAGCTACAGCTCCTGGAGTATGCTACTAGTCCACAAGACGTTTGCCTGTCCCTGGAGTGAATCAAAGCCGTAATTTCTTTAGTCTCGCTACATATGTGATACAGTTTTTGGCTTGACAAATATTTACCGGAAATTCGTCTGAAAACTGGCGCCTTTGGCAGCAACACTTCGCACAGTTCTCAAAGTCCCAACTAAACTAGACTAAGTACAAAGGAAGGAATTTGAGAAGACTATTTTTGCTCAAGTGAAACCTGTCTAGGAGGGGCTCCGCTCACGGCGCACGCGTTACCGCATGCGCACAAGCTCATCAGGCAAAGTATTAGTCATGTCATTAAAATAGCAACCTGATCGCTTTGGGGCGCCGTAGATCGTGTGGAACTGGTACCAGCTGGTTATGTAGCCCTCCACCGATGACGTACATTATGGCCCTCATGTGGTGTGCCTGTACCAGTCGCTTGTGTGGAACCAGCTCAGCAAGTTGAGTCGACATGAAGACGTGACGGAACGACAGAAAGGATCTATCATGTTTTTGGCTTATCAACATGAACTCTTCAAGGTGTCTAAAAGGAAAGGTGTACCACCTGAAATCATGTAACTCGGCATAAGAACAGCAGTCGTAAAAACACCCTAACTGACAGGGACCAGAGACGGGGACAGGAATTTCTGCTGCCAGTAAACGCTGCCCGGAAGCCGAGTAATCACTTCACGAAAATTACATGCAATGATCATTTGGAGTCCGGCACCTCGCAAAAGGCTATTGTTCACAAGCGCATATGAAACTGCACATCCTCAATGAGCGAAACAGCACAAAAATTGGGCGGTAGCCGACTAGGGACGTGTCGTGTGACTACTGCGCATCTATTTTGCAACTTTTCAAGTGCTGTAAGCTGTTTGGTATACTGATTGTCCAATAAGGTGTTCATGCCACCGTCTGGGCAAGGTGTAGTTCAGGACAGACGTGGTTCTTTAGTGTTTTAAAGCTACATTTTGTACTATATCACTTGGGCCTACTAGTTAAGGTTACTCTGAACATGAAACAGGGTGTTTACTTCAACATTCTCGGTGACCAAATGTTGCCCTTTCGTCCACATCTTCATGATGAGTACGCTGTGGAATCTCTTGTCTTGGTGAGACTAACAGCCAGGCAGCCTGTCGCACCTCGATTGGCCCGATAAGGCATCCGATCTTAATCTAATAGAAAATTTCTGGGCTATTGGGATCAGCGACCGAAAGGTAGACATCAACACTGTGCAATTTTGCGGCTCTATAGGATCTACGAGGGGCGTTCAGTAAGTAACGCAAAGTATTTTTTTTTGCCAGTTTTGGTTGAAAAATGTGGAATTTGTTGTGGAACATCATGGGGTACCTCCGCTTCAGCGCCGTTAGCTTCATGAAGTCGCGGCAGATGGCGGGACTATACGTAGCCTTCAATATGGTGTTTATAAGGGGGGTGCGTTCCAAGCAGAGAGCCGTCACTGAGTATCTTTTGGTGGAAAATAGAGCATTTCAGATTTTTGTAGACACTTGCACAAGGTCTACGGAGACCTGGCAATGAACAAAAGCACGATAAGTCGTTGGGCCAGGCATCTATCATCATCGCAACAAGGTCGCACAAACCTGTTCCATTCCCCGTGTGCCAGCTGGCCACACACAGCTGTGACTCTTACAATGTTAGGATGTGTGGACACTCTCATTCAGTGTGATCGATGGAACACAGACTCAAACACCTCACTACTCGTCGCCGACTAACAGGAAACCATAAGAGCAACGAAGAGGCTATCTGTGCGGATTTGGTTGCGGCTTACGATGCTGATCGTCACAATTTTTTGTCTAGCATGATGAAACATGGATTTATCACTTCGAATTGGAAAGAAAGCGGCAATCCATGGAGTGGAGTGGCGTCCCCTCCGAAGAAAAAGTTCAAGGTCACGCCGTCAGTCGGTAAAATCATGGCGACGGTCTTCTGAGACTCTGAAGGAGTTATTCTGTTTGATGTCCTCTCTCACGGTGCAACGTTGAACTCTGAACTGTACTGCGCTATCTTCAGGAAATTGAAAAACGACTTCAGCTTGTTCTTCGACACAATAATGCAAACTGCCATGTCCTTCCCCGTGATAAAGCAGGGCCTCACACAAGTCTGCGCACCCGAGAGGAGCTTACAAAATTTCATTGGACTTTTCTTTCTCATAGACCCTACAGCCCGGATCTCGCACCTTCGATCTTCCGTCTATTTGGTCCAATGAAGGATGCACTCAGCGAGAAGCAATACGTGGGTGATGGAGAGACTACTGGTGCAACAAGTCGCTGGCTCCGACGTCGACCATTAAGGTGCCGTAAGGCAGTCGCATTGAACGGAGATTATGTTGGAGAATAGGGTTTTATAGGCAACAGAGAGGACTGATAAGGTGTATTGGAAGCCTGAATAAAACTAACCTTTCAGAAAAAAGATGTGTTATTTATTGAACGCTCCTTGTATTAATCAGTGAGCGATTTCAGCTGGATTTAGCACTCCTTAAGAAATTTGTGACTCTCTTCCTCGCCGAACTGAGATCGTTATCGAGGCTTTAGGTGGTGATACCCTGATGGCTCCTCGGGGTGGCTAATTTTTTGTCTGCTGTGCTTAACCAAGTTTAACCCTAGTGCCCAGTTTGTAAGTAAGAATAACTTGTCATATGTGGTTTAAACTAAATCTCATGGTCTTAATGGTGCGAATTTAAATCTAGACGAGCAGCTACACGACATGCAAACATTTATAAAGTTTTATCACCTCCCGCCTAACTGTGTCGTAGTACTTGCAATGGATCCTGATGCAGTCTGGAATTCCTGTGTGATGGTCTGGATAGATGTCTGCCTATTACACATTACGACTTTCTTCAACTGTCGGCGGTCTCTGTCAGTCAACAGACGAGGTCGGCCTATACGCTTTTGTGATGTACGTGTCCCTTCACGTTTCCACTTCACTATCACATCGGAAACAGTGAACCTAGAGATGTTTAGGAGTGTGGAAATCTCGGGTACAGATGTATGACACAAATGACACCCAGTCACCTGACCACGTTCGAAGTCTGTGAGTTCCGCGCGGCGCCCCATTCTACTCTCTCACGATATCTAATGGTTCAAATGGCTCTGAGCACTATGGGACTTAACATCTGAGGTCATCAGTCCCCTAGAACTTAGAACTACTTAAACCTAACTAACCTAAGGACATCACACACATCCATGCCCGAGGCAGGATTCGAACCTGCGACCGTAGCGGTCGCGCGGTTCCAGACTGAAGCGCCTAGAACCGCTCGGCTACACGGGCCGCGATATCTAATGACTACTGAGGTTGCAGATATGGAGTACCGGGCAGTAGGTGGCAGCTCAATACACCTAATATGAAAAACGTTTGTTTTTAGGTGTGTCCGGATACTTTTGATCCCATAGTGTATCTATCATGGTTCAGGGTATATGATGTGCATAGCACGATGAGCTCCACGAAAAACTACCGCATCCTGCATGACGTTTATATATATAATTTCTTTGCCAACGATCTATTCGCAGCATATTTCGCATACAGTATTCGTATATGCCGCTGTAAGTACCTACAGAAAAACATCCCTGTAAGACACATAGTTCAAGAAATGTGATGTCATAAACACCGAGATGCGTGAAAAAGTGCCGTTTCATGCACGAAGTTTTAATACATTTATTCTTTACTACTGTACTAAGACTCCTACAGTCAAGTCAACTTACGGAAATCCCTGCCACCTGGCAACGCTTTTGACAGCTTTCAATTGCGAAGCGCAAACTGCTGTAGGCGAAGATAGTAGCGTCTATAGATTTAAGAAGAGGCGTTGCCATAGAGAATCCGCGTTGTACACACGGGAAGCAACTGTACTTATACATCTGTTCATTTTTGTTTTGTTTTTGGTTCTAATGGGAAACTGGCAAAATGAATACCCGGGCAAATTTATCAGCTAGTTATATAGGGTGACGCAGTGAAAAATAACCCGCCTCCTCTTTAACTGCGAATATAATATTTCGACTTCTGAAATAGAGTAAACAGCTACAACAGTGAACAATTTTATGCAGTAATCGATTGTTACTATTCTTCATCAGTGAAGTTAGACATTTATCTTTGAGGTTCGAAAAATGACTTTCTCGATACCAAAAGGAATTGAAATTGTGGAATCGCATGTGAAGACAGGTTCGATTAAGGAAACTCACGAAATTTTCGGGGTCAAGTATCCGGATAGAGAACTACCAGCGAAGAGAGCAATACCGAGTCTGCACAAAAATTGGCGCAACTACGGATCTGTGCAAAATGTAAAACGACAAAGAGTTCCTTCATTTCGCACACTGGAAGCTAATGCAGACATTCGCCGAAGAATTATTCAGAGCCCAAAGAAGTCTAAACGTAAATTGGCCCAACAGGCTCATGTAAGTAAGAGGAGTTGCCAGTGGATATTGAAAAGTCTTAATTTGAAGCCATATCGTGTGACGGTTGTCCAGCAATTACGCGAGGATGACAGGCATAAAGGTGTAGATTACTGCACGTGGTACTTGAACATCGTTAACGACGGTTCGTTAGATCCTTTCCACTACATAACGAGTGATGAACCATGGTTTCATCTTTTCGTTCGTGTGAATTCTCAGAACACTAGGTATTGGGCAATGGAGAACAGTAACACTGTGTCTCAGCAACCACACCATGATGAAACAAATCGGCGTTTGTTGCGATGTAACAGGAACCTGTATTATTGGACCGATATTTTTTGGCACTACCCGTACGGTTGCATAGAAGGAAATTTTTGATACATTTTGTACTCAGCTCACCGAATATGAAAGACAATACTGCCTCTTCCAGCAAGATGGGGCCACGTGCCACACATCTAAGGCAACGCTGGAACGAGTCCTGATGTCTTCACTCAGGAACGAACTGTCAGCAAACATTTATGGCCACTGTTGTGACGTAACAAGACTGTTACGCCACACTGAAGTAGCCGAAAGAAAGGCACGCGTAGGCACGCGTACACACACGCCGACTGGCGTCAAGTCTGGAACAAGATACGTTATGACTGCTATCAAGAAAATACGTAGCTTTGGAATATACTTAACTTTATTTACTCCTTGTGATACATCTCTCTGGACTATACAAATGAGACTCGTAAGATACATGCACTGTTACAATTGGCGCCTTGCTAGGTCGTAGCCATGGACTTAGCAGAAGGCTATTCTAACTGTCTCTCGGCAAATGAGAGGAAGGCTTCGTCCGTATTGTCGCTAGCAATGTCGTCCGTACAACTGGGCGAGTGCTCTATCGTATCTCGAGACCTGCCTTGTGGTGGCGCTAGGTCTGCGATCTCACAGTGGCGACACGCGGGTCCGACATGTACTAAATGGATCGCGGCCGATTTAAGCTACCACCTAGCAAGTGTGGTGTCTGGCGGTGACACCACAGCCACCACGTTCGCAGAACCTAACAACATGCGATTTTTTTCCTGCGGGGACACTTGAAGAGCAAAGTCTATGAATCAAATCGTACGCAGTAAAGGAATCGAAAGACAACTTCAGCCATGAAGTTGCTGCCATTAATATACGAATTTCAAGCCGGGTGTATCTGAATATGCCTAGACGTGTACGGATGTGTATTGATGATGCAGGGGTCACTTTCAGCATCTTCTATAAATGTATTTTTCACTGTATTTTTCATTGTAAATGAATGGTAAGTCCATTTGAGCTCTTCATTTTTTTACTCACACGGACAATTTTTTCTGCGCCACCCTTTAGAATATAGATTATTTTCGTGCAATGCAGTAATATGACTGATGGTCAAATTGCATTTACCTCTATATGAATTCTACCTTCGAATTAAAGGAATTAGGCGCTTCAGTCCGGAACCGTGCTACTGTTACGGACGCAGGTTCGAATCCTGCCTCGGGCATGGATGTCCTTAGGTTAGTTAGGTTTAAGTAGTTCTAAAGTCTAGGGGACTGATGATTGAAATGGATCAAATTTCTCTGAGCATTATGGGACTTAACTTCTGTGGTCATCAGTCCCCTAGAACTTAAAACTACTTAAACCTAACTAACCTAAGGACATCACACACATCCATGCCCGAGGCAGGATTCGAACCTGCGACCGTAGCGGAGGGGACTGATGACCTCAGATGTTAAGTCCCATAGTGCTTAGAGCCATTTAAAGGAATTAGGTTCCCTTGAATTAAATTTTCTTCCTATAATATCCTAGAAATAAAGATGACAGAGAGGGGAGGGGAGGGGAAGCTTAAAACGTGGGCTAATGACGTTTACAGTTTGGCCTGTAATTCCGTCTTCCGTTTTTTTTAAAAGAGCGCTTTCCTTAAGCCGTCGGCACACGGACCGTGCACCCGAACGTTGAGCGTTGAGCGTGATGAGTTTCTGTCGTCATAGCGTGGAATAGCACGTTCGGGAGCCTTTCCGAACGTGCAGAGCAATATATCGCATGTCAGATATTCATCTACATCTACATTTATACTCCGCAAGCCACCCAACGGTGTGTGGCGGAGGGCACTTTACGTGCCACGGTCATTACCTCCCTTTTCTGTTCCAGTCGCATATGGTTCGCGGGAAGAACGACTGTCTGGAAGCCTCCGTACCCGCTCGAATCTCTCTAATTTTACATTCGTGACCTCTTCGGGAGGTATAAGTAGGGGGAAGCAATATATTCGATACCTCATCCAGAAACGCACCCTCTCGAAACCTGGACAGCAAGCTACACCGCGATGCAGAGCGCCTCTCTTGCAGAGTCTGCCACTTGAGTTTGCTAAACATCTCCGTAACGCTATCACGGTTACCAAATAACCCTGTGATGAAAAGCGCCGCTCTTATTTGGATCTTCTCTATCTCCTCCGTCAACCCGATCTCGTACGGATCCCACACTGATGAGCAATACTCAAGTATAGGTCGAACAAGTGTTTTGTAAGCCACCTCCTTTGTTGATGGACTACATTTTCTAAGGACTCTCCCAATGAATCTCAACCTGGCACCCGCCTTACCAACAATTAATTTTATATGATCATTCCACATCAAATCGTTCCGCACGCATACTCCCAGATATTTTACAGAAGTAACTGCTACCAGTGTTTGTTCCGCTATCATATAATCATACAATAAAGGATCCTTCTTTCTATGTATTCGCAATACATTACATTTGTCTATGTTAAGGGTCAGTTGCCACTCCCTGCACCAAGTGCCTATCCGCTGCAGATATTCCTGCATTTCGCTACAGTTTTCTAATGCTGCAACTTCTCTGTATACTACAGCATCATCCACGAAAAGCCGCGTGGAACTTCCGACACTATCTACTAGGTCATTTACATATATTGTGAAAAGCAATGGTCCCATAACACTCCCCTGTGGCACACCAGAGGTTACTTGAACGTCTGTAGACGTCTCCCCATTGATAACAACATGCTGTGTTCTGTTTGCTAAAAACTCTTCAATCCAGCCACACAGCTGGTCTGATATTCCGTAGGCTGTTACTTTGTTAATCAGGCGACAGTGCGGAACTGTATCGAACGCCTTCCGGAAGTCAAGGAAAATAGCATCTACCTGGGAGCCTGTATCTAATATTTTCTAGGAGACGCTGTTAATTTAGGCATTTATACGCGATCGCTTGGCGCTCTGAACTGAAAAGAGCGACGTGAAGAGATCGAAAGGCAGACTAAAGACACTGCCCAACACATCTGTGCAAAGTTCCATCGGATTTTCACAGTGGTTTTCACCTCTCGCCCAATCGGACCTTACTTTCCGAATACGCCACGTACATACATTTCTTTTCTACAGTTTCATAATTTCACTAGTCTGATGCTGTTGGACACTGCTGTATCCAAAAATGTCTTGCGATTGAGCTTTATGCTGTTCCGTAGCACTTCGAGTGCAAAATTCAGGAACAAAGGTCTCATTTTTCTCATGCCAAACTTTTGGATGTTAGTGTACTTCGATGGCGCGGAATAGTCGTTAAGTTGCAGTGGGCAGGGCCCACCCCGGCTGTACGTTATTTTGCAACGGCAACAAGCAAAGTGGAGAAGTTAGCGTGCGTCTGAGCATTGACCAATGAGATGGCACAACGCCACCTACGTCACACGCTCGCCGTCTCCCTCAGTAGAGAGTTGTGAGGAGCCATATTGGCATTAATTTCAAGCCTATATGTATATATGCCGTTTCTGAGCACCACCAAATTGAGAATCACTGCAAAACCCGTTTTTAACTGTGTGATTCGTTCCAATAAAATAATGAGAAACATCATATTCGTGGCAAAAGAATTATTGTAACTTGCGTATAATGAGAGTAGGCTATTTGAAGGCAGCGACACACTGAAGATCCACCCAAAACGCATTGTTCTTGGTACAATGTTTTATAATTAAATTTCAATTAGTAACATAACTACGATTAAGGTTTTTAGCGAGAGGTAAGATACTATTATACGATACGAAAGCCGTGATGTTGGCTTAGCGTAATGACCAGCATCACAAGCTACTACGCATGAATAATTATTATGATACATACGCCAACTTTCGCTACAGTCTGGAACCGAGCGACCGCTACGGTCGCAGGTTCGAATCCTGCCTCGGGCATGGATGTGTGTGATGTCCTTAGGTTAGTTAGGTTTACGTAGTTCTAAGTTATAGGGGACTGCTGACCTCAGAAGTTAAGTCCCATAGTGCTCAGAGCCATTTGAACCATTCGCCAACTTCCTCAGAAGAACAGTCATGTGAACTCCATTTTCGATGATGCGATTCAGAACATGAAGAAACGAGAGACAATTTGATTTTTGAAAAACAAATACGATCAAGTGAAGAACATCACTATCTGGTTTAGCCTTGGATTTTTTCTAAAATGCCAAGGAACCTGCAATTAATTTTAGTTTGTTTTATTACTTTTAAACGTTAGTACTACTGTGGAATGTTATGACTAATAAATTGGAAAAAAAGCGTCACTGTCTGATAATGAGTTTTTTGTTGGGGCAGTGGTTCGCATCCTGACACAACCAATTTTTTTTCCTAACATTCACGTTTTTATTAGGTTCTGATACTTTATTATTAGTTTAATGTAAGTATAGACTATAATATTTGATGTTATGTAAATACAAGTTCCCCTTTTTTGAGGGGTGACTTTGTTCGATTGGCTTAATCTACAGGACAGCTTGCGCTACTTGTATAAAGATATTTTGCTCCTTTTTCTTTTACGCTTCGTAATTCACATGTTACAATGATTCTCCTACTGGGTAGGTACAGTGATCAAGTAAGACAAATGTTTATCTTATGCGGAGAAGTCTTCCAAATTTGTACCGCACTGTTTGTAATGGAACTTTTAAAAGCCGGTGTCCTCATTGATTGGACATGGTACTTTCCTTTTCGTGGATGATGGAGGAAATGTGCGTTTTAACAGAACCAACGTGGGAATTTTACGCGCGCACTTTGAGCAAACAGACTGGTTTACGAACTAGAAACATCCCTCAACTGCCGCTGGAATGCGTTGCGATCGCGTCTACCACGTTTGGGCCCACGTACCGTATGCACAAGTCGCATCGTTCCTGAGCGTTCAGCAGCACGTTGAACTTGGCACGCTCAACTTTAACGTTCGACAGCACGGTTCGTGTGCCGACGGCTTTACACTGCAAGGAAACAAATCGTCTGCCATACTTGACCGATTGCTGTCGTCTTCGCCTTGGTGCTTCCTCTTGGGAGCTAGCATTCCGATGATGTCACGTCGCAGTAAACCAGTAACCATAACACAGCTGCGTTGGCAGAGCACTTTTCCGCGTCGGTTCAAGATCACCGACGCAAGGCGCCAGTTCCTCCGCTCACGTCCCATACTGAACGTGCACTTCTCATACAGCGTTCTGGAGAGACGGTAACAGGGCAACCCAACATGAATACAGGTTGTCCCAGGAGACGTGGCCAGTATTCGGGGATATGGTGGGATCGATGATTTGAAGCAAAAAATTCTAGTAAACGTGAGCTCTAAATGCGTGCCTTAAAAGCTACTGTGAAACAAATCTTTTGTAATGTAAGCTCTTTGCTTTCTATATTTTGGGAAGAGGTGCTATGGAGAAAACCAAGAAAAAACTGCGTAGTTAGCATGGGCTCTAAAATGCATACCATAAGTGCTGGCATAAGAGCACTTGTTCAGTAGATGAAATGTGTTTCACAGCAGCGAAGATGAACAAGTGCTCCTTGCTCTTCAGGCATCTATTTTAGGGCTCATGTTTATTAGGCTTTTTTGTTTCGAATGTTCATTCCTATCATATCCCTAAATATTGTCCATTCCTCCTGAGGCACCCTGTATAGCGATTGCAAATGACTATAACCATTTACAAACCTCTAATAACCTCAGTTTCGATGGGACATTAATGCTTCTTTATAACTGTTTACGGTTTAGACAAGAAGAGAATAGAAGCTTTAGAAATGTGGTACTACAGAAGAATATTAAAGACGAGATGGGTAGATCACATAACTAATGAGACTGAGGAGAAAAGAAATTTGTGGCACAACTTGACCTAAAGAAGGGATCGGTTGTTAGGACACATTCAGAGACATCAAAAGATCACTAGTTTAGTAAGGGAGAGAGAGACTAAGAGATGAATACATAAGCAGGCTGAGAAGGATGTAAGTTGCAGTGGCATTTGTCCATAAGTTTAATAAACATAAGAGATCCATATAACAGATACTTTAGTCACAAATAATATATTGGCTCTGAGCACTATGGGACTTAACATCTGAGGTCATCAGTCCCTTAGAACTACTTAAAGCTAAGTAACCTAAGGACATCACCCACATCCATGCCCGAGGCAGGATTCGAACCTGCGACCGTAGCAGCAGCGCGGTTCCGGACTGAAGCGCCTGGAACCGCTCGGTCACAACGGCCGGCCAAATAATATATTCTCCTTCATTATTTACAACAGTCTGCCAACGCAGGAGTAACTTTTTGATACCGCAACTGTAGAAATCACGGGGTTCTGAGGCGAAGAACTCGCCGAGCCATGTTCGAAGCGCATTTTCATCCGGGCGGGTGTTATCGTGGAATATCATCAGTTCAGCCGGTCTTGAATTGCGCCTACAAGACGACTCAGTTGTTGGCAATAAATGTCAGCAGTGGTAGATACACCTTGGGGAAGCAATTCGTAGTACACCACATCGTTGTTGTTCTACCAGATGCATAACATTCATTGTGGATGCTCGCAGGTATTTGTACGGAGAGCTGCTGCTTTGTTTGGGCTCAACCATTCCTTTCTTTTCCTTACGTTAACATAACGGCACTTGATTTCTGTCACTCTATTGCAGGCAACAGATTTCCAGAAGTTTGGATCACTTTGTATCCACCGTAAAGCAATTGCTGAATCGATTCAGATAGTCGCTTTTCTAAGGTCCCAGTCTGCAACGTGGCAGAAGTAGCCTGAAAACCTTACATTTACAAGTGCTACAAAAAGTTCCGACTGAAAGCATGGTAGCCTCAAAGAGTTGAAAACTGGTCGTCAGTGAAATGTGTTTCCTGGACAGCAACACAGGCCTCGCAATAGAAAAAAATTAGTGGTGACAGCGGATTTTGTGCTGAACTTAGTGGATTTTGTGCCAAAATTAGTGAATATGTTATCAAAAGCGATTCATATAAGAGATTCTTGCAGGAGTTGGATAGTGTTCCACATTAGTCTACTCTCCACACGTATCTAGATCTATACATAAATGGGGTACCTTACAGCCCATGGCATAGAACCGAGCGAGGTGGCGCAGTGGTTAGCACACTGGACTCGCATTCGGGAGGACGACGGTTCAATCCCGTCTCCAGCCATCCTGATTTAGGTTTTCCGCGATTTCCGTAAATCGTTTCAGGCAAATGCCGGGATGGTTCCTTTGAAAGGGCACGGCCGATTTCCTTCCCAATCCTTCCCTAACCCGAGCTTGCGCTCCGTCTCTAATGACCTCGTTGTCGACGGGACGTTAAACACTAACCACCACCACCACCATGGCATAGAGTAACTAAAGCCAGTGAGAGTGCCATGACTGCATGTATTGGATCAGGGTTTCCAAAACTGTGTTCTGCTCCACAAAGAAACTATTAATAACTAGGCGTTTTTTCAATATTTTCTTAACTTTATTACGATTTCTGTCTTATTAGTCATGACTTAAAATTGTGGTAATCGCTGAATAAAACAAGTTGTTCCTATTTTTAAAAAAAATTTTAACATTCAGTGTTAACGAGGTGTGCCATCAAAGTAGCAGGTTTCTAAAAGTGTTCTACCAGGGAAAAAGTTTGAGAGCTCCTGTATTAGACTGTCAGTGCTTCAAGCATGAAGGAGTCTGAACAATGGGATGGAAGGAAGGCATCGTATGTCTGAGTGACTACAACAACTCAAAACAAAATGGTTGTACATACACTCCTGGAAATTGAAATAAGAACACCGTGAATTCATTGTCCCAGGAAGGGGAAACTTTATTGACACATTCCTGGGGTCAGATACATCACATGATCACACTGACAGAACCAAAGGCACATAGACACAGGCAACAGAGCATGCACAATGTCGGCACTAGTACAGTGTATATCCACCTTTCGCAGCAATGCAGGCTGCTATTATCCCATGGAGACGATCGTAGAGATGCTGGATGTAGTCCTGTGGAACGGCTTACCATGCCATTTCCACCTGGCGCCTCAGTTGGACCAGCGTTCGTGCTGGACGTGCAGACCGCGTGAGACGACGCTTCATCCAGTCCCAAACATGCTCATGGGGGACAGATCCGGAGATCTTGCTGGCCAGGGTAGTTGACTTACACCTTCTAGAGCACGTTGGGTGGCACGGGATACATGCGGACGTGCATTGTCCTGTTGGAACAGCAAGTTCCCTTGCCGGTCTAGGAATGGTAGAACGATGGGTTCGATGACGGTTTGGATGTACCGTGCACTATTCAGTGTCCCCTCGACGATCACCAGTGGTGTACGGTCAGTGTAGGAGATCGCTCCCCACACCATGATGCCGGGTGTTGGCCCTGTGTGCCTCGGTCGTATGCAGTCCTGATTGTGGCGCTCACCTGCACGGCGCCAAACACGCATACGACCATCATTGGCACCAAGGCAGAAGCGACTCTCACCGCTGAAGACGACACGTCTCCATTCGTCCCTCCATTCACGCCTGTCGCGACACCACTGGAGGCGGGCTGCACGATGTTGGGGCGTGAGCGGAAGACGGCCTAACGGTGTGCGGGACCGTAGCCCAGCTTCATGGAGACGGTTGCGAATGGTCCTCGCCGATACCCCAGGAGCAACAGTGTCCCTAATTTGCTGGGAAGTGGCGGTGCGGTCCCCTACGGCACTGCGTAGGATCCTACGGTCTTGGCGTGCATCCGTGCGTCGCTGCGGTCCGGTCCCAGGTCGACGGGCACGTGCACCTTCCGCCGACCACTGGCGACAACATCGAAGTACTGTGGAGACCTCACGCCCCACGTGTTGAGCAATTCGGCGGTACGTCCACCCGGCCTCCCGCATGCCCACTATACGCCCTCGCTCAAAGTCCGTCAACTGCACATACGGTTCACGTCCACGCTGTCGCGGCATGCTACCAGTGTTAAAGACTGCGATGGAGCTCCGTATGCCACGGCAAACTGGCTGACACCGACGGCGGCGGTGCACAAATGCTGTCTAGCTAGCGCCATTCGACGGCCAACACCGCGGTTCCTGGTGTGTCCGCTGTGCCGTGCGTGTGATCATTGCTTGTACAGCCCTCTCGCAGTGTCCGGAGCAAGTATGGTGGGTCTGACACACCGGTGTCAATGTGTTCTTTTTTCCATTTCCAGGAGTGTATATAGTGCTAACTCACAGTGAATTTTACTACGAATTTATGAAATTTTATTGGTTGTTCTCTGTAATTGCAGTATTACAGGTGTCACTATAAACAAAAGTTCACAGTTTACAGTTGTATACAAGTGCTCCAGTCGCTTTCAATGCAACACATACTGAATTTAAAGCACATAAAAACAGTTATTTTGAAAATATTTCAGAATAGTGGTTGGAATATATGAAAAAAAAGAGTAATGACATTGTTGTAACGATAGTGGTGCATGTTTCACAGATAATAAAGTACAAATATTCATATTAAGAAAGTATAAAAAATGTATTTAAATGTGTATTCGGCAACTTCTGTGACACACAAACGAGTTAAATAACGCAGTAAATAGCTATATTATAAACTGTAGAGTTTCCATGTTACTTACCTATCCAACTACTCACCATTACGAATGAAAACAATGCAGTTTAACATTTAATATGTCAAAACTATTCATTGACACTAAATACATTATGACAAATATAATTTATAGGATGCTCACACACAGCCCATGAGGAATGGGAAGGCGCACATTTACTGCAAGCATAATTGTGTCTGAAGGGACAGAATAGCACTTCCACCTCTTCATATAGACAAGTTTTGCACAGGCGAGCGTTGGCGATAGCCCTCACAGTCAGCTGCGATTCAGATGACGAAGCTCTAGCTGGGTTCAGGCCAACAGCAGTTACAGTTTCAGGAAGATTTAGAGGAAGTTTTCATCCTTCTTCCAATTAATATGTCTTTGTTCTGATATATAGTATGTACAAAATCTTTACCCTTCAGTTGAACCACAGGTAATAACTTGGAAAACCACAGAGTATTTTCAGCCCATGGAGTGTGCCTTTCGTCCCAAACCTTCAAGCCTCCACCACAGTGGAAACACATGATTTGATCTGTGTTATTGGTATAAAAGATTCTAGCTTCACTGAGTTTGTGTAGAAGATGCTTAACAGCTAACAACTATTCGTTGGAGGGTGCTAGCCTCACCTCAGATGTGCTGTATTTAGGCTGAGCTAACTCTAAGTATCTAGGATCTCTCAAATATCATGTGTTAATCAATACAATGGTGTTGGGTCAGATGTACTTCCATTCAGTAGAGACCACAGTATGTCTCATATAAAACAGTTTGATATCTAACATTTAACTCCTCACAGGAAGTCAGTGGACATCCTCTCCCACATCCCAAGAGCTACTTTCACAGGTTTTCTCCACACCCCTCTGACATTGCAGCTCAAAATAACCAACTTTTTCTAAGTTTAAAACGATGGGAAGTTCAAAATAAACCACATGGATGCTTATGTCACAGCATACCCATGCTAAGGCTGGCGCAGGTTGCATCGATAACTAATTTCACATGATGTACTTCTCCCCTTCATGATGTCAGATTTCGTGCCAAGCTCACTTGCACTAAATTTAAAACAGCGCGAAATCCAAGATAGTATTCCGTTATCTGTTTTTTGTGATTTTATTGCACTCACCTTCCTCTTCCTTCTCGCGACTCAACATCCAAACTCACTTGTGTTCAGTTTCGATGCCACGAATACTGCGTCGAAATCAATGATTTTTGTGTCACAGTCAACGAATTTTATGTCGAAATCACTTGGTGTTGAAATCAGGGGTTTTTCATTGAAATTATTAAATTTTGTGTCAAACTCGGTTTTTTTGTAGTAGATTCTTATAGGATTTCCAAAGGAGTATCGAATAGATGTTTCAGATTCCAAGAAAAATAAGCATAGGCTATAGGGAACGATGTGCAATGAACAGCATGTAGAAGAGCATATATGGAAGCCTAATAATGTAGACCGAAGAGAGAAGTGGTTGGATCAGAAATAGTGCAGTTATCACTGTTTCTTCTGAAGTTAATAAAGTGATTGTATACCTTTGAAGGTCCCTCCTACTATGAACTGTTCTACTAGGTACATACATATGCACAGAGTGGTCAACTACTCGTTTTAACTTTAAGTGGTGATGATATGGGTGGTGAATTCAGGAGTACACCTTTCTCTTTAAGTTCGCTTCTGGTTAGAAATTTGGGTTCTGTGAGTGTACTAAACGTAAGGTGCATCGACATGCGGGGATGCTGGCAGTTGATGTTAAGGTTAGTGAGTTTGATCTCACCCATCTTTCTTCCCAGCAGAACTCTGAACTAAGGGATTTACTGGAGAGGTTCCCAGAGCTTCTCTGCGACAGACTGGGGATTACTAATGTTCTTGACTACCATATTTGTCTGTCTGACCATATTCCCTTCAGGCAGTCCCCATATCGCCTCTCACCGCCTAAGATGAAGATACTACGGGAAAAGATCTCCAAAATGCTTGAGCAAGGAGTTATTCGGCCTTCTACATCTGCGTATGCCTCCCCTATATTCCTCGTTCCTAAGGATCAGGGGCGGGACTTTCGGCCTGTTGTTGAGTACCGTCGCCTAAATAAGAAGGTTGTCTTGAATCGGTTCCTTTACCTGATCTTAATAACTCCTTTACTTGGTGTGCGGGGGCTAATTGGCTTACTGTGCTCGACCTGAATCAAGCCTGTTATCAGATTCCCTTAGCCAAAGAATGTAAACACGTAACAGCGTTTTGTACTGATTGGAATCTGTTTGAATTTAATAGGGTCCCCTCCGGTTTGACTACTGGCGCAGCCGTCCTTACTCGTTGGCTGGATAGTATTCTTTGAGACTTGAAATTGGTCTGTGTTTACAATTACCTGGACGATTTGGTAATTTATAGTCGTTCGTTTCAAGAGCATTTGGAACATACCCAGCAAGTTTTTGCTAGGTTGCATGTTTGACTGTTAAACCCAATAAGGTTACATTAGCCAGGCAGGAGGTATCCTTCTGTCACGTAGTATTAGGCGAGAGTATTCGCATCGATCAGGAGCGGACTAAGGCTTTGAGAGCCCTTCCTCCACCCACTGACAAGCGAGGGATTGCCAAGTTCATAGGGATGGCGAATTATGCTAGGTGTTTTGTTCCTAATTTTGCTCAGTTGGTGGTTCCTCTAAATGAAGTGCGCCGAAAACGGGTGCGTTTTGAGTGGGGACCTGCTCAAGAGGCTGCGCTTGACCATATTAAGGCGGCCATAGCCAATCCTCCCGTTTTCGGAGTGCCTGATTTTAATAAGAAATTTATTGTCCAAACCGACGCATCGAATGCGGGAATTTCGGCAGAATTCCTCCAGGAATTCGAAGGTCAAAGGCAGCCATTATCATACGCGTCTCGTCGGTTAACCAGCGCTAAGCTTAAATATTCTGTTTACCAATGTGAGGCATTGGCCGTCTTCATCGCGCTGGATAAGTACCGGTTTTCTCTCGAATATAATTTCAGCTAGAGACAGACAATCAAGCCTTAAGCTGGGTGCTAGCCAGGCCGCGTAAACCAGGCCGTATCGCCAGGTGGGTGGTACGCATTTCAGCGTTTCAGTTCGAGGTTAAGCACATTAGAGGCACTGAGAATGCGCTCGCGGACGTCCTCAGCCGTATGTTTACTGAACAACCATCTAGTGAGGGCGCCCAAGAAGCTGCGGAACGCAATCTTAGTTGTGTCGTGATACGCAGTATTCGTCATTTGTTTAGTGACATTGCCGACCATCAGGATCAGGACCCCTCTTGGGGGCCGGTTAAGGAACGGCATTCGGAGGGTGAGCATTTGGATGAACACATTATCAAGAAGGGCATTTTGTGTAAAAGGGTGGGACGTACCAAGGAGGTAAAGATCTGTCTACCAAGCACCCTGATATGCTCGGTTTTCCATTATTTTCACAACTCGTTGATTGGCGGGCATTTAGGAACCTATAAGACTTATCTCGCACCAAAAGAGGCCATCGGTATGTATTAGTGATTATTGACGCGTTTTCGAGGTTTACCTGGCTTCTTCCGAGTCGTAATGTGACTGCTGCCACCACCATTGCGCATTTAACTAAATACATTATATCTGGACCTCCTAAGCAAATCGTTAGTGATAACGCACTGGCCTTTCTTTCTGCTCCCTTCAAGGCCTTCGTTTTTAAAGCGGTGTTAAGCATGTAACTACCACTCCGTATTATTTGCAGGGGTCCTTTGCAGAAAGGGTCAATCGTAACCTTAAATCCGCACTGATTATCTTTCATCAGAAGTCTACCAGTGAGTGGGATTCTAGTCTTCCCTGGCTTAGTTTTGCCTTCAATACCGCTAGCCATGAGATTTGAAGGCTACTCCAGTTTCCTTGGTGTTTGCTTATCCTGTTAATTCCGCACTTTCGAACTTGTCGGGGATTTAGGACCTAATTCCTGCGGAGATTACCCCTTAGGTCGTCAAGGAAAACTGGAATCATGCCAGGGCCCTAATTCCTGCAGAGATCACCCCTCAGGTCGTCAAGGAAAACTGGAATCGTGCCAGGCCAATATTCTCAGGACCCACAAAAAACAAGCTGGTCGTTATAACCGTAATCGACGACCCTTCAGGGGTAAGCTGGGAAATCAGTTGTATGTCTAGTTTTCCCGGGAAGGAGGTGCGTGTTGGCAACCTTGGTAAGTTTACGCCCCATTTTCTGGGTCCGTGTACGATTATGTGGATTTTAGGCCCAGTTAATCTTCTGGTTAAGGACAACCGTACCAGTAAGCAATATCGCGTCCACCTTAACCAAATTAATTTTGATTAGCCCGCTAGTTGGGTCTCCTAACACCCCCCGCCCCCCTCTGGGTTTCTCCATGAGAGCTGGAGGTTGAGCCGTGGTGCGGCTCGCGTTGGTGCTGTTGTAGGTTTCTGTCCTCTGTTGGAGGCCAGACTGTATCGTTTAGTTGACATGGTTGCGGTCGTTTGTAACCTTTTTGTGTTGACTGGCACCACTTGGTTTCGCAAGCATTGCCTGTCCGCTAGTGGCAGCAGCGGAGTTATCGATATGTAGTAACTGTGCCCCTATCTTTAGGATGACGTCGTTGTTCTTCCAGGTCCTGGAGTGAGCAGTTCGGCTGGGGACTCCGGAGGAGCCAAGAGGGCAGTGCGAGAAAACGCCGGGACCACTGGCGGCACGCGTACACTGCCGGATGGAAGGGCTGTGGTCGCGAGGGTACACGACCTAGTCGTCAACCGGATCCAACACATTTTGAGTGGATTTTAATGTTAGCAGTGAAATCTCCACCGTTGTGAGATCTCGCCATTCTCCAGTGACTTGGGTTCGTGTTGCTGCTCGCAGTGTCGCCAAGACAAAGAGCGGCGAGTGGAGTGCGTGGGGAAGGCGGATCTAATTAGCTTTCCTCGACTTCTTGTTACTAATTGCTGCATTCTATGTGTTACTATTTGTTACGTTCAACCACCAGTATTTTTCCTGCATGGTGGCTGCTAACATCCCAGTGACCAGCCCTGGAGGTTAGTGTATGTAACGGCAGTGTACGTTTCCTCGCCTTGCCGTTGCTGTCCGGTAAGGCGTGTAGTTTCGACACTTTCCTCGATTTGTCGGTCGGTTGGTGTTTCTTCTACTCTGGTAGTAGTGGTTCCCTTACCCTTTCGGACGCTCTAAACACAGCATTTTGAGGACGTAGAGCATTGGTGTTGTGTTCCATCGTTTCATCGGTTATCGGACGTTAGGTAGCTTCAGCAGATTATCATTAGTCATTCGCTAGACTGCCACTAATCTGAGTTACCATCTTGTGAAGTGATTGCAACTCTTGGCTGCCTTTCTCATCGCTCGCGAAAGTGTTTTTGGCCTTACCTACTCAGAGGTCGATTCCTGGTTGGTTCAAACGGCTCTGATCACTATGGGACTGAACATCTGTGGTCATCAGTCCCTTAGAACTTAGAACTAGTTAAACCTAACTAACCTAAGGACATCACACACATCCATGTCCGAGGCAGGATTCGAACCTGCGACCGTAGCTGTCACGCGGTTCCAGACAGACGCGCCTAGAACCGCACGGCCACACCGGCCGGCTCGATTCCTGGAGCAGCCCTTATGTTTTAATATTGTGTTATTATTTTATTATTGTATTACCAAGTTACCATCATTTGTCTCACCTGTTTGGTGATCAGTTGCTTGTCCTTTTGAATTAACCTCGTTATTATATTTGCTGCTCTATTGTATGTTTCTAAATTTTTTAATATAATTGCCATTCTTGGTGTTACAGCAAGTTTGAACGGTTGTGCTACCAAGTTTACTATCATTTTGTCTCACCTATTTGGTGATCAGTTGCCTGTCTTTTAAATTAACTTTTGCTATTGCCTTGTTGTTTGACAGTATGTTTGCTAAATTTTTTAATAATTGCCATTCTTGGAGGTTAAGGCCTTCAGCCGTGAAACAATTCTTAATTTATTGTAATTAAGGCCTTCAGCTGTGAGTGTCGCTACTTATCTTAAAATTCTAATGTGGCAATTGCGTTTTAGCAATTAACCTTTGAGACCCTGGTGATTTGTTTTCAGTATTTTAATAACTGTAGTTTGTAAGTTGCAACAAGTTAAACAATTCTTAATTTATTGCTGTTAAGGCCTTCAGCCCTGAGTGTCGTTACTTATCTTAAAATTTTAATTTGGCAATCGTATTTTTGCAGAGAGCTTTAAGACCTTGATCACTTGTCTTTTATATTTTAATAACTGTAATTGTAAGTTGCAGCAAGTTTAATCAGTTATTAATTAATTGCCTTTAAGGCCTTCAGCCGTGAAACAATTCTTAAATTATTGCCACTATTTTAATTTGTTGTTGATTTTAAATAAATTGTGTGTGATTAAAAGAAAAGCCAACTAATAGTAACTTATTACGGCCCCGTCCACAATCGTAACCGAATCCTGCCTTCCTTGACCACCAGGTCTCAATCTTTTCATTTTTTTCAGTCTGCCACCTACACAGGGAGAGACGACCATCGTAATAAAATCAGACCTATTACCGAATTTATAAAGTGATATGTAGTATAAACCTGATATTTACAACTTCTCTTGCTGTTACCTTAAGCGACTTCGCACTTGGCGAGGCATTTGGTTACTTTAAGTGATATCGAAAGTGAGGAGGGGTCCTGTGATGGAGGTATATCTTAGCACTGCGTCATGAGCCAAAAATGAATTTAATATTGTTGTCCTGTGATGCATAACGCAACAGATACTAAGGTGATTAGAAGAGACTTTTTCTACGTTATAAGAAAATACTTAGATTAAATGTAAATCCTGCCATACTGTTTCAGGATTTTCACAAGTAACGATACCTAAGCCACGCGAAAATACACTACTGGCCATTAAAATTGCTACACCAAGAAGAAATGCACTTGATAAACGAGTATTCATTGGACAAATATATTATATTAGAACTGACATTTGATTACATTTTCACGCAATTTGGGTCCATAGATCCTGAGAAATCAGTACCCAGAACAACCACCTCTGGCCGTAATAACGGGCTTGATAGCCTGGGCATTGAGTCAAACAGAGATTGGATGGCGCGTACAGGTACAGCTGCCCATGCAGCTTCAACACGATACCACAGTTCATCAAGATTAGTGACTGGCGTATTGTGACGAGCCAGTTGCTCGGCCACCATTGACCAGACGTTTTCAGTTGGTGAGAGATCTGGAGAACGTGCTTGCCAGGTCAGCAGTCGAACATTTTCTGTATCCAGAAAGGCCCGGACAGGACCTGCAACATGCAGTCGTGCATTATCCTGCTGAAATGTAGGGTTTCACAGGGATCGAATGAAGGATAGAGCCACGGGTCGTAACACATCTGAAATGTAACGTCCACTGTTCAAAGCGCCGTGACCGAGACGTGTAACCAATGGCACCCTGTACCATCACGCCGGGTGATACGCCAGTATGGCGATGACGAATACACGCTTCCAATGTGCGTTCATCGCGATGTCGCCAAACACTGATGCGACCATCACGATGCTGTAAACAGAACCTGGATTCATCCGAAAATTTGTTTTGCCATTCGTGCACCCAGGTTCGTCGTTGAGTACACCATCGCAGGCAGGCGCTCCTGTCTGTGATGCAGCGTCAAGGATAACTGCAGCCATGGTCTCCGAGCTGGTCCATGCTGCTCCAAACACCGTCGAACTGTTCGTGCAGATGGTTGTTGTCTTGCAACTTCCCCATCTGTTGACTCAGAGGTCGAGACGTGGCTGCACGATCCGTTACAGCCGTGCTGAAAAGATGCCTGTCATCTCGACTGCTAGTGATACGAGGCTGTTGGGATCCAGCACGGAGTTCCGTATTACCCTCCTGAACCGACCCATTCCATATTCTGCTAACAGTCACTGGATCTCGACCAATGCGAGCAGCAATGTCGCGATACAATGAACCGCAATCGCGACAGGCTACAATCAGACCTTTACCAAAGTCGGAAACGTGATGGAACGCATTTCTCCTCCTTACTAGAGGCATCACAACAACGTTTCACCAGGCAACGACGGTCAACTGCTGTTTGTGTATGAGAAATCGGTTGGAAACTTTCCTCATGTCAGCACGTTGTAGGTGTCACCACCGGCGCCAAACTTGTGTGAATGCTCTGAAAAGCTAATCATTTCCATATCACAGCATCTTCTTGATGTCGGTTAGATTTCGCGTCTGTAGCACGTCATCTTCGTGGTGTAGCAATTTTAATGGCCAGTAGTGTACGTGTATGCCCTGATGTTTTCTATCCTCGAAAATAACGTCTATAAAAGGAGAAATCTACAATTCGTGTGAGAAATTCGAGCTGTACAGTCCACAACATTGCTGCCTAGGATTGGGCAAAGTGAATTTTTTAAGCTGGGGGTTCTATGTTCGGGGTGGAACCAGTTAGAACTACTGTATACATCCAAGTCGCAGCTGCTTGTTTCGCATTGTACTGGCTGCAGGGCGGTCAAGAGCAGTCGGTGACCGTGAATAACGGATTAGCTCAGCCCGTGTCGGATGGTTTGGCACAAAGAATACACCGACCTGTCTGATATTGCCTGCGGCAATGGGAACTGACGAAGTGGACAGTTTGTTGGGTGAGCGGCGACGGAAGCTGACGTGTATGTTGCGTAGGAAGATCAGGAACGCGCGTGTTGCGTGTATACACCATGGAAAAATGAGCTATTCAGTTTCGAAACTGACAAGTTTTGGCGTTGCAAATATTGATAAGATCCGAATTCCTACCACTCGAATCATCAGTAGATGCCCTACATGGCCGGGCTGGTGTACTTTGGCATATGTGAGGGTCCACGACTGCGGCTGCGGTTGCGGTTGAGTCGTTAGTTTTCACAAACCCCTGAGCGTTGGCGCAGGCAGCGTATGAGAGGATCAGCGCACTGTGTGTGGACATCAGGACATGTGCGTGGAGGGTGTAGAAGTGTTTCAGCGATCCTCGATATCTAGAATGACAGGTACTGCTAGTGACTGGATCGCATTTAAGTGTGTCGCTTTTAGTGCTTCTCAATACATGGCAGTGTACTCTGTCTTGCAAAATTATTTATTGTTGTTACTGTCCCATTACATGATAGTCTCTTCCTCCTCCTTCTTCCTCCAGTGTAGCTGAGAGAACCAGTTAACTTTGAATTCTTAGCAGACCTGTAGTGTCAGGGACTCCATAATCATGACGGTACAAATTCACGTCGAAATTTGAAATTACAACTATCATTTCATAGATCACCGCTTTCAATTGTGATGTCAAATAATAATAGGTTTGGACTGTTTAACGAAATTTCTCGTCAGAAACATAACACTATTGTTTATGCACGCAAACTACTGTGTAGTTAAAAAAATGGCTCTGAGAACTATGGGACTTAACATCTGAGGTCATCAGTCCCCTAGAACTTAGAACTACTTAAACCTAACTAACCTAAGGACATCACACACACACAAGCCCGAGGCAGGATTCGAACCTGCGCCGGTAGCGGTCGCGCGGTTCCAGACTGAAGCGCCTAGAACCGCTCGACCATACCGGCCGGCTACTGTGTAGTGTTGATCTTTTTTTATTTACAGTATTTTTAAACACACACACTCTCTCTCTCTCTCTCTCTCTCTCTCTCTCTGTGTGTGTGTGTGTGTGTGTGTGTGTGTGTGTGTGTGTGTGTGCGCGCGTGTATGTACGTGTGTTGGAAGCAAATTGTTTAAGGCTCCGTATTAACTACTTAATTAATATTTCCTGTGGCCCGTCTTTTGAAGCAATTATTTTGATATCTTCAAGATATGATATTCTGCACCAGATATAATAACTCCTAAAGCAGTTCGTGAAGTGTAGCACAAGAAAGTCCGCCCCGGTAGCTAGCTGAGTGGTCAGCGCGACAGAATGTCAATACTAATGGCGCGGGTTCGATTCCCGGCTGGATCGGAGATTTTCTCCGCTCAGAGACTGCGTGTTGTGTTGTCCTAATCATCATCATTTCATCCCCATCGACGCGCAAGTCACCGAAGTGGTGTCAAATCGAAAGACTTGCATCCAGCAAACGGTCTACCCGACGGGAGGCCCTAGTCACACGACCAGCACAAGAAAGTGCTCTAGGAAGGTAGGGGCAGTTTAAAGTCCATAGTGGAATGAAAAAGTGTAATTGCTTAAATATCCCATGCTAGTTCCTACGTCATCTGTAGATCAAACTACAGCTCTCTCTCTCTTTCTCTCTCTCTTTGTATACATCATTTAGTTCCTGTCTTTTTTAGAGTGTACTTCGAGTCAGTCTATTACTAGTGACATCATTAATTTGCGTGTGTGTGAAATAACTACTGCGTCCTCGTTATATCCCATTCATCACGATCATGTGACCAGAAATTAATTGTTTATTAATCTCAGTAGTATTTCAGGATCGATTTCCAGTCAGGTCTTTGCTTTGGGAGGAAGGCATTTCTCATGTGCACTGGTATGGGACAGGTTTGTTCATGGATTTTGAGACGGCAGAGGACGCTGACTGGAATTGTGCTTTTGTTCTTGAGGATTAGCTCGCTGCTACTTGCAGTGGTCGACGTGGACACCGGCGGCACCAAGTCCCCCAGCACACAAGCCTGAGCACACTACTACTTGCAGAGGCCTGCACAGTGAGTCAGACCCTGGGGTGCGGGGCCGTGGCAGCCTGCGTGGGTGGCGAGGCATGAGGAAGTTTTTTCAGGTATGTTTAAGTGGTCTGTGACGATGTAATTACGTATTTCCTTATGCAAACGGAATGAAGAAACCGCCACAATTGTTTAAATATTCCACACACTGCAGTCGTTGTCCTGACAAATTCGTTAAATAAACTATATTCTGTACACCACCTTGTATCCCGTAAATTGTTTAAATAAACAATATTCCACAAATTGCCTTGTCTGCCATAAATTGTTTAGACAATATCCCATACACTGCAATCTATTTCCACCAGTCATTCAATATTTCCAGAAGAGAGGGGCAAGGAGAAATTGAAGGATATCGATTGAATTAATTAGTCAATGAAATTGATACTTTGGTAGTGGTGGAGGCTATTCAAATAACCTGCAGCTGCTCGTAAAAACCGAAAGAGGCTCAATTGAACTATTTCCTGCCCATTTTTTCAAATCAGTTTAACTGATTAGTCAGTTAAGCTGCTATCAGAAGTGGTGTCAGGTTTCCGAGAGGAGGGAGGTGGAGACATGAAAACCCATGTAACAAAACATAGGTTAAGGACTGATTATCCTCAGGGAGTCATAATCTGCTTAGCAGAACTGTGGGTTAAGGACCTATCAATCAAAAGAGAGCAACAGATTTGCCCCCAAATGTATGTTTGCCACAGATGTACACAACCTGCGCTAAGAAAATGCACTCATGCCAATAGTGCTCTACTACTCATGGTAACTACATGTGGCAGCAATGAAATGGGCTACATATGTATTTGGTTTTGTAGGTAGAGCAGAGGGAGGTATAGGCAACTATTGATATGGTGGTAGTAGGATGATGCACAAATTGAGACGAGGAGAGGGAGATGTAGACTGCATTCGAAGACTAGGTGGCAAGCAGTATATTAATATACATGGAGATGACCCTAGTAATGTTAATGAGAAATAATTAAGTTAAAGTGAAGATGGCAGATGTGTCAGTTGTGGTAACCAGAAAGATGACAGTCGAAAATTCGATGATGCACTGGGGGTGAGTAAATTTATTTGAACATGGAGATGATCTGAAAATTCTCTACACTAGCCACACCAAGAGTGAATAATGAATTCCTACACTTGGATATATGTAAATCTTCTGCAACTAGCTGTGAACATGTTAATGTGACAGGCATTCTGCTTCATGGACAGGAAAGATTTATTTAATTGATTATAGATACCTTTCGTCCATAAAAACTGCACAATCGATTTTGATTGCACAGTTGCACAGACAGGTTATACTTTGCAACAAATGCTTAGATTATTTAAACACCTACTATCTCCTTTCAAATGTCATCCATTGCTACAGGACTAATGTTGTCATCTATGGGTAATAGTCTCAGGCAGCTCAATAAACATGTTATATCCGTAGGAATTTGTATCTTCCTTAATGGTTTACTATTTAAAGCTGATACGGTGTAAGTTGCAGTTTTAGTGTGACAACTTCAATTTGTCCCTGAATGAACTACTCACTACATTAATGAGTATTCACACACATGGTGCACAACAGTTGTTAAAATGCTCCCCAAAGGGTATATTAGCTAGCAGATGAGCAAGGCGAGATACTTTGTCATAGTGTTCCTGAAACACTGAGTACTATCAGTAATAGCTGAAGAAAAATTACTTATTACTGTCAGCTCATTAAAAGAGAGAATCCTATAAGCACAAGAAGAAATCACCACTATCATTCACGTCATGTCTATCGCCATCATCATTGTTCTACATCCTTATCCAAATCCCTGCTGCTGTCGTCACTGCTATCCCATGGCCCATCTGTTGCATCATCTACACTCTTTGCATCGCCCTCGATCATTTTCGCCATCTCAGTGTTGTAGCTTCCCCCCTCACCCTTTCCCACCTGATAAAATCATTCACCTGCACCATCAAAATTGCAATGCATTCCCTTATGCTGCTCTTACTACAATAATCTGGTCCCTCAGCCGAATTTTCCAACCCATGTCATCTTGTCACCTGGACCACTACACTTCATTCTCCTTGCACTTTTACAACAGATATTACAGTATCCCCATCACATTGTTTCTGGCAGCAGAGATCTGCTCAGGGAGCTGAAGCATGGACAGCATCTCTGCTACCATAGCCACCACCAGCATCACCAACAGAAGCAGCTGCCACTACTGCACCTGTGGCACCATCACCAGAAGCTTCAAATTTTCCACACCAACAATTCAGTCAGCACCATCTGCACTCTCATCATCATCATCATCATCTTCATCATCATCATGTCGATAAAATGTAACTCCACTGTATGAATGCTCTCATCACCACAACACCTACTCAATTCCACAAACTACACTGTAGGATCAAAAGTTTCCAGACACCCCTATAATCCCGAATTGATTACTAGACATCACAAGAGGCAAACACGGTAGTACAAAAGGAGGAATTGAGTATTATGCTGTCAGTATATATGTAGTGACAGCAGAATGGATTGGTTAGGTGAACTCAGTGCCTTACAAGTTGGACAAGTTATTGGATGTCACCTGAGTAACAAACCCATCAGGGAAATTTAAAAACTTCTAAAGGTGACCAAGTTGACTGTTGGTGATGTGATTGTGAAGTGGAAATGCAAAGAAAAAAAACTTAGCTAAACCAAGACTAGGCAATACCTCATGCATTAAGAACAAGACCAGTAGGTGTTGTGGTGGGTGATTGTAAAAAATCACATAAAGTCAGCAGAAAAAATCATTCATGATTTTCAAAATGTTCCCAGTAGGCTAGCTTAGATAATAACTGTACATAGTTAGTTAAAAAGAATGGGGTACCATGGCTAAGCAGCCCCTCATAAGTGACACATTTCTGTAGTCAGTGCCACTGGATGGTGGATCCCTGTAAACAAGTGATTTGGAGTGATGAATCACAGTATACCCCTTTGCAATCCGGTGGAGGAGGTTTTGTTCAGCGAATGTCTGGAGTGCCATTATGTGTAGTGCCAGCATCGGAGCATGCAGGAGTGTGTGGTGCGGTGCTGTGATATTTTTTGTGGCTAGTGTGTGGCCCCCTTATTGCGCTAAAGAAAACGCTAAATGCGGAAGACTATGAACACATTTTACAGCATTGTGTATTGCATTCAACTGAGGTATTTCTGAGACGATAATTGTTGGATCAGCATGAAAATGCACCCTGATGAGGCAATGGTTTATGGACAATAACGTTCGTGAAACGACCTGGCCAAGCCAAAGTCCTGACCTGAACCCAAAGGAACACATTTGGAGTGAGTTGGAACATCGACATGGCTCGAGACCTCAGAGTCCAGCATCACTACTTTCTCTGTTTTCGTCTCTTGAAGAAGAATGGGACGCCTTTTATCTATACACATTCAGACACTTCATTGAAAATGTTCTCAGCAGAGTTCAACTTGTCAAAAGGCAAATGGTGGACACACCCCATATTAATGCTCACTAATGGGTATCTGGATGCTTTGATCATATGGTATATTTCTTCACTCTCAGGCAGGAAACAAAATAAAAGAAAAAACCTGGACACATTTCCTGTTCCAGAACCTAAAAGACTCAATACAAGATAGAATATACCTAGAGTTGGAATTCATCCCTTACAAAAAGGTCTTTCCAACAATTCACATTCTTGTCTTTGTCCATCCTGGTATTGGTTTCCTTAATCCAAATACATGATCCCACAAAACGTAAAATATATGTTTCCAACTTAAATATTTATGAATTTATCACCAGAAAAGCCTCTGATATTAGAAAATGTATTGATTCCAATTTCCACATGCACCTTGTATGTAAAATCTTCATCACCACCTTTGGTAGCCATGCTTCCCTAAGATCACTTACTCTAGCCCCTTCCCCCACGAGGTCTCACATTTGTGGTTGACAAGTGACACAGATCCTGAGATGGTCACAGAAGAAGCTGAATGTGAACTATGTTCCCACCTTGACATTAAAATACTAAAGGTCTTAAGCATCCACAACTCTGAACCTTTCTTCCTTATCTGCCATTTGAGAAAACCACATACTACAATAGGCCATCTAATTTAACAGCACAGTCTTCATTTACTACTGCTGACATTGTGTAGAGGAATGAAAACTCCTGCTCCAAGCCTATATATAACTAAAAGATTTAAAAAACAATAACCATCTCTCCCAGAGTAGCAGAAAGATCCCAAGCTGCTTCCACTACAAAAAAAAAAAAAAAAAAAAAAAAGAAAAAAGAAAAAGAATAAGAAAAACACTTCATACACATGGTGTCTCAATTTATGATTCTCTCCTAACTGCAACTCATGTAACTACTCCCACTTGGCATATTCACACAGGAAAAGACACCACCTACTAAATGTGAAGAGATCATCCTTATTAACCCCACTGATATGCATATTCACCATAAGATCTGCTTCTGTCACAACTGAAGATATATTCTGCTTGATCACAAGAATATTCTATACCATTCTACCATCTGAACATCTACATTCTACCTGAACATCAAAGTAACCCACTCTGGAAACCAATCTCATTTTCTTCTCAATGTCTTAAAACACTCGCTACAAGTCTCTAACTCACCAAACACTGTGGGTCGAAGCAGCAGGGGAAAACCAAGACTTCGATACAGGGTTTCCATACATGAAGATTTAAAAATTATTGGAGGCAGAGGTTGTAAGTGCAAGACGCTGGACAGAGAGAATGGAATGATGTACTAGAGCAGGCTATGGCCCATCAAGGGGAGTAGAGACAGGAAGAAGAAGAAGTAGAACCCACCATATACTGTCATTTAACACACGGTGTGAAAGCAGCACAACACCATTTCCTCCAATATCCATATCCTTATGTCTTATAGAACTTTCTTCACCTACACCGTAATCCAACATAATTCTCATGCTTTTACCCTCAACAAGAAATTTCTCCTTCTTCACCATAAAGCCTGCTGATCACCTTAAACGTCACACCACACTGAGAACCCTTTCTCTGGCCTGAGGCAGAGGTCTACATCAAAGACATTCCTGGTCAGGCATAGACCTTACACTACCATCCTGCTAAACTCCCTGGTCCCACCATTACCTAAAATGCTTATCCGAACTTTTGTCGCTATTTACCTGCATCTGAAACTTTCCATAGTCACATTGTCCAGACTTTCTCCACCTGTGTTATTGTCACAGACCACAGACACTGTAGCGATTCTCACACTGAATTAGAGCTGTATGTCAGTTTACAAAACACCACAAAGAGACATAATTCCCTTTCATCAACACATCTGAAAATAGACTAGATCCACCCCAGATGTAATCCTTGAATTATCTAACTTCCTAGTTTGAAATATTTCGCATGTCCTTGAGACTCACTCACGGTACCTTACACCACACCCAACGTCAACAATTCAACTCGCAATATTCCACGAAACTTCTACAAAACTATTCTCCCAGCAGTTGTGCTGTTCACCAGAGTCACTACTCTCTGTCAAAAGTGGAAGACATCCTATTTCCATGCAAATCCCTGATGATATACTCTTTACTGCAGCCTTCCTCCATGGACACTTATCTGATGTAATATCTTCTTGCAACTTCCTCTCTTCCCTAGCATTTATCGCCGCCGACCCACTCTAAAAATAAGGAAGAAAGGGTTTAACATCCGATCAACAAGAAATTTGAATTGGAGAAGGCCTTCCAGAGAAATTATCCTGGCATTGTTTTCTTACATACTGATGTCTGTTGATGTCGACCCGAATTTATGCTGTGGGTGGTTTAGATAAATGTCCTTAGCTTAAATATTTTGTCTTATTACATTGTGTTTTCTGTGGCTCAGCCATACATTTAATCAGATACCATAATAAACTGTAGTCCCCTAATAACTGTGTTGATGAGCCTAGTTTCAGGAAGAAGGAAAGCCTAATTAAAAGAAAGGTAAGGTGGCCCCCACTCTTTGCATTTTATGACTTTTTGGGATATTACACTGGGTAATGAAGAAGAAGGCGTTATGGACTAGTTTCATGGTACCTGACACATCATCTTCAGTCAGTTAAACAATATTCTGGAACATAATCTGTTCTCAGATTATGGATTACTATATCTCCTGGAACGAGATCTTAAAAAGTTACTTATTCTGTTTTTACATGAAATTATGAAATTTTGCAGCTTTGTTAACAGCCACAAGATTAACCACACAGAACATATACAACATTGCATGGTTCATCGGATAATTGTGTTTTTAATATCTGTAGAGCATCATAATATGTTGTAGTTCCAGACTGACGTATAGCATTAAATTTTCTGGACCTAGAAAATGCGGCTCTCTAAGGAATTGGTTGATGTACAGAGAGAACTGCACCAAATTACAACGATGTTTGATTCATTGTTTTGTTCACTGTCCTGTGAGTTTCGTCTGATTACAAGTACAAGTTACAAATACGTTATGACAAGTATATAAATTTCAGTTGATTCCATAGCTCTATTGCATGAATAATTATAAATAATTGTGTGTTGGTTGGACAGATCACATATGATTCTTTGTTAAGTCATATGCAGGAGCCAGACAAAAAAAAATGCTCTTTTATAGACGAGTTTTTAAAACAAAATTATTTCAGGTGTCACTTCAGATGTATACTTTTATGTTGAATTTACGTGCTTGCACAACAGAAAGAGTGCATAACTATGTAAAATATCTACATCTGTGTCTACATGACTATTCTGCAATTCACACCTAAGTACCTGACAGAGGATTCTTCGAACAACCTTGAGACTATTTCTCTACCATCCTACTTCCCAACAGAGCGTGGGAGGAATGAAGAGTTAATCTCTTTGCATAAGTTTTTATTTATCTTGTTTCATTCTGATGATCATTTATCTCTAGAACTTGCGGATTGCGCGGCCCCTCCCGCCGAAAGTTCGCGTCCTCCCTTGGGCATGGGTGTGTCTGTTGGTCTTAGCATAAGTTAGTTTAAATAGCGTGTAAGTCTAGCAGTTTAGCAGTTTGGTCCCTTAGGAATTCACACACATTTGAACATTTTCTCTGTGGCAGGTTGGCGACGATAAAATATTTTTGCATGAAGATCAGAAAGTTTGTTATAAAAATATCGTGAAATGCTCTCGCCGTAATGAAAGACGCCTTTGATATATTGAATAATCGGGATTTCTGTCGGACGTTGCGTCGTTCTCGCATGATGTTTCGACGGCGTAAGTTGCTGTCTACTTCTGGTGCTACCATGTAATAGTCCTTGGGTTGACAGAGTCGAGTATTTAGGCCTGGATGTCGCTGGGCACTCCGTAATCAGTCCGTGAAACATCAAGTGTTCTGACTGGTGTCCGCGCCCACCGGGCTCGGCTCCAATGGTCCTCCCTGATCGCTGATATTCCGACTGCAGTCCGTGCTCGACTCGGCCGTTCTCTGGGGTTGTGGACGTCATCTGAAGTGTGTCAAATCGGATCTGTAATATTTGGTGCTCTGTCTCATGGCTGTCTCCTGGGTCTGCACTTCTGTTTCTTGAGAAGTCTGGATGTGCCCTGTATCGAGTTTTCAGGAGCTCAAAAACTAGATCCCAGGCAGCGCTGAGCTGATATCCAGTGTCATGGTTGATGAGATTCTCTGTGAACTTGATTGCAATGGATTCCTTTAAGACACTGTCCCAATATCTTGGGGTCTGTATCACAAACTTTGTGTCATAGTAGTTTATCAAGTGACTGAGTTTTAGACAGTGTTCTGCTATGACTAACTTAGTTTCCTGTCTGCCTATGGTATTCTTTACACCGGATGCCCACATTCCTGATGGTCTGGTCGATGTATGACACCCCATACTGGCATAGGATGTTGTAAATACCTGATCGTATAGTCCCAGATCACCCTTTACATTCCCCAATACAGTCCCAATTTTAGTGGGTGCACAAAATACCCTCTTGATGTCATGTTTCATGATAATTCTGCTGATCTTGACACAGATCATTTTAGCACATGGCAGGTATGCCATCTTCTTCATCTCTTCTGGTTCTTCTTCTGTATCCTGTGGCTAACTGGCAGGTCGAAGTGCCTTCTGGATGTATCTAGACGAAAACCCATTTTTGCTGAACACTTATTTTAAGTGTTTTATTTCCATCGCCAAATTGTTGGCATGTGTCAGAGTATGTGCCCTGTGGACTGTTTTGAGCAATCCATTCTTCTGTGGCAGATGGTGGCACCTGTCGGCTTGCAGCTATAAGCTAGTGTGAGTGGGTTTGCGGTACATACTGCGCCCAAATGAACCATCTGCATTCCTCTTGACTAGTTAATCCAGGAATGGGAGTTGTCCATCCTTCTCTAGTTCCATCGTGGACTTCCTATTTGGGTGGCTTGAATTAAGATGTTCCAGAAAATCATGGAGCTTCTCTCTACCATGGGGTCATCCAACAAAGATATCATCCACAAGAGGAGGCACTTAGATTGGTCACATATCAACGTGAGTACTTTTTCAGGTACATGGATGGTACCTTTGTCGTCTAGCCCCATGTTAGGGAGAAGCTAGATGATTATCTGGAAGATCTCAATTCACACCACTCGAATAAAATTCATGATAGAACTGGTAAAGATGGACAATCCCCATTCCTGGATGTACTAGTCAAGAGGGAGGCAGATGGCACTTTTGGGCACAGTGTGTGCCACAAACCCATTCACACTGACTTACACCTGCAAGCTGACAGCTGTTACCACCTGGCACAGAAGAATGGTGTGCTCAAAGCTCTAGTCCATAGAGCACATACTCTGTCAGATGCCAACAGTTTGGTGGCAGAAATAAAATACTTACAATCAGCGTTCAGAAAAATGGGTTTTCCTCTAGACACATCCAGAAGGCACTTCCATTTGCCAGTCAGCCACAGGATCCAAAGAAGAACCAGAAAGGTGAAGAGATGACATATCAGTCATACGCTGGACTGATTTCTGTCAATATCAGCAGAATTCTAATGAAACAAGACATCAAGGGTGTATTTTTCCCACCCACTAAAATTGAGACAATGCTGGGGAATGTAAAGGATGACCTGTGACTATGCAAGTCAGGTATTTACAACATCCCATGGCAGTGTAACATGTCATACGTCAGCCAGACCACCAAGACCGTGGACGTCAGTGTAAAGAACACCAGAGGCACACCAGACTTAGACAGAGAACTAAATCAGCCATAACCAAACACTGTCTAGAACTCAGTCAATCAATGAACTACATTGAGTAGAATATAAATGCAGTTACTAGCTTACCTGGCTGAGTCCTGGCTCATCGCAGGACCGACCCAAATTACTGAGTACCTACATTTATTTTCTACCATAGTACACATTTTTAGGTACTTTCATTTAAAAATCGCCTATTTTAGTATATGTTACTTAGAAAAATTAATAAATAAGAATTTATTAATCACATTCACCTGTTGTAAAACAATTATTTTTTCCATATAAAAGATGGACTAAGAAAAGAAATTTAAAATTTTTTTTGTAAAAGGTACACTGCAGAAAAAAATTCATATGAAAATTTTACTGGCTCTCTAGTTCAGCGTATTTTATTATTTAACTGGGCAGTTAGAATTAATTTAAATAAAAAATTTTCCTCAAAATGTCCAAAAAATTTCAGCACCATATGAAAGAAACTGGGAGGGCTTTTTCTTCGCATTTTCTCTTTATTTCTTTCCACCCTCTGGGTTTTTTTGCCCGTTTTTGCTTCTGGTCTCATAGTCCTTAATTGAGGGGGCAGAGCTCGAACAGCAGCAGCTTGATGATCGATGATCCCCATTGCTTGGGTGGCCTGCCCAGCCTATGGACTCACAGGAACAAATGTTTTCGATCACAGTTCCTACATATATTTGGAGTCTGAATGACAAAGAACATTCTAAAAATTCTGTTCTCATCAGTATATTTTTTGGTGTAAATAAATTATTTTTTCACGTTTTCGTATTTTATTTGAAGTGATGAAATGTAAATAACATGTAATTTTTCTTTGCAACACTCAAAATAAGATATAAAAATAGTATTCTATGTTGAAATGAAATATATTCCCATACTGTTGTAAATGGTAGTTGCTTGAAATAGGTAAATAAATCACGTTGCTATGCTTTTCACTACCAGTACCAACTATTTTTTGAAAACAATTAAATTTCATCTATTTTTAATAATAATTTTGCACATCTAATTCTAACTACTTTAACACAAATCTGTTAAATTTTTTCCTCTATAAATGGACATTGAAAATAAATTGTCTACTACTAATAAAAAGAAATATTCTATAAGAGAACTTTTTGAAATAAAGTAAAACAAACCAACGAAAGATTTGGATTATTGTTACTAACAGAAAACTTAGATAACCATAGTCTTGTTACAAATATTGGAGATACTATCTATACAAATGGAGAAGAAAAATTAGAACAATGTAAACCAATTACAGAAGCATTCTGCGATGATATTATGATAGTTAAAATTACAGATTTAATACAGTCTACAAAAGATGCAGGCAAAAGCGTTTTTTAGTTAAGAAAGAAATGTGTGGTTCATTTAATAGTTTTGTATTAGAATTCTGCAAAACATGCTGTTAAAGCTAAGTTACCTCTTCTTCTAGATTTGGATACTACAACATGTAAAGGAGCTAAAGAAGCTATTATGTAAATATGGATGTAATAAGAATTAAATATAATTTCCTGATATTATTCCTTACAAAACAGAATTAGCAGATGCTAAGACTGATAAAGTATTAAAAGATCTATCACATATATTGAAAGACCTTGAAAAGGAGCCCTACTAGTAATTCAATTTAAACATTACACAAGATGTTGCAGGTATTTTTGAAGACGAAGAAATGTACAAATATTTAACAAATAATCTTATTTCTTGTATGCAAGGAGAATGTAAAGAAAATTGAAATGTAATAATTGACCATAATAATTCTGTAGGAAAAGCCTGTTTAACTTGGATTAATTCTAATTGTAATTAATATGCCAATTATTGAGCCCAGGAATTAATAAACAACTTGGCAATAGATTTTTTAAATTGTCCCGATAAATCATTATATGAAACTTTTGTTTTGACATCAGCTAAAGAAAATAGACTTACAAGACAGAAAGAAATAATCTATAATTATGTTAATACAGATTTCCAAAAAGAACAAGAATTTGATCCATTAACAGATTGTTAAGAACTAATAACAAGTAACAGCAAATATTTTGGGAAAGTTCCTTTTTATTCTGTTCCACTAGCTAAAATATGGTAAAAACTAACAGGTACTCTACAAAGTAGCTGCTTTTTTTATTTGCAACAATCTTTTGCAATATGTCTATTGAGAGAGTAAAAATACTCAAAAACTGACAGGAATACAAATAACAATTAAAACAGATAGCAAAGAAGAAAGACAAGATTAGTTAAATTTGTTTTATCTGTTTTTAGTTACAACATGTTACCTATTTACTGCAATGAAATTTGCGAAGAGACAGAGAATGAAATTTCTGTAAACAAACATGCTTTATAAAAATCTGTAGACATACATTTCTATAAACCCAATAACTTACTTTCTACAATGCCAAAGAAATAAATATCAAGGAATTGGTACTAATAAAAACAAATATTATTCCATTTGTGTATAGAAAAATAACCACAGCAAACTTATCCATATACAATTAAAGAGACTGAGCCCATTAATATTATATTTATAATCACTAAAAAACGAGAACAAGAATTAGAAAATTTAAGTATATAAGAAAGAAAACTAGAATATTTGCATAATACAAAATCTTTAAAGAAAGAACACAAAAATATTTTGCAGAAGGAAAAAACATAAGGGAAAAGGAAGAAGAAATAAAAATTATTTTAAACAAGAATGGATAGATTTTTCTGCAAGTGGAGTCTATAAAACTTACTCTTTTGTGGTTAACAATAAAAGAAGTCTCTCACATATGTTGACATACTGGGGCAAAATAATGTTAAAAAATCTATATATGTTATTAAAGGTCCCAATAAAAATAATTTTATATATATATAACTATAGAAAGAAAAGATTTAAAAAAGAAGGATTTGTTTGTATTCCTTACAGAAGTCTCTGACAAGAATTAGAAATTTTTTATTATCATAAACAAGAGCCATTTTTAAATAAAAACAGATAGTTTTTCACTTTTGATGGACATTCTTTCCTTAAAAAAATACTTAAAACCAATAGCTATTTTTGAAGACAAAGAGAGTTTATTGTATAAAGCAGAAGATAAGGAAACGATCGCAAACATAAAAATTGGAGAAATACTAGGCAATATTCTGTTCCACTAAACTTTCTATATATTTACAAATATAATAGTTTCCAAAAATATAACAAGGATGAATTAAATGACGATCCCCTACACAATAAATATGGTAAACATTATATCCTAAACAACAAAATAATAAGCCAAACCATTTTTCTTTATAGTCGCCCTAGTTGTGTAAAGAAATACACTATTTACCAACAGCAATATGTTTAGAAATTAAAAGTTTTCCCATTTATTTTCATTAAAATTATTTATAGCTTATTAAAAATTTGTAGTAATAAATGAAGGAAGACAGAAATGCTAAAATTATAGATCTATTCTATAGGAGTAAAATATATTACCAGGATCCGAGAGAAAAATTAAATAATTTGTTAAATGAGGAGTACCAAGTAGTATACTTAGATTTAATGTTACTTAAAAATGGTTGTGTAAAAATTACAGCTGCAATAAAGAAATAATGCATTAGTAGAAGTAAAAGATTAATGCTTAATGGAATTAGTGAATGTTATTTGGAAGAAAATGATTTGGATCCCAGATAGGAAAGCGAAATAGATATTGATAAATATTATAAACATGAACTTCCACAAGAAGAAGCTGTAAAAGAGCACAATGGGGGTCAAATTTAATGAAGTAGAATTTAATTTTTATTTTGATCGTGTTAGGACAGCAACCAGCCACAAATTTACTTTGAGTTCCTTTATTCAAAGGAAACCGTTACCGGTTTCGAATCGTTGCAATTCATCATCAGACGGTTTACACGCTTTCTTTCTACATTTGGTGTGTTTTTTACAGATTAATTGTCCTAAAATATAAATAAAACACAATTACAAACACGCCACACACAGATGGTTGCGTTGCAGATTTTTGTTGCATGTGACTTACGTGAAACGTCGGTTTCGAGTGATTGTTTCTATAACATTCATCCAAACGATGTAAATGGATTCCCACTGCATCCTCGTTGTTGCACACGTAATAGTGTACAGTGAGAACTATTACGTGTGCAACAACGAGGATGCAGTGGGAATCCATTTACATCGTTTGGATGAACGTTATAGAAACAATCACTCGAAACCGACGTTTCACGTAAGTCACATGCAACAAAAATCTGCAACGCAACCATCTGTGTGTGGCGTGTTTGTAATTGTGTTTTATTTATATTTTAGGACAATTAATCTGTAAAAAACACACCAAATGTAGAAAGAAAGCGTGTAAACCGTCTGATGATGAATTGCAACGATTCGAAACCGGTAACGGTTTCCTTTGAATAAAGGAACTCAAAGTAAATTTGTGGCTGGTTGCTGTCCTAACACGATCAACATTTGTCTTCAAAAACAGCCACGGTCTCCAATATGTCATCGTATGACAAAATTGCATTAATTTTTATTTGTTATTTTGTTTAAGATCTATAATAATTAAATTTTTTATATCTGGATTTCCATAATAACTTTCCTTAAGAAAAAATATAAGGCCTCTCTGATTTGGTGAATCCGCAAAAATTCGACATTTTTTAATTAAAAATAATGGGATGTTTATTCATATACAAACAAAAATTCAACACAAACTGTAGTGGTCAGAAAAATCGACTGCTGAAAAATAAACTCGAAACGAAGATAACTTGATCAACAAAAAGTTTCTCTCATTGGAATAGAAACAACATTAACCAACTTGAAAAAGGAGGTAAACTAATTCAACTCAAAATGAAGGTAAATCAATTGAACTCGAAACAAAGATAAAATAAACACATATTTTTCTGTTGAATGATGATCGATTAGATACGAAACAACATTAAAACAACCAACAAACGTTTAAAGAATGTAAAAATAAACATAAACATTTACATAAATATAATTAACACGAATTTTAATGTCAAAATATTCGTTTAACGCTTGGTTGGTTTATTTTCTTGTATAAGCTGAAATGTAAAGGAATGAAGAAACCTAAAAATGGAAATAATGAATTTAATGATCTGGAATTCACTCTGTGAAAATTTATTAAAAATTTTATTTTTTCCAGTACAATTTATATCTTTTAAATGAATGATATCAAACAGCTAAAGCAATGTGGTGACCATCTAGAGAAAAAGAATATTAGTGAATTTCATAAAGTATCAAAAAGATGTATATTATTGGATTTGTAAAGAATGTGTATCTTTCTACCAGAAAATTAAATTTACATTTCAATATGGTAAAACCGTAAATAAATCTTATCTCAATCAACATGAAAAATCAACTGTTCTAAAGAATCTTATGGCTGCTCAAGAAGAAAGAAATAGAAAATTTTGGGGAAGCAATAGAATAGTTTTTATTTATTTAGTTACATTCACCTATTATAATAAAAAACAGTGAACTGGCGAGGCAGCAAAATTAATAGTATGAATTATTCTTTGTGAGATTAATGAAAATTTTTTCTTAGATGCACCTTTTATTAAAAAATATTAAATTTATTTTATGTTCATCTTTTAAAATTCAAACAAATGAGCCCTCAGTCACAATTTTTTAGTCTTATTAACCAGGTTTCAACATTTCTACAGAATTTAGACATTTAAACTGGTCTATAACATAATTACAAATTTGTGGGAAGAAGAAATTTTTGATATGAAAAAGTGTAAGTACTGACTAATGATACAGGAGAGAGACAGAAATTACATGTCACATATAAAATAAATAACAGACCATGAAGTGATTTAGTCACAAAATATTTAAAAGGCATGGGTGAAGGCGAGCCTCTAAGGGCTGATCATACCTGTACAGCCACAGGTTGCAACAGACTGAGGCGCCCGCATTAACAAGCGTGGCAGCTGAACATGATATTCCAGCGAGAGTGCCATGTAGTAGCCACAGGTACAAGTTGGCAATTTAACATTTAAATGTAGACAGGAAAAATTATAATGAATATTGTTCAGTACATAATGCAAAAGGACATATTTTGTTTGACAGTGACAGATAAAGTGACATTTTGTCTACATCAGACCTTAGAAGTACAGTTTGAAGCATAGAAACGTCACTATAGAACATTCAGAAAGGGCTGAAGGACACAGTCGGTAGAAAACGATAGAACGTTAAATACAGCCAATAATTCTGTTAATAAATGAAATATTACGAGATGAATTACATGGAAAAAAAAAAAACATTTTGGTGCACTGGACGAGGAGACCCGAAATTAAATGTCAAGTAGCGGCTTTATACCGTTGAAGAAATTTTTATGTAACTGCAGCTGCTCATTGAGAATGAAGCTATCATTTCGAGAAATATGTTTAAAAATCTCTAATTCTTCAAAAATATTTAGTCTACATCCTTTCTTATCACTGTTCAAGATGTTGATATGAGAAATAGCTTTAGGCGCGTGACCTGTAATCAGAAGATGGTCGGAAAAAGACGAATTTTGGGGGCTAGTGCCATTTTTTCTTAAAAGCTGTTCTTTACATCTGATTGCAAATACAAGCCCTGTTTGTCCTATGTAGTAAGAAGAGCAGGTATTGCAGAAAATCTTATAGACGCCAGAACTTTCTAAAAGGAACGAATCGATTTTAAATTATGAATTAAGTTTTTTTCGAGTTATTATTGGTAGAAAAGGCAACATTGCAGTTGTATTTATTATGCAGAAGACATTGGATCTGATAGAAGATGGGCCCAAAGAAAGGAGTATAAAAATATTTTTTTGGGTTGAATTCAATGCCAAGGGTAGTAAATCTCTTAACAGTTTTTTTTGAGGATGTCATCTACTATGCCAGGTTTATACTCGTTATTAACTGCTATCGTTTCGAGTAAATTTACTTCATTGTTAAACTTTTCTTTCGAAATTGGAATGGAAATAGCCTGGTGAATAGCAGAGTGAAAGAAGGCGTTTTTATGAGACTATGTCTGCATAGAAGATGCAGGAACGATCTGATCAGTATATGTTTCTTTACATAAAAATATTGAATGAAATTCTATTTTCTTCTGTTGTATGCGTTAAGTTAAGAAAATTTAATTGGCGGGTCTCGTTTTAAAGTTCGATGCTGAAAGATATTTTCTTATGAAGTTCGTTGAAGAGATTATAAATACAGTCAATGCCATCAGCAGGTCCCTTGTAGATGACAAAAATATCATCAACGTATCCGAGATAGTAAAGAATTCCTAGTGATGTAGCTGAAAAACGGTTAGGAAGCTAGAGAATTGATGAAAATATCGGCAAGAATACCAGCTAAGGGATTTCCCATAGCAAGACCGTCAGATTGCTGGTGCAATTGTTCATTAAATTCAAGATAGTTCTACTTGACAATGACTGCGATGAGATTCATGAAGTTAGTGATTTGTTCGTCTGATAAATCTTTTTGAAATGATGTAAAGTTTTTTCTAGGATTATAAGCATTTCTTGTACAGGGACATTAGTAAAGAGATTCCTTATGTCTAATGAAAACAACTTGGTGTCTGAATTGTATTCTAAATTGTTTTCGAGAACAATTATTCCATTCCCAGTAGTCACACCTTAGTCCATAAAATAAAACACTGGTAATAGAATAATTGTTCTCACAGTCAACTTCATATCACATTTCCGTTTGAAAATAATGGGATATGAATTGAAATTTTCATCTCTAGTTTCTGATGAATCGAGATTTTGACATGTCTATTGAACTAAATTACGACTTATTTTATCATTAAATGTCTATTGTTGATGCTGATGTTATAACCATTCTTGGTGCACATTTAATTCTTGACAAGACATAATAAATTTATTTATTTAGCAGCTTATGATGTACATCTATGGACTAAGTCGAGGTACATATTTGCTTTGTCAGTTTTCCAACAAAATACATTACTTTTACTGATTTGAAATGTAGTTTTGCTAAGATAACTAATAAATTTTAGCCACAACATTTTTGAAAATTAACATCATAGTTACAAAATTTTAGATACTGTAAACAGAACGGATTTTATGATGCATACTTAATATATGTACCTAAATTGCAGAACATTTAATTGTAATTATTCTATGCTATGGGTCTGTCATTTTATATATACAGTATAATACAGTCACATAACACATACATACTCTAGATCCCGTTTTGCTTACCTTTATAAAAAACTTAACAGCAATAATACTGTAGAAAAACAAAATCTTTAGATAAAACAATGCTGTTAAGGAGTTAATAAATTTTACTTTTTATTTTTCTGTATACCTGTGTACATTTTTCTTTTAGTATACTATGTCTGTTTGCTTCAGTTATTTTTGTTTGAAAGAAATTGTCTGATTAAATATAAAGGGGTTTCTCATAGCAGTTGTTTGACTGACTGTTTCAACTTAATTCTTAATTTCTTGGTGTTTATGGTGTGCTGGTGGTGTACATCTTCATTTTTGTTGAATTTATCTTTATGATCCCAAGCAAGGAGTGGAATTTTATATATATACAAGCTGTAGATGGTTAGAATCTTATATTTTTTGAAAAGAGGCTTGCAACTGTCTCTTGTTCTTTTGTTTCCTATTATTCTAATTGCTCTCTTTTGTAATCTGATTATTTTAATTGCCTCAGTCGAGGGGCCCCAGATTTCTATACCATAGCTCATTATAGCATTGAAGTATGAAAAATACACCATGCACACATCATCTTCAGTTATTATAGCAAAAACAGCACTGCTAAGTTTATTACTTGTATTTGAAACATGATCTTTCCATCCCAAACAACTGTCCATGGTGATTCCTAAAAATTTAGCAGTTTCAACTACTCTTACATCGAGCTCTTGCAAATTTGTTAGTTCACTTGTATTTCTTTTGTTGTTCCTAGATAGGATTGCATTAGTTTTCTCGTAACTGAGAACTGACCTATTCACTTCAAGCCAGTGGGTGATCGTTTCAACTATTTGATTACTTTTACTTATTGTTTCAAATCAAGTTCTCACTTTTACTTTTAAAACACTTTATTTAAAATATACACATGTTGACTTTATTAAAATAGGCGCACGAAGACTGACTAATGCGCCTCAACACAAACACATATATACACAAACATCTGTCACCACAATCGATATTTCTCGAACATACTCGATATCCGATATAAATGTATTACAATTCCAACACGCCTCCTTACATTTATATCGCGATATTTAACATATTCCTAATTTTAATGAATTTTTCTTTACATAACGACTTTGTGAATATATCTGCAACATTTTCATTCGAATCTACTTTAACAATATCAATGAGTCCCTGTAAATAATACTCATGCACAAAATGGTAATGTACTTCTATATATTTTGAATTCTTTGTGAAATTACCAAACTTCGCTATATTTAATGCTCCTGAATTATCTTCATATATGACAATAGGATTTTCAAATTTAACATTAAAAATGTCTAAAATATCATGTACAAGTTTCACCTCGCTAACAGCTTCAGACAATGCTACATATTCTGCAAAAGTTGAAGCCTTTGTGACACTCGCTTGTTTTCTTGACTTCCAAAATACAACATTACTAAATAATCTAATTACATAACCAGAAGTTGACTTTCTATCCACACTATCACCTGCCCAATCTGAATCCACAAAACAATCTAATATCTCAGCACCTTCATTCCTACAATAGTTTAATTTCAAATCTTTAGTTAAATATAAATATTTCAAAATTCTCAAAGCATATTTAAAATGAGTACTACTGTAACAACTTTGGAATCTGCTCAAGTAATTCACACTATAGCTAATATCTGGTCTAGTACCCGAACTTATGTACAAGAGTGCACCTATCAAGTTTCTATATCTAACGTCATTACAATCTTCATACGCTGGTTCTAACTTTAAATTTACTTCCATTGGAGTTTTGTACAAGATCGAATCTTCAATTTTATATTTCGCAGCTAACGAATCAATGTATTTTTCTTGACTCAAACTCATAACTCTTGTTTCATAATCATAATTAATATCGATGCCAAGATATCTTTTTACCTCACCTAAATCTTTCATATTAAATCGCTTTGACAATAAGTTCTTAATCTTAACAATTTTTTCTTTTCTCACACAGCAAATGAGCAAATCGTCGACAAAAATAATCAAATAAATCAAGACATCTCCATCTCTCAATACATAAAGACAATAATCATATTTACTCCTTTTAAAACCTAAACTTCTTAAAAACTCGTCAAGACAATTGTACCAAGCTCGTGAGCTTTCTCGCAAACCATACAATGCTTTATACAATTTACAGACTCTACCCGTACCATCATCATATCCTCTTGGCTGCTTTACATAAACTTCAGATAAAACTTTACAATTTAGAAACGCAGTCTCTACGTCCATTTGTTCTATAACCAAACCTTCTTGACAACAGTATGACAACAAAATCTTTAATGTTTGCATATTGGTTACTGGAGAATAAATATCCTCAACGATTTCTTTTTGTTGAAACCCCCTGACAACTAATCTTGCTTTGTAAACACCCTCTGATTTCTTTGTGAAAACCCACTTTACATCAATGGCTTCTTTATCAACTGGTTTATCTACTAATTCCCATGTTTTGTTTTTGTTCAAACAATCAATTTCCTTATTCATCGCTTTTTCCCAATAATTTGATTCGGCACTGTTAATCGCCTCCTCAAAGCTTTCCGGACTATTTGCACTGCAAAAGTTTACATAAATAAAATTGCTGTAAACATAATCATTTAATATTTTTGGTTTTCTTTCTCTAGATGATCTCCTCAACTCAAGTACTTTCTCTGATTCATGATTATCAGAAAGCTTTTCATTTTTCTCAATTTCCTTCTGTTTTTCTATTAGTTCAGTTTCATTTTCTATACTTTCGTGTTCAGAATCACTAGAATATTCACTTACTGAATCATAATCTTTAAACCCAATACATTTAACACCACTTTCAACAATGTCCACATGTCTAGCAACAACTATCTTATTATTTATTAGCACTCTGTAGCCTACTTCACAATAACCCATTAAAACCCCCAAATCGGCTTTCCTATCCCATTTCGACTTTCTCAGTTGCTCAGGTACTCTTACAAAAACTCTACTCCCATACAACTTCAAATGATTAACATTAGGTTTTTTTCCCAGTAATATCTCATAAGGAGTTTTCTTTTCAATGGTGTTAGCTAAAGTTCTGTTTTTGAGGTATGCTGCTGCACAAACCACTTCAGGCCAAAATCTCTTGTCTACTCGCGCTTCGGCTAGCAGACACCGTGACATGTCCATGATGGATCTGTTATACCTTTCAGCAGTACCATTAAGCTCATGCACATAAGGTGGACAAGCATTCAATACAATTCCTTTTTGTCTCACAAATTCATAGACATTTTCATTTAAATATTCCTTCCCATTGTCACATCTTATCTTTTTAACAGTTTTCCCAGTGAGATTCTCAACTTCATTAATATACTCTACAAAACATTTGTATACTTGATCTTTAGATTTTATGGTGTAAACACGAGCTGCCTTACTGTAATCATCAATGAAAGAAAGAAAATATCTTTCCCCATGCATTCCAGTAGTTGAGTGAGGCCCATTTAGATCTGTGTGAACAATTTCTAAGATTTCTTTTGCTTTGGTTCTATTATTTTTAAAAGGAACATTATGCATTTTGTTTTCGATACAGATTTTACATTTCATAAATTCTGATTCTAGTTCTGAAGGAACCCCATCTAACAATTGATGTTTACATAAAGTATTTAGATAATTGAAATTAACATGTCCCAAAATGCGGTGCCATTTTTCCTTTGCTGTCATATTATTGTCTTTACTCATAACATTAACATTAACTTCTCCTTTATTAATAGTACTACTCATTTTATACAACCGACCCTCTTTCCATGCAATCGCAATCAATCCATTAGCTTTATCAAAAATTTTTGCATTATTCCCTACCGATACAATTTTGTGATTATCTGTAATTTTAGCATAACTGATCAAGTTTTTGTCTATGTCTTTTACAAAGAAAACATTTCGCATATTAATTGGAACCATTTGATCATAGACAGGAAAATTACTAATTACATTACCAACTTTAGTAGCTTGCAAAATTTTTCCATCAGCAATTTTTACATTTATAGGTTGTTTTAAAGTTATACTCTTAGAAAAATATTCCTCATTATTAATAACATGATCAGTACAGCCACTGTCTAATAACCAATTGATTTGAATTTGATTGTTATTACTTGACTCTACTGTTCTATTTTGACCTATCATAGAATTAACCTCTGTTATAAAACTACTCATACCATGATCACTCTGATGGTAACCTTGCTTGCTGTGATGCCGACCGCTGCTAAAACCATGCTGCTCTCCTCGACCACGTTGCCTGCTGCCATAACCTCCACGCTGCATGTTGCCGTAATATCCACGCTGTACATTGCTATAGCCTCCACGCTGCATATTTCCATTACCTCTGTCGCTGCTTTGAAAATGTACTCCACGATGCCATGTGCCTCTGTTACTTGTTTTTCCCTGGGTACAATCACGTTTGAAGTGACCTGCTTTGCTGCATCGATAACATACTTGCTCCTGATTTCTTGAATTCAATTTTCTTTCTGTGTGAAATGCATTTGATTTTACCTCTTCATTTCCAGTTTTTGCATTCAATAATTGAATCTTACTTTTAACGTATTCAACTGTCTGGTCCTCTTCCTTCAAGACGTCCACTAAGTCCCCAATATAGCTCATTGACTCTGGTAACGTTCGCAGCATATAATTTAACTTCTCCTTTTCCGTTACTTTGGCGCCTGCAGATTTCAGCTCATTTACAGTTTTTTCAAATGCACTGAAAAATGTCCCCGTATCACTGTAATCACTTAACCTCAATTTGTCCAACTTGTTTCTGCATAATATTTGAAGGGCTGTAGACTCTTTCGAATATAATTCATCAAATTTCTTCATGATCTCGAAAGCACTTTCTCTGTCACTCACGAATTCTAGTTGCTTATTTGTGATTGCACCATAAATATAGTTGATAGCCTTCAAGTCCTCTTCATCCCACGTTTCGTTGTCTGAACTCACTTTTGCCCTCGTAGTCACTGTATAGCATTTCTTCATTTTTAGGTACATGATTATCCGCTGCTTCCAGTTCCCATAGTCTTCGCCATCAAATACAGGAATAGTTATATCAGCCATGTCGAACTTTCTGAATAACACGCGACGGCCACAATATAATATTTAACTTCTACTTTTCTTTTCAAGAACCACGCTCTGCTACCATGTTTCAAATCAAGTTCTCACTTTTACTTTTAAAACACTTTATTTAAAATATACACATGTTGACTTTATTAAAATAGGCGCACGAAGACTGACTAATGCGCCTCAACACAAACACATATATACACAAACATCTGTCACCACAATCGATATTTCTCGAACATACTCGATATCCGATATAAATGTATTACAATTCCAACACTTATGGCCTCCTGTAAGCTCAGTTATACTTGTTGTGTCATCTGCAGAGGAGTATCAATTCACTGTCTACGTTACAAAGTAAATCATTTACATATATAAGGAAAAGGAGGGGTCCTAGAATGCTACCCTGTGACACCCCATGTTTTGTATCCTGTAGTTCAGATAGCTGTTTACCTTGATTGTGTGACACTTCCATTGCTTGTTTTCTGTTCTGCAGAAATGACTTTATGATATCAATAGGAGCTCCTCTAACTCCATAGTGGTGTAGCTTCATTATTAATATGTGGTGATTGACAAGATCAAAAGCTTTAGCTAAGTCACAAAAGACACCAACCGGGATTTGGCCTTGATCTAGGCCTGCAGAGATTATATTAATAAGTCCAAATGCAGCTGACACTAGATTTTTCCTTCTGGAACCCAAACTGTCTACCATTTATGATTTTTGTCGAACAATGGCATTAACCTAACAAGTATTATTCTTTCAAGAATCTTTGACAAAATGGGAAGGAGGCTGACTGGTCTATAATTATATGGGCACATGTCATCACCTTTTTTGAATAGTGGTAGTACTCTGGCAATCTTAATTCTATCTGGGAAGATTCTTTTTTCGAGACAAGAGTTGACTAAGTGACAGAGGGGTTTAGCAATTTCCCTAGTAGTTAGCTTCAACATTTTATTATTATGTCTGTGGATGCTGTATTTTTTAGTTTCTCTATTATTTTTCTTATCTCTTGTTCAGTTGCCAGATACATGTAACATGAGTTACTGGGTGACTTTTGTTTATTCTCAACTAGTTTCTGGGCTTGCAGAGAATCACTATTGTTACCCTGTGTAAGTTGTTGGCAGATGCTGGTAAAATATTGCTTGAAAGTGTTGCTAATGTTTATTGGATCTTCAGTTACAACATTACTGATTTTTAGGCTTTAGCTTTTATTGTTATTCCCTGATGACTTTCCTGTTTCTCTGTTTATTATCTTCCGAGTGCTCCTGACTTTGTTGGGAGCTTGTGTAATAACATTTCCATCATATAGTTTTTTGCAGCTATTAAAGTTTTATCGTAAATGTTTTTATAGGCTCCATAATATTCAACAAAATGTATAGGCCTATCTGGAGCTTTCCAAATTGCACGAAGAAGTTTCAGCTTTTTACAGGATACTAATAGACCTTTTGTTAGCCATGGCACATTTCCTCACTTTTACTTTATTGGTTTAGTTTTGGTTGGCAAACACTCTTCAAATAGATATCTAGGAAACTGTTATATTAATCATTAACACTATTAGATAATTACATTTCTGTCCACTTTTCATTTTGTAGTTTTACCTTTAGGTCTGTTATGTTAGAACTTCTCATATCTCTGTAAGGGATAAAGCTGAGTGAATCTAATTTCTCTACTTCTTTTATTATTACTGTCTGTGAGTTGTGATCTGATAAATTCATGTCTTCTATAAGGCAATAATTTCTGCCAGACTGAATATTTGTAGCTATGTAATCAATGGCAGTTCGAGTGTTCATACCTATTCTCCTATAGTTTTGAATCGTTTAATGTAAACCTTACATTATAAGTAAGGTCTCTATGTCTGTTTTATATTTTGATTGAGATGGGGGGGGGGGTCAATATTCAAGTCTCTGCATAAAATTAACTTGTTCTTCCAAAATTGTGATAGCAGCCTATCGATGTTCTTTATGAACACACTGAAATCACCACTGGGAGCTCTGTATAAGGACGTTATTACACAGGTTACATTTTGCAGTTCAATTCTTATACCACTACACTCAAAATGTTTTTCAGTTGCATACCTTTCCAATGGAATTGCAGTTACAGGGTAGGAGATGCAATCTGTGACAAATATGCATCTACCACCATTTTGTAAATTCTTTCTGCAAAAGAATGATGCTAACTTATAATTGTCTAAGTTTATACAAGTTATTTCATTGTTTTTTTTAGCGAATGTTCAGTTACACAGAGAACAGTAGGTCTTATACCACTCCTTTCTACAGCTAGTTGTAAGTTTAAGAGTTTGTTTTTGATTGAGTGAATGCTTTGATGTGTAATTATTAATGTATTGACTGAGGTATTTACTCCTCCTGTACTTAACATTTTGACGTTTTTAAGGTACCCATCAGAAAAAAATCACTTAAGTGAGCTGGAGTTACTGTATTCCTCTTCTGTAGCTGAACCATTGTTGTCTCTTTTGATGCTGAGCACTTCACTTCTGGTGAGGCTGTAATCGTCCTCTTTTTGCAAACATATTGCACCCTATAATTGAAAAATCACTGTCAACTGAAGCAGATGTCCCAGGTAAAGACATAGCATACTCAACCATTTTAGAAATTTGCAACTTGAAAAATCAGTCTTTAGAAACACCTTTCCACTTTTCTTCAATATTACATGCTTCTTTTTCAGCACTTCAGCCACACACTACCCTTTGGTCTTGAATGAACTGGTTAAACAATACATATTCATCAAGTGGGTCATCAGTATTTAAGGAGTCTTTTATAATTTCATTAACAGCTTGTATATTCTCTCCTAAATCAGGCCAGCTTCAATTTACAAATTTCTGCACTGAAACTTAGTAAATTTCTCAAAACCAGACCTCAACAACTCAAATACTGGATCTAGAATTGTAAAAATTTTCAGTGCTTGTGAAGAATTCTTGTTCTTGAGCATCAGTTTTCTTTTAGAATGTATAGTAATTCTTTGGCAGGAAACGGTATAAATTTGTGTGTTTCTCTTTTCTGAAGTTGAACAATTTGGTTTAGCATTTAGAAATGCTTCTGTTGTTGTGATAGAATTAGTGTCCAATTTCAGCACTATATTATTAAATAAGTGCGGAGTACCATGTAAAATTGTCTAAAACAGTTCAGTTGCCAGATTGTCCAAAAATCAAATAATAACTTTGTTTCACAAGATAAGAAGTATGACTTCAAAATAACAAAAATGAAAATAATTCTTTCTACTGCAAGTAACAAACTAAGGAAATTTGTGCTCCTATGAGATAACACTTTATTGTAATTTGTTTTCACAATTTCACAGAACTCTTTTCAGTTTCGTTAGTCTTACTGTATATATGTATATGTGAAAATACATAGGATGCCGAAAAAATGTAGACACTTTTTGACAGTTAATATCTTTGGAACTGAAGGACATATTGTTGCAATTTTGGACAGTACTGTAGTCCATTCTTTTCTCAACAGATCTTGGCAGGTGTTTTCCAGCAGATGACAGCAATGAATGAAGTAAGATCATCGTTTGAGAAACGCAATGCCATATTGGAATGGTACTGGAAGTACAAAAAAATGATGGAGGTGCAACGGAAATGGTGTAATCTGAATGGAACTCAGTCACCAACATTTACAACTATTTATAGTATTTGGGATAAATTTGAAGCTGACAATACTGTTCAGGATGTAAATAAGGAGAGGTCTGGCCAACCAAAAATATCAACAAGTCCAGCTTCCAGCACCACTACGTTGCAACATTTTACTAGGTCACCCCATAAATCGGTGAAACAGGGTGCTCATGAAAGTGGGGATAAGCCGATCAAGTGTACAACGAATTCTGAATGGTGCAAAGAGGAAAGGTCACTGCACACTGTCAACAAGAACAAGGCAGATAGAAGAATAGAGTATTGAGAATGGTTTCAAGGCATGCTTTGTGAGGATGAATGGTTTGCAGAGATGGCTATCTGGTCTGATGAGGCATAACTCAAACTGAACACTACCATAAACTGACACAACTGGATGTACTACGCTCCTGAAAATCGTCGCATTCACATGGACAAACATGATAATCTACCAGATTTTAATGTATGGAGTGGTCAATCACCATGCAGTTTCATTGGCTCATTCTTCTTTGAAACTACCTAACTGGGTGAGGTATATCTTCATGTGCTGCAAACATCGATTTGACCTACAATCTGAGAGATGTTTAGAAATGAAAGCTTTTGTCTACAACAAGATGGCGCTCCACTTCACTACCATAGAGATTTTAGACCATAATTGAATAAAAATCTGCCTGGGCAATGGACGGGTTGAAGAGGTGCTGCTGAGTACTGACCACAGTCTCCAGACTTTACACATCTTGACTTCTACCCATGAGGACCTTGGAAAATGAAGTTTATCTACAGAATTCTGCTACACTGAATGAGCTACGAGAAACTATCGAGGCGTCCTGTGTGGCTATTACACTGGCAAACTTACAGCTGTAATTCGGTCGACGGTTCACCAGTATCAACATTGTTTGGCTTCTAATGGTGGTCGCTTTGTTTGGCTTCTAATGGTGGTCACTTCTTGTTTAACTTCTAATGCTGGTCACTTCGAATACATAAAATAACCTTCTTCTCATGCTACAATTGTAATGGTATGTCACTTTGTTCCATTAATATTAACTCTCAAAGAGAGTCTACAGTTTTTTGGACCCCTCTGTATTTATACGTTTTTATACCAATAACTTCTATGTCCAAAAGGAAAGAGTCAAATGCTGTTTGCACCGAATTTTGTACAGTATGGGTTGAATAACCAATTCTTTCTGTAACTCTATCTAAATCACTTTAAACTTTTCTGAACACATTTTCATTCTCCTTTCTCTTCACACCGCCAAAATTACTGTTATTGTTATCAGCAGTACAACAAATCAACTTTTCTTCAAATTTGTATTTTTTCACATAGTGCAGCAAATAAAGACTCTAAATTGGAGCAGTTTCATCTGACACTTCGTCGAAATTTTCCCCTTTAGGCTGGAATATCTTATAACAACCCGAACAACAAGTTTTATTTCACTTTTGTTTGAGGTATCCATCATCAATATTACACAATTAATGTTTTCCAAAGATCGCACAACATTATCAAACATAGATGGCGAAATAACATTTACAATTACTGCTTTGGTTTTGGTTCTAGCAGATGAAAATTTTAGATGTCACTGTGATATTTTGAAACTGAATTTGTGTCTAGCAGTGGGGTAGGAAAAGTAATCTCTTTAGCAGCACACACCAGATCACTGTTATTCCGTCTTCAGCTTTAAAAAATTTCTTGTGTATGGCGATGCAATAACATTAATAGCACTCCTTTGTTTAGTTATTTTCACATTGTCTTTAACATTAACCTTTCGTTTATGTGCAACAGCAAATTCTCCAGTTCACTATGTGCAATAAACACATTCATTGTAACTGTCATTGCAGAATTTCAAACATTTGTATTCCTGTTGCAAATTAACACTAAACACACACTTTCCTTTTTCCCTTGCTAAACTAGGAGACAAACAACGACTAAATATAAAAAGATAAAAAACGTGAAAATGAGTTACTTCACACATGAAAACAACATAAGCACATTGCCCATGTTGCGTTGCCAAAGGACTAAAGCAGGGCCTTTCACAAATGGGAAATCGTGGGCACGCAAATTGACTTGCGGAGAATATTTGTACGCTGCATCGGTACAACCAGCTTAATTTGTCTCAACTTGACTTGCATGTTGAAGCCGCCATGGTGCACTGCGGAGTGTGTTGATAGCAACTCATTCAACACTGAAACAAGGCAGTTACTAGAATAACAGAACAACCTGCTCCAAAAGAAGGAAAGATTTCTGGAAACCTATTTAAACAAGAATGGAAATTTCTTTATTTTTTTAGTTGTGATGATAAAGTCAAACGCCTTATTCATGTACAGGAATTACATGTGTAAGAAAATCGTCTATTGAAAGACACTACAGCAAATTGTAGTGTCAGTAAAGTATAGTGAAATCATAGATGACGCCAGAGATGAAGAACGAAGGAAGTTACAAACTACTGCAGAAGAGAATTTTGTATCCACAGATGAGATTTGTACCAGTGTTTGATTTGGTTAAAAGTCCTGTAAAACGAACTGCAGTTTTTTTTACATTCCTCTAAAATGTATATTCGGTTTCCCTTATATTATTCCTAACACAATCTTTTTTCTCTAACTTACACAGAAGAAGGACTCTTAGGGGTAATTATAAAGTTGCTCGACATCTAGCAAGAGACGGAAAGCCGTTTATGGAAGCTCCATTAATAAAGACTATTTTGTTTTCCAACATCAGCTGCAGCATACAGCTGAATAACACTTTGTAGTGCGATAAAGCCTCAGAGAATCAGCGACATTGCCGGGGAATTCGGATGAACAATTGGTAGCCAAAATTTAAAACCTCTTAGCGTACTCCATCACACTTGATGAGCGGCCAAATGGGTTTAATGGCTCTGAGCACTATGGGACTTAACTTCTGAGGTCATCAGTCCCCTAGAACTTAGAAACTTAAACCTAACTAACCTAAGGACATCACACACATCCATGCCCGAGGCAGGATTCGAACCTGCGACCGTAGCGGTCGCGCGGTTCCAGACTGTAGCGCCTAGAACCACTTGGCCACTCCATCTGGCCATGAGCGCCCACATTTTAGCGAAATGGCTGAGTTAGTCATTTTTTGCGTGGCTTGAACGAGGACCTAGATGTAACAAAAGAGCTCCTAGATACAATTTCGATGGAGTACAGTAGTCCAGTAGCAGGTATTTTAGAAGTGGTCTAAATAGCATTTGAAGGAATGGGACTCACTTGAGAAAAGTTGTTTTCTGTAACCATAGCCGTACCCACAGACAGCAATGCCCTGTAAAGTAAAAGGGTTCATTGGCCTACTGGAAGCTTCACAAGCAATAAATAAAACATTATTGTTAAAATGCGTTCTTTTCGTGTTTTTTCCTTCCTCAGTCATTCTTAGGCCTGCTCTTAATATGATAGGATTACACAAGGACCTGTGTTGAAGAATAGTGAATTTTTAGTGTCAAAGCATGGAATCAACATACAATACCATCGTTCTGTCACTGTATGCACTCTTCTATGGAGTTAAAAGAAAAACATCATTGTGTCCCCCAGCAGAGTGTTGTTGCTAAGATCTGTGCAATAGGGTTCCATATGACCGAGTAACAAGTACTTTTCGACATATTCACCCCACTAAGCTAGTAGAGAGTGACTACATTCTGTGTTGGGTGTATTTCAAGGGGAAAACGAAAATCTGAGTGCTGCCTATGGCAAGCATCACATTACTTTAGTGTAAAGCGTTATATAGCAGATGTAATCGGAACTGGCAGATGAAGGTGATTGGTTTCTGAACATGCTGGGTAGAACATGCTGGGTAGAAGGATGGTGTTATATATTAGTACTTTAATAGGAGGATGTCTGCACACTCTAGAGACATTGTACCATATTCCATAGTCAGGAGCATGGTATATATTAGGAGAAATTAGTACGAATGCAGAAGAAATGTAAAAAAATCCGTCTAAAGCAGAACTGGTTGTCGTTGAAATGGACCTTCAGTCTGTACTAGTATAATGACATAATATAGTAAAAGACAGTAATGCACAAGAATGCTGCTATAATTGTTAACTGATAGACGTTTTACATTTGCAACAGGCCTATTTCGGCATTATTGCCATCTTCAGGCTATCTGCAACCAAATGCACTTTGTTAAAGGTTGTAACATTATAAATAATAACAATTTTGTTTCATTGTATACTAGTACTTCCTTCCATATTTCATCGTGGAGCTGTTGCTGTCTTGTAACAAAGCATATTTAGTTGCAGGTAGCATGAAGATGGCGATAATACCGAAATAGGCCTATTGCTAGCATGAAACGTCTACAATTAACAATTATAGCAGCATTCTGGTACATTACCATCTTTTATCTTCTTATGTCATTATAAGACAACGACAATGCTGCGCTCCCAAGAGAAAATAAAGTATTAGAATGACCTTTTATAGAAGACTATAGATAATCAGAACGGATATGTGTGACTACATAACGCTTGGGAGAAACGTTTACATCTTCCCCTGCTAGAAAGTACCTGGTTTTTAAGCTCTGATTTATAGCATTAGAAATGCTATCATGCCTAAATGCTAGCGATATGGAAGTACATTTCAAAAATCAGTTTGGGGTGTTTATGGTAGAGAAAACTGTAATTTTCAAGGAACCTTCGTCAATTATGGAAGGGAGTACCCTATACCAGCGTCACTGTACTTTAATAGGCATGGCCTGCGTCACCAGCGTCTGATTTCAATCGACGATAGGATTACTGGGTATCTTTTCCTTCGTAGGCAGATTACATTTCGAAATTGGAATTAGGTCTGTATACATGAATATGACATGGAAGACTCTAGTTTTAATTGAACGTTTGTTAATGGTTGGAGGGAATACCCTACACAGTGTCACTGTACTTAAACAGACCTGATACTCTCTTGGCAGCCGTGTTACAGAGATCTGATTCCATTGCTTTGCTGGGTGGGCTGTATTTTCATCGTAGGGAGATTATATTTAGAAATTAGAGTGGAGCCTATATGCACGTAAATAGCGTGGAAGATTCTAGTTTTGACAGAACATTTGTTAATGGAGTGAGGGAGTACCATACACAGCATCACTATGTTAAATAGTACTGACCGACATTTGAAAACTATGTGATAGTATTTCGCAAATAGTTGCTTTTTGTGTGCTTTGAATTCTACATTTATTTCATGCAAAACCTGTTGGAGTAGGTATACCATACTGTAATTAACTCTCATTGATCTTAGAATAATTGAGTGACCAAAATCACGAATAGCACCACTATATTAAAGAAAACATTGCTGTAGATCTACTCTCGCTTCACTGAACCACAAACAACTTCCTGCAAACTGTGTATGTTCACAGCACTTTGCTGCTTTACAAATAAGTCCTGTGATGACGGATATGATTCGGCTGATATTTACAACTCCTCTGTGCTGCTATTTGATTATCTTAAGAGACTTAATTGGTGACAAGGCATTTGACTACAATAAGATGAATGATAGTGAGGAGGTATCCTGTGATAGGGGTAGAGGATGCTCTTAGCACTCCGTCATCAGACGAAAACGAGTTTATTATTCTAGTCCCGTGATGCAGGACGTAACAAATATTAAGCTGATAAAAACAGACTTTTTTACTGGAGGAGAGAGTACTTAGAGGAAATATAACCTATGTCATAATGTTGTACAGGATTTGCACACTAAAAACGTTACTTTAGAGATGTGAAAACGTTTGTACACTCCAATTTCTTCTGTCTTAGAGAGTAACACACATAAAAGGGAGGAATCTAGATTTCACATGAGAAATTCGAGGTGTATGGACGAGAACCTCCCTGTCCTGAAGAGGATAAAATGGATTTTTTAAATTGGGGAGTCTACGTCGGAAACTGCATTGCAGTTAAAACTCTACGTTCTGCTTGTATCGCAGTACGGTAGAAGTTAGCAAGGCCCATCTGAGCCCAATGACAGATATGGTCACAAGGAGTTCGACGAACAGATGCGACAGCTTAGCCTCTCTCGACCGGAGGGTGCAAAGAAAGGCGCCATCTCTTCAGGTACCCAACACACTCGCTAGATGGTGCTGGACTAGAATGCAGGTGACTGGCTAGGTTTTTGTCTTGAGATCGTGCAATATATTTCCCACATTTCTGATGGTTAGAAAGTGACTTGCGACTTGTAAATAGATACAAATGTGTTTAATTCCCAAATGCTTTTGCTAGGCCACCTCTATATAATGCCATGGATCTCTAGCTAGTACTGTGTGTGCCCAAGGGCTCTGTACTCTTCCCTCTCCTCTATCTCCTGTACATGGCCGATATGCCCGAACCCCCCCATCCAGTACACCTCCGATGGTACCACCTTCCTTGCCCTTGCTCTTACCGTTCAATGGTCCCAAGACCCAGGCGATCATCGTAGGTCATACCACTCGCTCCTTCTGGCTCCTTGATTTCTCCCTTACCATCTGCGGTCGTCTTGTCCGCCTCTCCCCCACCCTCACCTACCTTGGCCTCACCATTGACCGTCACCTCACCTCACCTGCATTCCTCATCTCTGCTCTATCCAATCCAAAGCTCATAACCACCTCTGACTCCTCAAACTCCTCTCTGGCTGGACATGGGGGTTGAACCCCTCTACCATCCTCCACACCTACAAATCCTTAATCTGTCCCACCCTCTGTTATGCCAGTCCTGCCTGGATATCCACCCCCTCCAAATTATATAAGTCTATCCAGATCCTCAAGCACCATGCACTCCGCCTCGCCTTCCGTATATGCCTCTCATCCCCCATGCGGATCCTCTATGACCTGATTCCTTTCCCCCATCCGCTCCTTTTCCTTGAACATACCCGCGTCTTCTACACCTCCCGCCGACTTGATCCCCTTTATCCCCTGGTAGCTCCTGTCCTCTCCAACGCCTGCCCTCTGCCGCACATTCACCATTGTGCCCCCTAGCCTCCACCTCTACACCCTTCAACTCCTTTCCCAAGGTGGCTTCCATCGACTCCCCCTCCTGGATGATGCCCTCTCTCCCTCAATTTATCCCTCCCATCAACTCTGATCCTCACCTCCCCCTCCCTTCCTCTGACCTTTTCCCCTCTTCACCCCCTCCTCCCATCCTGTTTCTTTTCCCTCTTCCCCCCCTACACTCCCTTCTCTTGTAGTGTAACGACGTAAGTTTTGTATAAATGATTTTCTTTTGACATATGACCATGTGCAGGCTTCGTCACCTACGTCAGTTAAAAACACTTCAAAATTATTTAAATTCTTTTTAAAATTGTCTCTGAATGGTTCTTGAATGAAACTGTAATTAAAACATCATCATTTGAGTCGTATGCGCAGAATTACGTGACTCAGTCCAATTGGTTTGCGCGAACCTTTTTAATTTAGATGTCGTTTGTTTCTTCTCAGAAATTATATTAATGCAAGTTATCTGCTTTAATAAATATTAGAACCACATTAAATAAACTTTCAAAACTCAAACTCGCGATGAATGTTGTCAAAATTAATAATCTTGTCAAATAAATTAGTAATTCATTAATATAATCCCTCATAAATAAATTCTCAGAGCACGTATTTAATCTTTAGTAGCACTCACTAGTTTATTATCTTCCTACATATAGGCATGAACCTGAGCCTTGACAAGATAGGAATGAACATTTACAACATGATTAAACTTTCTATGACGTCATTGTTGTAGAAACATTACAAATTCTTATTTTTTCAGTTTTTAGAAGCACGACGCAACAACTCGGTTTCAGGATCTTCTGTTGCTCTTTGGCTGTCGGCCCGCGACGTATAGTGGCAGTGAAGATGCTGTCTCCGTTCGTTGCGCCGCCCTCTCCGTACATGAAACATAAAAATAAATACAAAACTTTAGGTAATTCACAACAATTACAAATATTACAAAAATAAATAAACAAAACACTAAATTAAACTTATATTCACCTGCAATGTGGGCTGACACTGGTGGATGGGTGACGCTTCAGTTTCGCGTCCCACTATTTACCCCACACACAAGCTCAGTTTGTCAGGTTTTAACCGAAAATAAAACTTCTTCTATATACAATATTTAACTGTTAATATTATACATTTTTCCCACATTTTCTGTAATCTTAAGTCCTTGCTCTTAGATAGATTCAATCCTTTTATGACAATATTGTTGTGACTATTTGTCATTTACTTTTAATTGTGCTATTATGGTAATTCATAACCGAATATATGGAGATTACTCCTTTTCATTTAATAGTTGCTAGTAAATAATAATTTAGTATGTTCTTTAACGTTGTTACATTAGGACAGAGCGTTCAAATTGTGATAGGTTAGTTTCGGTTTTATTCATTTACTAGAGTTATTCTTTCCAAAATGTATATTACTAATAAGTTTCTCACAATAACTAATAGTTCTACTTACTTTACGTCGTTCTTTTCCCTAATGCTTTATTTATTCCTGAGGTCAAGAAGAAATCAAGCAAAACTTTCTTTAGAATTTCGGCACAACTTTCTTTACCTTCGGACTTTGTTGGGTAATGGCAATTTATTTAGGAGAAACAAGCGAGAGAGCCCCGTTTGATATGTTCTATATTAACACTATTACAAATCTCTATTAAAGGCACTCTGCTATGTCCTCGTGAGCCATATAGCTCTGGACGCCCATGGTCCCTAAAATTATTAACCATCCCCTTTGGTTCCTACTATCCGAGTAAATATAAAATATACAAAATTCTTTCTGACCTAATAACAAAATTTCTTCCATATAAATCCCCTTTTAGTTATCTTTCCCTTTTTGAAGTACCGGTAGATTATTGTAGAACACTTGTTTAAACTTCCTGTCATTTCTTTAATATAACACTTAACTATCACAAAAACTTCACATGAATAAATTATGAATGCTCGTCCATATGTAACATATACTAAATATTAACTTACTTAGGAATGAAGGGTTTAATTTGGTCGACACTATATAATCCTTTAATTACACCTGATGAAGGTTCCATAAGAAGTAACGCTTTGGACATATGCACCTTCAAAGATAAAGAAGAATTTTCTACATTCCTTATTGATCTTCGAACTTTTAGGATGAGATCGTACTAATACAGGATCTCCTACCTGAAATGAGGGTTCTATAGCATGTTGATTATAACTTTTAATTCTCCGTTCAGCATTTTTAACAATCTGTTCGCAAATTTTTTCGTTTGGAATGCATTGTTGGATCTCATTTACTGGTGGCCAAGGTAGAGCAGCTAGTAAAGGCTCACCTGTAATTCGTTTGCCTAAAATTTCTATAGGTGATAATCCCATCGTTAGATGAGACAATTCATTTAATATCTTTTCGAATTCAGGAATTAGTTTGGCCCACCGAGTATGTTTATATGCACAATAAGTTCTACATAATCGTCCTAATTCTTTCATGACTCTTTCTACTAAATTACTTTGAGGGTGATATTTCGAAATTAAGATATGTTTGATTCCATATTGTTTTATCATATCTTGAAACTTTTGACTAATAAAGGCACTACCGTTGTCAGACATAAGTCGTTTAGGAATGCCCCAGTTAACAAAGTAATTTCGGGTAATACAGCATATAACGCTTGCTGTATTCTCTCGTTTCAAAGTATATAGCTTCACATGTTTGGACCAACATTCCATTACAACAAACACATAAGTAAATCCTCCTGAACTACGAGGCAGAGGGCCAAAAGAATCTAATGACAGTAGATCCCACAGACCTCGAGGAATTACAGCATATAATTTATAACGCTTGGATTTGTTATTAACTTTAACCTTTTGACGGGTTTCACAGGTCCATTAATACTTCTCACAATACGGGACATATTTTTGAAATAATAATACTTCATTAGATGTTTAATACAATTATGAATTCCAAAATGCCCGTAACCTTCATGAATATAAGTAATTAATTCGTACACAACAGTTTTCGGAATGCAGATTTTCCATCTCTGGTGTTCCCTCTGTGCTTTCCAATACAATAAGTCGTTGAAATATAACCACACACCCCGGGTGTTAACTGTTTCGTCCCCATTATTAAGGTTTTGTATAAGTTCCCTATATTGATCGTCATCTCTTTGATTGCATCTAGTAGCAGTTACTATCTGTTTAACCTTACGTTCGTTCTCCTGAGTTAAAAGGAAATAAACATGGTAATTTGTTCCTGGTTCTCCTGCAATGTTAATATTCTCCATTCCTACTGGAAGCCTCGACAAATCATCCGAAGCTACATTTTGAGATCCTTTTATATACCTAATTTCGTACTGAAATTCTTGCAAGCATAATGCCCAACGTAATAATCTACGGTGAAGTAACCAACAATTGTTCAAAAAGGCTAAAGCCTGATGATCAGTATATACAATTGTCTTTCTTCCAATTAATAATCCTCTAAATCTTTGAAAACCCCATACCACTGCGTGAGCTTCCTTCTCGGTTACAAAATAATTTCTTTCATGTTTATTTAAAGTTCTACTAGTGAATCCAATAGGCTGATATAATCCCTTTTCATTGGTCAGATCACCTTGGAATATTATGCAAGACACATCATAATCAGAGGCATCCGTACACATACAAAAGTCCTGATTGAAATCTGGATGGTATAACATTTTGGCTTCTGTTAACGCTACTTTTATCTTATTAAAAACTTCCTCTTCCTCTTTTCCCCTGAGCCATACTGATTTCTCTTTTAATAAATCCAGTAATTTAGGATTGACAATATCCTGCCCTGGAAGAAATCTTCTCAGAAATCCTACCATTCCTAAGAATGATTTCAGTTGTTTCCGATTTCTAGGACTCGGGCATCGAGCAATAGCCTCAATACGTGCTGGGTCTGGCCTAATACCTTTACTGTCCACTATATGCCCCAAAAATCTCACTTCCTCCTTTCCGAAGTAAGACTTAGATAATTTTAAAGTAATTCCTCTGTCAATTAAACGGTCAAACAATTCCCGTAATATCGTTACGTGTTCTTCCCACGTTTTAGTGGCTACCAAAATATCATCTACATATAAAATAATCTTTTGTAATAATTGATGACCCAAAGCAGAATCTAATGCCCTAATGAAAGTTGACACTGATATATTAAGTCCAAAAGGTAGAACTTGGAACTGATATGATCTGCCTTCAAAAAGAAAAGCCATATATTGCTGTGAATCCGGGTGTAATATTGCTTGATGATAGCCTGCAGTTAAATCCTTTGTACTCATATAACGAGAACCAGCAATTTTAAGAAGTACGTCCTCCATAGGAATAGGTCTGTCTCTTTCCATCTCTATAATTTTGTTTAATTCACGAGCACCCAGAACCAGTCATGCCCCACCAGTAGCTTTCTTAACCACCCACAAAGGACTGTTAAAGCACTACATAATCGTTCGATAATATTTTGTTCTAGCATCTTACTCATTTCTCTACTAGCCGGTTCTTTGAATTGTACTGGAATAGGATAAGGTTTCTTAAAGAATGATTTTTGGTCTTTAATCTTAAGTTTACAAACGTAATCTTTGATTCTCCCCGGTTCATCTGAGAAGACGGCTCTAAATTCTAACAATAAAGATTCCAACTATTCCTTTTCTTGTTCGGATAGAGAATTCGTAGAATAACATTTTTCTTTCACTTTGGTTTCGATACTATTACTTGCCTCACATTGGTATACTTCATATTCAAGATCACTAGAATCTGTTAATAGGTTCATGGTCTGTGTGTACTTAATCTGTAAGGATTCGTAGCAATTTTCAGGTACTTGATTATTAGAAAACCTCACTTTAAAAGCACGTGCCTCGTTATGGATGGTTAAGGAAGAGTCTTTAAAATCTAATATTACTTCATATTTACACAGACAATCTATACCTAAAATTATGTCCACATTTAAGTTGGCTACGACAAATACAGAGTGAGCAATTAATTGTTTAGAAATTTCAAAAGTTAAATAAACTTCCTCAGTAATATTTTGACTTTTTTTACCAGTAACTCCTATAATTTTCACCCCAGTTACAGGTAAGGTTGGGAAATTCCAATATTTTCTTTTAAGTTGAAATAATTCTTTAGATAAAATACTTACTTTGCTACCCGAATTGATTATAATATTTACTTCGGTATCTTTAATATAACCTTTAATAACGGGTTTATAAGTTATATTCTCCCTTATCTGATTGTCTTCCTGAAGTAAATCTTGTTGCCAATCACCTTCCTTTTGGCAGCTTAATGATAAATTGCAATTGGGTCTGGTATAATTTTGACTAACAGTTCCCTTTAGTTGACCCGTACTAAAGGACTTTACTAGTTTTCCGAACTCTCTATGATACCATCACCTACAACTTGACCTTCATTAATTACTTGAGGATGATTTATCTCATTATCGTTATTATGTAATTTCCGCATTTTAGAGTTATTACCTCGATTTTGTTGGCTCTCTTTATCTCTAGATTGACGTTTTATATAACAAAACCGGCTATGATTGTTGTTAAATTTTCGTGGTTCTGAATTATTATTATTTCGAGAGTTGTCATTTCTACCAAATCTAAATTTCTCGTCTTCCCATTCTCTATTAAGTATACCTAACTGTTCTAAATATCCTAATAATTCGCAAGGTTGTGACGATTCCCTTTCTATCATTCTTTCCTTTACATAATACGGTAACCTACTAATTAGGACTCGTATTAGATGACTTTTAATAATTGATTCTTCAATTAATTTAGCACAGTTTAAATGCCATTCGAAATAAATCCTATAACCTCCCCACCATTTAGAATATGGAGGAGGGTCTAACAACTCTAAAGTTAAGTGTTGTTGTTTTCCTCTTGACCAATTATTTTGTTTAAACTGCTTAACAAAATCATCCCAGTCCCTAAATTCAGTTCTATGCAGTACTGCCCATTCCGCAGCTTCTGCTTCTAAATGTCCTATTACAAATTGAATCCGTTTTTCATTACTCCATTTAGGAGATAATGAAGTTTCAAAAGCTTTTATAAAGATTATAGGGTGAAGATCGCCTCCTGATTTGAATACAGGAAATCGACTTGCTACATTTGAATTTGTCGTTATATCATCCCAACATTCTGCGAGAGACATAGTTGGATTTTGTTTAGATTGCAGAGATGGAGTTGCGTCAGATTTGCTTGCCGTGATTTCTTTATTTGTGTTGTTGTCGTCCGAGCTAGCAAACACGATGCGACTGTTGTCTCTGATTACGTTATTGCTTCTACTACTCGAAATGTTTTCATTATTATCTAATTCCGATAACCGTTTAGTAATTTCCTGTATTCGCATTTCTGTATTGGATACGCGGTTAGCTAATATCGATTCTTCTCTGTGTTCACGATGTGAACGCTCTGTACCTTCGTCAATGTTATTATCTTTGGAAGTCTCAAGGTTACTGCATATTTCGGTAATTAAAAATTTCATGTTTTCTATTTCAGTATGATCTTTTTCTACTCGATGAGTTAATGTCTCTAATTCTACATTATCTATTGAAGAAATCTCTACAGGTTTGGTAGAAACCTCTTTAATAGGTTCTAATAATTCTCTACGAACAGTTTCTGTTTGCATAGAAAATTCATCTCGTAACTTATCGTTATTTTTCTCTATTTCATTTACAACTAAGACATTGACATTATCTAGTCTCTTGGTTAAGTCAGTAATATCATTTCGCATGCGAGCTTTTTCCTCACGCGATTCCTGGATATGTTCTTCTAACCTTTTACAATTATCAGCAATCTTATTACTAAGTCCTACTAGTTTTTCCTGCATTTCAACTTTAGAAGCCTCTATTTTATCACTTAATTCTCGACTAGTTTCATTAAGATGTTCCTGTAACCTGTCTGTAGATTTTGTTAGCTCCCCTTTAAGTTCCTCTTTTAATCTAGCCGTAGATTCTTCGTTAGATTGTTTTAATTCCTCTTTTAATCTAACAGTAGATTCTTCGTTAGATTGTTTTAATTTAGCGATCGCCCAAAGGGATCTCATGCTCCTATCGGACACAGATTGCTCTTCGTTGAGATGCTGCGAACCGGCTTCCGCAACTGGCAGGACGCTGAGTCGAACACCGGAGACGTCACTGGCTGCTACCACGCCCGGCCGCACTGTAGACAGGCGAAGCCCTCAGCACCACCTCTAATACCAGCTGGAGGAACGCCCCCCAGTTGACGTACTGGGCCTGTTAGTTTGGGGAGAAAAAGGTTGTCAGGGTTTGCAGCGTTCAGCTGCTGCCCAACAGATGCGCCTTCTCGTGGAATAACTGTGTGACCGTACAGCTTGGCTGCGCTCCGTCAGATGCCCACACCTGCGAAGTCGCCGCTGGCTGGTGAAGGCTCCAAAAAGACACGCGTTGACTTCCGAAGGTCTCTTGATGTTTTAATTGTTTCGTACCTGTGTGCTTTAGTTGCACACAAGTCCTGTCACGGTCGCCACGCTGTAGTGTAACGACGTAAGTTTTGTGTACATGATTTTCTTTTGACATATGACCATGTGCAGACTTCGTCACCTACGTCAGTTACAAACACTTCAAAATTATTTAAATTCTTTTTAAAATTGTATCTGAATGGTTCTTGAACGAAACTGTAACTAAAAAATCATCCTCTGAGTCGTATGCGCAAAATTACGTGACTCAGTCCAATTGGTTTGCGCAAACTTTTTCAATTTAGATGTCGTTTGTTTCTTCTCAGAAATTATATTAATGCAAGTTATCTGCTTTAATAAATATTAGAACCACATTGAATAAACTTTCAAGACTCAAACTCGCGATGAACGTTGTCAAAATTAATAATCTTGTCAAATAAATTAGTAATTCATTAATATAATTCTTCATAAATAAATTCTCAGAGCACGTATTTAAACTTTAGTAGCACTCACTAGTTTATTATCTTCCTACATATAGACGTGAACCTGAGCCTTGACAAGAAAGGACTGAACATTTACAACATGATTAAACTTTCTATGACGTCATTGTTGTAGAAACATTACAAATTCTTATTTTTTCAGTTTTTAGAAGCACGACGCAACAACTCGGTTTCAGGATCTTCTGTTGCTCTTTGGCTGTCGACCCGCGATGTATAGTGGCCAGCAATTTTCTCTCTGGTCCCGGCAGTGAAGATGCTGTCTCCGTTCGTTGCGCCGCCCTCTCCGTACAAGAAACATAAAAATAAATACAAAACTTTAGATAATTCACAACAATTACAAATATTACAAAAATACATAAACAAAACACTAAATTAAACTTACATTCACCTGCAACCTGGGCTGACACTGGTGGATGGTTGACACTTCAATTTCGCGTCCCACTACACTCTTCCCAGAGTCCTTTTGCATTCCCCTCCTCTGCCTTTCCCCACTCCCTCTCACATCTATAAATCCTCTCCCTCTGTCAGCTTCTCCCCCCCCCCCACCTCGTTTTTCCTCACGCCCCTTTTTCCCCCTAATCTGTCCAGGTCCCCCCTATCTGCCCTTGGCTGTGGTGTGTCATCTTCATGCCAAATTTTAGCGCAGTGTTTTAAGTGGGTGTTTAGTGTTGTGCATCTTTTCCAAAGTGTTGAGAACAGAAATCATACTGTCACTGGGTATGATTTTTTATATCTCTGGCGAACAGAAACCAGACTGTCACCAGGTTTTTTTGATTGTCTGTCTACTATTTTACCTGTCTGCTTCCTGTGCGTTTTATTAGCATCGCCAACGCATTGTTTTCTGTTTTAACTTCCCCAATTTTCTGCCACTTTACAATTTAGGTCACCGTTTTTATTGCCTGCTTTTACTGTTTATTATCTTCTTCTTATGTTTTAAAAATTCTGTAGATTGAAGAGCGGTGTACTAAGCTGCTGCCAGCCCACCCCCTTTGGAGGGAACTGAAACTCAATAAAGGAAAAAAATAGCTAGTACTGCCCCCTATTTGTGTGTCCTCTCTCTCTCCATCAGCTCCCCCCTTTTCTTATCCTCTCCACTCTTTTCTTTTCCTCTCCCCTCTTTTTTTCCTCTGCCCTCTTCCCCCCCCCCCCCCCTCATCCGTCTGGGCTCTATCCCACCCCATATCTGCTCTCATGTCTCCTCTATGACATACTGATGTAGTTTTAAGTGAGTGTTCAGTGTTGCGAATAGACACCATACTGTCACAAGGTGTATTTTTAAACCTTGCGAACAGAAACCAGATTGTACCCGTGTTTTTTAATTGTGCCTGTCTAAATACTATGAGTTTTAATCAGCATCACCAACCTTTTCTTTTTTTTGTTTCCACTTCGCAACTTTTCGCCATGTTCCAGTTTTAAACAGTCGCCTTTTTGTCGTCTGTTTCTATTGTTTTATTATCTCCTCATTATCAGTGTCAGCCCCTCTGGGGGGAATGGAAATTCAGTAAAGGATGTGGGTCACTTTCCTAATATTGTTACCCATCCTCATACCCCTCCTAGTACCTATTTACCTGTAGGTTGGCAGCAGGATTCTCTCCTCCACCTAAGTGATAGTCCACTATCCTATTGTTGTCACCCATCCCAGCCATGGAGGGCCATTGGATGGAGTAACTCACTAGGACTAGACCGATGGCGATCCTCTCTACATCCAGCAGCTATTGACGAAACTTACTAGAGCTGCTCTCCAGTGCTTGAACAATGGCAACCACTCCTCCCCATCTCCCATGCTTCACAGCTAAAGGGAATTTTCCCTATGGTTTTTTAATTTCAGTCAGTTTTTTAATCTCCTGCCAATAGGAGGAGGGAAGGTGGACTGTGCCAGTATTTTGGGTCAGCCATCTTGGATTGTGGTGTCATAGTTAGACTGTGCCAATATTCCAAAGTGATGCAATAGAGAGAGTACCTTACATCCTTCCACACCAGTGATATGCAAATTGAATTTTTGTAACTAAAGGATATATTATTATTATTATTTCTTTCTTTTCTCAGACCTTGTGTCTGGTCAAAAATGGAAAGTGACACGGGCCTTGATCAAGCGTGACTTCCTTTTAACTGTACGGTATATGTTATATTGCATTTAGGAACTTTCGGTTGATTTAACATGTATCAATAATTACGGATTTCTGCAGTTGCATATATATAAGTTTGGATGTAGCTGTATTGCATTGATGTACTGGTGGATATTGTGTGGTATGACTCCTGTAGTTGATAGTATAATCGGTATAATCTCAACTTCATCCTGATGCCACATGTCCTTGACTTCCTCAGCCAGTTGGATGTATTTTTCAATTTTTTCTCCTGTTTTCTTTTGTATATTTGTTGTATTGGGTATGGATATTTCAATTAGTTGTGTTAATTTCTTCTTTTTATTGGTGAGTATGATGTCTGGTTTTTTATATGGTGTTGTTTTATCTGTTATAATGGTTCTGTTCCAGTATAATTTGTATTCATCATTCTCCAGTACATTTTGTGGGGCATACTTGTATGTGGGAACGTGTTGTTTTATAAGTTTATGTTGTAAGGCAAGCTGTTGATGTATTATTTTTGGTACATTGTCGTGTCTTCTGGGGTATTCTGTGTTTGCTAGTATTGTACACCCACTTGTGATGTGATCTACTGCTTCTATTTGTTGTTTGCAAAGTCTGCATTTATCTGTTGTGATATAATAATATGCTTGCTGTAATATCTGGTGTTTATTGTTTGATCCTGTATTGCAATCATGAATCCTTCCATTTCACTGTATATATTGCCTTTTCTTAGCCATGTGTTGGATGCATCTTTATCGATGTGTGGCTGTGTTAGATGATACGGGTGCTTGCCATGTAGTATTTTCTTTTCCCAATTTACTTTCTTCGTATCTGTTGATGTTATGTGATCTAAAGGGTTGTAGAAGTGGTTATGAAATTGCAGTGGTGTAGCCCATGTATTTGTATGAGTGATTGCTTTGTGTATTTTGCTAGTTTCTGCTCATTCTAGAAAGAATTTTCTTAAATTGTCTACCTGTCCATAATGTAGGTTTTTTATGTCGATAAATCCCCTTCCTCCTTCCTTTCTGCTTAACGTGAATCTTTCAGTTGCTGAATGTATGTGATGTATTCTATATTTGTGGCATTGTGATCGTGTAAGTGTATTGAGTGCTTCTAGGTCTGTGTTACTCCATTTCACTACTCCAAATGAGTAGGTCAATATTGGTATAGCATAAGTATTTATAGCTTTTGTCTTGTTTCTTGCTGTCAATTCTGTTTTCAGTATTTTTGTTAGTCTTTGTCTATATTTTTCTTTTAGTTCTTTAATATTTGTATTATCTATTCCTATTTCTTTTCTGTATCCTAGATATTTATAGGCATCTGTTTTTTCCATCGCTTCTATGCAGTCGCTGTGGTTATCCAATATGTAATCTTCTTGTTTAGTGTGTTTTCCCTTAACTATGCTATTTTTCTTACATTTGCCTTTTCCAAAAGCCATATTTATATCATTGCTGAATACTTCTGTTATCTTTAGTAATTGGTTGAGTTGTTGATTTGTTGCTGCCAGTAGTTTTAGATCATCCACGTATAGCAAATGTGTGATTTTGTGTGGGTATGTTCCAGTAATATTGTATTCATAATCTGTATTATTTAGCATGTTGGATAGTGGGTTCAGAGCAAGGCAGAACCAGAAAGGACTTAATGAGTCTCCTTGGTATATTCCACGCTTAATCTGTATTGGCTGTGATGTGATATTATTTGAATTTGTTTGGATATTAAGTGTGGTTTTCCAATTTTTCATTACTATGTCTAGGAACTGTATCAATTTAGGATCTACTTTGTATATTTCCAATATTTGTAGTAACCATGAGTGGGGTACACTATCAAAAGCTTTTTGGTAATCAATGTATGCGTAGTGTAGCGACCTTTGTTTAGTTTTAGCTTGATATGTCACCTCTGCATCCATTATCAGTTGCTCTTTACATGCTTGTGCTCCTTTGCAATAAATAGGCTTTTTGTTCTTCATTTACAATTTTGTTCTGTGTTGTATGTGTCATTAATTTCTGTGTAATGACTGAAGTTAATATTTTGTATATTGTTGTTAGGCATGTTATGGGGCGATATTTAGCTGGGTTTGCTGTGTCTGCTTGATCTTTAGGTTTCAGATAAGTTATTCCATGTGTAAGTGTATCAGGGAATGTGTATGGGTCTGCAATGTAACCGTTAAATAATTTAGTTAGATGTGAATGTGTTGAGATGAACCTCTTTAGCCAGAAAATTGCTATTTTATCTTTTCCAGGGGCTTCCCAATTGTGAGCAGAATTAATTGCTTGGGTGACTTCATATTGCAAAATTATCACTTCAGGCATTTGTGGTATCATCTTGTATGTATCTGTTTCTGCTTGTATCCACTGTGCATGCCTGTTATGTCGTATTGAGTTTGACCATATGTTGCTCCAGAAGTGTTCCATGTCTGTTATGTTTGGTGGATTGTCTATTTTAATGTGTGTGTTATCTATTGTCTGGTAAAATTTCTTTTGGTTTGTGTTGAATGTTTGGTTTTGTTTCCTTCTATTTTCACTTTTTTTGTATCTTCTAAGTCGTTTGCCCAATGATTGTAATTTCTGCTTCTTTTCATCTAATTGCTCTATCGCTTCTTGTTGTGAGATTTTACCTAACCTTTTTCGTTTTTTTTCTGACATTTCATTTCTTATAAATTGTGTTAGCTGTCCGATGTCTTTTCTCAGTTTTTCTGTTCTGATGTGTAGCCTGTGTTGCCATGCTGGTTTTGTGGGTTTCTTCTGTGTGTTGGTTGGTTCTGATCTCTGCCTAGTGTGTATATTTAATGTAGTGAGTGCTCCTATATAAACCAGTAGTTGTAACTCTTCCATAGTTGTGTTTTCATTTATTTTGTTGTGTATGATTGTGTTAATAGTTTTTATTGTTGTTGCAACTTGTGGGTTATTGGATGGTCTATGCAAGAATGGTCTAATGTCTGTATTTGTGTCTTTGTGTTCTATGCGTGTCAGCTGAAATTTTTCTTCTATATCTAACATGTGTGTTACTTCGAGTTCTATTTGTGCTTTTTCTGATGGCTGTCTTAAGATTTCATTTTCGTCTGATTGTGTAATTGATGTGTGCTGTTCTTTATTTGTTTGCTCTGGGATGTTTGAGTCCATTACTGTATTTTCTTCTTCTTCTGATTGCACATTATTTTGTTCCAGTATTATTATTATTATTATTATCATTACTATTATTATTATCATATCCTGTACATTCCAATGTAATTAGCGTTTGAATTTACACCAAACTTCGAATTAACAACAACAAAAATTTGAGTTTTGCATCGATTTTTGAATTTCCTGCCATTTTTAGAGAGGAAAGGGTGAGGAGGACTGGGAATTTCTCACAGGGGGAGGTGGGAGGACCCTCTGATGGGCTGAGGACTTCCCAGAGAGTGAGGGTCCACCATCTTGAATAAATTACAACTGTCCCAGAAACCCCATTGCCACACTGCTGACACCAGCAATGAGTGGTGTACTAAGGGGTTTGTTGGCCTTGTGAAGGAAAAGTGTAACATTTATCTTTGTTCATTGTTGTGCACATCAAATTACCCTTTGTGCAAAAGTTGTAGTGATGCTTATTATCAACTATATTCGTTCTCACAGGCTCATACATTATGAGTTTAAAGTATTTTTCCTTTCATTCGAAGAGGGGTGTCCAGATATCCTCTAACATGCTGAGTTACAGTGGTTGAGCAAAGGAAAAGTGATATCCCGAGTTTATCGACTATGTCATTTAGTGGCTCAGCTTTTGGGAGACAAAGGATGTCCAGAGCCACTTTTACATCACCTTGAATGAGAAACCGGTTTTTAGGATTTTTAGCAGACATCCTAAATTGTCGAAGTTGAAACTACAGAAATAAAAAAACTCATCAACAATATGGTTGTCAAAGTAAAAGTATTCCAATGTAAACTTCATCTCTTCAAAAACAACCTTCCAGAGAGAAGTACACAACATTTCCCTAAGCTAGGTAAGCAATATATAAATTTTACCTTTAAAATAACATCTTTTTTTAATAGTACTTTATTCAAAATGGAACTACAGTTTTGTTTGATAACGTCTCTGTGGGAGGGAGAGCACTTTGAAAAGTACTCAAGGTGCTACAATCCTTTGAAAATGAGTTTAGTGAACAATTCTAGGTAATGTACTGTAACGTTCCCTGGCAAACTCACACATTAACAAACTGAAATTTATTTGTACCATATACGCCACACTGAGCATTTGTATATAATGTAATTATTTAACAAAAAATATTATTGAATTTTGTGTAAAAGACATTTGTGATTATTGTAATATTTTTTGTAGTAATATTCTCTCTGTATTTAGGATGGTAATATTTCTATATTAAATATGTAATTGCGAAATGTGTCAATATCTGAGATAACAGAGATGTGAAATTCAGCCAGAGGGAAATAATGTCGTGAAATTACAAAGAAATGTTAATAGTCAGCAATACTATGAAAGCACAATGCACTATGTGTTCTTTGGTCTTCCTCGTTTAGAGCTGAAAGCGGTAGGAAGCTGTGTCGATGTATTTGGTGAATGGGTAGACGTCATTTGTCTGTATCTAGATTTAGCCGCCATTTAAGGAGAAATTACGAACTAATGTGAGTTGAATTATTGCTTGATCTAAATATATCAGAATTTATAAAAAGTGTGTATTATTAATGTAAATTAGCTTGCCCATGTCATCTATAATATTTCTTTAAAGAGTTTTCAGCATTTTTTAGCGGTGTTGCTGGGCTGTGCCGCGACCGATAGATTTGCAGCGGCGGCACATTTAAAAAATTGTTCCGCTAAAGGAAAAATCAACCAAACCCGTAAATCGGGAACAGATAGATAAACATTAACAGTGAACTAAGAGAATGTTCTTCTTTTACAGCGATCCAGAGACTGACTGAGATTTTAAAAAAATAGTTACACATTTGTGCATTCTTAGACGGATAGTTAACATTGAAATTTAACAGTTTTGGTTCTTTCAAATAACTTTAGTGTATAGCAAAGTAGGTTTGATCAGCGATAATTAAATGTCGGCTTGGTAATAATTAACCATTTTCTGCTAATAGTGATAATCTTGTGTTCAAAAGCTAACGCCGGGAAAGAATTCAGTAAAAATATTTAACAAAAAATCCACTGCATTTAGAAAATGTGTGCCAAGCCCGAATGATGTAAAGAATTTAATTTTCAACCAAATATTCTTAATCAGTTAATATGAGTTCACGTAATTTTTAAATGTACGTAATTCTTTTGAAAGTGAAAATTTTTATTACCACACGTAAATAAGAGAGAGGTTCTACAACAAAGTTCGCACGCAAAGAAAGTAAGGTAAAGAAAATTAACTTAAAAGCAAATTTTATTCTTTAACGAAATTTACACAGCAATTTCGGTAAAGTACTTATATATTACTAACAGCAAAATAAAGTCGATTTTGTTACAGGTAGGAGTGTACCATTAAATTCAAAACAATAGAACACAGTACCTACTTATTAAAACATATCGCCATTTAGTTCTTCAAAGCAACTTTATACATTAATTCCAAATTATTAACATTTGTTTTTGTCTTTGTTACAGGAAAGTACTCATTTTTAGCCAGTACTTGATGTATTTGTAAGGCCCTTTTCGATAGCAATTGGAAGTGCACCTCCTGACTTAGATTTTGAACTAATCAAGTTGCAGATCAATGATCACCGAAAGGATTTATTTTCCAGAACCATAAGTTTGCTCGAATTCTACCAGAATTTGTAGAAAGAAGAATTTTCTGACCTGCATGGATAATTGCCAGAGATTATTTTTATGTTCAGTTCGCTATGCATATCTGAAAGATTTTTTTTTCTGTTTTGTCTTGCATGAAAGCTAGATTGCATTCAAGTATTTATGATTCTAATTTTAAAAAGCTGTAAAAATTGCTGCCATATGGAGTGGCTGCGTGGTTTGAGGTGTCGTGTCACGGAATGTGTGGCCCCTCCTGCTAGAGGTTCGAGTTCTCCCTCGGACATGGGTATGTGTGTTGTTCTTAACATAAGTTGGTTTAAGTAATGTGTCTGGGGACTGATGACCTAAGCAGTTTGGTCCTTTAGGAATTCAAACACATTTGAACATAAAAATTGATGTCAGGCAATCCCTTGTTCCAGATCTTAGTAGCATAATTGCAAAGAAAACAAGGAGAAAATAGAAGAGATAATTTTTTGTTGAAACCAAGTTTAAATTTATTGTTATTATTATTATTATTTAAATCCTTTTTTCACCAGTAATCTTGCCCCACCAACCGAAGCTCTCCACCCACTGAACATAAACATTTTACAACCTTATTGAATCAGGTACTGCAAAAATTGCAACAAAATGGAGGAAGCCGATTGGGTAGCAGGAAAGACTGTCAGTTTGTTTAAGGTTAGCACATTATCTTTTCATTCATTTTATCATTTCAGCTATTGTTTTTGTAACTACATGTTTTAAGTCTATGAGACACATAACTTACAGCTATGTATCACAATTGTAGTTAATACTATGAACTGCAAATAAAATTCAGCCACAACAATAAAAACCTGTCATTAATACTATCACATTTCAAAACAAATAACACATTATGTGTATCCAGACTCTAACTAAACATCTTTCCTTTTGGCTGATTCAGTGAGAACTGCTGCTGGGATAAGAGCCAACACTCGAATATAAAAATTTCGACAGCGAGTGGAAAAGATGAGCAATACTTTTCGCTCACAATGTTGCAGAATGAGTCTATGACTAAATAATAAAACAAATTATTAATGAAAAATTTAATGTGAGTATTACACAAAAGCAGCCAACAAATCATAACTCCTGTCAATTGTTCAAATACAATTATTTCTTTTTCTGCTGCCAGCTCATTCAATTAAAATGACGTTGTGCTAACTCATACAATTGTCTCACTGATGAAAGTTCTAAAGGTACACATACAAAGTTCATATCATTAGATATTTCAGCAACAGTGTTCCTGTGGACTAAGCGCTCTGACGCAGTGGTCACAGGAGATTGTACCCTTGATGTCTTATCTAATGGGTAGAGTTCTGCCTCTCCAAAGAACTGAGAAAATTTCATTTTTAAAATCATTTGTGTATGAGATGGAAACGTTTTAAAAGTATGTGCATAGCTCAGAAAGAAAACTATCTGCATGGTTGAGCTTTGGTGTCTTCTTAAATTCCTTGTCCTGTAGATACCTTAAAACTGCAGCTAAGACTTGGTTTATGTCCTTTCGCTTCAACTTTATTGTCATATGTTTTGCACTTCGGAAGGACTGGATGTGTCATCCTCGCACTCTGTGTCATAAGGCAGTAGCTCTGCCATAACTTCGACATTAGATGATGTTGTTTGGTGGGAAAGTGTGTCGCAAAGAATTTCCGAGTGCCAGTCGATGGCTAATCCCGGTATTTATTTCTGAACATCTACTTCCTCTTACAAGCTTTGGGTGTTTACTACAGGGGTCTCTTTAGTTTTTCCACATTCCCTTTGCAGCTTCACCTATCAATCAAAATATAGATCAATTGCGGTATTTATTTACAGTGATGTAATTAATAGTAGTTTATAGAAGGTATATCTCATTTGAGATATTTGACTACTTGCGATTCACACCAAAGAGATGCTCTCTCCCATTGTGTATGAAGAACAAATACGTCCAGCACAATGTAAAACGTATGAGCCGGCCTTGGTAGCTGAACGGTTCTAGGCACTTGAGTCCGGAACCGCGCGACTGCTACAATCGCAGGTTCGAATCCTGCCTCGGCCATGGATGTGTGTGATGTCCTTAGGTTAGTTAGGTTTAAGTAGTTCTAAGTTCTAGGGGACTGATGACCTCAGATGTTAAGTCGCATAGGGCTCAGAGCCATTTGAACCATTTTGTAAAACGTATGTCAACAACTAAACAATGTTTTACAGCCACTGTATTTACCCCACCCACCTGAAGAAAAGTGAAGAAAATTGAGATTAGTTTCAAGGAATTGTGGGAAACATGTATGGATAAATGTCCTAAAAAGAGTAATTCAAGTTATTGTTTGCTCAAAAACTTTTTTGAATTGCCTTGTTTACACTCACTAATCACAGTTACAACTTTTTTAGTTGTCGATGTGGGGGGCTGTGACAGACACAGTGATGCGCTATTTTTGAAAATTCTGCATTTTTCGCAGATTTATATAGGAAAATGTATTGTGCCTTTGAAGATGTTGATGGGTGCAAGCTCCTGTGTGCCCCATGTGTTAATAGATGTTGAAGGGTTTAAATTGCAGGTTTATTTAACGTGCCCTTTTCCCAAATTGCAGGCTTGGGAGATCGTTTTATAAAAAACTATCTATGGAGGGAATAGCATAAGCTGGTAAATGTTTTCAGAATTCTCATTCAGAGGTGGCGAATTTTTTACGACCAGCAGAGTTACAAATTGATGCTAAAGAAGTTGTCATCAAAGCAGAATGCTGTCTACATAACGTCCTTCTAAGTAATGCAGGCTATATACGTATCAACAAGAGGAGCACGTTCAAAACCACTCAGCTAATACATATTCGGATACACAAAGATTAAAAAAGAGATCGTGTAGTTCCGTTTATGCTTTACGAGACCAGTTTCATATGTGTTTTGTTAATAGCTAGTAACTAGATATTAGTATCATGTTACATATATTGTATGCAGCCAAAAATATCTATAATATTTTTTCTGAAGCAGTTTTGGCTGAATGATTGTCCTAGGATATTATTCTTCTAACATTTTGAACTATATTTTACAACATTATGCAAGAATGTACTGTACTTTTCTGTATTTTGTTTAGCGCTCATTATTCATGTAATAATACAAAATATATAAGTAAACATTTGTCTGTAATTATGGAAAATAAGGTAATGCCTGTTTGATTCTGACTCGCGCATATTTCCTACCAGGTTTATGCCTTGTTTGACACACGCCTGTGCGTCGCCGTGCAGCAAGCTGTTTTCCAGCTCCGCAAGACGACGTTTGACATTCTGCTGCCACAGCGGAATGCCAGTGTGCACCGCCTTTTTTAGGTCCGGCACTTCCGCACTGGAGCCCAAATCTTTGGCCTCAATCTTTGTACTTTGGATGGCGTGTATCATACAGAAATAATTTTGGACACACTAAATTGATTAATTACATAATTTGTTGATTGATCTACTGTGCATAAGATTTCTGCATGACAGTTCTGTTGCAGACATTTCATTGAATGTCGACCTTATAAATAAAATAAATACAAATAAACTAAGTACAAGGAGCCTTTCCTTTGCAAACTGTTTTAACATTAACTTACCAGGTGACTTTTCTGTAATGTATACTGTGAGGTGTGGTCTCTGGGACCCCCATGTTTAATATGAGAGTTAGGGGACAATTCATTTAAAAAAAAATTTTAAGTTAAATATAAGATCTATTCTTACAGTTATTTCAGTGTTGCTTAAATATTCATCATTTATTTTATTGCATTGAATAGTTTTTATCATACAAATTCACATACTTTCATGCAGTTTTTTCAATATTGCAAACCAAGAAACTCTTAGAGAACTGAATTTTATATTCTCAAAATTATAGTGTCTTTGTGACAAGAATTTCTCACATACAACTAAATTCCAGGGCCTAAACTTGTACATAAGTACTCCACAAGATACGACAAAAAGAAAATCTCCAAAACTGACATTCACTGCTGGCATCTACATTTTCCTTTGTCACAGCTCAAAACGCATTTGATATTAACTAAAACTTCAAGTATTTTATTGGAGAAACAGGAAGGTGCCCAACACAATTGTCCAGGAGTTCTTCCTTTGAATCATACTTCTGTTTGTCAGTAGAACTGATCACTTGCTATTGCAAAAACTTCGATTCCTTCGTCTCTTTCTTTATCTATATCACAACTAACAATTTCGTCAAACTTAGGACTGTTAAAATTGACACACCCCCACAAATACATTTTGTGCAATACTTAGCAAATAAGAATGTAGTTTACGATTCACGAGGTGCAGTTGAGAGACCCCAATACATGTCAGTGACAAACAAAGGAGGCAATGGAACCCACAATAAAACATTGTTGAGTTGTCGATTTAAGGAGTATAGGTGAGATATAGAAGCACTCTGCCGCATTTTACCTTGGAGAGCGTGTTCGAAAATTTTTGGTGTGGTCTGAGAGACAACACCTCGTGAGTTATGGATTAATGCCAAATTGTTATGGAAACACATATCCTCTAATGCTATTGCGAGTGGTAGACATAATGGAAGCATCTTCTGATTGCTAAACAGAATACAAATGCTGCAAATTATTTCTGAAACATTATTATATATTCTGGTGAAATGTGGTTAAACAACGGTGATGGATCGTTTGGTAGTGCCGCATACATTATCGCTAATTATTTAAAAACAATCATAAGTTGAAGTCTTCTTTATTTACTTCTAATTTGTACTATATTACATACAGACTAGCATAGAGAGCTGCATCAAACCAGTCTTAAAACTGAAGACCACAACACGTATTAGTGTATACAACTCTACTAATACTATTACTAGTTTACGACGAGACAGGGAGCAACTTCCGTACAGCATTGTTGATTACTACCAGCAGAACCTGCTTCCTTGTGATTGGTTCTTGTGGTTACAGATGGAGAGTCCCAGATAATGAAACACCGGTTCCCAACGGAAATGTGCTTGGCTCAATTGGTTAGGCTTATATGCAGTACTGTACTGCCCTGCTTCTGTTGCAAGAAAATAAATAAAAGACGTATTTTCCTTTATCAGTGGAGGAAAATGAGAAGTTAGAGGTCAATATAGTACTAGTATACAACAGATCCACGTGGAGTTATTCATGTAATTACCTTTCGCGCAGTAATTTAGTATAGCTTCTTTCATTCCTTCCTTCCCTTTGCTTTGGTAATCTTTGGGAGAAACGCGTCTGACAGATCAACGTCATAAGCAAAGATATTTGAAAATTCCGATACGCCTGTGCGAGCTATGAAGCTTCGTCAGTGATACGAAGTAGTGTGTATGTGTTGGAAAGTCTGTATATAATGGATACATACGAAAGCGTATTGTTAGTTAAGTCAGAAGTTTTTGTGTATAAGTTGCCTCCAAGGACAACAAATAGAGGTTACAGGTAAACTGTATGTTATGATTAATGCGCATATCTTAAAATCATTCACAAAATTCTTTGTGAGCTGTTCGTAGCTGTGTCAGTTGAAAATGGATAAACTAGAGAAAACTTACTGTAGTTTTAATATTCGTTATGTTTAATATTATGGAATTGCATGTGTAAGGATCAAACTTAATGGAATTGACAGACAAGCTATAGATTTATTGTTGTTGAAATTAGTAGTAAAATATTTATTACATGTATGGTATGATTTGCTTCGCAACACCTTAACATACTTTATTCATCTAGGGCAGCTGACTGGAATCTAAATGAGCCTCAATGGACAGGTCGTATGAGATTGGTGTCGAAAGGAAATGATTGTATTTTGAAGCTGGAAGATAAAAATACAGGCGAATTATTCGCAAAATGCCCCATTGATGCTTATCCTGGAATTGCAATAGAGGCTGTTTCAGATTCTTCACGCTACTTTGTCATTAGAATTCAAGATGACAGCGGTAGGTTACGAAATTAATATTCTTTTATTAGCAGTATTTATTTGCATTTGGAAGTACTGTAACTGATTTTCCTTTTGCACAGGAAGGGCAGCTTTTATCGGACTCGGATTTAGTGACAGATCTGACAGCTTTGATATGAATGTTGCTCTACAGGATCATTTCAAATGGCTCAAAAAATCAGAAGAAATTGAGAAGGAGAAAGAAGATCCAAAACAAGAATTAGACCTTCGCTTCAAGGAGGGGGAAACAATAAAAATAAACATGAAAATAACTGTGAGTTAGAAGCATTGTTTTAAGATTAATGCCTTGAGTGAAGAAACTACCCAAAATTAATTCAATACATGTTGAATAGGCCTATTTGCTGTTGTTAGTCTGGTCAGTAAAGTCCCACAATAGGCTACACTATTTGAATTCATAAAATTTCAAGTGTTGTCACTGTAGATATTTGTGGGAACAGTTTAATTTCTTTTTATGTCAGTACAGTACACACTAAATGTATGCTGCATATAGAGAGAAATTGCACATCTGGGTCTTTTTATCTTGTTTATGGCTAAAAGAATTATTAACTGTACTTGTTTGTTCCTACTGGTGTCGCGCACAATGCTTGACAGATCGTAGTTTGATCATTTTTTTCCCTTAACTGTACTGTAAACAAGTTACATATTGTGAAAACGGTGGAAATTTTGTGAATGCCATTTTGGAAACAAGTATGTGACCCACTGCAAAAGTAGAAAACATTAATATTGAAACATGGGAAGTCACTTTTGATTGAGAACATATTTTAAAGATGTAAATCACTAATGGCTGATAAGTGTAATAGTATATGTAAGAAATTTATTCTAGGAAACTTGCTTTTAAACCTTGTAAGTTGTTCCTTCCATACAATGTGGCTAGTTATGATAAACAATCTAGGGATTTCCAATATGTCATATGCCATAGTAGCCTTATTTGTAACTGACAGCCACAACCATTTCCTCAAGATGAAATTGACTAGTCTTTTCCACATTTTCCCTTTGGTCAACTACATCTGCGTGTGCAGTGGCTTTGCTTTTGGGTGCAATTTTTTTTTGCTCCCTCAAGAATTATGCGTATGGACAGCTGTCCAAATGTTAGTTTATCTGAAATGCTTGTGATGTGCTCCTAACTCCCATTAAACATTATTTTCTGATTCTCTGTAACAGTGAATTTTATCCGTCGTGAACTTCCGAGAAATCTTTTGTCTGAACCTTAACATACTTGTAGCTAAGCCTTGATTGGACAGGTTGACTGCACCAACTATTTGGGTCCACAATACTGGTAGCAAAGCTGTGAGCCATCACTTCCCCAATCCAGCCTGGTAAAGCTGCTGCACAGTTTTCAGTGGGACGTTAAAATTTGACAGACGTCCATGTATTCAATAGAGAATGCTTTATTCTGTTGTGTTGTTATCACATGCTCTTCAGTGTCAGTGTTGGCGAAATTCTATATTTTCATCTATATGGTGATCTTTCTTCACAATATAGTATAATTGTGTTCAGTTATTTGATATTCCACACAACTATCATTAGTTAGTTGCTTTTTACCTCAAAGGGGTCTCCTGTATTTGGGAGATAATAATCAGGCAATGTTTTAATTCATGAACCGTGGCCTCTCAGCCCGGAAGTTATTTTGTGCAAACAAATATCTATGCAGAAAGAACTTGCAGTTAATGTGTTGCTAGGTAAGTTGCTACATCTATGTTATTAAGATACAATATAATATTGAGAAACATGATTAATCGACAGGGTTTTCACAGTAACAAATTCTCCATCAAATTGAAAATACTGTAAATCTCTTCACTGAATCAGTGAATAGGCCTATGTTGAAATAAGTTTTCACATCCTACATTGTCTGCTCTTTCTTGTGTAAAATTTCTCGGACTGATTTTGTAATGTTGAATAGTGCCTCATGGCTTCAGCCTCTGGCATTCGTCTCCAATTTTCCCATTTTATTGAAATTATATCATTAACCATACAGGGGTCATTATATATTCATGAAGTTTTGAGTCTGTTTTATTTGGTTTTAATCTGCATCAAAAGCTCATTCTGGTTCAAAATGGTTCAAATGGCTCTGAGCACTATGGGACTTAACATCTGTGGTCATCAGTCCCCTAGAACTTCGAACTACTTAAACCTAACTAACCTAAGGACATCACACACATCCATGCCCGAGGCAGGATTCGAACCTGCGACCGTAGCTGACATGCGGTTCCAGACTGAAGTGCCTAGAACCGCACGGCCACCACGGCTGGCATCATTCTGGTGCACACTAAATTGCTGAATGGGCAGTTTCATCCAGAAAGCTGCTGTGGCTTGTTGTTAAGACTGAATCTTTGTGCTGACCTATACAGCACATTGTGTGCAGCAGCAGAAGAGAAGCCACCAAAACAAAGGACATTGTCAGAGCCACCTGTAGTGTACTGCATTTATTGAGGGAAGAAAATCTTTGATTCATACTAGGGAAGAAAATCTTTGATTCATACTCATTCTGTTCTTCTCTCTTCATACAAGCTCTTTGAAGTCGTTATATTACAGTTGTAAGCACTGAGAGTCAGAATGAAATGAGATTAATTCCTGCGTGGTATTGAAACATCATAACAGTGATTCGGATGAGGTGAGTTAGTACATAGTTGAAATAGAAATGTTTTACTAAATAAGTTACAAAGGAAAGGTAGTTGTACTAATCATCGGTCATTTGACATCCACTGCTGGACATGTAGATTTGACAACTTGGCTGAACCGTCAAAAGCACACCATTGTATCCATACTGTTCTTACATTTTTTCGAATGTCATCTTCTAACCTTCCATTACATTGCCTATCAGTCTTTCCTTATCTTATGGAATCTACATCTTTACTCAGTGAGCCACTTTATAGTGTGAGGTGGCATGTACTTTGTCTAGCCACTATTACTCCTCATTTTTCCTGGTCCAGTTGTGACTGGTTCACAGGAAGAAAGATAACTGATAAACCTCTGTGTGAGCCGGAGTTTTTATGACAAGATTTTTTAAATTTTTTATCTAATTTTTCAAATCTGGTGTACATATGAGGTATTACGTGGTCGGAAATAAGCTTCTTAGTAGCATTCAAATTAGAAGTATAATGCAGCTTTTCTCATATTCTTCCTTGCAAGATCACATGTATCTGACATTACTGTTTCTGTGCCCTGGGGTCTCACTACTGTTTCAGTTTTGTGACTGAATTTTATTTCAGCAATACATCATATAATTAATTTTCAGAAATATGTCCTACAGAGAAATCAGTAGTAAAATTACATAATAGTTTGTAACTAGAGTAAGAACACTGGCAAAAAAAGGTCAACCCTGGGAGACGACATATGTAACAGCACATCTAGCATTGATAGAAGACTCAATATGATGATGAAGAGAATCCACAAGTTTCTTCAGGTATGCCATATCCAGCTGAAACCAGTTGACGGGATCCTTAGCACTGTCGAGCTGCAGGGATATTGATTCCTATGTTTCATCCACTGTTACAGATAGCTTCGGACATTTTCTGTGGGGTTAATATTGGATGATTTAGTGACCTAATCAAAGTGCAATAAGATGCTGGAATGTCAATGAAACCAGAAATGTATGATGAACTTGAAACTTTCAGCACAGAACAGGAGCACGTAGACAAACTACAGCTCAAGTTTAAAAGAATAGTTGGCCCTGCATGATGGGAAGGGACCCTCCATGGTGTACAGTCACTGTGAAGAAACTTCTAAAGAAACAGATTACTACGTAATAGGTGTAAAACAAAGCATGGGGCTATAGTTAGAGATATGCACAATGGAACATGTTTGGCTGTCGAGAGAGTGTTGCACGAGACCTTCAGTGACTACCATTGCAGCCTATTGTCAAATGATCTTTCACGAAACCCAAAGAAATTTTGGTCGCATGTAAAGGCTGCTAGTGGCACTAAAGTAGTGTCCAGTCCGTAGTGAATGAGACAGGAACTGAAATTGAGTGTAGCAGAGGAAAATACTGCTATGTTTATGCGTCTCCACGCCCATCCCTCTTACACTGTCTCAACACTATCCACCATCGTGACATCCGTTTGACCGTGGGTGACTTTTTCACCAGCCCAATTGAGAGTCTGTATGCTGAAGCTGCTGAACTACCACTGTCCTACTGCCGTGGCTTTCTCCTCAGCAGATATGCATGCCGTTTGTCTGCCATGCGTGGCCACCCATCCTATGCCTCCGTTTTTGATGATTCCTTTGATTATCAGTATGGGGCTTGTCCTCCTTCTCTGTTACCTCTCGGAGTCCGCTTTCAGCACTTGCTGCGGCAGCTTAACTTGACACTACCTGCAGCTTTCCCATTGTGCGTGAACCCTTCACCACCTTGGCTTCATGAAGCGGCCCATGCTAACTTTGGCCTTCATTCCCTTTTTAAGGACACTACTCCAGCCTCGGTCTACCGCCTTAAGTTTCATGACCTTCACATGGAACTTTGCGATAGTACCTGTGTGTACACTGATGGCTCTCATACTGGCCGTGGGGTCGGGTGTGCCTTTGTCATTGGCACCCGTGTCTTTTGATATCAGCTTCCAGCACATTCCTCAGTATTTACAGCCCAGCCGAGCTCTTCGCCTTGTATCAGGCCACGGAGTACATCCCGTGACACAGCCTTTTCAATTGTGTGCTCTGCTCGGACTCACTCAGCACCCTACAAAGTCTATGTGCACTGTACACCGCCCATCCCTTAGTATAGTGAGTCCAGGAAAACTTTCATCTGCTCACTCTTGGTGGAGCCAGTCTGATGTTCCTGTAGGTTCCTGGTCATGTTGGACTGCCAGGAGACGAGGTTGCTGACGCTGCTGCCAAAGCTGCAGTCCTCCTGCCTGAGCCTGCGAGTACCTATATTCCCTCTGATGATCTCTGTGTTGCCGTCTGTCAGGAGGTGGTGTCCCTTTGGCATCGCCAATGGTCCTATCTTCACGGGAATAAACTCTGGCTTATTAAGCCTCTCCCAGTGGCTTGGACGACCTCTTCTTGGCCCTCCTGCCAGGAGGAGGTTATTTTAACTCGGCAGAGTATTAGGTACTGCCTTTTTAGCCATCGTCATTTGCTAAGTGGCACTACCCCACCACTTTGTACACATTGCACTCAAGTTTTAAGTGTCAGTCACTTCCTGATGGAAAGTCCATTTTTTAACCTTTTACGTTCCCGTTTGGTTTTGGCGACTCAGTTATTGGCTGTTTTAGCAAATTATAAGCGGGCTGTTGACCGCGTCTTACTTTTTATCTGCCACGGCAATATGGCAAAGGCCATTTAATTTTTAGTTTTGGACATCCGTTTCTGTATGGTGTCTTTTTTTAGCCCTTTCTCCACGTCCCTGTTGTTAACTGTCTTCTCTTATGTCAATTGGGACTCCTCTCTGTCTTCATGTTCTATAGTTTTGACTTGGGTGTGTGTGATCCCAGTTGTTTTTGCGCCCTAGAGAGAGAGAGAGAGAGAGAGAGAGAGAGAGAGATCCTGAGAAAGCCCACTTAAAAAGTTTCAAGAACTGGATTAATGAGAACTCTAGGAATATGATACAACTCCCTACTTATTGCTCACATAGGGACCTTGAGGACAAGGTTAAGTACAGCACACACAGCATCATTCAGTCATTCTTCCATTTTCTGTACAAGAATGGAACAGGAAGAAACCATAATAACTGGTATAGTGGTATGTGTAATCTGCCATGCACTTCAGTGGTTTGCAGAATATAGACATAAGTGTATGTGTGGGCTGTGCTGAAGTTCTCCAGCAGCTCTTAAACTGGAAGTCTGATTACAATGGGGTTTCTTCACTGGATTTCAAACTGTATAGCAAATGGTGGGTGAGGATGCAGGCAGTCCTGAGCCTGACAACAACGTGCAAGATGAGTCTCTTGTGCCATGATTTTTGTTCAGTGATGTATTATGACTACAAGAAGGAGTTAAATACAGAAGAATGTGACTGTTTTCTGCAATGCGTTTTTAGTGAATCTGGGTCTTCTGGGGCCAGCATAGGAGATTGGTTTCGTGAAATTTCAAGAGGTCAAGCATCTCTTGAAGATGAAACTTGTCTGTAACCCATCAATGGCAGTGACCCAATAAAACATTAAGACTGTGAACAAAATGATTCAAGATATTTCTTGTCTCACATTTTGTGACGTGAAAGGGACCCAAATGTTGCATCAACTGCAGTGCAGACCATTGAGTACCACAGTCCCTGACAACAGCCAAAAAAAAGAAAGAAAGAAAATAAAAATCAATTGGTATCATTTTATGCTTGAAAAATATGATAAAGGCCAGTCCAAGACATCTACAATATTGTCGCAGATGACGAAACATGGATGTACCATCATAATTCGGAATCTGAGAGGCAGTCTTCAGTACGAGACTTTCCAGGTGAGGAACTACATATAAAATTTCAAAGATGATGGAAGGAAGATGGTGGTAACTTTCTGCACCAAGATGGGTCATCACACCACTGTGACCTTGGACGCATGCCCCACTGTCAGAGGTGAATGATATTGCCAAAAGTTATTACAACATGAAGGTCACAGCTCACAAATTCGAGGCGTAGACAACTTCTTCTGCATCATGGCAATGCTGCAGCCCACATGGTTGCCAGAACAAGGACTTCTTGGGGAATTGCACACTTGCCACATTCATCTGACCTGGCTGCGTGTGACTTCTTTCTGTTCTCAAAGACAGAGGCAAAAATTCATGGATAGCATCTTTCATCCGGCGAAGAGGCTAGTGCAGCGTACAACAGCATACTTCCCTAAATAAGCTTGGACAGACATTTTTGAAGTGGTTTCAAGGGACGGAAAAATGTATAAGTGCTCATGGATAGTGTGTTGAAAAGTTGTAACAGTTATATTGCAGATAAAATCTTTTTCTGCATTTCTGCTAAAAATTTATAGCATAGCTGTTTATGTGCAGTCCTTGACACACAACAGTTGTTGTCTTGAATGATGAGTGCCCACAGCTTACTTGTCATGAAGATGATGAAGAAAGGGCAACACTTCGTCACCGTGAATGTTGGCATTAACTCCCTGGTTCATTTTCATGGTAAACCTGAATGCATGGACACTAGTCATGATAGGTAAAGCACTCCAAAATCATCAGAGAACCACCTTCAGCCTGAGCTACACACTCCATACTCTACAGGTTAATCGTTACAGTAGGCTGTCGCACTCGTTGCTTTACATCATCAAGAGCAAAACGGCAACTCGTTGGACCACACTATGTCTCGTACCAGCTATTGTCCAGTTTTCATGTGATTTGACCCGCTGAAGAAGTGCATCTGTATGTGCTACTGTGAGCAATGACCTTTTGTGAAGCTCCATACTCCATGTGTTCATTACATTAAATTCCCTTAACACTGTTCTTTCAGAGTCTTGATATGGACCTTTGTTCACTGACAGCAGCAATTCCTGACGGGCTTGAAACCGGTTGCCATTAATGAGGTGTGACACTCGCCTCCAGTGCCTGTCGATAATGATCTTTTTTCGATAACTGTTCTTAAACCATGTTACATGGCTGCCAGTGGCACACCATTCCTGGTAAACACACTGAATGGGCCCCATTGATATGCCAATAATTCATGCAAATTTCATTCAGTGTGGTTATGGACACATCCAAGCATGGTAGGTCCTTTCTGCAATTCTATCACATCTCCACCATGTAGATGCATCTTACTGTACTGATTCCTTACGACCAACCAATTCACCGCCATGACTAATGCCAGTGGTGGAGGATCATGACTGCCTGGCAATCAGCCCTTTTAAAGGAATGACTAATATTTTGTTTGGTGGTGTTATTAACTTACTCTGTGAAGGTAGTTTCATTGCCTAGAAATAGCAAAGATTAATACTAAAAAGAAAATAGAGAGAGAATGTTTATGCATGCCATTTCATTATTTTGTACTTCTACTATTAAAATTAAACCACCTGTATTGCTGTACAGTCATAAACTCTGCATTTTTAGTTTCTATATAGTGTCCTCTGTCAAAACTCATTATGTAAGCTTTTACGATGGACTTTTCACAGTTTATGAATGGCTGAGGATCACTTACAAACCTTACATGAATTCATGTTCTGTGAGAAACTTGCTTTTGCTTGTAATTTAATCTTCAGCCTCTTAAGGTATTCATTTAACAGCTCAGCAGATTAATTCTAGTTAAGATATAGTATTAATTGCATGTGCATCAGATACTGTGATAGCCTTTCTATGAGTAAATATAAAAACTTACCCTTTAGTGTCAGGGGCTAGAGTAGACCAGTGGCCATTCCTTGCCAGTTGTAAGAGGTGATTAATAGGAGTCTCTCTATTTGGTCACATTTTTACCTTGGTATTTTGACTGTTCATTGTACTTCTCTACGTTTTTGCTCTTTTTACTTTTTTAATGCTTTTTCCCCTTACGTTTTTTGGCTTTTTAAATTCTGGTCCCCATTTTGTGTTTGACCTCTACTTTCCAATTTTTACCGAAGTGCGGACTGTTTGGGAAAGTACGCTTTACTGTGATGCATTAATGCTCCACTGTGCACTGTTATGTTTTGCACCTACCAATCAGATAGATCAATTTTTGCACCCGAGATCCATTGCAGTAGCCAGTCTGTCGTGGTGGGGTTGTCATGTAGTATCCTCTTGGTGGTAGCCACCTGACAATGCAGGGATCACAGTACCGATGCCTGAGCTGTAGTTCCCCATGTCAGTGAAGGAGTAGGTACCTATCTCCATTTTTGGGGTACCAGGACTCCAGGCTATGGCTGCTGTGCCAGGGGGCCTTTGATTTGGCAGTGTGGCGCACACCGGGAGAGCCTCTGAGCGGAGTGAGTGGCATTGGTGCTGATGATCTGCAATGAAACAGATCAAATTTAATGGTGGCCATGCCAAAACCGGTCATCTCAGCAGTTAATGGACAGCGATTTTAATACAGAGTTCATGTTCCTATGGCATTTCCCCCTCTGACCATACCTCAAGATGTGAGTTAGGTAAGGAAAATTACCGAACTATCAGTTTAATAAGTCACAGCTGCAAAATACTAACGCGAATTCTTTACAGACGAGTGGAAAAACTGGTAGAAGCGGACCTCGGGGAAGATCAGTTTGGATTCCGTAGAAATGTTGGAACACGTGAGGCAATACTAACCTTACGACTTATCTTAGAAGAAAGATTAAGAAAAGGCGAACCTACGTTTCTAGCATTTGTAGACTTAGAGAAAGCTTTCGACAATGTTGACTGGAATACTCTCTTTCACATTCTAAAGGTGGCAGGGGTAAAATACAGGGAGCGAAAGGCTATTTACAATTTGTACAGAAACCAGATGGCAGTTATAAGAGTCGAGGGGCATGAAAGGGAAGCAGTGGTTGGGAAAGAAGTGAGACAGGGTTGTAGCCTCTCCCTGATGTTATTCAATCTGTATATTGAGCAAGCAGTGAAGGAAACAAAAGAAAAATTCGGAGTAGGTATTAAAATCCATGGAGAAGAAATTAAAACTTTGAGGTTCGCCGATGACATTGTAATTCTGTCAGAGACAGCAAAGGACTTGAAAGAGCAGTTGAACGGAATGGACAGTGTCTTGAAAGGAGGATATAAGATGAACATCAACAAAAGCAAAACGAGGATAATGGAATGTAGTCAAATTAAATCGGGTGATGCTGAGGGAATTAGATTAGGAAATGAGACACTTAAAGTAGTAAAGGAGTTTTGCTATTTAGGGAGTAAAATAACTGATGATGGTTGAAGTAGAGAGGATATAAAATGTAGACTGGCAATGGCAAGGAAAGAAGAAGAGAAATTTGTTAACATCGAGTATAGATTTAAGTGTCAGGAAGTCGTTTCTGAAAGTATTTGTATGGAGTGTAGCCATGTATGGAAGTGAAACATGGACGATAACTAGTATGGACAAGAAGAGAATAGAAGCTTTCGAAATGTGGTGCTACAGAAGAATGCTGAAGATAAGGTGGGTAGATCACATAACTAATGAGGAGGTATTGAATAGGATTGGGGAGAAGAGAAGTTTGTGGCACAACTTGACTAGAAGAAGGGATCGGTTGGTAGGACATGTTTTGAGGCATCAAGGGATCACAAATTTAGCATTCGAGGGCAGCGTGGAGGGTAAAAATCGTAGAGGGAGACCAAGAGATCAATACACTAAGCAGATTCAGAAGGATGTAGGTTGCAGTAGGTACTGGGAGATGAAGAAGCTTGCACAGGATAGAGGAGCATGGAGAGCTGCATCAAACCAGTCTCAGGACTGAAGACCACAACAACAACAACAACAACATCCTCCATTGGGACCTAACACTACAAACTGATGAAGAGCTGCTTACTAATCTGGCATGGTGTGGAGTCCATTTTGTGCACTACATCCGGAGGGGACCCAAGGATAATTGAGTTGATACTGGAGCTTTTGACATAGCCTTCAAAGGCAACATTTTGCCTGAGAAGATTATGGTCATGCATGGTCCATAGGTGTATTGTCAGGCCTTACTTTCCTCCTCCAATGAGATGTTTTAGGTGCCTAAGGTACGGATACATATCCTCTCGCTTTTCTGATGTGGCTATCTGTAAGGCATGTGGATGGGCATCCCATGAGGACAGCCCTTGTGACCAGCCTCCTATATGTCCAGAACTGGATCCTCCTCATTCACTGTGATGCTCAGTGTTCAAAAGGGAAAAGAAAATTAAAAGAGTATAAAATGCCTGACTGCCTGTCTTATGAAGATCAGAAGAAAAAGTTTGAAAGACTGCATCCGTCTGATACAGTCTCAAATTTTAAGACTGTTGTCTCACAGTCCATACCCACGCAATAAGGTCTCACATGGCCTCTCCTGGACATGGCCGTATTCCGGGGCTTGCCCTACAGTTGATGGAGGGAATGTCAGTTCCCTCGTACCCTACACCTGTACCACCAGTGGTTCCCACACCATTGGTGAGGCCAAAGATGCCTTGTCATCATCTGGCCTCATCAGGAATGACACCTCTCAAGTTGCTACATCTCAAGACAAGGACCAGCAGCCATGGGCTGCAGGCTGAGGGAAATTATGGTCCTCTTCGCTCCTGGAAGATAAAATGGGGAAATATTCACAGAAATCGATGTCTCACAAGGATGAGAAGGATAAGCACAATGATAAACTACTTTCTGATGCCTCAAATGTTCTGGTCCACATCCCTGTAGCAGTCGAGCCCATGCACACTGACATCGGATCACACAATTAGGTGGACTGCGACCTGGCAGCGAAATAATTGCACCCATCTTTTCCGTTTGCCACTTTCTCAAATCTAATATCAATGCCAGTGCTCCTTCAGTGGAACTGTAACGGGTACTATTGCCACCTGACTGAACTTCCTCATTTAATGGCTACTTACTCCATTGTTGGCATAGCACTTCAGGAAACACCGTTCACAGCAACACACATCCCTCTTCTGAGAAACTACAAATCCTACTGTACCAATCATGTTCAAGTCAAGAAAGTGTCTGGTGGGCTCTGTACCCTTATACACTCTGGTACTTCCAGTGAGGAGGTGCCACTTACCGCTGCACTAGATACTTCGGCCATTAGTGTCTACCTGTCAGTTCGGATTAAAATATTTAATGCTTATCTACCCCCAAATGGATCATTCCAGTGTCACAAGCTGTTACAGTTAGTGGAACAGCTACCTCCTCCCTTCCTGTTATTGGGAGACTTTAACGCTCGTAATTCTTTGTGGCACTGCAACACTGTATCGCAGAGGCTGAGTACTAGAACACCTCCTGTCAGGGTTGGATGTCTGCCTACTCAGCACTGGAGCTGCAACACATTTCAGTGCGGCCCATGGTACATACTCAATTATTAATCTTACAGTTTGGAACCTGAGTGTCTTAAAACTGATTCAGTGGTGTGTCCATGGTGATCTTTGTAACAGCAACCATTTTCCTTTCATTCTCTCCCTCTCCACTCTCGTATATCTGGAGCATGCTCCACGTTGGCCACTTCAGAAAGCTGACTGGCAGTCTTCCTCCTCCACAGCCACTTTTGCAGCCAGTTGTGCGACAGGTATTGACAAAGTGGTACAGGATACTATTGACAGTGTTATTCATGCTGTAGCAGAAACGATACCCTACTCCTCCGGATCTTCTTGATGGCTGCCGGTGCCATAGGGGTCTCAAGATACAGCCACAGTTATCAGGGAATGCTGCAGGGTACTTCAATGGCACACATGCCATCCCTTTGTGGATAATTTAATAGTATTCAAGAGACTCTGGGCGAGAGTGCAGTTTTTAATAAAGAAAAGAAAGCAGGAATCTTGGGAGCAATATGCATCGTCTATGCGATCCCACACTCAATCATCCCAAGCATAGGCTAAACTCCACTACATTTGTGGCATCCATGTCAGTGGTAACATCTTCTCTGATCCTGTGGTACTTGCTGAATGTGTTACATCACATTTTGCTGAAATGTCTGCTTGCAGTAATTACCATCCTCATTTTCTGACCCAGAAATATATTGAATGCCACATGCTATCCTTCCATGCCCATGGCGCTCTGTCATACAGTGCTCCTTTTAGTGAATGGGAGCCTCGCAGCACTTGGGCAGTGTGTCGAGATGCGGCTTCTTGATCCGAGAAAATCCACAACCAAATGCTCGAACATCTTCATGCTTGTAGCATGAAATGTATTCTTGGGCTTGTTAATCATATTTGGTGGGAAGGAGAATTTCCATTTCAGTGGTGGGAAGCTATTATTATTCCTGTCCTGAAACTGGGGAAGGACCCACATATTTTAACTAACTAACAGCCAGTCTCTCTCACAAATGGGCTGCATAAGCTAATCAAATGAATGGTCAACTACCTTCTTTGTTCGTGCCATGAAGCGGGAGGGCATATATCACAATTGCAAAGTGGCTTTCAGATTTTCCAGTCCACCATAGATCTGGTTCATCTGGAAACTGCATTGTGCAATGCTTTCACAGATTGCCAACACCTGATTGTTGTTTTCTTTGACCTACAGAAGGCATACGATACCACTTGGTGACATCATATCTTATCTGCACTTCATGAGGGGGTTTCTGGGGCAGTTGACCCATTTTTATCCAGAATTTCCTGTCTCTGACTTTTTTGACTATCAGCAACCAGTATGTACTGGAAACTAGAGTCCCTCAGGGATCGATCCTCAGCATAGCACTGTTTGGTATTAGCATCAATGGTATCATAAATGCAGTGGGCCCCACAGTTTCTCTCCATTGCCGTATGTGGATGATTTTTGCCTTTGCTACACCTGTGCATCACTGTGCTCCACTGAGCGCCAACTTTAGGGAGCTGTCTGGAGAGTACATGATTGAGCCATGAATCACAGTTGTCCGTTTCCTCCTGCAAAATGACAAGTTGTGCATTTTTGAAGACTACGGACTGCTTACCCACAAACAGGAATTTATCTCAGTGACCAGTTACTTTGTGATGGAAACTTTTCATTACTTAGGTATTTTATTTGACAACAAGCTAACTTGGCTGTCGCATGTCCTCTGGCTCAATGCAACTTGTATGAAGAAGCTAAATGCTCTCTGATTTCTTAGTAACCTCTTGTGGGGGGTCAGTTTGCATAGTTCATCTGAGATTTTACAAAGTACTGATTTTACCGCTTGGCCTATGGGTTGGCAGCACCATCCATACCAAGCTTGCTGGACCCTGTTCACCACACTGGTGTGCAATTGGCAATGGGGGCCTTCCGTATGAGCCCTGCTGACAGCCTCCTCTTGGAAGTCTGTGACCCACCACTGTGGGCTAGATGACAGCAGCTTCAGGCAAATTACACAGTTCCAATCTGTCCGATGCCCACTCACCCATGTCACTCAACTCTCTTCCACAACTAACAGTCAAGATTGTTCGCGCATCACCCAAAACTGGGAAGACCAGCTGGGTTCTGACTCTATTCCCTACTGAAGGACCTCAAACAGCCTCTTTTAGTCTGTCTTCATAGAGCTCTCTCTCGACACTCCCTGTGGTCTGTCCCCTGTCCTGTGATATGGATGGACCTCTTTTGTGGCCCCAAGAAGGATGCTGATCGTACCCTTCTCTGACACCTGTCGTCGTGGAGGTACGATTATTCTGCAAGGTGGCATGAGAAGCATTCTCTCTCAATGTATACACTGCAGAGTTGGTTGCCACATCAGGCTTTGCAGTATGTCAAATCCCTGGCCACAATGATCTATAGTGATTCTGTGAGCTGCTTAAAAGGCATATTCCTGTGCTATTCCAAAAATCTTGTGGTCGCCAACGTCCAGGACCTCCTCCTTGACGTCTACAGCTCTGGAAAGACACTGAGCCACATAAGCATTCCAGGCAGTGAACTCACTGACCATGTAGCTAAAGATGCAACTATAGGAGATCAACTTGATGTCAGAACGCTGGCTACCAGCTTACAATCACAACTTTGATGCAATATTTTGACGCCCTGGGAATTGGAATGGCAGGCTACTATGACTCAAAACAAGTTGAGAGCTAGTAAAGGATTCACTAATGTGTGACATACATCTTTCCAGGCCTCTTGGAAAGATGCTATTCTGTTGTGCTGACTATGCATTGGTAACGTAAGACTCACCCACAAGTTCCTTCTGTGTCTGGAGGATCCTTCTCACTGCATCTGCGGTAATCTACTGATGATAGCACATGTTCTTGTTGAGTGCGCCGTGCTGGCCAATCTGTGGCACTCCCTCAAGTTGCCTACCTTACTACCTCGGATGCTTGTGGATGATGAGACAGTCACTACTAGAGTGTTATATTTCCTAAGGGAGAGTGATTTTTACACTAAACTATAATACTGCTCCACTTTAACTGTTAGCAGTGGTTGTGGGGGAAGAGCCATGTCTGTCTCCCCCCCCCCCCCACCTCTCCTGTAATGGGTATCCTCTGTGTCTGCAGGTTACTTTCTCCCCTCTCCCCCACCTCGTTGTTCCTTTAGACCCTCATGTGCAAGATACTGCATAAGTTATCTCTATTTTCTTTTACCTATCATGTTGCAACTATTATCGTGCCCATTTCCAACTCTTTGACTTGCTTAAATTGTTGGAAATGCCAAGTCCCCAATTTTCTCGTTTTTTACCTTCATATATGTCTCTCTCTTGAAAGGGACGGACTGATGACAGAGTAGTATAGTCCATTTAAACATACAATCGTCATCGTTAATATAAAAACTATCAGCCTTGTTTGTTTGAATAGATATCAGAAGATGCTCCATATGGATTTATATCCCTCCAGCCTACTTCTGTTTCTTAAATTTTTTTGCCTCTCATATTTATGATTTGACATGGATGTATTTTTTATTAGTATACACTACAGAATTGACTGGTGTGGGGTGGTGATTCTTTTCGAAAGCCTGGAATTCTCAAGGAATTACATTTTACCTGAAAAATCTGGAAAATTTCAGGGAATTTCAGGAATTTTGTAAGATCGCAGGGAATTTTGTATTTTTAACCTAACATTGGAATTCAGTTTTATTGAGGTTTATAAACAACAAAATTTAAAATACTCAGTATTTCAGAGTGTGTTAATTACTTGATATTAGTCCTTACAAATTATATCAATATTGAAAAGTTGGAATTACACTATAGTTGAGAGGAAAGAAAAGTCATTATTGAGAGATGCCAAGCAACCCCCCCCCCCCCTCCTCCCTCCACCCCCACCCCGCCTCAAACAGCCCCCTGCTAGTATGGCGGCACAACATTGGAAGCTTGGTGTTGAGTCTGTACATCTTTGGGAAATCAAGATAGAAAAAATGTTAATGACTTGCAGTATAACCTATTTAGATATTGAATTCTATATTTAAGTTTCACAGTTTTCAGATGTGCTTCATTGCCCATATGAATATCAGTTCTCTTTCAGCCCACATATCTTGTTATTACACTCAATAATAATGTTATGCAGAAATGAGTATGCATTGCCTATGTTACCCATTACTGGGATTAAATTCTAGCATAATTGCTATTCATATGGCAATAAATGTAATTTAACAATCAAAATAATCAATTGTTAACAATATAATGTAAATGGATAGATAAAGTACTCACCATGTGGTGGCAGGAGAAAACGCGCGCACGCGCACACACACACACACACACACACACACACACACACACACACAGAGAGGTTTAACTTTATCAAGCTTTCAGAGCCAGTGGATACTTCGTCTGGAGAAGAGTTGAAGGGGAAAGATGAGGGTTGAAGGAAAAGGACCGGAGAGGTTTAAGAAAAGGGCTACAGTTCAGAAAAGTCACCCAGAACCCTGAGTCAGGGGAGACCTACCGAAAGCGTTGAGAAGGAAAGAGTCTTTCCGAAACCTCTCCAATCCTTTTCTGTCACCCCTCTTCCTACCCCTTCAACTTTTCTGCCAGAAGGAGCCACTGGCTCCGAAAGCTTGTAAAAGTTAAACCTTTTTGTGTGTGTGTTCTCCTGCCGCTGCTTGGTGATTAGATTTTTTTCATCTAATAAATGTAATTTGTCAGACATTACCAAACTAGTTCTGAGAATGCATTTTCTCTCACTGTTCAGAAGAAAGATGGAACTGAAGTATCAAGTAGGCCAAAGCCTCGTGGTGTTGGTGGCAACAGCACAGGTATCCTCCCACCTCCTCCTGGTGGAGTTAAAATTGGGCCACCACCAGGAGCTCCGGCAAATGCGTCACGAGTGACGCCTGTTTCTTCTCCATCTCATCAGCCGAGACCTACTGCTGGAAATGATCTTCTGTGTGATTTGCCTGTTTCATCATCTCATGGTGCAACAGCCCCAGAAGCTAACTGGGGTGAATTTGCTGCAGCAGGTACAACACAACCAAGGTAAGCTACTGATTTTGAAGATTCTAATGAGTGAATTTGAAGATACTTATGGTCAAAAGCTTAAAGTAGATAATTGGGTGAGTAAGCAGATAAAATTTGTGGTAATACATGTCATTTGCCCTGAACATTTCCCCTTTGTTGTGCTAGAGTGAATCTGCACTTCTTCTAAAGTGCCCCCAGAGGTCTCACAACTCTTTCTGTGTGAATGTGATTGGCAGATGTGGGACCTTTGCAGTACTTCCGTTTCTGTTCTGCAAGTCTAACCTGTGTTAAGTACCATATTTATGTATGGTTATCGGATTTCCTGTCACAGTAGCACAACAAACTATACAAAAAGAATGGCATTTTGGAGACATCTGTAATGCACGGTATTACTGAAACTACATATTTTCAGAATACACAAGTATAGATAAAACATTCAACAAATAAAGCACATTAGCTTTCTGGTATACGGCTCCACAAAAGTTGAATGCCCACTGCAAGTAATGGACCGAGATAGCTGTTTAGAGGACAATCTCGCCACAGCGTGAGCACGCCACCTGTCCCGCCGTGTGAATACGCTGGCTAGTAGATTTTCCTTGCGGCCGATATAAATACAGCCGCCCAGTGAATGGTCAGTCAGTTCTGTACTCGCATCTGATATTGATGGTTACTATTCTCGGACATCATTGTGACAAAGGTTTCCACTTTGCACTTAATTGTTTGTTGCTTTGGTCTTGTCCTTGTCCTTGTCCTTGTTTACTGTCTGCCATCAGTCAGTGATTTCTTGCTAGACTTCAGCTTGCTGATGTTTTCTATTCTGCGGCAGGCCCTTGCACCTCACGGCTTCAGATGTTTCTTTCCTGGGTTCTGTTGCGTGCACTGATATTTGGCTGCTCACTGATACAGCAAGTGTCTGAAACACTGAAATTAAGATGGTGGCTGTTTGAATTGCTGCTCAGAATGCAGCATCTCATTAATCAGCCACATCACAAAATCAGAATAAATTAGATATTTTCATTAAAGGAGTACACAAAAGCCATGAAAAACATTCAGCTTGCAGCACAAATAAAATGAGGATAATGGGATGGCTAATTTCCCAAACGATATACTAACAAGCAAAGCCATGGTTTTGCATACCTTTAATGGTGAGGAAACTGAAGGCTCCAGTTTCCCCAAAAGGCACAGAACTGTAGTAACTAGTCATGTCTGCGGCACTCAATGAGGGAACTATTTCAGCACAGTTCTACCATGTGGGTAAGGTTTACCCACCTCAAAGAAAAAGTGATGTAATAATTCTTTTGGGCAATATGCTCGGTGAACACATACTTAGCTAAGTAACCCACAATACATGGGTGGTGGAATGTGTGTGTGTGTGTGTGTGTGTGTGTGTGTGTGTGTGTGTGTGTGTGAGAGAGAGAGAGAGAGAGAGAGAGAGAGAGAGAGAGAGAGAGAGAGGGGGGGGGGGGGGCAGGGCAGGTGCGTGCACGTGCATGTGTCAGAGACGGTAATTTGTTGTCTAATTTGGTTGTTAGAGAGGAAGAAACTAGTTAGTCACTTCCAGTGTGGGTTCAGGAAGTATCATTGTACCCTACACAACTTGGCTCTTGTGGAGATAGCTGTGTGGGAGGCACCACTGATACTATGAATAACATACCTGACTCACCGAACAGTCCAGTGAAGACTTCTTGACTATTTTATGATGTACTCCTCCTCCTGCTCCCCCTGCTGTCTTGCGTAAACAAATAGGTAGTTATGTTTAAGGTACTAGAGGTTGTAAGCTTGTACGCATAAGGCAGGTTTTAATGGCATCATTCTCCAGTTTAATCAGTCAGGTATCAGAGCTTCATATTTTGTTAAAGACTCGCATGGCTCCTACACTTGCAGGAGCTTAAAAGTATGAGCACTTTAATAAAGATTTAGGCATGGGTTGCAGACAGATCTAGTCTACAATAATTTTGTAAGTTTGTCCACTCCCATCTAGACGGTTGAGTATACAATTTATGGGTCAGCGTCACCTCTGTACTGAAAGATCTTGGACACAAAACACCATGCACACACCAGACTGCAAACAGTGGCTTACAGAACAAGCCCTACCCCCAGCATCCATGTCAAAGCTAGTGAGTCACTGCTATCACTCCTAAGCATGTGACATGCCTTTAAAGCAGGGATGTCCAACCTTTTAGCTTATCTGGACTGCACTGGAAGAAGAAGAAGAAGAAGAAGAAGAAGACAATGAAAAGTATTTTTGTATCAAAATTAATATATTCTACTTAGCACTAACAACAACCGCTGGGGGAGGGGGGAAGGGAATGGACCAGTGAGAGAATAGCATCATGTAGTGTGACTTTCAAATTGAATATATTCAATTTGTCATCCAATTTTCAATTAACATAAATGGAATTTTATGGATAATTTTTTTCTGTTTGTGTGATATATTCTCACTTCTTGGGCCGCTTTAATAATTGCTTTGAGTTGCATGCAGTCCATGGGTTTGGACACCCCTGCCTTAAAACTTAATCAGTCAGAGAATCTCCAGTGTCATGGGCATAAGGGAAAGAGAGTGGTTGGAAATGAGTGAAAATAAACTTTGGACAGTTAAACAGAATACTAAACAGTGACGCACTTCCATCAAGTCAAGCGGATCATTTTAGCTTAGCTCACCTGACCTCTGTGGATAGCATTACCCATTGACCCATGTAACCTGTTCCTGTGTGTTAGGATCCTCCAGAATGTAATGCATCTGATGTTAATGTTATAGGTGTGATACTGTAACTAAATATTTTTTGTATGCTGATCAGCGAGCATTGAATATTGTGGCTGTAGGTATCCCCTTTATTTTAAGTGGTAATTGGACGACTGTAGCATGGGTTTTAAAGTTTTGTGAGGAATCTGTGTTAGAGAGCAGTGTTCAATGACTGTGTTGCTGGCTCCTTTCCATTTCTTATATTGATGGTTAGCTAGCCTCATGTGTCTCGAGAAAGCTTTAGTGCTTTTATCCAACTAACTTCATTTTACGCAGTATTATTTTATAAGACTGCCATAATTTTGAGTGGTGGAACATAATGCTTAAGCATGCATGGTCTCTCTCTCTCTCTCTCTCTCTCTCTCTCTCTCTCTCTCTCTCTCTCTAACACACACACACACACACACACAGACAAACACACATTTTGTTTTTTATTTTAATATATGTCTTATTTTAAATTATGAATTGTTCTAATTACTTAAATAGTAAATTTGTGTTTGTTTTAGGCTGGGTTGCCGAAAATACTTTCTTAACTTGAGACAGTACTAAATGGGTCAGTTTGACATTTGGTAGGTGTTTGCTCTCCCCACAGGTCTTACGCAGAGGGGCAGCCATTCATGCCCACCTAAGTATGACATTGTCAAAAACCAGTTAATATATTTCTACAATACACATCCACAGTATCATTATTTGTAAGGAAATACCTCTTTGATCAGTAAATAGAAAACTCATGTTCACATTCATATTTACCAAGGGCACTGGTGATCAAGCCTATAGGCATTCATCATCCTTTTGATGTACGAACTGCACCAGGAAGGGCACCCAGTGTGGCACGTTAGTAATCATCTTTGCGTGACAATCTTGATTTCTGCTACTGGGAAATCACCAATTATATAGCCAATAACCAACAGGTAGCTAGTCATTCATGAGAATGATAGAGAAGATGAGGAGAGGGAAGAACTGTCATCGCCAAAGCTGCAAACTCTCCATGTTAAACCATGTAACATTTACCTTCCTTCCGGCTCAGATGCTGTGCCAGGTGGCTGTTATGAAACTCATAAACAGCAACTTTCAGTTGAAATGGGTGACACCCTGGCAGATAATCTGCAGTGAAATGTAATACTCTCTTTCAAGCTGATGGCCATGAAGCCCTAGTAGTCTCCTCATAGAAATGGTAATTAGGTGATTATGGTGCTATTTCAGCACTACAGCATTCTTGCACTTGGCCCCGTGGTGGGAGAAACAACAGCAGCATTGGAATAGAGGTAAATATTCTCTACAGTACCTAGTTTGTACGTAACAAAAACAGACCCATTTGTTCCAACAGACATTGAGGATAAATTTGGAGAGGTAGCAGCATCAGATAAGATGCAGAGCATCTTTCTCCTGACTGAAGCAGAGGACTGTTCAGTTGTGAAATTTACTTTTTGTGTGTGTGTCTGTTGGTTGTTACTATTATCCCTTACATAAATCTTAAACATAGTGCAGGGGATAATTTTCCACCATGACTTGATTCTGCAATTGGACAAGGAATTAGATACTAACATGGAATGGGAGGGGAGTTACATTTTCCCCTCCATATTTATAAAGAGCCAAAAGACAGAACAAATGCTCCCTTGTTCATGTAACTATCATTTTAGTATCACATTCCCAAAACAAAGTAAATATTATGGATGGACTACCATTGCGTTGTCAGGCCGTATGTATTACTAATAACAGAGTGTTTCAACGCCTTTTCATTTGCCGCATAACATTCCGGTTATCTCATGAGCCCATCCATGGTAACTGTAGACATGCCCAACGCAATAGAATACTTTATGGACGCACTCCAACCTTCCTTAACTGCCAGGGTGAATGCCACACCAATGTACACAATTAGCAAAAACTAGTGTAACATTTCAGGATATAAGACACTAAATCGATCGTTGCACATCAACATTATAAAGTAGTGTAAATACCTTCACACTGTCAGAATAGCTGGCTTTGCAACACTTGCTCAGATGAACCCAAGCCATCAGCACACTCGTACATGGCTCCTCAGTCCACCAGCATCGGCTGGAGAAGAAGCACCGTCCTCTGGTGTCTTCCAATAGAAGGATACACTCTGGGAAAGCCTCTTCCCAGAATTGTACAGGGTCATGTCCCTACAACTACCAGTAACTGAAGGAGCTGAGCATTGTGGATTAGAGGTCTGTCTGTTCTTCCCCTTTACCTGACCTTAAAATGAATAAACACCTTCAGCACTAAACATCTTAAAAAGATGCAAAAGAAAAAAAAAGTGGAACAACTTACATATGAAGGTGAATCTGGTGTTACTGTTATGCTGGACCCCTCCCTCCTCACCTGGTTTTTAACCAAAGGTTGTAGATATTAACAGGTGCCAAATGATGATTGTGGGGCATAACCTGTCTGTCTCCTCCCCTCCACTACAACACCCACAGTACAATCATTTTGTGGAACTATATTGCATATTATTGCAACCTCTCTGAACTGCAACAGCTATTGTCACTCTACTTGGCAGTCTGTGTAGCCCTACAATAAATGTGGTTCTCTTGAAAGCAGTACCTTACCCTCAAAAATTATCATTCCTACTGCAAATTCTTTGCCACCCCTGAGAGACTATAGGAGGGTTCTCTATGCACAGACATTCATAGTAATGAGTGTCTATGGATGGTCTACATTTACATTTACACTCTGCAAACCACCATGAGGTGCATGGAAATAGGTATGTCCCATTGTATCAGTTATTAGGGTTTCTTCCTGTTCCATTAGTGTATGGAGCATGGGAAGAATGATTGTTTGAATGCCTCTGTCCATGCAGTAATTATTCTAATCTTATCTCCATGATCCCGATGTGAGGGATGCACATATGGTTTTAGTATGTTTGTAGAGTAATCATTTAAGGCCGGTTCTTGAAACTTTGTCAATAGAATTTCTTGGTTAGTTTACATCTATCTTCAAGTGTCTTCCAGTTCAGTTCCTTCAGTATCCCTGTGACACTCTCCAACAGATTAAACAAACCTGTGACCATTTGTGGTGCCCTTATCTATATACATTCAGTATACCCTGTTAGTCCTATGTGGTATGGGCTTCATGCACTTGCGCAGTGTTCTAGAACTGGTCACACAAGTGATATGTAAGCAGTCTTGGCAATCTCCTTTGTAGACTGATTACATTACCCCGGTATCCTACCAATAACCAAAGTCTGGCACCTGCTTTACCCATGAGTGAACCTATGTAACCATTCCATTTCATACCCCTGTAAAGTGTTACACCCTGGTATTTGTATGAGTCAGCCGATTCCAGCAGTGACTCATTGATATTGTAGTAGTAGGTTACTACTTCCTTTTTTGTAACGTGCACAATTTTACATTTCTGAACGTTTAGAGCAAGTTGCCAGTCTCTGCGCCATGTTGACATCTTATCAACATCTGACTGAATATTTATGCAACTTCTCTCAAATATTACTTCGTTATAAATAACTGCATCATCTGCAAAAAGCCTTATTTTACTGTTAATATTGTCCGCTAGGTCATTAATATACAACGTGAATAGCAAGGGTCCCAACACACTTCCCTGGGACACACCTGAAGTTGCTTTTACATCTGACAATGACTGTCCATCCAAGAAAACGTGCTGTGTCCTGTGTACCACAAAGTCCTCAATCCAGTTAAAAGTTTCACTTGATACTCCGTATGATTGTACTTTTGGCAATAAGTGTAGGTGCAGTACTGAGTCGAATGCTTTTCAGAAATCAAGAAATAGAGCACATACCTGGTTGTCATGATCCAAAGCTTTCATTATGTCATGTGAGAAAAGTGCCAGTTGGGTTTCACATGATCGATGTTTTTGAAATCCTGGCAGGTTGGCATTGAAGAGGTCATTCTGTTAAAGATATCTCATTATATTTGAGCTCATAATATGTTCTAAGATTCTGCAACCAATTGATGTCCAATATAGGTAGATGTGATCTATGCGTTTTTCCAACACCTGGGCATGGCTTTTTGACAGAGGGGTTTATGATGGATTACAGTTGGAAGAGGGGCTAGCTCAGCCGCATTTTCATAATAGAATTTGACAGGGACTACATCGGCCCCTGGAGCTTTGTTCAATTTGAATGATTTCAGCCGTTTCCAAACACCACTGACTCTAATAGTTATTTCATTCGTCTTTTTGGTGGTGTGAGGATTAAATTGGGGAAATTCGCTTGGCTCCATTTGAAAATGGAGTTAGGCATTTCAGCTTTTGCTTCGCTAGCCTCAATTTCAGTTCCTGTCTCATTTGTTAAGGACTGGACACTAATTTTGGAGCCACTAACAGCCTCTACATATGACCAGAATTTCTTTGGGTTCTGTGAAAGATCACTTGACAATATTCTGCTGCAGTAGTCATTGAAGGCAACATGCATTGCTTTTTTGATAGCCAAATGAATTTTATCCAGCATCTCTCTATCTATAGCCCTACTATGTAGTAATCTCTGTTTCTTTAGAAGTTTCTTTACAGTGGCTGTATACCATGGAGGTTCCCTCCGATTATGAACTGTTCTGCTGGGTACATGTCAATCCTGTGCATGGTCAATTATTCTTTCAAACTTGAGCCAGAGTTCCTCTACATGCTTCTGCCCTGTGCTGAATGTTTCAAGTTCCTCATTAAGATATGACAATACTGATTTTTTATCTAGTTTACTGAACTTATGTCTTTCTGCTTGTTTTAGTTTTCCTTTGTACTTTGGTAATCATTGATGCAACAGCTGCATCATGGTCACTGATATCAGTTTCGGTGTGGACATCCTCAAAGAGGACATGTCTTTTTTGTTGCAATTAGATCCATCTTGAGTTGAGTTCCTATCTGTTCTATGTAGTTTTCGTAGAAGGCATTTAGTAAAGTTCCACAGGATATCTTACCACACCCCCACCATGAACAAAACTGCATTTTTCCCAATTAATCATTGTATGATTAAAGTTTCCACAGATGATCACAGTATGATTGGGAACTTACCTATAAGTGAACGGAGATTTTCTCTAAAAGTTTTTGGTTACATCAGGAGATGAGTCAGGTGGGCAATAGGAGGATACCATTAGCATTTTAGGCCCAACCCTGAACCTGAGTCTTGTCCATACACTCTCACATGCAGTTCCAGTTTCTACCTCAGTGGATTTGCCTGTACTTTCGATGAACGCTTAAATTTTCCCCCTAAAATCTCACTACCACTTTCAGGTTTCAACCAGCTTTTTGCACCTAGTATTAAGTGATCTTCAAACTCTGGCACCTTATTGCGAATGCTTCAGCAGTTAACTATTAAGATTTTAATACTCTCACTTGTTGGAGGCATTTCTTTCGATCTTAACACCGATACTTCTCTGTTTCCTATAGCTGTCGTTATCTGGATTGGATGGAGTGTCGCCTAATCTTAAAAACCTCTTGTGTGCATCCCACGCTCAGTCAGCTACCTGAGTAGCAGCATCTGATGTGTAGTGCACACCTGACCTAATTAGGAGCACCCTACAGTTCTAAACCCTATGGTGCAAGTCCAGGAAGTTGCAGCTTAGCTTGTCACAGAACTTTCAAATGTGTGTTTCAGTCCTTCCACTTCACTCAGAACCAAAGGGCCACGGTCAGTTCTGGGGACAATGCTGCAAATTATGAGCTGCTTTGAAATTCCATAAACAAGGCTGGTCTTCTCAGCCATCTCTGCCAGTCACTGGAGTGACCCAAGAATGCCCTCAGATCCCAGATGACATGTTGATGAGGTCCTCAGGCATACATGCTGTGCACATGGTGTCCTATTCTGTCCCTTCCTGCCATTTCCCTAAGGAGTACCATCACTGGTCGTATGACATCTAGATCCACCATTGACATGCTACTTGCAGTCAAATGGATGGGAAATGACATATTTTGTACTTTCTGCAGAGGAGACAGGAACCACAGGAGGTACAGTAACACCTATCCATTTTAGTGCAGCTGACAGCATGTTCGTGATCATTGATCTTGTAATTTCTACACCCATTCTTGTTAATTTGATACAGTTCTCTGTGCATGATGATCTGTGCACCATGGACCACTTTCCAGCTAGTTTAAAATATGTTTCACAGAAAAGCATTAAGCTCTAATTTTTTAGTCATACAGCTTGTGCCACACCACAATAAGGCATTGGTCTTATTGCTTCTAGGCAACAGATGTCAGATACATGGTTTGTCAACGCCATCGTCTTTGTGACGGGTAGATCCAATTCTTCATTGTGGAGTAAGGCTGCGTACTGGCACCGTGTATACAAGTCCCATTTTCAGTCTTTTGGCAGAATATAAGTTCCTACTTGTGCAGTTTCAACACTACCAATTGCTATTCCAATTATGCAACTGCTTCTGCCAATTTGCGAGCCATTTGAATTGTGTGATTATTTTTTCCTCCCAGGTGAACAAATTCCTCTGATAATTAACCTGGAGTAGGTCCAGCCTGGTGTTAAGCAAGACCACACATCCATTTTGACTTTTGACCTATTCTGAGAGCCTATTTCCTGACGTAGCTTCTTCTGAGTTCTCGACGAACACCAAAGTGCTGCAGTGATTGATAGTGATAGCTCTAAAAGTGCAGCAAAGACTTGATAATCTTCCACACCAAAGACTTGATAATCTTCCACACACACTGAAGGCCATGTGCAACAGTTTACCAGATCCCCGTACACCTTCACGGCCGAACTCATGGATGGTGCTAGAACACGCAGTTTCATCAAGATGAAAACTGGCAGCTGATTTTTGGTATGCAGTGACTCCGTGAACAGTCTGCAGGCTATTGACTGATGCTACCCTCACCAACAGGTAAAGACCACTATCCACAGCCTCCTTTACAATCTCAGCTTTACTGCTTGCTCATGTGTTTTTATGTAGATCCAAGTCATGTGGAACTACCAGGGAATGAGGTAGCTGATCGATGAAGTGACCATGTGGGCAGCATTAATAGTAGGGATACTGGGCATTAATTTGTGAGCATATGTGAGACTTGTGACCCATCACATTTGGAACAAACTACACATCATGAAGGAGGCCACAACAGTGTTGGATTGCTCCTTCCTTTTGTTCTGGAAAGAGCCTTATTCGAGCTTCATATTAGTGACACCTGTCTGACAGTTTTGTCTTGTGCAATGAGACAACCTCTTCTCCTTACCCATTGAAACTGCAGTGCTTCACCGACATGGCTCACATCCTTGCAGTGTGTCCTACCTTACAGCAGTCTGACAAACACAGTCTTAAGGATTTCTTAACCTTGTATTCCCTGCTGATGGAAGGCCAGGGTCAGGGACAGGGAAACAGAAAACGTGGGAGGGAGGGTGGGAGTGAGTGAGTGGCAGAGAGATGGCAGAGGGAGGGCCGACTGGCCTTTCCTCTCAGTATGCTCGCGTCAAGGATACAGAGTTTTGTGAAGAGTGACTCTCTCCACCAGTTGTGCCCCACTGCACATCAGCCTCTGATCTTCTCACTAACTCCTGTGATTACTTTTAACTCTTAAGAGGGGGGGGGGGGCGGCTTATAAGATGATATATTGGCATGCTTTGTTTTGTTTACTTACAGGAATAGTTTGTTATGTATATGTACAGAACAACATATTTATTATGCCAAAGTATTTCACTGAAAAATATGTGGAATTTTTTTCAGTCCTTCCCAGTCCAGTGCAAATTCCAATTGGGTCCAATTTTGAGAAGATCTGCCTTCAGAGAAACAGCAGCTTGATGTTGAATGGATCGTGGTTCATTCATAACTTAAAATAAACATGATTAGGATAATTTATAGCTAAAAATAGCTATCTTAGTGTAATATTGTGAAGGGAATCTATCACACAGATGAAATATAATCTGATACAGTGTTAATAAAATTACAGGAAGAATTGTTATAAAGTTGAAAACCTATTGAAAAAATTAAATTATATTTTATGTGTTAAAATTCAGTTTTGTATGTTTAGAGAGATATATATTTACCTGTGTATATACACACATACGTACATAAAAATTATAGTGTTGCTGTCTCACATGAGTAGAAAATTTATGGTTATACAATCGATATGGCTGTTACGCTAAACTGTGGAAATTTTTGAAAAATAATTGATAGTTGAGTTACTTTATTACAGTTGGCAGTTAAATATCAAGGGGGAAAATTGTTAATAAAGATCACACATGAGAAACTAATAGTTATATAGCTTCAGTTTATATTTTAGCATCAGTTTATTGTTTCTGCAGAGAGTAATCATATTCAAAACAGAAAACTTGAAGGATAAAATGGAAAAATCATGTCAGTGCTTCTTGCTTTCTTCCATTTCTGCTAAATTCTAGCAGTACGGTGCAGGCATTTGGTGAAGTATCTATTATGATTACTGCTAAAAAAGATTATGTGAATCTTTTGTTTTTGCTCCCCTGTTGGCTAAGATCGTTACTGTATCTGAAATATGCTCAGTGCACACATTTGTTATGGAATACAAAATACAATAATTTAAGTTTTCATCATTTTTAGACACCTTTGTCTGCATCTACATTATTACTTTGGCGTAATATTATATAATAAAGTATACTCCAGAAAATTATTTTCAGACTTTTAGATATTGACTTGCTTTATAAATTATTCGTACAAGAACTGGAGATCTGCATTAATGAAGCAAGCACTGAAATTTTGAAACAGTGATAATTGTCTGATTACAATCTTCAATATATATTTAACCACCATTGTACCCAGAAGAGATCAAAAATGAAAGCCTATTGTGTGTTCGTGAGCACACACTAGTTTTCTGTCAATTCTTGTAAAAACATAAATATCTTTAAAATGGTGCTGTTGTTATTGCTTTGCTGTAGAATTTGTATTCTTTGTTGAACAACTGAACCAGTGGTGAAATAATAATCATTTTGACATTGCTGACAGTATCAATTGATTTTTCTAACACTGGGTGACATGCTACAAAATTACTGCTTCAACTTTGATTGTTTAAAAATTATTATGTTTGCACAATAGGCTTTCACCTGATTTTGAAAATGTACACGCTACTTACAAGTGTAACAGGATAAAGATTACTTGACAATATTGATTTCATATTACAAAAACATTTTCACATCATCCTGTACAATATCATACTAGATGTCAACTTGAAAATGTTACTATAAAATGTTACAATATTAATCATTGAAGCTTTGTAATGTAAAACATTAGTTTTAACTAAGTCATATCTTATGTCACACTGTTGTTCTTGTCAAATATTTACATTACTGACATCTTGTGATGTAGTTACCAGTGGAGGTTTGCCACAATAACAAATTACTGTTGACAACAATAACAAGTCACTGTTGTTCCAATCAGGTATCTTCACTGCACACTTTTGATTGCAGCAATTGCTTCATGAAAATGGAAGTCTGAGACAGTGATGCATTGGATTGAGGGTTCCTAAAATGAAAAATAGGGGAGATATTTACTTAAGAATTGTATTGTACAGGTGGGTTTCAGAGATCAGTATTGAAGTCGTGATGTATGAATACCAGTTCTGATGCGTCGGGTGGTTTGCCTTTCAAGTGGTGACAGCGGAAGCTGCAAAAATGAATGACGAGAAAAGTTCAAAGATACAAAACAGGCAGGTGCTAGCAGACAAGTAATGCATGGGTACATTGAAGTAAGATTTATGCTGTTGGCAGGAAGAACAACCAGAACTGGTGATTATTTGACAAGTTGCAGATTTAATTTACCTACAGCTTGGGAAATTTGTTCAAGAAAAAGCTACTCTGGTATGGTAGATTTTATGATTAGTTACATCTCCTAAGTTTCACTGGATACAGTGTAATGCAGTCCATGTATGTCTACCAGATAGTCTGCAGTGGTATTAAAATCTCTTTTTACAATCCGTATGTCCTCGCAATGCAGGGGTAAGAATGGATCTTCTTGGCTATACAAGAAAATATTACTGTGACCAGCAACTTCACCCCCAATATCAGTATGTCAGCTATAATCTCTATGGTTCTGAAATCTGAGTCAAATGGGCTGAAATATTAACGAATGATTCTCTCACTTTCTGTTTTTGTTGTAACAGCCAGACATTTCCTTGCAGTACTAGTGGACAGTGTGAAGTACTCATATTTGGGGCACAATTCTGTTGATTTTGTGATAAGGTGACATTTTGCTAGTAATGCTATTAAAATGATTGGCTGTATTGCTTTGCAAGGAACTCATCCTTTTACTTTCCTCTGGTGCTAGTCAGTGGAAATAATAATCATTGTTTTAGTGTTACTTAGGTCTATCTTTGCCTTGGAGCATGTAACATCTGTGTGCGTGTTTGCCCTAACAGTACTTGTAATTGAAGATAGCATACTCTTGGGCACAGATGAGAGGCAGAACTGTCTGTTTTAACCCCTATATTTTTTTTTGCATTTTACCCCCTATATTTTTGCATTTTGTGCAGTGTGGCAGGAGTTGATATTTCAAAATCATCCCTATAATTTGGTGATTAAATTTTTTGTATATGAAAACACAAGTCAAACATTAAAATGGATCTCGCACATGGTGAATCTTCCTCACCATGCTCCAAGATGTCTTAGTCTGGCAGGTCTTGACTCTCATTTTGGTTGTTGTTACTGTCTACAAAAAACAGTGGTGTCCTTCATGCCTTATTGTACAGATTAGAACAAAATGAAGTTTAGTGGTTAGGATACTGAACATAAATGGGACTCTTAGTTACCTCCATTGTCTGCAGAACTAGTAATTTACTTGTGTGACTGAATTGCTTTGTCCTGTGAGTACAATGAGGGATGCATTGGTATGTAATTATCATTTTTGTGTATGTGCCTGCAGTGTGGATGCGTGGAGATAGGAGTAATGTTTTTCAATGTATAAAATAATAATTGTACTATAATTTATAATTATTGTTTCTGGTGGACACGTTCTATATCTCTTAATAGACTGAGTTTGTTTCTGGAAACATTGTTGTTACTACAGTTTTTTGATACATACCTTGACTAAGAGCTGAAGATTAGGTAATTTATTTCTTTGTAGGTATTGTCTTTGTTGGTTCAGTTCCTGTGAATTCTTATACCTATATCTAGTGCTTGTATACTGTGGCAGTGGCCTAGTTTTTGTGTGACTGCTACAAAAAAGTTACGTTTTCTAAAGAGTTACTTAAATTTTGCTATATATTGAGAACTATGTTATCGAGCAGTAGCAAATAACCAGTACAGTCACGTGTTTCGCAGGAAGAGGTTCTTCTTCCCCCATTTTTATTTTCTATTCTCCCAATTACTTTGAATGTATTTGATGGTACCATTGTATGTTTCCTATGATTGGTTATGTATCAAGCACTCCTTACTGGGGCAAAAGTTGTCTTTTTTAATAACAGATTTTCTTTTCAAATCTCAACTCACATTCCATACTAAATGTGAAAAGTGCTGCACTTATGTCTAGTCACTGATATTTAATCATGTAAACGAACTGCTTTGTAATTATGTGTTCACAAGTGTTTTAAATACATTTGATAATATACTGTATATCAGTCATTTTAACATTGATGGCCTATAACAGGTATGTATGTGTTTGCATGTAAAGCTTGTCAATCTGAATTAATACATGTGTGATGGTTATGAGTTCAAGAATAAAATTATTTTCCTGTTGCGTTGAGTCTTGCAGCTATAATTAAATAAATGAACAACTTATTCTGTGTAAATCAGTGGTTCAGTCATATGCAACACAAGTTTACAATCATTTGAAAGAATTAAAGGTTTTGTTTATTATAAATGATAAAAAATTTTGATTTGTACTGTCATTTTAATATATGATTACTTAATGTACCCTCAAAAAATAAGCCTCACTGCAAAAATAAACAGATATTTGTTTGTTATTATTATTATTATTATTATTATTATTATTATTATTAACAACAGCAGCAACACTGCCATCAGCAGCTGCTGCTGCTGCCACCACCACTGCCGCTGCTCCTCCTCCTCCTCCTCCTCCTCCTCATTTGAATGTATGTTCAGTACCTGAGTATGTGTTCTTCAAAATGGTATAGATATACATTTTTACAGACCAAGTACTAGTTTTAAACTGTGTACACATTTAGTGGAAATTCACCATACCTGTTTCCAAACTATGACCCTTATTCTAAAAGGCATGGGCAACGGGTGCTGGTTTTCACTGAGATATTAAGAACATTTCCTAATTGTCTTCCTAATGATGAGACCGAATGTCAGTTAAGTAATCATCCAGCAAGGCTGAAAATACATATTTCTTGATTTTAATATCTGACTTTGAATGGAAAAATGAAGTATAATCATGAAGTCAGTTTTTTTTCTGGAGCTTCTGCTAGCAAGTATGAATTACTTTGAATTACTTTGAATTGTCAGTCCTCTTGATGTTGGTTGTTCTGTCCTGGCACATATTTATTTATCTCCTTGTTCAGTCTGGTGTTCATGATTGTGGTACTATTATCAATTGTCTTGTTCTAGGAAAAGCTTTGAAAACCAGAAGTTGTTAAGAATTTGAAGAGAGTGCGGAAACTGAAAAGCACTGCTACAGTTAGATTGTCAGTAGTAGTCTAAAAGTTGGCCATCCTTTTACTAGCCATGTGACACATCAGCAGAAACAAGTGAAAACTTCAAAGAGAACCTTAGTTCAATAAACATACACTTGTTTCTCTATTCTACTGTAATGGTTGAGGTAACGAGCAATCTGAAATTTTTGGAGAAATTTCTGTTACATAAATGAAAAATGAGACAAAACTTGCTCTGACACAATTGTATGAAAACTGCCTGGACAGATAATTCAGAACATCAGATTTTTTGGATCTATCAGATTTTTTGTTGACAAATATGACTACTTTGAGAACTGGGTTAATGGAACATGTTCACTGTTGAGTTCCTGCCAGCAGTGTGTCATCTGTATGTGGTATGTGGCACCTCACTGTCACAGCAGGGCTAGCCATTTCCTAATTTATTGTTTCTGCTGTGCTAAATAATAATTTTTGTGTATTTGTTAATTCGTTTTTAAAATACTTTACAGTAAAGAAAAAGGCTATGTTGATAAATTCTTTTACACCCCCCACTCCCCAATTATACCTCATTGATTGTATCAAAAGATTGTGTCAAGATAAATTAAACATTGAGTGTTATGTAAAACTCACAATACATAGTCAGTTGCAAGTAGTGCTATTTACCAATTTTTGGAGTGATATACAATCATTACCCTAATTTTAGTGTATATTTATGTGATTAAAAGCACAGTTTTGGGGATTTCCAGAAGCTTCCAATATTTAGGCGTAACATACTTTGTTGTGAGTCAATAGTTGTGATCTGCAGTTGCATATTTTTTAAACTTATGGAGCAATATCCTGTTGGGTAATTTTTTTTCCTATAATTGCAGTAAGTACTTATGTGCTCTTCCACCTTTTTCCACTTAATGACCAGTTTGTTCTTGGAAAGAGTTTAATAGTTCAAGACTGTAAAATGCTGTGATGTAATATTATGTGTGCACATTACAACTCTGATGTTGTGTTCTAGTTTCCCTTTTCAGCAGCAGTGTCTGTTATCTCCGTTTTTCATAAAATTTCACTTTTTATTAGCATAACCTCAACAAAACAAAAGTTCCAGGCAGAAACTTCTGAATAGCTTCAAGGAAGCCAGGTTTTTCTCTTGTCACAAAACAAATTACTGTCTCAGTCATTATATGTTCAGTTCGAAGTGGAAAGTTGTAATTCTTGTAGTGTCAAGATCTTGAAATTAAAAAAAAGATTCGAGCTTAATTTCAAGTTAAGTCCTAGCTGTTTTCTGATTCAAAATTCATTTCACCAGTCAGAATGCAGACCCACTGTGAATGCTATTCTTGGGTATGGGATGTGTTAGTTGTTGCAGATAAGCAGCTGTGCTTCGTGAGTCACTGACACTCGTATTCCATTACGTATAGGGATTCGGTTCAGTAGAGGCAAGTGTCAATACTAAACTGATCCCCCTTCCCACTGTCTCCAAAGGAAATTGAAACAGAGCTAGTGGGACCATTTGAGCAATAGGAAAGCCTACTGTGTCAGGGAAATCAAACACAAAAGGGTACGGGAGTGTGAAACACTGAAAGTTTAAATGTACAGTGAATAACAACAACAACTGGGAAAACGATAGCAAGGGAAAAGAAGATCATGTACACACACTGTGAACGCATGAGGCTTTATTCAAGATGTTGAATTGTATCTTCTGGCTGTCCATGAAGGAACAGGATATAAAGAGGTGCAGGTTGTAGCACATGTTAGAAAGAATCTCTGTCATCTAGATTCCAAGGTAAATAATTGGATCATTCCAGCAATTGGCTGGGAGGCATGAGAAACCAGCCCTGCTTACAGAATTTCAATGATGCTCACAATGTGTAGCCTGGTTGTGAGATGAGTGGAAGTTGATACTTTGAAGGTTCTCTGACAAGCGAGGCTGTGACTTCCTAGAATTGTGTCATATCGCTGTAAAAGTTGGGTGTACAGTGGAAACTCGATTAACCGTCATCTTCGGGACCGTGGTCGTGACGGTTGAGCAAATAGACGTATAACAGAAACACTGTATTCCTCCAAAACATAACCTCAATCAATTATTTTATGTATAGACACATATCACTCTCACAGTAATATAATAATATTTCGGAGTGAAAACAAATTAAACACAATTGTAATAGCAAATAAAATTATTTATTACATGATAAAAACATCCGTACAGTAGCTACAAAAGTTGCAAAATACATGATGTTCAGTACTGTACTGTACTATAAACTTACAGGTGAAATAGTTTATCTAGCTTGGAAATAGTCAGTCAATTTCTTCTGCCTTTTTGATGTTCGAGCTTTCACCGTGGCAATATTTTGTATTTTTCGGAGCAGTCGTGCCTGTGTTGCATTAGCCTCTTCTTGACTTTCAAACCATTCTATACACTTGGACAGCATTGTTTCGGCCTCTGAATGGCTAGGAGTTTGTTTTTCTTCATGGTTTGAACACTCGTCTTCATCAGCCCCTTCTTCTTCTTCTTCTTCTTCTTCTTCTTCTTCTTTGGTGGCACTTACGCTGGCAACAATTTCATCATCACTCAAAATTTGAAAACCCCCGTCCACTTTGTCACACTCTAACCACTCTGATACTTCTTCTGACGTCAAATTTTTGCTGATTTGTAAATTATTGCACAAATTGACCATCTCGTCAACTGTCACACACACGGGTTTCTCCGATTCTTCGCCTCTAGGTTGAGGCCAAAGTTTATTCCAGCCGTTCTTGAGATTTGACACTGACAAATCACTCCATGCAATGGCAACATTGAAAATGGCATCTTTAATACTGTAAGACCTCCAAAACTGTTTTGAAGATGTTGATTCATCAGATGAGAGCAAACTTTCGATAAATATTTTTCTATAACGACGTTTCATGTTTTCGATGATTCCCTGATCCACGGGCTGTATAAATGAAGTTTTGTTTGCTGGAAGGAAGAGACATGTTATGTTGCCGTCATCACTTTTCATTTCACAAGTAGGGTGCGTTGGGGCATTGTCTAATAGCAATAGCTCTTTCTGTGGCAACGTTTTTCCACCAAATGTGCTCTAACTTCAGGTACAAATTGTTTGTGAAACCAGTCAGAAAAAATTGATTGATCCATCCAAGCACTTTTCTTGGCATAGTATTGTGCAGGGAGAGCATTCAAATTCAAATTCTTGAATGCACGAGGTTTTCTTGATTTCTCAATCACAAGTAGGGGTAGCCTATGATTGCCGGTCGCATTTGCGCAAACCATAGCAGTGATGCGATCTTTCTGTACTTTGAAACCTGGAGCAGCTTTTTCAGAGAGTGATGCTAATGTCTTTTGTGGTAAAGCCTTCCAATGAAGCCCAGTTTCATCACAATTGTAAACTTGCTCCCTAACAAGATTCAATTCAGCCATTTTTTCTTTAAATTGTTCCTGGAACTCGACAATTACAGAGCTATCCGCGCTGAGTTTTTCTCCACTGATATCAAGTTGGTGAATGCCATAACGAAATTTAAACTTGTCGAGCCATCCGATACTTGCTTTAAAAGACGAGTCACCATCAAGTTTGTTGTTCATTTCAACAGCCTTGGCCATTATTATAGGCCCTGAAAGTGGAAGCCCCTGACTTCTTGCTTGTATAAACCATCGGTACATTGCAGTGTGCAATTCATCATATTTTGCAGGTTTCATTGTCTTTCTTGTTCGCATATCTCCATCCATGCTCTGCATTGTTGACACATGTTGTTCTATTTTATCAGCATCACGTATTATATCATTAACTGTTGTTATCCAATATCATAAATCAGCGCTACACTTGTCGCAGTTTCGCCCTTTCTTAAGCATTTTATAATTTCAAGTCCTAAAACAACACGTTTATGTTTTTCAGACATTTTATCAAGTCACTGTATCACACACACCTGCACTAAATACGGTAGTGTAAAATATTAGTCAATAAAGCTTATTCAAGTGGAAAACACGTAACACGACACAGCCCGCTAGATACACTGTGACAATTACAGTCTTCTCGCCACAACTGGAAACCGATCCAGTGGTGATTGTTGACTCACAAGTGACACAAAGACAAGAAAAGGGGGAGATGTGTTAGCACGTCAACTGAAGGTCATATTTTATGTACCAATCTACGGTGGGCGGGTACATTCACTTCCCACTAAAATAGAGTAAATAAACAAAGTGAACGCGTCACTGCACCTTAGAGCATTCTGTTATTACAGTATTATTATGCTGTTACAGCAGTGGCGGTTAACAGAAACTGACGGTTTAAAGAGTGATGGTTAATCGAGTTTTTACTGTATTACACATTGGAGGTTGCTAGCAAGTTAGCTGACTGTATTTTGGTGCTCTCAAGGGTTTTTAGGTGATGTGTCTCTCCATCCATTCCATATAATGATAGCTGTGCAAGATGCATTTGTGTTGGTGTAAGACCGAAAGAAATGCTTCTCACAGATGAGATTATTAAACTCCTGGTTGTCAACTAAAGCATACTAAACAAAGTCACAGAGTTTGAAGTGCTCATAAAAAGCTGTGGAACGCACATAATAGGAGGCTGGCTAAAACCTGAAACTGACTGCAGTGATATTTGTGTAGTAAATATAAGAGCTTATGAAAAGGATAGGTTAACTGGAAAATGGAGATGGTATTCATTACATGCATTAAAAAAAATTCAAATCCAGTGAGACAGAAAACTGAAGCTGTTTTCTTGAGTTGGCTAGACCCAGTATTGAGGGTGAACATTTATAATCAGGTCCTTCTGTTGATCACAACTCACCCCCAGATGTAACCGAAACCCCAGCTTGCCAGTGTGCATGTTCCCAATTAGGCTGTCATTATTACAGAAGACAAAAGTCCAAGAATTGATTAGGATGATTACAGTTTTTTAAAGTGATGGTCATGCCAAGACATGCTGTATAATACTCTGAAAACTATTAAGAACGGATGGTTTAGAATACCAGTTACGATGCAAACACCAGGTATCTCTGAATTCAAGGTGAATCCAAATTCGAGATGACTTCCCATTGTTCAAAACAAGGGATTACATAAAAAGCACTTAGGCACACATTTGGTTTATTTTGAAAATTTGTAAATGGTTACCTTTGTACACGTAAGTGAAGTAGACAGTGAAAGTACCGGTACAAAAAATAAAATCGGGTAAAGATCTCCCACAGTCAGATACAGATGCCACTTAGTCCTCCTCTCTGGAACGCCATTGTTATAATTATCTTGCAGTTCTTCACATAGTAGACCACCTTCACACTCAATGCTTTGTTACACAGCACCCCTTAAAGCTGTTCACAATTGGTGCACTGAATATGCATGTTCAAGTAGTCTAAATTCATTCCACAATTAGAGATACTGAAGTTTTCATCACATATGCAGTAGGGATCAGGGCTTGACGACCTTGAAGTAAACAGTTTTGGTACAGCTTCCTCAGATGGTCTTTAAATGTGTTATTCACCACCATATCCCACATTTGTGGTTGTGAAGTTGTGCCTTTTAGAATGACAAGATCTTTGTTTCATTTCAGGATTTCTGCTATCACTGCTGGTATTAGGTGCCTCTTGAGGGCATCAACTTTGCACTATTCTGTAGGAGAGCACCTGGCCTTCTGCTCCAGATTGTATGGATCAAAAAATATGATACCAGATGACAAAACATTACCTTCAGCAAGCACACACAACAGCATGGTGATTCATGATTTCTCATTCTCCATAGTGCATACCGATAACTTTTGACACCTTTCTCTTCAACTGTTGTAGTTGACGGCACATCAATGTAAACAGAGATCTCGTCAGTGTTTCCGATTTGCCTGAAGATATAGGCATGTTTCTTTCTCAGTGTTATGACATGTCGCTGATACTCGACCAATTTCTCTACGCATGATGCTGGAAGACACCGAGCACAGAATGTTTGACACCACAGTACATCCCCATGGTGCTGCATAATCCTTATACATACCAAGAGCTGGCTTTATATTGGACACCATGTTCCTATGCTAATTCACATGCTTTATTTCATAAAATATTGTGGGAAATGGCATTCTTTCTTTACATTTCTCACATTAAATGCTATTACTTCCACTTCAATATTTTCGAAACATCCACTACATGGACCACTGAAAGCTTTCCTAGTTGGCTTCACATTTTGTAAATGTCCTTTCTTCTTTTACAACCTCTAAACATTGGCCTCTGTGGTCCATACTTCTTTGAAGCCAAACAATTGTTTGTTGCTTTTGCATGACAAACAACCATGATTTTGATATCTGTGTCATAGTAATGCCTGCATCCTGTTGAAAAATTTGATGTTGAACCATGTTGTTCCACACCACAGTCCGTTACATACTTAAATACGCAGTTGAAAAGTGGGATCTCCAAAGTCAAAGAGCAACTGAAAAAAAAAAGAAAAAAAAAATTGCCACAACAAATACTTCCTCCTATCATACAACAGTGGTCAAAGTACATGCATATGTTCAAGATTAAAGAGGTAGGCATGGCAGAGAGTAGAGTTACTTCTTAATGGAACCTCGAGGTTCTGTTTGGTAAAGAAAAGAAAAAGTACATTAATACCCCATGAATGCAACATGTCTCTCTACTTTTGGGCACAAAATTTTGGGAAAAACCTTGTTGTGCAGATATACGGTTTGTTGGAACCAGTGGCAACAAATAGACCTAACCTTTTTGAGGATGTCCACATTGAATCTAGTATCAGTGAATATGAGCCAGTTATGGGTGCGGAAAGAGGGAAAAAATGTAGAGAAACTGCAGCTCAGTTTAGAGAAATAGGTGGGAGGGATCCAGCATGGATACAACGATTGTAACAAAACTACTAAGGGAACGGTAACTGGTGGAAAACAAAGCAGAGGGATGTTGTTGTTGTTATGGTCTTCAGTGCTGAGACTGGTTTGATGCAGCTCTCCATGCTACTCTATCCTGTGCAAGCTTCTTCATCTCCCAGTACTTGCTGCAACCTACATCCTTCTGAATATGCTTGGTATATTCATCTCTTGGTCTCCTTCTACGATTTTTACCCCCCACGCTGCCTTCCAATGCTAAATTTGTGATCCCCTGATGCCTCAGAACATGTCCTACCAACCGGTCCCTTCTTCTTGTCAAGTTGTGCCACAAAGTCCTCTTGTCCCCAATTCTATTCAATACCTACCCATCTAATCTTCAGCATTCTTCTGTAGCACCACATTTTGTAAGCTTCTATTCTCTTCTTGTCCAAACTAATTATTGTCCATGTTTCACTTCCATACATGGCTACACTCCATACAAATACTTTCAGTAACGATTTCCTGACACTTAAATCTATACTCGATGACAGCAAATTTCTCTTCTTCAGAAATGCTTTCCTTGCCATTGCCAGTCTAAAGCAGACGGATAGAGATGGTAAGTTTGTATCATGACACATATAGCTGACAAACGAGGTGGAAGTGAGGGTAGCAAACCAAAAACAGAAATGGCGAACCCAGTTTTCAAACATTTCTTTACAAAGGGAGGTTCAGAAGTACTGTCTCAGTCTGTTACATTACTGTGAAGCTGAATGATATAAATATTTGTGTCAGCAGTGCTGTGAAACAGCAGTGGGTGCTAAATTTACACAGAAGCCAGTAGAATCCCTGTCAGATTTTATACAGAATTCGTCACTTATTTATCCTCTCTAACCACAGTATACAGAAAATCCCTTGAACTACTGTGTCCAGTTGTTGGAACAAAGCATACATCAAACTCATCTGGAAGAAGGGTAGCAGAAGTCCTCCAGTAACACTGACATCTGTATGCAGTCAAATCTTAGAATATACGCTCGAACAGAATGACCTCTTCCATATCAACCAACATGGGTTATGCCCTATCCTTGGTTATCTTGCATGATATCCTGAAAGCCATGGATCAAAGCAATCAGGTAGATGCGGCATTTCTTGTCTTCTGAGAATCATCTGACACGGTAATATCCCAGCACTTACTAATGAAACAATTGTTACAGCGCGGAAGCGCTTGAAAAGGACATGTGCTGAATCGCAGTTTGGAAGAATGCTGCAGCTCGGTTCCTATTTGAGCTAGGGACACGGGGCGAAAAGTTTTAGCTTTAGCCCAGATCTGCCTTTTGTATAGCCATTCAAAAATTTGTCTTAATGTAGCTGTGTTTCAGTATATGAAGCAAGGTTTGAACAAGGGCAGGAGCTGGCGCCCAGGCAAATTGTACAACTGATTAATTCGTTTTGCAAAAGATTTTAACGGGGATGAAATTAATGTAGCAAATGGCACCACTTGTATGTGCACCATTCAGATTTTACATGAACAGTCATCCTTGTTCAGATTTTACGTGGAGTAGCAGTCAGTCTTATACAGCTCTGGACTGGTGCGAGACTGATGGTTCAAATTTGGCCCACCAGTGTATCGAAGCTCAGTCTAAGACGAAAACAGAATTTTAACCGTTTGGAAATAATCTTGCTTCATTTGGATTTTTGTGGAAAAATCATATTTCTCTGGGAGGTTTTTGAAGCATGCCACTTCTGTACCTTAAATGTGTTCGAATTGTTTCAAGCTTTGCAAGAAAGTAGATAAATGGTTAAAGTCGAAACAAATTTTTTCATCCACTAATTTATAAATGTTGTTGACATGCTGTGATGTCGAGCTAAATGTAGCACGTGAAAATTGTTACATGAATTGAATGTGCGGAAGTGGTTTAAAGTGCATCAAATAAATTTTAAAAAAATGCGTTATTATGGAAAAAGAATTAAAAACTTGCTTACAAAAATCTAGCTTTATTCCCATTTTTAGTGCAAAAAACACATTTTCTATGAGTTTTTACATGTGCTTATTTCTCTGTTTCAGTATTGTGCAAATCAGATCAAATTTTGTGAGAAGGTTGACAAATAAATGTAATTAATGGTAGCCCTGTTGTTTTGTGAAAGCTTTATCCATTGCCAGGATATAGTGATAGAAATCTATGCATAAAATTCACATAAAATTGGGTTTTACGCGAATTGGACTTTCCGAGATGGTTCAAAATGAAACAAATGATGATAAAAGTTTATTCTAACGCCAATTATAAGATGCATTTTCAAAAATGTTTCATCGTTCGAGCTTTACATGCGAAAAACCATGTATCTGCACATGAAACTGTTACATAGATATGCATTTCATTTTAAGCATTGCATTTGGATATAATTAAAAAAAAACTGGTTATTAAAGTTGATTATTGTTTTGTTGTTTAACAAAGATTTTATTTACCAGTGGCTGAAAATCAATGGATAATATTTGGATGTGCAAAACAATGCATGTACCAAACCAGAATAAAACAGTTTTTTGATTTCGGGGGTAGCCTGATTTTTCTTCCCTGAGGAGAACATTTCTCCCCCAAATCCATCCCCTGTTAAATGTACCCTGAGGGGTGTAAGGACAAATAGATACAAATATATGGGCTTCTAGAGAGTGGAATGCATCTACAACAGGAAGTAACTAGGGTGGGGGTGCGCCTATAATAGGAAGTATTCCAGAGTGGGGGTGCATGCGTCTGAAAGTGTAATGACACATTGTGTAATATTGCAAAACATGACAAATGTCATGTTGGATGACATGATGGCGTGTGTCATTTTATATGATATGACATATATCATGTTACTCTACTTGACTAAGAAACTCTGAATATGTCAAGATTTTTCAATTTAAATGACCTTGAAGCTGTCAGACAACTTGGAAAGCTAGTTCCCTTTTTTTACATCCCTAAATCTGTGTAGGACGTTTGCCTTTTTTGTGCTATGGTAAGAGCATCTACCATTCTGGTACTACATATGACATTGCCTGTTCAGCCATGGCTGGTGAACGGTATAGAATTGACAGTAAAGGAATATGAAACAAAGTTTGTGACTAGGTTGAGAGTTTGGACGTCATTGACAGAAGTACTTTGAGGGAATTGTAGTCACACCATAGCTGTTCATATTGTTTACTAATGGCATGGCAATAACATTAATGGCAGACTTTTTGCAGATCATGCAGTTGTCCACTGTGAAGCAGTATCAGGAAAAATGGCACATGGCACAAACATACAGTCAGATTTTGATAAGATTGAACAGACCCAGATGTGGGGGGGAGGGGTGGGGTGCAAACAGGAGTATCTGCCCCAGGCAACAATTTCAGAGGGGGGGGGGTGCCAAATTTATATTCTTGAAGAAGAAAACATTGTTTCACAAAGCGCCTAGCATCCAGCGCATGTTGATGTGTCGATCATTCATATGATTTTGAAACACATTCCAACTGGTTTTTTAAAATTTTGGAACACTTTCTAAGTTATTTTCTGAACGAATCATAAGCTGATTTTTGAATGTGTGCTTAGTGTACATGATGTCTGTGCCAGGGAAATCCCTGTCACATCTAGAATTAAAAAACTTTCCCGCAGACAAAAGGGGATGGGCCTATAGAAGCTGAGCTGAACAAATTCAAATGAGTGAATGCCAATTGCTATCTGTCTGTGTGATTGATTGGGTGTGAGCATGATCAGTATTGTTATAATTATTAGCAAAATCCATGGACTCAGATTACCAGAGTGGAAATAGACGACTAACAGGAATAACAGTGTATCCAAGAAAATAAAAGTTTGATAGAAAATTTTTACCATATCACTACACTAACCCATTAACCTGAGAATATATTTTGACAATGGCAGGAATAGCTACAGAATTAGAGATGGCATGACTGTTTGCTAGAACGAGGAAGGAGAAGAAATGGGGACATCACATAAATTATAAGGAAGAATATGACGATTCCAAATTTATATAAAAATTTTGTACTACTACTTTCCCATACCGTGCTTGGGAAACTGGAGCATAGGAATGAAATGTGAAACTATTTCGTAACATAAAACTTTTTGCTTGTAGTAGTAGGCCTAAAAGGCATTTGGTATTGGTACATCATGAATTATGTTTGGTCTTGTTATTATGTAATTGAGGTACATAAAAATGACCATTTGCGCCAAAACAGGCTTGCTTATTTGGCGTGTGTTACAACTGCTGCAGCATTAGAAAGGCTTGTTTTGTTTTATGTAGCAGACAGTGACAAGTCAGATGTAATCAAATTGAGAAACCACACCAGTCTTCGGTACTATGCTTATTAACAGATTTTTCAGTGTCAGACAACGACATTTTGATTTTTCATGTAGCAAAACATTTGACGAAGACTGATGAGGTAATAGATTCTTTTGCAGAAAGGAAAACGTTCCGTGTAAAGCTGTAGCAGGATTAAAGAGAAAAGAATGCTGGGACTTGAGGATTGGAGAAATGTGTACTACACATGCAAACAAAATTGACACTCGGCGCAGTGGCTAAGGGGAGAGACTGTAAAGGAATTTCCCATTTACTGTCGCTCCCATCAGCCAATGCGCCGGGGGCCAACTTTGTTTGTGCAAACAATACTGTCTTGCTTGTCTCTTGTCTTTACTGGTTTTATGTTTCCTTATTTAATTTTATATCACACAAAAGAGAAAGTTATTAGCTAATAGGCAGTAAAGAGTGCAAATTTACTGAAGAGTTCTTATTCTCCTGGTCACAAATAAGCCCATCCATAATTAATTGTGAATTTTTTTTACGGCGGGCAGGATGTCAAATCAGCAGACTGGGAGCAGGAGAAGCACCACAGGACGTTTTAATTTCTACTGTCCTGAATATAGGTTTGATGACTTCCATTACAAAATATACATATTTGAATTCCATTGAGTGAAATACAGTGACATGCGACAGAAGAACGATGAGTGAAGAGGAGTGGGACTGCACTTCGGCACACTTAAGACCGAATAACATGTCTTACAGTTTCTCAAACATATATGTTTTATACATCAACCTCTTCATAAAAATGTGCGCTGCAAAATGAACATATTTTTGAAAAAAATATTTTTTTTCCATTTTCACGTTCTATCTCAAATGCTCAAGAGGGGGCTTCCACTACCAAGTTTTTGCTGTGGTTTGGAAATATCGTAGATCCAGGACTGAGATTATAAAGTGGTGCAAAAATGTGTGACTTGCTTTAAATGTTAAGAAATGCCAAAACACGGTATCCCATGTCAACAAGTAATAATTGCAATCAGTCGGTCATAGTAGCAGCTAGACACCACAATATATGGGTTACAGCAGGGAAAGATTGCATACAGTAGAGCATGTGTCAGACTTACGTAAGCTCATTAATAGAGTACTGGGGAAAAGTAGATGTCCTAAAAACGAGATTGCTTACTAAACACTCATGTGACCTATCCTAGAATATTGCACATTTGTGGGACCCATACCAGACAGGGATATCACATTATGTAGAACATAAATGAAGAAATGCAGCATGAGTGATGACAGGTTTGTTTGACCCAGGAGTGAATGTCATGGAAATGCTTTTAGATGTATAGCAACTATCCTACAAAAGCTCACAAAGTTTCGAGAACCAGTATTAAGTGAGGGATGTTGGAATACACTGCAATCCCATACATGTCATACCCGTAGGGGGCTGGAATAGACTAACAGTGGAGGGGCAAAAATGCCATGTCCAAAATTATTCAAAAAATCGGAAAAAAGTGCTGGCACAAATGAATTTTATCTCCTAGAGAGCACTTCTGGGGGGACAAAATTAAGCTTGTCAGTCCAAAAGGTTTTGAGACTAGATTAATAAAAATAGAGAAAAGTTTAGATGATAGTTTTAATGTTTCGGGTGTTCTACATAGTCTCCTGTCACTAGAGTATGATGCATAGAATGTTCATAAAACAATATGGAACTCGTAGAGAAGTCCTTTGGAATGTTCACCTTGCACATCGCACTTGCTCAAATAACATCAATGCTTTGTTTCATCATGTGAATCTCTGCACTCTGTGTTTCTGCTCTAGGTTTGTACTGATAACATCAAGCCTTGCCATGCATCATGATTGTTTCCAGAAAAGAGTTGCCCACATTTTGTTTTTCAATGAGGTTGTGGTAGGTGTCCTTCCGTCATAGTTTTTGTTCAAACTCAAGGTGTGCACTACAATGTGCACACACTTTTCTCTTCAAATTATTTCAGAGAATGTACTGAACTCTTGATTTAGGAATGTTGCTCCATAGTGATTTGTGACACAACAATGTTGAGGCACTGTGGCCATGTTGAGGTCATCAGTCCCCTAGAACTTAGAACTGCTTAAACCTAACTAACCTAAGGACATCACACACACCCATGCCCGAGGCAGGATTCGAATCTGCGACCATGTTAGTCCAAACTGCCACCGCAGTTACTGTGCTGATGTCACTTACAGGCCAGGTATGATCTCAGTCTTGGAACTTTGTGGGCAGATAGTATGCAAAGGCATTTAAGCAGTCATTCATCCTGCACTCCAAGGTTGAAGGGAATGGGAAGAAACCCTAATATGTAGTACAAAGGGAGGTACCCTCTACCATAGTTTGCAGAGTAAGGATGTAGATAACAACACATAGCTTTATTGACAGCAATACTATGGTTCCTTCTGCTTGTTTTTCTTGCTACAAATGACATATCTTCTCCATACCTCATAGTCACAAGGCCTTCCTCTGCAGACTGGTTACCTGATTTTGTCTATTCTTGGTGAGTTTCTCTAAAATTACAGGAATAAGTGTCACTAGGAATTCAGAAATTTATAGCCCCCCTCTCCCACGCCCCTCCCACTCCCATGTCCTTTGTAAATAACAGGGATTTTGCTGTGTGAAAAAAAGGATAATATTTTTCAAACATACAGTTAATATCTTATCACATTTGTCCACTGATCCACTGATTGATTGTAATCCAAGCTGCATCTCAGTTTTTCGAAAATGCTTTGGTTATTTGTTTTTCCTGTTTATGCAGTATGAGATGATGATGATGATGTTTGGTTTGTGGGGCGCTCAACTGCGTGGTTATCAGCGCCCGTACAATTATCCAATCTTTGCTCAGTCCAATTTCGCCACTTTCCTGGATGATGAGGAAATGATGAGGACAACACAAACACCCAGTCATCTCGAGGCAGGTGAAAATCCCTGACCCCGCCGGGAATCGAACCCGGGACCCCGGGCTCGGGAAGCAAGAACGCTACTGCGAGACCACGAGCGGCGGACCAGTATGAGATCTTTACAACATATATATTTCTTCGTCATGCCATTGAATGCTGTTACAGCACTCACTGAACTAATTTCCAGTTCAAAAAGCAAGTTCGGTTGAGTTGTAGCATGGTTTTTTCTATTTATGTGAATGGTACCTATAACCCAGTCATCAGGCGTTTCTTACTGGAAAGTTTTGAGGAGTCTTTTATTTTATTGCTCTATCTTCTTTGGAGTGCTAAACACAAATCTGTAGTTTGCCTTAAAACACTGAAAAAATTATGTCTTTGTTCAGTTTTTGGATTAAATTCTGAAAAACATGTGCTTATTGTGGGAACCACCTAGTAAAAAAATAAATAACATTAGGGCTAAATTTCTCAAAATGATGAAACAGAGGAGTAGGAAGGGAAGAGGGCTAATGAGGGTGAGGGGCAGCAGAGAAAGGACCATACGTAACTCATTCAAGTGCCTGTGAAGGTAGGTGCATGAAGTTAAGATGCATGCAGGAGCAGGAAATAGCATGGGAGCCATGGAAGATGTAGGACAGTGAGAGATAAAACAGAGTAAATTACAGTTCATGTACCTATAAATATAACTGAAGTGGGCACAGATAAAAATAAAAAGTTAGTGAAGTTGATGATGGAGAGAAAGAGGTGGAAAATGGCTGTATCCAATATATTTTTTGTACAAAAAGATTTTATTTCCATAAATACTATCAATTTATATTAGGTTTACAGATGAATATTCATAATAATTAACACTCCTACAGTTTAGGTGCAAGAAAAAGGGCAAAGTGTAGTTTTAAAAGCTGAATCAGGAGATTTGAGATACTTATACAACTTTTTGTAAGATGATCTTGTTTTTACTCAAGTCCACTGGCTCAATATATTTTTCCAAAGAAAATATTGTCCATTATAGGCTATTAAATTTTTCCTTTTATTTGCTATTGGCCAATTTCAACTGTAGAGTCATCAAGAAACATTCAGAATATCTCTGTGCAACATCTGTTGCAGCATAATGCATAGGGATATCTGTACGTTCAATCTTCAATGTCAGTATTTTGTTGACACCATCTACTTATGGGGAAATGATTGTCATAAATAAATACGAAAAATCAGAGCTCGCACACAAAGATTTAAGTGTTTGCTTTTCCCACACACTTTTGGGGAAATGATTGTCATAACAAAATACAAAAAGTCAGAGCTTGCACGGAAAGATTTAAGTGTTTGCTATTCCCACACACTGTTTGAGAGTAGAATGGTAGAGAAATAGTGGAAAGTTGCTCAGTGGAAAGTTGCTCAGTCACCTCTGTCAGTCACTTACATGTGAATTGCAGAGAAGACATGTAGATGTAGCTGAAAATGTAGATAATGGCCCTACAGTCGAAAATGGCCAATAGCAGATACACAGAAAACTTTATAAAACAAACAATGGATGACATTTTGTTTCGAAAAATTTTGTTATACACAATACAAACCAGTATACATTGTATTTTCTGCAAGCTTACGATAACTGTACATGAGAAGCATACATCACATTTACAGAAAAAATATCGAACATGGCTAAAAGTATGTATCTCAATACTGCCATGTTGTGTTATCCACAAATGTATGTTACATGTTTATTCAATAGATTTTATTTAAAAGAGGTTTCAAAGCATTTTAAATTCACAATATTTTTTCCAGGTTCTTGATCAGTCAACTTGAAAGTCCGTAGAGTAAGTTAACTGTCAGCCTGCTTATGGTACAGTGGGTTCCTGTAGGTTGATGTTGCTGGTTTGTAGAGAGGACTCTCCATCTGCAAACAAAAGGTCTTACAGAACAGGGACACCAAACAAGCTATAATTCAGTTAATACTGTCACAATGAAAATTTTCAGCTACTCACATTCTTCACTAATTCTATAGAATAACAGTTAAAAAATAAAAGATATGTAGTAACAATACTGAATACATTGTACTTATTTTCAGTTTGTAACAGAGGTCACATACTCAGTTGCTGGAAACAATTCTTATTATGTTCTGTCTGGAGGAAATCTTTGAATTCAGAAAGCTTCCTGGTGAAACTCTGAAAACATAACTAAGACTTTTTATAGAAAAACTTTAGAAGGAAAAGAGAGAGAGGGAGGAGGAAGAGCAAGAAGAAGAAATGTTGTCAAAGTTATCATTACATTTGACACTACCTGTCCCATGACAAATTATTTATCCTGGTCTTTCAAGCAACCTCAGTTATGGTGAGACACTAGACAAGATTCTCTCTGGTGATGTACTTCTTGACGTGTTCCACATCCCTAAAGTTCCTTCTCTGTGACAAGACATACTATGTGTAATCAGAGAATGAAACAAAGTAATGTTGACTCTGAACAGCCAAGAAATTTGACACAGATTGGGAATTGCTTATTGATAAAATTGTTAACTAATGCAGTTCCGTTGATTTATTGATAAATGATGTAAAGGCTCAGTGCTACAGGTGCAAAGGTTTGGCATTTAATCCCTACTTGGTTCTCTATCTTTTCCTGTTTCTTGACTTGGAATCACTGCTGCCAAGGTACACTTTGTTTCAGATTCAGTGTTAAGTCTTACGTCCTCTCCAGTAACTTGATGATTAAGTTGGTTCACAGGACAGAGGAAGGTAGCCAATATTATAATTGTTAGTAAAGCATTGCTCTATTCACACCAGCCATCAAGGTTATTAATGGCTTTACTTATTGTTAAAGAGTTAGTTAACATTCCAGAATATTTGATTACCACAATACTGGAAGGAGCTGCAAAAGTAAGAATGTAAGCTGAAATAAAATAATTCCACTGATACACCATGATGGCAGATACAGATATAAACAGAAATGCCTTGGAACTTCTGCTCATATCTGTATCTGCCATCATAGTGTATCATGTTCTAAGACAGATTTGTTCTTTACAACAAGGTAACTCTTGCCTTCTACTGTAACTGTAAAAAAGTACAACGAAGAACAAAAATCAAACAAAAATAAATGCTCAGATATAGCTAGCATAGAACTTTGACAAAAGTAATAAATGGAAAAGGCCAATGAAACATCAGACAGAAGCAATCAATTGTTGGATTAAAGAAGAAAATATAATAAGAAGTGAATCTTCTCTATGAAAGGAAATACTGTTCCAGAGAAAATCTCATTCATTCAAATGCTGAAGAAAGGTAGCTAGGACACAACAGATTATAAAAGGATGCCAAAGACAAGCAGTTACAGAGATAAGAACTGAGTATCAGAAAACTGATCCTTTGTCAGCTGGCATTATGTGTGTTTGATTGGGTGGGGGGAGTCAATATACTGTGTTGGTGCATAAGTTTATAGTGTCTTTCCATAATTTTAATGAACAGAACAAGTATACATAACAGAGACTTTTGTCATCAATAGTATATTCTCCTTCATACAAGATTCTGCCAATGGTGGGATAAATTTTTGATTCGGTGACTGTAGAAAGCACGGGGTCTTGAAGCAAAGAGCATGTCATGCCAACTTTGGAGTGAATTTTTTTTCAGAAAGGAAGTTCCTTGAAGACTGTTTGATAGAGAGTGGAAAAGATGAAAATCAGAGGCTGCAGGCCCAGGTGAATAAAGTGGGTGCGGAGTGACTTCCCAATCCAATTCCTGTACAATATTTTTTGTGGGGGTGGGCACTACCATGGAGTAGCGTAGCTTCACACAGTCTTCTTTGTCATTGTTCTTGGACAGTGTCTGCAAGATATCTCAGATGTTGACAATAAATGTCAGTAGTGATGGTTACACCTTGGGGAAGCAGTTCATAGTACACCATGCACAACATTATCTTTTGTGGATGCACACAGGTCTTTGTAAGGGGGGGTTTCTGCTTTGTTTTGCCTCAGCCATTTCTTTATATTCCTTATGTTAGCATAAATACATCATATTTCATCACCAGCAATGGTACAGAACAGGAATGGTCAGTGTTGTCCATGAGCCAATTGATAACGAGCAAGCAGAGATGCACATGTGATTTTGGCTTCAAGCATGCGGTACCTAAACATTCAATTTTTAAACCTTCCCCATTGGATGCAAACGTCACATGATTGTGGGATGATCACAGTTTATCACATTTGCCAGTTCTTGAGTACACTGATGTGGGTCATTGTGGCTTAATGCATTTTAACAATCTTCGTCAAAGACTTTAAGTTTTTCCTGAATGTGCTGAATCACTAATGTCTTTTGCTGTGCTCTATCCAGTGGCATTATCCTCATACATGGTGCAAATGTTTCTGGCTGACTCCACTGCTGTCACCCCTATATTGAACTTAAACAAAGGAGTATGTCAGAACTGTTTCGATTTCTCCACTTGACATACCATTTTCTAGCATCCACAGCTCTACTCACTGTCTTCAAATGACAATATGTAAACTCAAATAGTAACAGTGAAATACAAATAGAAAATGATGATCAATAAATAAATCTATACCAACCAGAATACCACCAACATGCAAAACAAAAATGTTACAAACTTAAGCACCAACTTAATAATAAGTGGTTAAGTAAATGCCTTTTCTATATAGAATAGGGTAATATGTTCTTTTCTTTTTATGGAAAGGGCATCAGTATTGGATAAAAATGGGTAAACAATTTAGAGGCCACAGATACCAGGATGCAATATAAAAAGCAAATAAATTAAAAATAAAAGTATATAAAACAAATTTCCAAGAAAATATGAATGTATGAATACATCTCTCTGAAGTAAAATGAAATATAAAGGTTATTTACTGACAAAAAAAGAAGTACAGTTTCAGGCTTGCAGACTGAACATTTGTTTTTCCACAATAGTTTGTCATTATTCTAGAATTATAAATGAAAGATGTTAATGCAAGAGGAAATTTAAGAGAAGAAAAACCAGCTGGAGAAAGTTAAGTCCCTTCTGTTTATCCTCCTCTATTTCTAGCTGTTGAAGAAAGAGATGATGTTTCTGAAAACTTGAAATTCAGCCACCTTCCATATATGTCAATGGAATTATAGTACCATTGGTAAGTAGTCTTATTTTACTTTTCCACAAATGCTTAGGGATACATATTTCTAATACATTAGAAAATTGAAATATAAAACTCATAAATAGCTTACTGCATTCATTCTGGCTCTTTTTGCTTCTTCTTCGAATTTTGCATACTGCACTTGATCATAATAGTTGGTCAGCAACTTCCATATAATGAGACATATGATTCCCAGCAGGAGAGCTGCTCCAAGAAAAATTCCAGATATGACTGCAAAATTAAAAATAATACTGTCACAGTCTTAATGAAATAACCATTTCAAATTGTATGCTTACATGTGGCACGTAGGTAAATGTTAAAAAATCTATTAACTGATACAATATCAAATGTATAATACACTATTTAAAAACAGCTCTAATTTCTTTTTTTTTAGCTGTAAATATAACATACATTCTTACATTACATTCCTGTGCTATAATAAAGTACAGTATTATGGAATTTTTAGATATAAAGTGCAACAATCTAAATCAGAAAAGTGTTCATTACCCACAACCCAGTGAGAAACTTTCCTTGGTGAATTGTGAGAGCGGCATCTCAACTGTAACTATTATTTTTGGTGACTGTGATGGTTGTGGTAGTGGAATTTTCAATGGTAACAGCGGGTAGAAGAGAAAGGGTGGAAACATGGCCTACTCCCCTTGTATAACATCAGCTGGGGTAATGAGCTTAGCGTCCCAGCTGATGGATCGATCACCTTCTGCTGTGTAACTTGTCCGCATTCTATGAGGCACTGGGGAGGGAAGCAGGCTTCACATCAAAATGATTCATTCAACAAGGCCATGATTCTTTTTCTCTTCCAACTTTATCCAGCTGTGATAACTTGTCTTTAACAACAGTTATATTGGTGGTATAAACTCCATTGTTTCTTCATCACCTCATTTTCCAATCACATTCCCAATGAGTGGAAGTCCAACAGCTGTTAAAGTTTAATAAGATAATGGAAAATCCTGGGTGGAATATAAACAATGGGATGAATGTAGACCGTGACTCATCATTTAAAGGAGGTGTCAAGTAGTGGATAGACACATCTACATGGATGCAGTTGTATGTCAATGATGGACAGCAAAAAGTACTAGTGAGAAATTGTATAACATGAATAAAACTAAACTAAGAATGCGGACAATTGAAATGTGGAGTCCAGAAAGTTTTGTAGTGAAGCCCTTTTGTTCCTAGCCAACATAAATGAATTTCTCAATGACTATATTACTGTTCATGTTCAGTGGTGACATTAACATACTAACCTTTTGTTCCTAGCCAACATAAATGAACTTCACAATGACTAAATTACTGTTCATGTTCAGTGATGACATTAGCATACTAATCAGGGGCTTAAATTCAACCATAGCAGACAGACCATACAGTAACTGTACAGACCTGCAAATGATTCACAGCCAATGGTTTAAGCCTTTCTTTTACAAAGTGTCACATTAAATAGTTCCAAACAAATAAAAGTAGCCTGCTATTTCAAAAATAAACCACCATTTGCAGAATTCTTTAGGGGACCAGCAGGATAGATAGAGCCAACACACCTGAAAATTTTATGTAAATTGAAGGTGGAAGGGGGAGAAGGGAAAGGACAGGGAAGGAATTATTGATGTCAGCTGCATCAGAACTTTATGCAGCATCAGTTGTGATGTGTGAAATGTGCACCAGACTGGGGCTTGAACCCAGGATTTGTCGCTTACTAGGCCGTTCCATTAACCACTGCACTATATGGACACAGTATTTATCGCAACTGTGCAGACTATCTCACCACGCCTTTCAGCTGACATACACACCCACTGAGGTGGCACTCGGTGGGTGCGTAGGTCAGCTGAAAGGCGTGGTGAGATAGTCTGCACAGTTGCGATAAATACTGTGTCCATATAGTGCAGTGGTTAATGGAACGGCCTAGTAAGCAACAAATCCTGGGTCCCCGACCATGCCCTCCATGTTCGCTGCTTTGAGACTCCCTCTCGACATTGAATGTAATTGTGCATCCGCACTGAAGGTGGTGGATTCATGGCCTATCGAGGTGAATCAGTTATGTGAATGCATGGTGTATGTTCTTGTGGAACACATTATATAAGTTGAAGATGGAGGGGGAAGAAAGGAAAGGGAAGGAATAATTGGTGTCAGCTGCATCGGGACTTCATGTGGAATTAGTGGCAATGAGTGACGATATGTGCCGGCCCAGGACTTGAACCTTGATCTCCTGCCTACTAGGCAATTGTGTTATCCGCTGTGCCATCCTGACACTGTTTATTGCAATTGCACAGACTATTTCAGCACCCCTCTCAGCTGACTCACACTTCCACCGAGTACCACCTAGCCACCGTCTCTGTCCTTGTCCTCCATGCTCACTAGTTTGAGATTCTCACAGGAGATTGAATGTGATTGAGCATCTGCACTGAAGGTGGTCAATTCATGATCAGTTGAGGCAAATCAGTTATGTAAATGTATGGTGCATGTTCTCTCAGTCGTGTCCAAAAGAACAGACACTATGCGTTCATTTAACATCTAAAAATAATGAAGAACCTCACCTGGATACATTTTACACTCTTAAGTATGTCTCAGTATGTTGTACTGAAGACTGGGGTGTTTCGTTATTTTGCATATTTTGACATCCTGTTGACTTACAGAAATATCTTATGGGGTGTTGCAGCTAAAGTAATGGGAATATTCATTCAACAAAATTCAGCAGTAAAAATGTTGTGTACATCTTGCAGAGCTCTCTTTAACAACCTCAGAATTACAACACTTACCTCCCAGAAGATGCTTCTTACTGTAAATAACAGTTAATAATAGAAATAAAAGAAAAATCATTTGAACTGTTGTTTACGTAACCACATAGAATACAGAGAAACAATTTTCACATAGACTTTGCTGCCATGCCCAGAGTTTGGATGGGTTTCCATGTTCTTGTATTAAGGACCTCAACAAGCTCTATATGGCAAACTAGGAAATTGGTGATCTCTGTAAATTCAAAACAAAATTAACAGTTTTCATTATCAGCCACTCATTCTACAAGTTATATGATTATCTATGAGATTGTGCTGAAAAGTAACACCTCTAAATTGTTTCATTCTGTTCTCAGTGTTGGTTGATTTATTACGTATCATAAATATTACTCATCTGATTTCCAATTTCCCTGATGCAACTTGCAACCTTTTGGTGCTAGAGGTCTCCCAATTGTGGCATGTAACATGGTGGTGTGTATCACTGTCACTTTTCCTTGATACAACTAATCAGTTTCTAAAAATATACTGACACAGATGTCTCACCATCACCCCTTCTGCACTGGAACATATCCTCACCACAACAGGATAATGGGACATCTGAGAACATTTTCAAAAGCCTGGACATTCTAGAACATTCTCAAACATTGTGGAAGATTCTATAATGTAACTGAACATTTTCAAACCTTCTGGAATATTCCATAACATTCTGGCCAGTCTTGACCAGTTCAGCACTCAGCTCCCAACAGTTTCACTGAATCCCATTAGAAGTCCATTGCTGCAATGCTCTCTTTTGACACCCATATTTTTGAACCAAACCATTGCAATTCCAAATCAAAACCTCCTTTATGCGTATGGTATGGTGGGCTACCACACCATACCATATAATTCCCAAAGCAAATTACATTACCAAAAACACATACACAAAATTAAAACATTATAAAACAGTCACAAAGCCAGAAATAACATACGCAGCTGAAACCATCTTCAAAATAGCTAATATAGCAGAAATTGAAAGAATAGTGAAGATAAAAAGAAGATTAATTAGGACATACCTAAGTAAACAATATCAAGTAAATAGCCATAGGAGACTAGCTTCAAATGAGACAGTGTGCAAAAAAATAGAACCAGTAATAAACACTGTCAGGAAGACACACATGTCATTCTTTGGACGTTTGATCAGAACACCGGAAAATGGAGTTAGTAAGAGAATAATAGAACAACTGTGGAGTAGTAACAGCAAAATTAAATGGATTACAGGAAGATACAAGAGAACTCCAAATTACAAAAAATGACCTAAAAATTGACCTAACAATAATACAGATGAAGATCAATGAAAGGTTTATATGAAATATTTTAGTGCAGTGTCTGTATTTGGCAGTGTCAGTAAAGTTTGACGCATTGTTTCTTCGGAAATGCATGTGTATCCAAAGGAACAGACATTGTTGAGGATTGATAGCCATATTCAATCATTAGATGTATTCACGGTACCACAACAGCTATACAATTTACTGAAAACAAATGAAAATTTGTGCTGGACTGGCACTCAAACCCAGGCTTCCTGATTTACATGAGCGATCACCTGCTTCAGCTACCTGAGCATGACCGAGTGAGGTGGTGCAGTGGCTACCACACTGGACTTGCATTTGGGAGAATGATGGTTCAATCCCACGTCTGGGCATCCTGATTTAGGTTTTCCGTGATTTCCCTAAATTGCTCAAAGCAAATGCTGGGATGGTTCCTTTGAACAGGCATGGCCGACTTCCTTCCCTATCTTTCCCTAATCTTATGAGACCGATGACCTCGCTGTCTGGTCTCCTCCCCGAAACAACCCAACCCTATCTGGGCGTGCTTCACAAACAGGCCCAAATTTCCATATATCTCAGTGTCTGCTTCCCATAATGTTCACACAATTATGTGATTCCTGCACAGAGAGTTACTTATTTCATTTTCTCATCAGGTTGTCTTGGCTTTGCAATGCATGCATGCATGTCTGAAAGAAAAATTGCATCGAACTTTACAGACATTGTCAAATACAGACACTGTGCTAGTGTATTGGCATACTCAACAAGACCATCAACCTGGGTTAACAAGAAATGTGATTCATTTGACCAAATGACACATTTCCATTGATCCACAGCCCAATCTCAAAGACCTCATAGTCACTGCAATTGTCATTGATGATGGCACTGGGTCAATTTGGAAACACATAGCTATGGTACTAGTCACAAGGAAAGCTTCAAATTTCCTTTACATCACTTAAAGCTTTATGCTCAGACACCACTGTACATGGGGCTAAAAGTATATAACAAATCAAAAGGTAGAAACATATTAACAGTGGACCTTGGTTTGCCGAAAAGTTTACTCCAAATTATTTTAATAGAGAAGTGTTACTACACCATTGAAGAATTCATGGAAGACAGTCTGACACTGAACAATAAAAATCTATAGCTAATATTGCAGTGTCGTCTGTGTACAACAAAGGAACTTGGTAAACTGTTAATTTATAGTAAATATTGTAGTGTTGTATTTATTGGCATTATTATTTAAATAGTGTAAAAAGAATTTCTGTAAATCATTATACATTATATTTTTGCTAAACTTGCTGTGTCTCCTGTACAACACATCATATGATCTGTACAATGTATGTAATGAGATTAATAAATCACATTTTACATTTACATATCTGCTGTGCAGCACCATTTTCAACAATGTGCACTGGATATTGTGCTCCAAAACATTTCTGCCCACAGTATCACTGAACTCTGTTGTCACATCTATCACAGGTCACTGCTTATCCTGTTTTACAAAGTGGGCAATCCTCAGACTTTCATGTCCTGTGAGGAGATGTGGATGCCTAACAGCAGTGTATACAATTTTGTAGATATATAAGCTGCACACACTGACATACTTCATGTTGAAATAAAAATCTACATAGCTACTATTCCACATGATAACAGTCAGATAATTGAAATAATGAGCAATTTTAAAGTTGTGGAGATCAGTACATACAAGCTATGTTGGCCCTCTGAGGACAGATTTCATTCCTTGATGCTCGTACCACTACTTCTCCATTCATTTCATTTGTGTAGTACACAAATGAACGTTTGCATTCACCTTCTATGAAGCACTGGACCTCATTCTTTTCTTCATTGACTGAAATACACACAAACAGTAGATTGTGAGTGACAATAGATATTTTAAGTCTGTATTTTACTTTAAAATATGGAAATTGTGATACCTTCAACACTCTCTGTCAGTGTGAAAGTGAAGTTGCAGTTTACACACTGATCCTTGACTGCTTCATTGTCAACCATGCATTTAACACAATCCCTTAGAGTATCACATTTGGAACCACTAACCTGAAATATATGTTTGATGATAATAACCTATTTTTAGAGCAGTATACAAGTATTCTGATACATGTGCAGATCTACTGCATGAATGCTAATTTTCATATTACAAGGATAAAAAAAGTTACAATAACGTTTCTAATGTATAAGTTAACATAATACATCCTGGATTTGACCAAAAGCTAGTGCAGCTCCTGTTTTAGTCTTAATACCTACCATTATTTAAATATCAACAATTAATCGTCTCTTGAGACTATAACTGGAATGACGAACTAAAGACGGCTGATGAATCTTATTTTCTTACAGCTCCTACCAACACTGCAAAGCTACATTTGTGTAATTCTAAACATCCTTTTGATATACACTGAGTGACAAAATCAATGGGATAGCAATACGCACATCTACAGATGGTGGTAGTATCATGTACACAAGGTATAAAAGAGCTGTGCATTGACGGAGCTGTCATTTGGACTCAGGTGGTTCCTGTGAGAAACTTTCTGATACGAGTATGGCTGCACAGTGGGAATTAACAGACTCTGAATGTGGATTAGTAGTTGGAGCTAGACGCATGGGACATTCCATTTCAGAAATCATTAGGGAATTCAATATTCTGAGATCCACACTGTCAAGAGTGTGCCAGGAATACCTAATTTTGGACATTATCTCTCAACTTGGACAATGCAGTGGCGATGAACTTCACTTAACATTTGCAGTCTAGTCACCCAGATCCCATCAAACATTTATGGTACATAATCGAGATGTCAGTTCGTGCACAAAATTCTGCACTGGAACATTGCCGCAATTATGGACAACTATAGAGGCAGCATGGCTCAATATTTCTGCAGGGAACTTCCAAAAACTTGCTGAGTCCATCTGTCGAGCTGCTTTATTAATCTGGGCAAAAGGAGGTTCGACATGATATTAGTAGGTGTCCCATGACTTTTGTCATCTCAGTGTAGACCTGTAATAAGGACAATAACCTCAGATTTTTCTTTCAGCAACTCAACACCCATCGTGAAATCTGATTCATCTGGTCCACCTCATTTCAACCAGTTGCCTTCCTTTGTTGACCATGACCATACAGGAAGTTCAATATAAATGTCTGTGATTATCAAAGCTACCTGTCACCAATGATACTTCCATTTGCACAAACACCACTCTTTACATATCAAAAGTCCCTTGCCTGCAACCTTGGTACATATGGATGTCACACCTCTTGTGGATTCAATCACTTATTTACACATCATCTCCCATAAATCTGTCATAAAAGAGAGATGGCAGGGAGGTAGAATGAGTCAAGTTATATCATAAATGGCAGAATCAGTCACTACAGGTTACATTGTGAAATATATTAACAGCCATTTATTAGTAGTGCTCATCTACTAACATGGAATTTAATTCTAGTTTCATTTACAAATTTATGTTAGAAGCAAATCAATTATTCTTAAAAAAAAATCTACTGTTTCACTTCTTACACTACTCAGTTGCTCCTTTCATGTATTACTTCATATTTATTATGAGATGCCACTGTTAGCTATCTGTATACTGGTTAATTCGAAAGTAAAATTCTATGTACCGACTTGACAGAAAATCCTAGGAAGTTCTGGTCTTACGTTAAATCAGTAAGTGGCTCGAAACAGCATATCCAGACACTACGGGATGATGATGGCATTGAAACAGAGGATGACACGCGTAAAGCTGAAATACTAAACACCTTTTTCCAAAGCTGTTTCACAGAGGAAGACCGCACTGCAGTTCCTTCTCTAAATCCTCGCACAAACGAAAAAATGGCTGACATCGAAATAAGTGTCCAAGGAATAGAAAAGCAACTGGAATCACTCAATAGAGGAAAGTCCACTGGACCTGACGGGATACCAATTCGATTCTACACAGAGTACGCGAAAGAACTCGCCCCCCTTCTAACAGCCGTGTACCGCAAGTCTCTAGAGGAACGGAGGGTTCCAAATGATTGGAAAAGAGCACAGATAGTCCCAGTCTTCAAGAAGGGTCATCGAGCAGATGCGCAAAACTATAGACCTATATCTCTGACGTCGATCTCTTGTAGAATTTTAGAACATGTTTTTTGCTCGCGTATCATGTCATTTCTGGAAACCCAGAATCTACTATGTAGGAATCAACATGGATTCCGGAAACAGCGATCGTGTGAGACCCAACTCGCTTTATTTGTTCATGAGACCCAGAAAATATTAGATACAGGCTCCCAGGTAGATGCTATTTTTCTTGACTTCCGGAAGGCGTTCGATACAGTTCCGCACTGTCGCCTGATAAACAAAGTAAGAGCCTACGGAATATCAGACCAGCTGTGTGGCTGGATTGAAGAGTTTTTAGCAAACAGAACACAGCATGTTGTTATCAATGGAGAGACGTCTACAGACGTTAAAGTAACCTCTGGCGTGCCACAGGGGAGTGTTATGGGACCATTGCTTTTCACAATATATATAAATGACCTAGTAGATAGTGTCGGAAGTTCCATGCGGCTTTTCGCGGATGATGCTGTAGTATACAGAGAAGTTGCAGCATTAGAAAATTGTAGTGAAATGCAGGAAGATCTGCAGTGGATAGGCACTTGGTGCAGGGAGTGGCAACTGACCCTTAACATAGACAAATGTAATGTATTGCGAATACATAGAAAGAAGGATCCTTTATTGTATGATTATATGATAGCGGAACAAACACTGGTAGCAGTTACTTCTGTAAAATATCTGGGAGTATGCGTGCGGAACGATTTGAAGTGGAATGATCATATAAAATTAATTGTTGGTAAGGTGGGTACCAGGTTGAGATTCATTGGGAGAGTGCTTAGAAAATGTAGTCCATCAACAAAGGAGGTGGCTTACAAAACACTCGTTCGACCTATACTTGAGTATTGCTCATCAGTGTGGGATCCGTACCAGATCGGTCTGACGGAGGAGATAGAGAAGATCCAAAGAAGAGCGGCGCGTTTCATCACAGGGTTATTTGGTAACCGTGATAGCGTTACGGAGATGTTTAATAAACTCAAGTGGCAGACTCTGCAAGAGAGGCGCTCTGCATCGCGGTGTAGCTTGCTCGCCAGGTTTCGAGAGGGTGCGTTTCTGGATGAGGTATCGAATATATTGCTTCCCCCTACTTATACCTCCTGAGGAGATCACGAATGTAAAATTAGAGAGATTAGAGCGCGCACGGAGGCTTTCAGACAGTCGTTCTTCCCGTGAACCATACGCGACTGGAACAGGAAAGGGAGGTAATGACAGTGGCACGTAAAGTGCCCTCCGCCACACACCGTTGGGTGGCTTGCGGAGTATCAATGTAGATGTAGATGTAGAAGTTAAAATATGTTTCATATGAGCATTTATCTTAACAGAATTTACATCCCCTGAGATCAATATTCTAGTAAATTCTAGTAAGTCATAGAAGGAATGGCAAATAAGGTGCTCTTTTACCTTGCTTTTGAAATGTCTGGGGGTTTCCTGTTTCCACCAAATGTCTGCTGGCAGAAATTTTTCTACTAATTCTGAATTTCACACCTCATCCAAAATTTAGTATTATTACTGATGACTAGTACTATCATGGAGTTAATGTACTGGTATACAAGCAAAAATTTAAGAGTCCCTGAAGGGGCTTCTGTGTGATGTTCATAACTGTCTTACTGCACACTTCTGATTACACCAAATGACAGCATTGCTTAAAAAAATACACCATATGCTAACAATTTTGTCTACAGGCCAAACAACTAAGAGTGATTTCTAAGTGCTTGTTAGTTGCCTCATCCGTGTGTAGGTGCCATCTCAATTTGTTATAAATTTTTTAACATTTTCCTGCGTGTGCCTGTTATGGATGTGTTTGGCCCCTTTATCGCTATATTAGTATCATCCAGTTTTCCACATCTATCTAGGTGAATGCTGGGCTGGCAACAATGTCCCATGATTGTAAACATTTAGAAAACGTTCTCACATTTCACATGGGATAACACTAGACGCAGACAGATAGCATACACAAATTCCATCCTGTGGGTTAAGAAGTGGCAACAAGAAGGGCATCTGGCCACCTTGTACCACAACATTGCTGAATTCAGAATAACATGCCAAACCTGTGAAGGAAAATGAGAAAGACCCCTGTATAGTACCATCAGCAAAAATCACAGTTTTTGATGAGTTCTCCAGAGTCTTTTGTACATCATTTTTGTACACTGCTTCCCATTAAAATTGCAATACCTTTAAAGACAACATACAATAATGTCAAAGTTGCATGAAATATACTAAATGGTTGGATAAATAAATGATTAGTGTTTCAGCACAACTGCACAAAATAATCAGAAAAAAGATAATCTACCTACTATCTGTAGCATGTTTCTCGTTTGTAAACTGCATTTGCATGTTTGTTGTTTGTGACAAGATAGTAGTAGGCCTCATATAACAATAAGAACATTTAGCAGCATGAGTCAGACTTCAACAGTGGCAGAGACTGCAGTTTATTGTTCTGCTATATTGCTGCTCCCATTGGACAGCACCTCGCAAACTGTCATATAGACATGGAATCAATGGGTTCTTCCCATTGGACAGCATCTCGCAAACTGTCATGTAGATATGGAATCAATGGGTTCAAGAAGCCATACTCAACACTAAGCTGGATCCCAGCAACCCACATGAATGGTGCCTGAGAGGACTGTTGATGTAGTCATGCTGAGTTTTACAGCCACATCCTGTATCTTCAATCAGGAGATGTCTGGAGCCCCAGGGACTGTGACCATTATGAACTTGTTGCAGGTTCCTTTGACATGGCAGCAGAAAGAGGTATGACAGAAGAGGAGTGCCCAACAGTACTGTGGGGTGCAGAAGTGGTACCACATAATCTTTCCAGATGAGTCATGGTTGTGCATACAGCATGAGGTTACCTTGTGTGGAGGTCTCTATGAGACTGAACATTGCTGGACTGCATTTGTTCTCATCATATGGGCCCAGCACCTAGCATGATGGTATAGTGTGCCACACAATAGGATCATCTCTGATTTGCATATGGTAATTGCACAGCTGGTTTTACATTTCTGACGAGTTAAGGCCAGTGGCTATTTTCAGAGTCTCCTTAATATTATCTTTCAACAAGATAATGCAAGAGTTGTGCTGTGCTGACTTAACTTGATACAGAGGATGACCATTTCCCTATCCAGCATATGCTCCAGATATATCATCAGTTGAAAATAACCTGGTAATGCAATGGTGTAAAAGTGGCACATCACCTGCAACCAGCCACTATGACTGATGAACTCTGCCATAAACTTGAAGCACCATGGAATTATATACCAGTATGTCATCCAAACACAGTCTGACTAGCTGCCTAATTGGGGTAAAGCCACTGTTGCTACCAGTGCACCTAATTTAATTAAAGTTTTATTCCTTTGGTATCACTTGCTAATGTGATCTTCTGTTTTCTATTGTGAAGGTATGATTTTGTCCGTGGAATAGTTATGCTTTGAACACTACAATTTTGTAGTTTTCTTAGTAACATTTTATGATCACCCTGGCCTATAAGTAAAACAACACCACCATAGATTCAAATAGTTATGTTCAGCCTAGTCAAATGCTCATACCCAAGTTTTCCACTCCTTCAAAGCTCTTTCTGGCATCAGATTAAACAGGAGGAGAGAAAGCCTGTCATCTTGTTGGTTTCCTGAATGTACACTGAGTCTGTCAGACATTTCACCATTTACCATCACCTATAGACCTACACACCCACATCAGCTGGATAAGCTTCACTTTACTTTAGCACACACCATTTTTTTCCAAACTGTTTGCTTCTAATATTATAATATACACTTTGAAAGTCATCAAGAAACAATGTGTAACTCTTTCATTTTTCCATCTTTTTCACAGATTTTTGACTTATAGTATGTAGTTGCAGACCTACATCTTCAAAACTCGTTTACTGGAAACTAAGAGTGTTTTTTTCTTTTTTTTTTTCAATATTAGTAAGCTTGACATCTTATAAGCCAGACTGAGAAGTGCAATTACTCTGTAATTAGTGCATCTGATGCTTTCTTGAGGATTGTTCATATGACCAATATTTTCCATCCATTAGGATTTTTTCCCATTCTCCACATACAAATTATCAATCTACATCTACATCTACATCCATACTCTGCAAGCCACCTGGTGGTGTGTGGCGGAGGGTATTTTCAGTACCTCTATCGGTTCTCCCTTTTATTCCAGTCTCGTATTGTTCTTTGAAAGAAACATTGTCGGTATGCCTTTGTGTGGGCTCTAATCTCTCTGATTTTATCCTCATGGTCTCTTTGAGAGATATACGTAGGAGGGAGCAATATACTGTTTGGTTCCTCGGTGAAGGTATGTTCTCAAAACTTCAACAAAAGCCTGTACCGAGTTACTGAGCGTCTCTCCTGCAAAGTCTTCCACTGGAGTTTATCTATCATCTCCATAACGCTTTCGCAATTACCAAATTATCCTGTAACGAAGCGCGCTGCTCTCCATTGGATCTTCTCTACCTCCTCTATCAACCCTATCTCGTATGGATCCCACACTGGTGAGTAGTATTCAAGCAGTGGGCGAACAAGTGTAATGTAACCTACTGCCTTTGTTTTCGGATTGCATTTCTTTAGGATTCTTCCAATGAATCTCAGTCTGGCATCTGCTTTACTGACGATCAATTTTATATGATCATTCCATTTTAAATCACTCCTAATGCCTACTCCCAGATAATTTATGGAATTAACTGCTTCCAGTTGCTGACCTGCTATATTGTAGCTAAATGATAAAGGATCTTTCTTTCTATGTATTCGCAGCACATTACCCTTGTCTACATTGAGATTGAATTGCCATTCCCTGCACCATGCGTCAATTCTTTGCAGATCCTCCTGCATTTCAGTACAATTTTCCATTGTTACAACCTCTCGATATACCACAGCATCATCTGCAAAAAGCCTCAGTGAACTTCCAATGTTATCCACAAGGTCATTTATATATAATGCAAATATCAACGGTTGTACGACACTCCCCTGCGGCACACCTGAAATTACTCTTACTTCGGAAGACTTCTTTCCATTGAGAATGACATGCTGCGTTCTGTTATCTAGGAACTCCTCAATCCAATCACACAACTGGTCTGATAGTCCATATGCTCTTACTTTGTTCATTAGACGACTGTGGGGAATTGTATCGATCGCCATGCGGAAGTCAAGAAACACGGCATCTACATGGGAACCCGTGTCTATGGCCCTCTGAGTCTCGTGGACGAATAGTGTGAGCTGGGTTTCACACGATTGTCTTTTTTGAAACCTATGCTGATTCCTACAGAGTAGATTTCTAGTCTCCAGAAAAGTCATTGTACTCGAACATAATACGTGTTCCAAAATTCTACAACTGATCGACATTAGAGATATAGGTCTATAGTTCTGTACATCTGTTTGACGTCCCTTCTTAAAAACGGGGATGACCTGTGCCCTTTTTCAATCCTTTGGAACGCTATGCTCTTCTGGAGACCTACGGTACACTGCTGCAAGAAGGGGGGGGGGGCAAGTTCCTTCGCGTACTCTGTGTAAAATCAAACTGGTATCCCATCAGGTCCAGCGGACTTTCCTCTTTTGGGTGATTTTAATTGTTTCTCTATCCCTCTGTCATCTATTTTGATATCTACCATTTTGTCATCTGTGCGACAATCTAGTGAGGGAACTACAGTGCAGTCTTCCTCTGTGAAACAGCTTTGGAAAAAGACATTTAGTATTTCGGCCTTTAGCCTGTCATCCTCTGTTTCAGTACCATTTTGGTCACAGAGCATCTGGACATTTTGTTTTGATTCACCTACCACTTTGACATAAGACCAGAATTTCTTAGGATTTTCTGCCAAGTCAGTACATAGAACTTTACTTTCAAATTCATTGAACGCCTCTTGCATAGCCCCACTCACATTACATTTTGCTTCGTGAAATTTTTGTTTTCTGCAGGGCTATGGCTATGTTTATGTTTGCTGTGAAGTTCCCTTTGCTTCTGCAGCAGTGTTCTAACTCAGTTGTTGTACCATAGGTGCTCTTTTCCATCTCTTACGATCTTGCTTGGCACATAGTCATCTAACGCATATTGTATGATAGTTTTGAATTTTGTCCACTGATCCTCAACACTATCTGTACTTGAGACAAAACTTTTGTGTTGAGTCATCAAGTACTCTGAAATCTGCTTTTTGTCACTTTTGCTAAACAGGAACATCTTCCTGCATTTTTTAATATTTCTATTTATGGCTGAAATCATCACTGCAGTAACCGCTTTATGATCGCTAATTCCCTGTTCTGCGTTAACTGTTTCAAATATTTTGGGTCTGTTTGTCACCAGAAGGTCTAATATGTTATCGCCACGAGTCAGTTCTCTGTTTAACTGCTCAAGGTAGTTTTCAGATAATGCATTTAAAAAGATTTCACTGGATTCTTTGTCCCTGCCACCCATTATAAACATTGAGTCTCCCAGTCCATATCCGGCAAATTAAAATCTCCACCCAGAACTATAACATGGTTGAGAAATCTACTCAAAATATTTTCCAAATTTTCCTTCTGGTGCTCTGCCACAACAGCTGCTGAGCCAGGGGGCCTGTAGAGACATCCAGTTACCATGTTTGAGCCTACTTTAACTGTGACCTTCACCCAAATTATTTCACATTTATGTACTTTTCAAGCATTCATATTCCACCTTCTTTTACAACCTCTGTCTGCTTACAGTCAATTTCTGGTGTCTTTCCATTTTTCATTTTCTTCGAAACTTTCATAATATCCTTCAGTGTTGGTTCAACTTCATCCCTTATCAACTTTTTTTCTGAATTTACTCCTCTTTTCTTTTCTGGGAGTTGTGGTGGTTGTCTTAGTATTCCACAGGTTACTGAAATATTTTTTACAACCATGAAGTACCTTTTTTCATGTACTTTGAGCATTCCAGTTTTGTCTTGAAACAATTCAGTTTTTGCACTGTACAATTTCTTGAAGTTCATGGCAATTTTGAAGAAGTTTCTTATGTCCCCAGTTGTCCTACCTTCGTCAGCTCCTCTTGTTTTATTGCTCGAGGGAGTTTCTCTTTGTCTGCTTGGTCTTCCTCTTTCATACCTAACAGCTGTGTCATATTGATTCCTTCACTTTTTTTACCTCCTGTGCTGGTAAGCTATTTCTATTTCGTTTATTTCATCATTCTAACAGCTTCTCTGCATCTGACCAACTTCAAGACTTCTGTTCACTTCTTGATGGCTTTAATAGCTTACTACTTATTCCCAGGATTCCTTCCTTGAGGTATGATCACAAGTCTGTTATATCCTCTTCCCACATATAGCAGTCATTACATAGCAAAAATATTGTGCATTTTTACTGAGAATCATTGTTTAATGGCGTTCTCATCCAACAAATCAACATTTGCATTAAATCCAGTATTCTTATTCTTCAGTCCATTGGTCAATTCTTCTGGATGTGCCGATGGCAGAAAATAATTTGAACCCACTACTACACCTCATATCTGCTGCACCTCATATTCTTATTCTACTCTGCTTTTATGTATGGTAGCTACCAGAAAGTGATTTAGGTTTGAGTTGTTTGGCCACATGAATACTAGGTAATTTTATAACAATATTATGAAAAGGATAGTTACTAGTCACCATACAGTGGGGGTGCTGAGTCACAGATGGTACAACAGAAACACTGTGTGTGTGTGTGTGTGTGTGTGTGTGTGTGTGTGTGTGTGTGGGTGTGTGTGTGTGTGTGTATTCTTGACAAAGGACTTCTTGGCTGAAAACTCATTTTGTGACTGTCTTTTTCTTTTTGTTGTGCCTGTCTGTGATACAGTGCCTCCACTACATAGTGAGTAGCAACTATCCTTTTCATAATATTGTTCCATTCCATCCTGGATTTTCCATTATTAGGTAATTTTATAAGTGTTTTTCTATGTGAAGTAGGTGCTGCCTACCCTCAGATTCTTGACCGTAACTAGAATTATTAATCGCATTCGTTCCATTACCATTTGAGTTGTCATGAAGACTGTAGGGTCCAAAGCAAGGCCTTCTTAAATCTTCACAACTTACTTACACATTTACTTTCCAGAAAAAGATTTGAGTTTTATTCAAAGATGTTCTTTTGTTTATTGATTCAGTGGTGGTATAGAAACTACTACTACTTATTGACTGTTGCTGCATAATGAGATACCATCCTTATTTTTGAGCTTTCCTTCAAGTCTCATATAGATTTCCTCATTTAGTGTTCTAATGTCCAAGATTCTGGCCCTTATTCTACTGGGCACTATGATCCAACTTGATGTTAGTTCTTTTCCATCTCTGTCTCTGTTGCAGAATGAGTTACTCGGTTTTTTTGTTTGTCCACATCCTCTCCTGGTTGCCTTATGTCTTGGAGTGCTACTGTGTCAAGCTCATTCACATTTAGTGCCTCACTCAACACTACCGCAGCACTGGAGGACATAAAGTGAGAGAATGTTCCAAGGCCTACATTTAATTTTTGTTTATCCTGTATTAAGTTTGTAACCTTTTCTTTGCCAGTGTTGACATCTTTACTTTTCTATACTGTGACAAAGGTTTCTTGATGTTTCACAACACCTGGGTGTTCTAGAGGGAGCAGGATGAATGTTGACCCCAGATCCATTGACATCGTGGATGACCAGGTAATTTTAATTCAAGGTTTTCTTTCATTAATTTCTGGTGGCCTGTCTGCATGGGAGAAGTTGCAAGTATTTTATTCCCCTGTACACATCATGTCTTTAAGCACAGTTATGTCAGAAAATGAAGTATTAGTTTTTACAGGAATAATAAATATCCATATTGCTGCTGACGTGTTTAGTTGGTGTAATATAATATCTCTTCAAATTTCAGTGATAAAATACCAGTTATCATAGCTATGACATGCAGTTGATAATCAGGTCACTTTCATTTACAGTTTTTATACTCTAAGTTATTTAAGAAGTGTAACTTTTGTAACTATATGCTATTCGATAATATTAAGAGTCTTATGTTGACCATTATCTTTCTATTTAAAAATAATTTCTATAAAATAAAACAAAGATGTATAGTTGTTAGTGGTTATATCAATCAGCAAGTACCAGTACAGCAATAGATTTTAACAGTGATAATTCCAGCTTCAGATTTTTAAACACACCATCTTAAGCTAAATATAATGTTTTTCATTTATGTATTCTTCAACAAAACATGCTTTGACACCTTGCAGCGGTTCGCATATTTTGTTGATTTCATAGGTTGTCCCCGGTGTCAATGTACTGGCTGAAAAATTAGGGGTGTAAGTGCAACTACTGTCTACTGTAAATGATATAGCCGACAGAGGCACTGTTGTGTTTCACAGCAGCTTACTTTCATTTTTCACAACCCCCAATATACACATTTAATATACGGCCAGTGCACTATTGTTTAAAGTTTCCATAAGCCTCATTAATAGTTTTCAGGTGAACATCCACATACTGCCACAATAGTTTACAGTTGAACATCTATGAGCAGTAAAAGCCTAAGCACACAGTCTTTCAAATAAATTGAACAGTCACTGTCATTGCTTTAACACGTGGCCTACTAATGTAACACTTATTTCACTGTTAAATTGATGCATTGTTGTCATTCTAACCAACACAGGTTCCTCATCTGAAACTCGGCTGTGGACTGACTGTCTCATGACCAAAAATCAGACCCTTACATATCATCACAATAATAGGTACTGAAACTACACATTGTTTAAAGTTAAATTTACAGAAATTGCAATTAAAACTTAACTCATTAAATTAATTGAATATATTGAAAAATTGCATATTTTTAACAGTTTCTTCAACTGCAAGAGTTAGGCCGAATTATTTGTTTAAATCATGAAATTAACATATATGGTTACACAAACAATACTTTTGACAAAACTGTTAATTACTTTGGAATTAATTAAGGGCTGGCTATGGTAACATGTTTTCATATAGAGCCAAATAGATCCTTTAAGATTACTATCAGTTGTTCCCCCAAATGTTTATAATTAGTACAGAATTTATATTTGTTTATATGTCAACAATAAAATTGAAGTTACAAAACAATCATTGATTTCACCCTGTAACAAAAGATACTAACTAGGGATAGTTGAAATTAATTAGAAAGTCAATCACATGCCTAAAACTAATTACAAATTAGATCTGGTGTAATATTCTTTAAAACTGAGGGCCAACTATCTCTTTTATGACAATGCAGATTATATTCACGTATATTAATGCTAATTAGTTAAAATTGAAAAAAAATGAATTTTAAGGAAACAGATGGCAAAACAAGAGGGGAAGTAAAAAATATCCCAGATTGCTTCATCACAACCTATGTGCCATTTCAGTAGATTTTTTTTATTTCCGAAACTGCATTAACTTAAAAATTAATGCCATTTCAGATGTAAAACAAGGATCACTGAAGATGATACATAGGTGTGGAAACATTTTTGAGTAAAGAATAAAAAAGGAAACAGGCATTGTGTTTTGGAGAAGGTACATTTAAAAAAATTAAAGAAAAAAAAACTAAAAGAAAAACTTGCAAACATGGAAAATTGGCGACATGAGCTTCCAACCCCAGCAAGATGATTAATAATTTGAGCAGTGGCTATGAACACATACAGTAACATTAACATTAGCACCAAATATATTTGCCATCCTTCCTCATACTTACGGGATCCTTTTCACAAAAATCTCCCGAATATGGAAGTCCATCTGTGGTCTTACACACACATTTGCCACACTCACAGTGACCATTGCCTGAACATTCTTTTCCAGTTATTGGTGATTTGCATAAATCAGTGTCATTGTAACACTGGCATGCTTTTCCTGTCCATGGCAACACACAAATGCATGTACCACATTTACAACTGCCATGGCCTGAACATATCTTACCATTAACCACCTCACAGGAAAAGTCATCACATTCACAATAGGCACCACTAACACCCTGCAAATAAATATAATTTGATGTGGATTTTCAAACTAACACAAATTTTGTATTCAGCTATAAATATCATTTAAAGGCTATAGTTATACATAAGGTATAAATATGAGAATACCAGAAAAATTACTTATTATCAGGTAATCTATCTAAAAAATTATTTATTAGATTACAAATACTTTATTTCTTTATTTTATTTATCCATACAGAGACAATAAATATTGTATGGATGTTGTTCAAATGTACTATAAATTTGTGTGAAATCATTTCAAGGAAGGGGAACATACCAATATGTAGATAAAATAATACAAACAAAGCAATACAGAGTCACAAAATGTATAGTAAGATAAATTCATATAAATATATTCTTATGTTATTTTGTATAGTCTGTTTTTCACAGGCCTTTACTTTTGTCCTCTCTAACCAGCAAATCCTTCTACACACTACAATGATCCAATAAAATTTTACACCAGACAACAGCTGTTCATTAGATATGCAAATATAATGAAAAAGTATATAGGCAAAATACAATATTTTTGGTTCTGCTTTACTAAAAAAAGTGGTCAGAAAGATATTATAGTCCAACATAGTCACCTACCAAGTAAAATCATTGTTAGCATAGAATTTTTTTTTAAACTATGCATTAAATTTAATTCTATCATCTAATTGACTTATGTTGATTGGCTGCTTGTTGTAAAGTTTAATGCCAATATGGGCCACATGCCTTTTTGTGTGTGTGTGTTTTTTTTATGTGCTGAGTATGGAGTGCTGTGCTATTTTGGATATTGTGGCTATGAGAGTCAGCACTTGTCTGAAAACATGCAAGTTGGACCCCAACATATAAAATACATTGTAAGGACAACATGGGTCTGCCCTGTCTCTGTGGATGACTATGAAATATTTATTTGGATCTTCTTCTGGAAGGAAAAAAATTGTTTTAGGTGGCAAGTGGTGGAGTCCTAAAATGTTACTCTGTATTTGGTCTTCTTCTGTAAGGAAAAAAATTGTTTTAGGTGGCAAGTGGTGGAGTCCTAAAATGTTACTCTGTAAGTTGCAAAAGACTGAAAACAGCCAAAATATTCCATTGTGGCACCCTGTGAGGTACAAATGTTTGCCATACTTCTAAGAGCAAAACATGATGAACTGAGTTTGTGTGCAAGTTTTATTGCACAATCATTAAAACTTAAGTTTTCATTAAAATGAATCCTCAGCAATTTTACAGATGTTACTCTGCTATGGTTTTGTACCCCAATACCAGATACCTTCGACTTATTTTCCCAAATTTCATGTAATTTGTTTTATTTACATTTAATGTCAAGCTGTTTGCATTCAGACAAAAGTGAACATACTTAAGAACTTGATCAGTAGTTGTATTCAGCAATTGCTTTGATGCACTTATTATCACTCCAGTACCATCAGCAAATAGTATGACACTGGCTGCACTATTCGAGGTGTGAATGTAATTTATATAGACAAGAAATAATTTGTGACTTAGAATACTACCTTGTGGTTCTTTTTGAATGGATTATATGGTTGGAGTGAGGTGGCATCAGTCCTATGAGCTGTGTTCGGTTTTGTAGGTATGATTCAAACAACTTTCTTACTGCTGCACGAATACATAACACTTCCAATTTTTGTAAAAGGGTATCATGATTGACAGTATCTAATGCTTTGGAGAAATCTAAGTTTACTTCTACTATGCTATTGTTTCTTTCCCTGGTCTTTTGATTATTTGTTAAGTGCAACATAGTACTGTTCTTTCTGTGTATACATCTGCCTAGAAGCTATACTGATTATTGGTTTGTACTTGTTGCCACTTTTAAACAACAAATTCACTTTAGAGACATTCGGCTTCTCAGGCAATCAGTGGCAAGCACTGAGGGCTGCTGTTGGCAGTGCCAAAAATAATATGTTTATCAACTTCATGTGGTAGCATCGAACATATAAGACAATCTCGGCAATAATTACTATATTTCATAATATACTGGATCAAAGAAACAAAATGTATGAGAAACACAAGTAAATGTTTACTACAATGGCGCTCTTCTTATGCATAATAAGTGTTCCATATATTCTGGGAGACGGTGTTGGGAAGCATTTGTATACAGTTTCACAAATGGAGAGAGAGAGAGAGAGAGAGAGAGCAGGGCAGGGGGGGGGGGGGGGGGGGGGGGGCAGGAGAAAGAAGTTGTTTCTTTTTCTCATGTATGCATTGAAAATAAATTGTAACAGCAACTACAAAAAATATCTCTCGTACACGCAAATGCATGTACGTGTGTGCTCATATTACCCTCACCAACATTTAAAACTAAAGGCATTGTAATCACCAAAAGCAGCAGCTTCATGAATTTGGGAGACAAGCTTTGCAATAATTAGTAGGAATGGTACTGAAAATCCTTTCGTGGGCAAATAAATCAATCTTTTTTTTTATTTTTACTTGAAAATTTCAGTTTTTCACATGAATGATTTTTCACAAGATAGTACCCCTATGGGACTCAGATGTTCTTCTTTCATAGTGTGTTGTAGAAATATTTTCATCCTCTTGAGCACTGAAAAGTACGACTCAGCTAATGATGTTGAGATAGGTATCATGATTATCAGTTTACGCTCAACCTCTAGAATCAGTAAAAGAAGTGGAATTGTACTGGAGGAGGAGGAGACGAGGCGGTCATTATAGACAGTACTGTACTGGAAATTGCTTTCAATGCAGGCCTAACACAGAAAATTTGAAGGTCTCCCTTCAACTTTCTTTTCTCCAGAAATGAATGTGTGTGCATAATCTCAAGGTATTTCATCTTCACCTTTGTTTCCCCTTTATCCAGAATCAGGCTGGGTTGGGACATCTGTGGTACTTTTCCACTTTCCCCTGTCTTTCCACCTTTCTTCATCTAGAACAGTTTTGTTCCAGTCCAGATTCCTTCTTAGACTGATCTTTATTGAGTCAATCCATCTTACTCTGGGCCTCCCTCTTGCTCTCAAACTTGGCCTCCATCATTCATTTTGGTAATCTTTCATTCTCTTTACATGTCAAAATAATTTTAACCTGTTCTTCTCAGTTCTCCCATTCAGCTTCTCTACTGCAAATTTTGTTCCTAATGTCTTCATTTCTCACTTTGTCTCTTCTCATACTTCTTAGGTGTTTTATTTCACTGGCTTGGATTCTACTCTCATCTCTTCTTGTCATTGTCCTGGTCTACAATGCATATGTCAGTATGGATGTAACGCATGTGTTGTATAGCACTTCCTTACACTTCATTGGCACCTCCATTCCCTAGACTAAGCCCACCACACACTGGTAAATTGCATTGCTCTGTAGTATCCTTTTGTTAACTTCTGCTTCCAATCTCAAGGTATTTGTCTAGAAAATTTGCTGTCTATTTGTCAAACTGATTTACATCAAAAAATTGGTTGTAATGAGGTGTCCAGTGAACTGGAAATGTAATTGTATTTCAGAAAGGATGGCACTGCACACCTCTAATGCATATCCATTTTTATAATCATCAGCAGCCCGTGGTCTGTTGGCAGGCATTGTTTCACCATTTTCAATGGAGTCAATGTTATCTCTGATGTTTTGCATTACCATTTCAAAGTTATAAATTTGTTGTTTTGCTTTAATTGGTTCAGTTATGTATGTTTTAAAACTGATTATGTCTGCATGAGGTGTTATGTTATGTAAAAACTATAGACAGAAAATGAAGCCCTCATCTTGCAGTCTATATTTGTATGAATCAGGTTTGTCAATAGTAGATGACATTTTTATGCTCTTACTTGTTTCAATGACTTCCGAGACAATAATAAATATGGTCTTGCCTGTTATCGTAAACATCTTTTGCTACATGTGAATGATAATTCCATCTTGTGATGGACATATGGGCCAAGCTTTTGTAAATAAGCAGTGATCTCCGTGACAAATTTTAAAAGAAGAATACCTGAAATATGTGCAAAAAAGATGCTGGCCTTGCAGTTAATAGAGGCTGCCACAGACATTACAAGGTTGAACTGGTCTGCATTGCAGTGGATACAGTTTGCATTAGGATATTTGTCTTTTATTAATTTCTGCACCCAATTTGACTTGCCATACATAACATTTGCACCATCATAACTCTGAGCCATTAGTTTCATTCAATCATCACCAATTAAAAGTTCAATTTCTTTCAGAATATGTTCTGAGATAGTAAGAGCATTCTTTCTGGGTCAACAGAGTTCCAATACCTTTTATGGGTTTTCAATTAACAATTTATTGCAAAACACTAATCAATTGAAATTCGCAAGATACATCTGTGGTTACATCAATGATTATTCCATTATCTGCATGTTTTATTTCCTTATGAATTTCCTTGCTGTACACCATCAACATGTATCACAGTAGTTCATTCTGGAGTTTTAGAAATGCCTTTGCCAGCGGTCGTGCCCGAGCTGTTCTAGGCACTTCAGTCCGGAACTGCACTGGTGCTATGGCCGCAGGTTTGAATCCTGTCTTGGGCATGATGTGTGTGATGTTCTTAGGTTAGTTAGGTTTAAGTAGTTCTAAGTCTAGGGGACTGATGACCTCAGATATTAAGTCCCATAGTTCTCAGAGCCATTTGAACCATTTTTTAGAAATGCCTTTGAGTACTAATGCTTGACTGAGGATCTTTATCCAATTCCACACAAAACTGAAATAGTTCAGGAAAAAATGCCCTTATTGTTTATTGTAGCTGTTAATCATTTACTTATATGGGGAATCTGATTTCTGCTGAATTTTCATTTTGCCTAGAAATGAAAGACTCAGAACATTGTTCACATGTCACAAAATTTAACATTTCATGCACTTTCATTTTAGATCATATATGCACAATATCAGCTATTCCAGTCTTATACCAATGAAAATCTACCACAAACAATATGCAAGAAGAACATAAAACAGCAACATTTTCCTCACAGCCACAAATTCATTTATTCTTTTGGTAAATTTCTGAACTGAATTATAGCATCAATTTTTTGTTTGCTGCTGCAGATTAAGGAGTGGCCTGCCTGGTATTTTTAGCTGAATTTTTTCACTGAGAATCCTGTTACTCAGTTGAATTTTTAGTGACTCATTTCCCTCGTTCTTGTTTGTAACTTCCACATGCAACTGAATTTTCACTTAAAGAAAACACTCTACACACATCTATACTGTTTTCATTACCTGACCTCACAATGAAGTACAACATCTTTGGACTGAACTATATTACACAAACATGAATACTTGACTGTGGTTTTGTACTCAACCAGTGTAACCTAGATGGCACAGGCACAACACATGGTGAATATGTTAGTTTTTTGTTCTGTACCAATAACCATACTGCTGTGAAACACACAAATATTGAAATGGTGCCTCTTAGTTTCAAAATCTAATGGCATAATTATATTCAAAACCATATATTTTTATTCATAAGAAAGTTTAAGTGTATTATTTCTGTGTTCAATATAATTAAGCATTAGTTTGTGATTCCAAATGCATTATCATTAACTTGCAGCAAGATGACAACACTGCATTAAAGGAAGGCTCAGCCTAAGATGTATTCTACCATTGTCACTAGATGGCAGAATTATGCTTTTGTAGGTTCTTTGCATTACTGTTCTCTAACAGAATAGGACACAAGCTCTGCATCTGAGCAATCTTAGCTCTTCCTCTTCCATAGGAACATTGTAGACAGATGCTCTAGCCTCTATACACAGCACTTACAGGAGTAAACAGGTCAATCTGGAGTTGGCTCTAAGCTTCAGAAAACTACCATGAGAGCATGTGCTGCACAACTCATGGAACACATACTCAGGAACAATGTTTTATGTGCAGTTCCTCTACATTTCTCTTTCTTTCTCTGCCATAGTAGTGGTGCCAAGGCACAGATATACTACCCCAAAGCTGCACTTCACTAAATGATAAGTTGGCTATGTATGACAAGGGCCTTGCAATCTGTGGAGCAGACTTGCTTACAATAAGACTGTGGTACTTCATCTAATCCTGCTGACATTTTAGGTTTCAAGCTTTTTATTGCTTGTTAATACTGTCAACAACTTAATTATTTTTATTCACTGATGAGGGTAATGAAATGAAACCTCATTAAGATGTGAAACATATCGATTTATTTAAAAAAGTATCACTTTATCTATTAAACAATGGAAACTCCAGGTAAGTAACTATCTGGTCACATTGTCTATTTGTTTGTATGATTACTTGCTGACCTCTAGATAATAGGATGATTGATTTTTATAAGTTGCAGTCAATTGAAAACAAGACAGATGGAAAAACTAAGTAAACCATTTATTATGTCAAATCACTATAGCTGTTAATAAATTTACCCCACTGTGAGACAAGATGGTCAGTGCCTTCATGGAAAAATGTTTGCAGTTGCCTGTTGAATGACGATTGTACCCAAGCATGCACCTCTTTGTCCGAAGCAAATCGATGAGCACAAATGTCTTTCCTCATGGCATACATGTTGTCAAAATTGTTTTGACTACTTTGCAGAAGTTCCACTGGGAACCCCTTACACATCTTCCATAGAGTCGCAATCTCTCCCCATGTGATTTCCGTATTTTTGGAGCTGTGAAGAAAGACATTCATGGCTGTCAATTTGCTTCAGATAATTATGGTTGCATAAGCAACTGCAAACGTTTTTCCATGAAGGCACTGACAGTCTTGTCTCACAGTGGGATAAATGTAGTTATGATCATAAAGGTTACTTTTTTAATAATAAACAGTTTACTAACTTTTTTCCCAATGTCTCATTTCCCTGCCCCTTATATTAATATATGTTAATACACTTTCCTCCACTTCAATCACAACATTATTTTCAGTACTCTATATCTAACATATTTCTGACAGTTGGAGTTTGTTCACCATTGGCAATGCCTTATATATGGAAAAAGAATCATGGTTTGGAGTACATATTAAATTGCAAATTCCTATACAACTGATTGGGTGCATCAGTTTTCATGTTGCTGGGAGGCAAGAGCATACCACATAAAAAAGGACATGTCTAGTAAGGCACTGTATAGTTCAAACCAACCTTTGGAACAAGTACTTCTTTTATGAAGTGTGTCACTAAAAGAAATTTAAATGATATCCTGAATGGCACCCATTATAGTTTAAACTATTAAATTTGAGATATCAGTGATTTGTTGTTGGAGTTATTATTGTCAAATATGTTACTGGCATAAACATTAGGTTACAGACATTTTACAGCGTTTGGTGTACATGAAAGACCATTACCTCTTTTTCTTCACAGTAACACTTTCCACAAATGCATCGTCCTCGTCCTGAACAAATTTCAGAGGAGTTGCTGCTACGACAAACTTCTTCATCATCTAAAATATCTGTACCATTGCATTCACACCTTTCTCCAAATCTACCTGAATTGCATGCACAGTTCCCACATACAAGAGTTCCCATTTCATTGCATTCAGAGGCATTAGGCTTCTTTTCCTGAAGGTAAAATGAAAATCACTTTTTGTAGGTTTCATTCAACAAATATGTTAATACTTACAGTTTGGTATAACATCATTCAACAAGTAGGTTCAAATTAATAAACAAGAAAGAATTTTTAGTGTTGCTAGATACCACAGAATTAGCCATAAAGTACAAAAGGAAAAAAAAATGATTTTACTGCCCTTTAACATATGAAGAGTGAAAAATGGTAAAGCATTATAAATGATTGGAAATAAGTTTTAGAAATGGATGTAAAAGCACATCACAAACAATAGTGTTTCATGTATTTTTTTTTTAAAGCATTAACCAATACTTTCATTATAAGTTCAAGGAAATTCTTCGGCTGATCATTTTCTCTTGAAGAGCCATTCGTGGAGAGACACCATTGTGTCAGTACAACAAGTACTTACACTAGCATACAACATAAGAGTATCAGAATTAATGTATAAGGGATGACCTGCTCAAACTGTCAGTGAGTATTCCTGATCAAGTTGGCAGGTTTTGTTCTATAATATACATAACATATTAAAGGAAATAAAAGGATGACGTATGCTCTTTGAAGACAATATAAAACAGATCTACAAGAAAAAAAATGCACACATAGTGTGAGCAATTACTAGGAAGATACATAAACCTAAGATATTAAAAGCACATTTTTGTGGATCCACTACTATACTTTTTTTGTATGGGATCTAGTACTTACTGTACATATTCTTTATATTCGTTGTAAATAATTCCTCATGTAATTTAAAGCATCAAATCCCTGCCAGAAATTTATAAGGCATAAGTTTACATTCAACAAAATTTTTGCTTCCAGAAAAATATGACATACCCATGGCTCTTAGCTGGAAAGGGCCAGAGAGTATATGTGAAAGAATAAATACATCTACAGTAGAATATCTGTAGTTTGTTTCCTCCTGGGCTGTAGTGCAAACACCTGGATACCTTTAATGACAGAGTAGTAGTTGTAAAGGCACAGAAACCTGTATATAGTTTTGTAGTTGGTCCTATAATCAGTTAATAATGATATTTGTTACTGCTTACTTTATATAGTATGCAGATATAGGAATTTATGTTTCTGTACATTTAATCTGAAAGATAATATTTTATCGCAGATGTCAGTTTGAAAATTTTGAATGTATCTGTGAAGTTTTAAGTGAATAAGGATTAGTTTAAATAGTGTATCATAAATTATTCTGTCAGAGTTACCTGGGAGAAATCTGGATCACATAAATTTTCTAATGTGTATGGTATATGGAACAGCATATAAATTCACAACACCACACATTACCACACATTATATTATTGAGTGGGTTACAACATCCCACAGTGCTTGAAAATAAACATGTCGAAATTGCAATCATTTCAAAACACATGAAATACCAAAATATAGCCCAACTTTCAGAACTATTAGCTCATTCATTGGAGAGTAAAGAGGGATGGGTTGGGGAAGGTTAGAACAGTGGGGTATGTCACTCAGACTTCAGGATGCGAGAGTCCCACCTGTTGTGGGGATTAGGTGTTTTATCACGTGACTTGTCCTTTCGATAGCATTAATTCTGTAGCATTTTAATATTTCCTTAACCCATCAGCACCAATACAAATACATACCCTAGGGAGGTCATAAAACACCACAAGTTTTGTGATACCTGTTATGGGAGCTCAGAAAATGATCAACAAAATCTGTTGCTGTTTTGGTTCTTTTTCCTTCATTGTATCTATGTTGTCAATGTGGTATCTCAGCTACACACTTCTCATTTTGAGGATGTACCAGAAATGATGAGGATCTTCATTCAGAGAACTTGGCTTTCACTATCGGCAGTGCCTTAGTTGCCTACACGGGGCAAAGCATCTTGTCTAGTTTGCACATGAGGTAATACCAGACTGTTTCATCCATTTTCCCACTGACATTTCTGTAGCTCTCATTTCTCTCTGAATCAACTGCAGTTGTGTTGGTGATCAGAAATTTCTGAATTGATACTTCTGTGACAATTTTGCAATATTCAGTTACTTTTCTTGGGATGTGCTTAAGAAGGATGCTTACAATGGCACACCTATTACTTGTTACTCTGGTATGTTTTGTGTACCTTCCCAAGCAATAAAATATTGAAAAGTAGACTAGAATGGTGGGCATAGTATTCTTTATCTTTCATAAAACCTAGTGTTGCAAGTCTGCTTCTTCAACAACACAGGTGCTATGCTGATTAAGTATAGATAAATCACAGAATATAATAGATCCTTACTCTTCTTGAACTAAACAGAAACAAAGACTTCTGGAGGTGAATACCTCTTAGTCATTAAAATAATATGGAGATCTACTGAATAAATCAAATTTTAATACTGGAGAACACTATACATTTGTCCAACACAGAAGCATTCAAATACAAACAGCTCTCTCGATGCATGCATAAAGTGTCAGTTCTCTCACAGACAGCACAATCTGCGGTCAAATGGAGAATCATCATATATTAGAAAAATGGACATGTCCATGTGCAAGCCAGATGTCAAAGGAGAGAATAACTAAGTCCAAATCAGTGTCTATAACATAATCAAATATCACAAGGTCCATGTAAATAAGTCCACCAGAGAGCATGTGCTACACGACAGTGAACTGAGCCAAATGTGGCCAATACAGGCCATGGCAGTGCTTATGTTTGCCACTGTCCTTTACCCATGTGACTCGGCACCAGTGGATGTATTGCTCTATGGCACCCTAGTGGCCTCACTCTACGCATGCACAATTATATCAACTGATCCATCAATATGGATGTGGGATTACAAGATTCCTCCCACCTTGAGTTGGGCCATAGGGCCAGAATCATCCGAGCTGTAGTGGGGGAGAATGAGATGAACATGGCTTGCTGCAGAGGCCAGAGTGTGGCTGTTGATGCTGCTGGTGGCTGAGGAACAGTTCCCGGATCTGACATCAGAGATGCAGGAGGTAATGGTAGGTGAGACCACACCTTGGTGCTGGTTCTAGAGAGGGCTGTGGGTCTGACATCAGACCTGGCACAGATTTAGGCCCTCCTGTGATGTCATCAAGGTCCAGATTCTTAGGAGTCATGGATGGCAGTTGGAGAATCATAAATGCTTGGCATCTGCATCCCGGGATGTTGGCTATAGTCCATGTGCCTGCTTTAGTCTGTCCTAGGAGTGGGCAACATGGGCTGTCCCCATTGGTGTGGCAAATCCAAAGTTTGCCCTGAATGTTGCAAACAGAGCTGGTTATACCACCAGTCCATAAGACTTCTTAAGTGTGTTCACCAAGACCAGCTGGCAGCCTTGCTGAGTGTAGATGGAACCACATATCCAGCTAGGCATATGTCCAAATGTGCACACCCCTTCTTCTTCTTCTTCTTCTTCTTCTTCTTCTTCTTCTTCTTCTTCTTGTGATGATGAAGCTGCACCAAATCAGGCAAGGAAAGATGCGAGCACCCATCTTAAAGGTCTGCTGGGTTTTGATCTTAGAATGGCATTGCCCAGTTTAAGGATAAAAAGGACATAAGTACAGTACAGATAGGAGTGGACATCAAAATTTTTCCATCCGCATCTTAAACATTCTCACTAAACATTCTACGATGTCATTACATGCAGGGTAAAATGGAGATGTGGTAGCATGCTTATTCCATTGTGGGTGCAAAACTGTTAAAATACCATGGGAGTAAACTGCAGTCCATTATTTGTGAAAAGAGATTATGGAGCTCCTTCATTAGAAAAAGTAATTGCAAGGGCCTTAGTAGTATTTTCCATCATAGTCTATTGCATTTTTATTACATATAGGAAATGATCCCATAACTTCTCTCATTAATAAACGGTCACAATGCCCATATAGTACTAGGGACAGAAAGTTGGCTGAAACCAGACATAAACAGTAATGAAATCCTAAACTCAGATTGGAATGTATACCTCAGAGACAGGCTGGACAGTGAAGGGGGAGGCGTGTTTATAGCGATAAGAAGTGCAATAGAATCGAAAGAAATTGACGGAGATCCGAAATGTGAAATAATTTGGGTGAAGGTCATGGTTAAAACAGGCTCCGACATGGTAATTGGATTTCTCTATAGGCCCCCTGGCTCAGCAGCTGTTGTGGCTGAGCACCTGAAGGATAGTTTGGAAAATATTTCGAGTAGATTTCCCCACCATGTTATAGTTCTGGGTGGAGATTTTAATTTGCCGGATATAGACTGGGAGACTCAAACGTTCATAACTGGTGGCAGGGACAAAGAATCCTGTGAAATTTTTTTAAGTGCTTTATCTGAAAACTACCTTGAGCAGTTAAACAAAGAACCGACTCATGGCAACTACGTATTGGACCTTCTGGTGACAAACAGACCCGAACTATTTGAAACAGTTAATGCAGAACAGGGAATCAGCGATCACAAAGCAGTTACTGCATCGATGATTTCAGCCGTAAATAGAAATATTAAAAAAGGTAGGAAGATTTTTCTGTTTAGCAAAAGTGACAAAAAGCAGATTACAGAGTACCTGATGGCTCAACACAAAAGTTTTGTCTCAAGTACAGATAGTGTTGAGGATCAGTGGACAAAGTTCAAAACCATCGTACAATATGCATTAGATGAGTATGTGCCAAGCAAGATTGTAAGAGATGGAAAAGAGCCACCATGGTACAACAACTGAGTTAGAAAACTGCTGCGGAAGCAAAGGGAACTTCACAGAAAACATAAACATAGCCAAAGCCTTTCATACAAACAAAAATTACGTGAAGCGAAATGTAATGTGAGGAGGGCTATGTGAGAGGTGTTCAATGAATTTGAAAGAAAAGTTCTGTGTACTGACTTGGCAGAAAATCCTAAGAAATTTTGGTCTTATGTCAAAGCGGTAGGTGAATCAAAACAAAATGTCCAGACACTCTGTGACCAAAATGGTACTGAAACAGAGGATGACAGACTAAAGGCCAAAATACTAAATGTCTTTTTCCAAAGCTGTTTCACAGAGGAAGACTGCACTGTAGTTCCTTCTCTAGATTGTCACACAGATGACAAAATGGTAGATATCGAAATAGACGACAGAGGGATACAGAAACAATTAAAATTGCTCAAAAGAGGAAAATCCGCTGGACCTGATGGGATACCAGTTCAATTTTACACAGAGTACGCGAAGGAACTTGCGCCCCTTCTTGCAGCAGTGTACCATCGGTCTCTAGAAGAGTGTAGCATTACAAAGGATTGGAAAAGGGCACAGGTCATCCCCATTTTCAAGAAGGGACGTCGAACAGATGTGCAGAACTATAGACCTATATCTCTAACATCGATCAGTTGTAGAATTTTGGAATACGTATTAGGTTCGAGTATAATGACTTTTCTGGAGACTAGAAATCTACTCTGTAGGAATCAGCATGGGTTTCGAAAAAGACGGTTGTGTGAAACCCAGCTTGCACTATTCGTCCACGAGACTCAGAGGGCCATAGACACAGGTTCACACGTAGATGCCGTGTTTCTTGACTTCCACAAGGCGTTCGATACAGTTCCCCACAGTCGTTTAATGAACAAAGTAAGAGCATATGGACTATCAGACCAATTGTGTGATTGGATTGAGGAGTTCCTAGATAGCAGAACACAGCATGTCATTCTCAATGGAGAGAAGTCTTCCGAAGTAAGAGTGATTTCAGGTGTGCTTCAGGGGAGTGTCGTGGGACTGTTGCTATTCACAATATACATAAATGACTTTGTGGATGACATCAGAAGTTCACTGAGGCTTTTTGCGGATGATGCTGTGGTATATCGAGAGGTTGTAACAGCGGAAAATTGTACTGAAATGCAGGAGGATCTGCAGCGAATTGACGCATGGTGCAGGGAATGGCTATTCAATCTCAATGTAGACAAGTGTAATGTGCTGTGAATACATAGAAAGATAGATCCCTTATCATTTAGCTACAAAACAGCAGGTCAGCAACTGGAAACAGTTAATTCCATAAATTATCTGGGAGTAGGCATTAGGAGTGATTTAAAATGGAATGATCATATAAAGTTGATTGTTGGTAAAGCAGATGCCAGACTGAGATTCGTTGGAAGAATCCTAAGGAAATGCAATCCGAAAACAAAGGAAGTACGTTACAGTACGCTTGTTCACCCACTGCTTGAATACTGCTCAGCAGTGTGGGATTCATACCAGATAGGGTTGATAGAAGAGATAGAGAAGATCCAACGGAGAGCAGTGTGCTTCATTACAGGATCATTCAGTAATCGCGAAAACATTACGGAGATGATAGATAAACTCCAGTGGAAGACTCTGCAAGAGAGATGCTCAGTAGCTCGGTACGGGCTTTTGTTGAAGTTTCGAGAACATACCTTCACCGAAGAGTCAAGCAGTATATTGCTCCCTCCTATGTATATCTCGTAAAGAGACCATGAGGATAAAATCAGAGAGATTAGAGCCCACACAGAAGCATACCAACAATCCTTCTTTCCACGAACAATACGAGACTGGAATAGAAGGGAGAACCGATAAAGGTACTCAGGGTACCATCCGCCACACACCGTCAGGTGGCTTATGGAGTGTGGATGTAGATGTAGATGTAGATGATAATATTTATCTATCAAAATCAACCAGATGGCTCCATGGAATGGGCCTACAAAATCTACATGCATCTGATCCCAAAGCTGGATAGGCATAGGGTATGGCTGATAGGTTTGGTGCCGACTGCTGTGACTGACAACCCTGACATTTTTGAGCCACTCACACAATGTCCTCATCTATATTTGGCCAATATACATATTACGAAAAGGAAAGTTGCTACTCACCATATAGTGGAGATGCTGAGTTGCAGATAGGCACAACAAAAAGAATGTCACAAATAAACTTTCAGCCACACACTCACACTCACACACACACACGCACACACACACAATGCAACTCACACACACATTACTGCAGTCTCTGGCAACTGAAGCCACACTATGAGAAGCAGCACCAGCGCATGATGGGAGTGGTGACTGTGTGGGGGTAAGGAGGAGGCTGGGGTGGGGAGGAGGCGGGATAGTAGGGTGTGGGACAGTGAAGTTCTGCTGGGGAGTGCACAGGGATGAGGTGGAGAGAGAGTAGAGCAGCTGTGTGCAGTTGGGAGATTGGACGGAGGGCAGGGGAGAGTTGGGGGGGAGGGGGAATTGGAAAAAAGAGAAGTACACTACTGGCCATTAAAATTGCTACACCAAGAAGAAATGCAGATGATAAACGGGTATTCATTGGACAAATATATTACACTAGAACTGACATGTGATTACATTTTCGCGCAATTTGGGTGCATAGATCCTGAGAAATCAGTACCCAGAACAACCACGTCTGGCTGTAATAAAGGCCTTGATATGCCTGGGCATTGAGTCAAACAGAGCTTGGATGGCGTGTACACCACTGACCAGATGTTTTCAATTGGTGAGAAATCTGGAGAATGTGCTGGTCAGGGTAGCAGTCAAACATTTTCTGTATCCAGAAAGGCCTGTACAGGACCTGCAACATGCGGTTGTGCATTATCCTGCTGAAATGTAGGGCTTCGCAGGGATTGAATGAAGGGCAGAGCCACGGTTTGTAACACATCTGAAATGTAATGTCCACTGTTCAAAGTGCCGTCAATGAGAACAAGAGGTGACTGAGATGTGTAACCAGTGGCACCCCATACCATCATGCCAGGTGATACACCAGTATGGTGATGATGAATACACACTTCCAATGTGCATTCACCGCGCTGTTGCCAAACACGGATGCAACCATCATGATGCTGCAAACAGAACCTGGATTCATCCGAAAAAATGATATTTTGCCATTCGTGCACCCAGATTCGTCGTTGAGTACACCATTGCAGGCGCTCCTGTCTGTGATGCAGCGTCAAGGGTAACCACAGTCATGGTCTCTGAGCTGATAGTCCATGCTGCTGCAAACGTCATCAAACTGTTCGTGCAGATGGTTGTTGTCGTGCAAATGTCCCCATCTGTTGACTCAGGGATCGAGACGTGGCTGCATGATTCGTTACAGCCATGATGCCTGTCACCTTGACTGCTAGTGATAAGAGGCCATTGGGATCCAGCACGGCGTTCCGATTACCCTCCTGAACCCACCGATTCCATATTCTGCTAACAGTCATTGGATCTTGACCAACGCAAGCAGCGATGTCGCGATACGATAAACCACAATTGTGATAGGCTACAATCTGACCTTTATCAAAGTCGGAATTGTGATGATACACATTTCTCCTCCTTACACGAGGCATCACAACAACGTTTCACCAGGCAATGCCTGTCAACTGCTGTTTGTGTATGAGAAATTGCTTGGAAACGTTCCTCATGTCAGCATGTTGTAGGTGTTGCCACCAGTGCCAACCTTGTGTGAATGCTCTGAAAAGCTAATCATTTGCATATCACAGCATCTTCTTCCTTTCAGTTAAATTTCATGTCTGTAGCATGTCATCTTTGTGGTGTAGCAATTTTAATGGCCAGTAGTATAAAACGACTGTAGGCGATGGTGGAAGGAGAGCTTGTAGTGGTGGAATGGGAACAGGGAACGGGGTGGATGGGTGAGAACAAAGACTAATGAAATTTGAGGCCAGGAGGGTTAGGGGAACCCAGGATAAATCTCAGGGAAAGTCCCCAACTGCGCAATTAAGAGAAGCTGGTGTTGGTGGGAAGGATCCATATGGCACAGGCTGTAATGCAGTCATTGAAATGAAGGATGTCATGTTGGGCAGTGTGCTCAGCAACAGGGTGGTCCACCTGTTTCTTGGCCACAGTTTATTGGTGGTCATTAATCCACACAGACAGCTTGTTGGTTATCATGCCCACATAGAATGCAGCAGAGTGGTTGCAGCTTAGCTTGTAGATCAAATGACTGATTTCACAGGTAGCCCTGCTATTCATGGGATAGGTGATGTTTGTGACTGGACAGGAGTACATGGTGGTGGGAAGATGTATGGGACAGGTCTTGCATCTAGGTCTATTACAGCGACAGTCTTTTTGTTGTGTCTCCTTGCAACTCAGTATCTCTGCTATATAGTACATAGCAACTTTCCTTTTCTTAAAATTTTTACATTCCATCCTGGATTTTCCATTGTTTGATCAATACACATATTGTTAGACAATATTCTTCATTCTGGAAATGTCCCAGTGGAAGTGATGCAGGAGTTGCAACATACCAAGTGCAGAACCTCCTGAGTCACCTACTCAACCCTGGCAGTCATCATGTTTTAGCAACAGGATGCATTTGGAAAGAGTAAGGGCCTGTTGTCATAGAAAAGAAACAAGAGCTAAATTCCACAAAAGCTGCTGAAGGAAGTGCTTGCAGTCAGCCAATTTGTATGATTGGTGAATAGTGGATCCTTATGTGTGGCTGCTCCAGAATGTCTTACTGTGAATCAGTCTGGAACCAGACAGTCTCCTCCTTATCAAATTAATGATCCAGACTCAAAGGGAATCCTGACAGCACATTAGCATTTGTGTGCTAAGCTGATATATGATAATTAATTGAATACTGGTTATTTGAAAAGAAAAGTACCCACCATTGTAACTCCTGAGATATTCACTCATGAAACTCTGACGTTCGGCCAAATATGGACAACAATGACCTATTCTCTGAGACCAGATGAAATTTTTTACCATACAGAACTTCTGGATATCAAAAGTAAGTGCCAATTCCTCCTTCTCTATCTGTGAATAATTTTTGTTGGGGTGTGGTCAACATCTTAGAAATGAATGTGAAAGGCTGTTCCAAGCTATGTGGGTACGTATGCAACAGGATGGCCCCTGCGATGTATGGTGATACATCAGTGACTGACAGTTGGAAAATGCGGCTGATATAAGGTTATGCATGGAGCAGTTTTGAGACATTGCTTCAGCTTACAAATGCTTGTTGACAATCTGTGGACCACTGGGAAGGGATCACTTTCCTACACAGTTAATTCAATGCATGGGCTATCATCACAATTTTGGGGGAATACATTGGGCATATATGTAACCTCACACATAAAAACTAGCAAATCCTTTAATATTTTGGTAATGGTATATGGGAGATACCTACCACATTCTCTGACTTTGATTCAAGGCAATCCAGGCTAATGGCATATCCTGCACAATTAATAGAATGCTGAAAGAAGGAGCATTTGGATAAATAGCACTTAAACCTGGCTTTCAAAAGAACTGAAAATATTTGCTGGAGATTCAATATATACTCCTCTTGGCTTTTTCTTGTCACTACTATTAGGGTGGTGCATAAGTTCATAGCATTTTTCCGTAAGTTTAATGAAGACAACAGATGCACATAACAGAGGCTTTAGTCATTAATAATATATTCTCCTTCACTATTTGCAACAGTCTACCAACATTGGGGTAACTTTTCAATTCTGTGACTGTAGAAATCACGTGGTTTTGAGGCAAAGAACTCATTGAGCCATGTTTGGAGTGCATTTTCATCTGGAAAGAAGTTCCTTGAAGTTTGTTTGATTAAAAAAAAATACCTGGGGGCACATGATTAGATGAATAATGTGGGTGCAGAATGATTTCCCAACCCAACTCCTGTATAGTGTTTTTTGTCAGTGTAGCAGAATATGGGTGGGTGGCACACGTGTCTTTGTACAGGTAGTTGCTTTTTTTTTTGGCTCAACCATTCCTTTCTTTTCCTTATGTTCACCAAAAAGCACCATTTCTTGTCATCAGTAACAATAAAGAATAGGCATGGTTGGTGGAATGATCACAGTTAATCACTTTTACCAGTTCTCGAATACACTGATGTGGATCATTATGGATTAATGTATTTAAACAATCGTCATCAAACCCCAAAGGTCTTCCTGAACATGGAGGGTCATTAATGTCAAAATGATCCTCCTCAGAATGAGAAGACCATTTTCTTGCCATGCTCTGTCTAATGACAATATCCTTGCAAATGACACAAATGATTCCAGTGGCTCCACTGTTGCCACCCCTCGACTAAACTCAAACAGCAGACTATGTTGGAAATTTTCTGATTTTTACACTTGTTTTTCCATTTTCTAGTGTCCACATCTCCACTAACTATCTCCAAATGACAAAATGGAAACTCAAATAGCAAAAGTGAACTAAAAATAAAAAATGACAATTGAGAAATAAACCTATATCAACCTTGATACCAACATGCAAAACAAAAATTCTATGAACTTAAGTATCAACCTAATATATTACCCAGATAACAGAGACATTATGGAATGTTGGCAATAGTTTGTTCTAGAAACTTCAGGAAGATTGCTGGTGCACTTGGAATACTGAAAGGTTACCTGTTATATTAATGGAGGTCATAAGGAGTATCTAACACTAGAATAGCTTTAGAAGCCTCATTCAAATGCAGTTGAAAATAATATTCTGAAAGCTGAATCTTAGAGTAATACTCACCCCTGCCAAATTTGAAAATAAATCATTAGGATGTGGAAGGGGACATGAGTGGATAATCGCCCACAAAGGCATAATGCACCACCTGCTGTGTTAACAATAAGTAAAAGGTGATGCCCAACTGCTATGAGGAATCTGGGACAGCACTTATAACTACTCTAAGTGATAAGTTCTACTCTGACTTCATCCTGAAAGGCCAAAGATATTGGCTGGGTTCTGAAAAATTTTACCATTACCGACTGTTTTAGTGCAAAGTGGGCAGAAAAATTAAAGCCTGTAGAAAATAAGGGGGCATATTGGAGACACAAAGGATCCACATCTACAAATGTTGGATAGAAAACCCAGAAACTATATATGTATTGAAGCCAAAACTATTTTTCTGCCAAGGGTTCTGCCACTACAAAGAAGGATTCTGATAACTTGCTTTTACATTAATTCCACAACTACCCAGCCTAGTATCAGAAATTCAGGATGAACATAACTCAACAGCTTAGCTGCTACTTGTTTTAAGGCTGGAGACCCCAATCAGAGACACATAGGCTGATTAATAATTAGACTGAGTTCCCCACATAAAAAAGGAATAAAATTGGAATATGATAAACCATTGCTAACAGAGTAAGGTGGCACTGTCCTGCCACTGAATTTGTGAAGTTTATTTTCACTGCCGCACTTGACTGATGATGACTTGGTCAGCTCTGACAAACACTGTTATGTGATACTGACAAAAACATCGTTAATAGACATCATTGTTATGTAGGAAATTATATATAGCATGTAAAGAAAAGCCATCAGGACAACTGGGCTGTTCACAAAAAATGTTGCTGAGACTGAGTGCAAAAACTGTCATGATGCAGTGCTTGTTGCCTGACCAGTCAAGCAGGGCTGCTTCATTTCTACCCGGACTGCATGAGACATTTGCATTTTGTCATCTGGCGGACTAGATCATGTCGCATTTGCCATTTAAGATGACAGTTCTGATATATCATATTCTGTGGAAAAGGTAGCCTGAACTGCTTGTGAAATCTTGAGGGCCTAGGCAATAAGCAAAACGTCAGCTAAAGAAGTGATATCACTGTCTTAATGCTACTGCAAAAACTTTTGCTAATATGACCAGTACTTCACATATTAATTTTTCTTCATACAATTTTTGCAAGAACACACAAACTTTCATTTTCTACTCAGGTCCTGCAAGGTCCACGAGCCATTATATGTAACTGTCTGATGTTGCCTTACAATGTTGGAGGAACTCTTAAGTGAGTAGCCATCATATACATTTTTGTTGCAAAATGTTCACTTAAAAGTTAGTTAATAGTGGGTAAGGGCAGTATTGATAGTTCAAACAAAGGGTCCAGTTTTTGCACAGGATTATAAGCCTGTGGGTTTGTACATAATAAAAAATTTCACTGTCTCTCAGGGCACTTCATGTCACTGACCTGTAAAAGAAGTGCTAAACACTTCCCAGCCCTCTTGAGCTACATTAAAAGGCTGGAAATCCTGGACTGCCAGGTACTATTATAACCATGGTGGAGTTGTCAGCTTCTGGATGAGTTTGTGCTATTGATTAAGCTGTTGTGTCCAAAGCTAAGAAAACTGCTTGTCCATCTTGGTTGTAACACTCAGCAAAGTGGCCTGGTAAGTCCTATTCTGAGACACAGTGGACTGTAGTTCCAAAGAACCCTAACTCCAACTATTGTGTGCCTTCTATTTCTTCAACAGAAGGTCTTTGAACACCAATGAAGAACAGATAAACCACAGGATATAACAGATCCTGATTCTTTTTGGACTAAAGAGAAATGAGGACTTTTGGAGACAGATACCTGTTGGGTATTATTTAGATACACTGCATATTCCTGAATAACTAAAATGTTAGTGCTGGAGAACATTGTAAGTCAGTCTGGTAAGTCAGTCCAGTTGGGAACCATTCAAAAGTGTATCATTGTGTCAATGCATGCACACACCATTAGTTAACTCATGGAATGCATGACCTGCATTCACATGGAGACAGCACCATGTTAGGAAAATAAACGTATTTGTGTGCAAGCCAAATATTCAAGTCCAAATGTCCAGAAAATAGCCAAGTACTGCAAAGTTGAGATAAATAAGTTCACTGGAGAGCACATAGAACTCATCAGCGAACTGAGACAACTGACACTGAGATGGTCTGCAGCGGTCCTTAAATCTACTTCTATTGTTTATCAACCTGGCCTGGTGTCAGCACATGTGCCACTCCGCACCACACCTAGTGATCTCACTGCATATATCTATAATTGCATCAACTGATCCATCAATATATCTGGCAGGTTTACAAGGATTGCAGTTCCATTTGTATGCTGTGGCAAACATTAAAATGACTGATTTGGCTTACAAAATGACTCGACTTTGTCTATTACAGAAATAAATATGTAATGCTCTTTGATTCTTCAGGCAGTTTAGATAACTTTGAAAGATGAGAGACTAATCATTAACCATTTTTATGGCTGCATTGTGGTTATTTTCCATTTCATTTGGGAAATTATCCATCAACATTTGTTTTCCAGAAACAATATACTGGAGGCCACAAACCCTCTTGTTTCCAGAAGGGACACTGAAAGAAAAAGCAATATGAATGGTAAACCATTATAATTTCATTGAATTTTTTTAATGGTTGATTACAAATTCTCTACTAAGCTAGTGCTCATGATGTTTAAACAAAGTGATGGAAAACACTGGAAAGGTAGCTTCCTGCAGTCTTAAAAACTGATGAGCTTGGTTACTTTAGATATCACATTGATATTATCTATCTTCCCAACATTTTAATGATTAATTATGAATGACAGAGTAGGTTGCACAGTGGCTAGCCCATTGGAATCAGCACTTGGGAGGATGATGCTTCAAACATGTGTCCGGCCATCCTGATTTAGATTTTCCGTTACTTCCCTAAATTGCTTCAGGCAAATGCTGGGACAGTTCCTTTGAAAGTATATGGCCGAATTCCTTCCCCATCCTTCCAAATCTGATGGGACTGGTGACCTCGCCGTTTGCTCTCTTCCCCACAACCAACCAACCAGTTATGAATGATTTATTGTTACATGTACAGCCACAGTGCATGTTTTTTGTAATCCTGTTGCACAGTTATATAAAAATGTCTGGAAGACAGGTCAATGGTCCAGTCTGCCTGTTCTTTTCACTTATGAAGTGGTACTATTATTATACAGCATTATGATCCATCACTTTCTGTTTAAAAATGAAACATATATTTTCAAGTTTCTAGCTTTTTACCACAATTCATGTAAATTATGAAGTGATACTAATAATCTTTGCAAAAGACCATTCTATAAATGGATTAAGTGATAATAGATTATGGCCAAAAGGACATAACTCAGTGAGAGCCAGAGGAAGGCAGCTGCCCCTCCCCCCCTCCCTCCCCTGCTTTTCCTCATCCTCTGGATAAAAGCACCTTTGTAATCTGGGGTTGCATTCTGCCCCACAAACAAAAATACATATCAGTTCAGCATCACTTAAAAGAAAACTTGAACGTGTAGTTGTTACTAACTAGTAGAAAATGCACCCAGAGGCATTTGTTGTGAGATGTCAAAACTATTTCATCATTCACCATGAAACTAACATGAGTTGCCATCTTCTAATCAGATCCTAAGTACGGTCTTGTGGTTATGTACTGATGGACTTGTTGTTTCCAACTATGTTATCTACTATGTTATAAATTTCTTGATGTGCTCCTCTAGCATGATATGTAAACTCTATACCACTGCATATAGAGCTGTACGATAAGAATTTAAAGTCACACTTACCTTACTGCAAGGACAGTCAGTGAACACTTGTAAATCCACTGCAATGCTGTCCCTTATACCAACTGCCATTATATGAAAATTTTCTTTCCACATTAAATCATTCAAATTTGGTGGGTCTTTCACAATAATTTCTGCTGTCACATTGATTATATCACCACTCTTCAGCATTGATATTTTATTACCTTCTGACACACTTCCATCTGGTCCTTTGGGATAGTATGTTACAGATACATATTCTGCATCATCTTTCAGTTCAACAGATGCAGAAATTTCCTAAAATTGATGGAAATATCATTGTTACTGAAAAATAAGTTAATTTATTTGTTATCTAGTAAATATCTTATTGAGAATGTCTGTCATCTTTGACATAGTTACTACTTGCTACTATAAACTGGTTGTAGGCTTTCTGTTTAAGACATATCGGGAATTTACTTCAGAATACAGTGTTCAGTTTCTCAAACAAACTCCAATGCATTTTTACCTGCCTGTTTTCATAATGTATAATTCTGATAGTGTCATTATTAGTCTTTTCTAGTCTCCTATTGCCATACTGATAGTACATCAGTTTGTTGAAGAATCAATAGAACACTGAAGAAACTACAGTAATATAGGAAATCAAGGAGAGGAAGGTTGATAAATTGTTAGAACAAGAGGTATATGACAGTTTTAAATGAAGCATTAGGCAACAATTGAGTGAAACAGAGGAAAAGAACAGATTAGAAAATGAATTGGTAACTTCGAGAGATGAAACATTTAGGGGATCAGAGGATCAAATAGGTCAAAAGACATAGCCCAGTAGAAATCCTTTGACAAAACATGAGGTATTGAATTTAACTGATAAAAGAAGGAAACATAAACTTACAGAAAATAAGGCAAGCAAGAGGCAACACAGATATCTAAAAAATGAGATTGGCAGAAAGTCCAAAACTGAAAATCAAAAATGGCTAGAGGCAAAGTGTAAAATGGCAAAGCAGGAATGGTTAGAAGTGAAATGCAGAACTGTAGAAGTATGTGTGACGATAGGAAATAGATATGCCACATAGAGGAAAATTAAAGAAATCTTTGGAGAAAACAGAAGCACTTTTATGAATATTAAGAGCTCTTGTGCTAAGTAAATGCTAAGCAAATGGGGAAAGGCTAAAAGGGAAGAGAAATATATAGAAGGGCTATACAAGGTAAAAAAGCTGAAGACAATATTATGGGAACGGGAAGTAGATGAAGATGAGAGGGAAGATATCAGATACTGCGAGAAGAATCTGACAAAGCAGAGAAAAACCTAAGTCAATAGTAGGCACCTAGAGTCAATGACACTCCATTAGAACTATTGAGATCTGTGGGAGAGCCACTCATGACAAAACTATTCTCCTCAATATGTAAAATATTTGAGATGGGAAATACTGCAAAAAGAATTTAGTAGTACAAATTTCAAAGAAGGCAGGTACTGGCCAGAGCAAACATTACAGAACCACCAGTTTAAAATAACAGTTGCAGAATACTGACACAAATTATGAAGAGAAAGATTTTGACAGTTCTGACCAGAATACACACTTCTAAATTCAAAAAATACAGTGTTGAAGGATGTGAAAGGGAATCAGTAACTGAGAAAGTAGTAAGACAGTACTGCAGCCTGTCCTTGATTATACTCAGCCTCTACATTTACCAAGCAATAAAGGAAACCGAGGAGATATTTGGAAAGAGAATTAAAGTTCATGGGAAAGAAACTAAACCTGGAGGTTTGTCAGTAATATTGCAGTTGTGTTAGAGATGGGTGTGGCCATGTATGGAAGTGAGCCATGGATGATAAACAGTTCAGACAAGAAGAGAATAGAAGCTTTTGAAATGTGGTGCTATAAAGCACGGCAGAAAATTAGAGGGATAGAGCGAACAGCTAATGAAGAAGTACTGAAGCAAATCAACAAAAAAAGAAGTCTGTGGTACAGCTTGACTAAAAGAAAGGATTATTTGATAGGACCCATCCTGAGGCATCAAGGTAGCCAATTTGGTAATGGCGGGAAGTGGGCACACACGTGTGTGTGTGTGTGTGTGTGTGTGTGTGTGTGTGTGTGTATGTGTGTGTGTGTGTGTGTGTGTGTGTGTGTGTGAAACCGGGGTGGTGGAGGGGGTGGGGGGAAGAATATAAGAATTGTAGAGAGAGATCAAGGCATGATAACAGTACACAGGTTAAAATGGATGCAGATTGTAATAGCTACACAGAGATGTAGAGGCTTTCATAGCATAAATTGATGTGAAGGGCTGCTACAAATCAGTCTTCAGGCTGAAGACAAGAGCAATGTAAATAACAAGGCTACATCCTCTGTTTGAGCAAGAAAGTGAGAAGTTCGTAATAAGAAAGGAGATAGGCAAGGTGATTACATTTAAACAAAACTAATTAATCTTCAGGCCTATTGTCATACTTAGTCTGTCCTTGAGACAACATTAGCCATGCGTGGCTGTGTGTGTGTGTGTGTGTGTGTGTGTGTGTGTGTGTGTGTTTGTTTGTGTTTGTGTGTGTGTGTGAGAGAGAGAGAGAGATATGTGTGCGTGTCTTGTTTAGAACTGATACAGGACTTAGTCTGACAGCTAAAAAGCATCGAAGCCTTTTTTCAGTGTACCTGTCTGGCACTTAATGCCTCCTCTATGTAGTGAGTAGGATTATTTTTTATTATATTACAAACAATGGAAAATCTGGAGTGACATAATGACAACAACATGAATTAGGATAGATTGCTGTTCACCACATAGGTGAGACAGGCTTGTTTAAAAGTAGACTGATGAGTATTACTCAGCTTTTTGACACAATCAGATGAACACACACACACACACACACACACACACACACACACACACACACACACAGAGATGTCACTGTTGTCTAGAGGCTGTGTATAATACTATTACTTAAGTAATGTCGTTATATGGCTGAAGTAGAACTTCTATTTGGGTGATGTTTATGAAAATTGTACTGTTCACACTATCGAAAAAAGATGCGTTAATTATAAATGACATTCAATTTTGAAACCTCAAAACTACTGTAAACATTTAGTTACACTGTCCTGTGTATGTCATTTGAAGATTAAGAATATTTTTTACATCTGTGATACTGTGCTAGCTAACATTTGTCCTGATATGATGTTGAACTGTTGGAGTAAATTCGAAAAATAAGGAAATGAAAGCAACCTATGTCTAAGAAGATGAAACTTATGGATCAAACTTGCAAAGGACTATCAAATCAAATGTAGCTGTGTCAGTTGTGGAAGACAATATTCAGCAGCTTAGTATTAATTTATATGTAAGAGTATTGTAATGAACTTTCAATTCACATAATTTCTTATATAATGACTTCTTGAAAATTATGTTCATTTTCTTTTTTTCTATAATAGTACTGCAACCACATCAGGATGCTAGCAGAATGACACTTACAAATACAAATTACAACATGTTGTGTGGAATTCTGGGGGATGGGAGGGGAGCTGTCCTGTAATATAATTATGGTGCCCAACAGTCATTAAAGATTCCAAACTATATTATATTCCAGGCAACCACAGCTGCTGAAAGCCATGATATTAGGAAGAACTCTGCTTACAACTGGTAAAATTGTTGTTTATTAAAACATGATCGGTTTTGCAGCTTCAAGCCACATCATCAGGTGAACCTACATGGTAAAAACCAAAATAAGATGTGCCTTATTCTTTAAAATTTGCATGCATCTAAAAAGAAAAAAGGAAATATTTTATAGTGAGCAGATGCTAATTTTTTTTAAAAAAGAAAGAGGCCAGACTGGCAATAAAGAATTGTCACTGCTAACATGATTAGTCATGGCAACCTCAAGTTTCTATGTGGAAGGAAACACACTGGTAAGACACTGCTATCTGATTCTTTTCACACAGGTGTCACGACTAATCATGTTAGCAGTGACAATTCTTTATTGCCATCTGGCCTCTTTTTCTTTAAAAAAATTTAGCAGCTGCTCACTATAAAATATTTTCTTTTCTCTTTGTAGATGCAGGAAAATTTTAAAGAATGGGGCACATCTTCATTACCTTTCACTCTCCATAGTACTGATGATATTCTCTGAATAGAAAATTTTGGCTAGGAGCAATGGATATGGATATTATCTTTCAATGCTGTGAGTATATTTTAGACAGTCCTTTACTAATTTTAATATCCACAAAATGTGGTGACACCATACTTTCCTTTCTACCACGTAGTTTCACCTGATGATGCAGCTTGAAGCTATGAAAACACTTGTGTTTTAATAAACAACAATTTTACCTGCTGTAAGCAGAGTTCTTTCTAACATCATTAAAGATTTCTGAGGAATGAGATACTGAATTTGTCATTAGATGGTCGTTGTTCTGCCAATCTAATTAAATTTTTTCACTCTACAGTTCTCAGTAGTAGATGCACTTGACAAGGCAGATTAGTGTGAAAAACTTTCCTAGTTTTCGTATTTCTAATGTGTATATGTAATTTTATGACAGTTTATACTATAATTTATTGCAGTTATAGATTCTATAATTTTATTCAAAAAATCATATATTATGATGTTCCCTTGGCAGTCCTTACAGCCCAGCCACCAACCAACAGTGGTGCATTGTAGGTTGCTGCCTGTCCATTATGCCAGCAATGCAATCGTGTGGGATACAAGTGCGGCAGACTCCATGGTACCCGGTGGTGATACACTCACTGTATGCAGTGCTGGTTCCATAAGTCATGTGCCATCACCAAAGTTTAACAGTACCTTTCCACTAAACAGCTTTATGGAATGTTACCTGCTCACTCTCAAGGAATCAACACCAGGAGTTCACAGTTCATGCTTCTCTATGCTTAATGTCCACCACACCAAGTGGTTCCTCAATTATAATTCCTATACCAAGCATGCAGTACACTTCAGGCCTTATGCTGGCCATGCCAGAGGCACTCCAATTGCTGTGTTCCATGCTGTTTTCAAACCGCCAAGTCATAGTGAGTGAATCAACGATGAACATTCCTAGGTACATTAGTGACACACTACTAGGACAGACCAGTGCAATGCCAATTACTACAGCTAGCATAATGAAGATGGCTTGTACCTTCTAAGAAACTGTTACTATATTTGTACAGAAGACTAATAATATTTCATTGTTCTCTTGCTACCTACCTGGGCACATTCATTAGTTAATAGCGTGCATCACTCAGTATGGGACACATCATATTATATAGAAATATGGAATTATGTTAGCAACAATGGTCAAAGCACATGTACACACACACACACACACACACACACACACACACACACACACACACACACACACATGCACACACGCACACACACACAGACACACACACACACACACACACACACACACACACACACACACACACACACACACACTGACAGATAAAAGATAGCAATACAAAGGAGTTGTGAGACATACACAAAAGTTGTTAGGTGTCTCTACAAAAGATGTTGCCTATCAAAATTTCATGCTGGTTGCATAAGAGTGGCACTAGTAGTGTCACTATGAGACTACTTTAAATACATGCTGTAACAGTTGTGAGTGGTAGTTACCTCTGAGATTGGACATAGTGAGGTGATGTTAGTCAAGAATCCCTTCAAGGTGACACAGCTGCCATCATCAACACTTCACTGAGTTTGAATGAGGCCATGTAATAGGACTACGAGAAGCTGGATGTTCTTTCTGTGATACTGCAGAAAGACTTGGCAGGAATGTAGACATTGTACATGATTGCTGGCAGCAGTGGTCAAGAGAAAGTATGCTTGGAAGAAGACCGCAGTCTGAGCAGCTACATGGTACTACAAAGAAGAAAGACCACCATGTTCAGCAAATGGCTCTGGCGCACTATACTGCATCTGCAGCAGCAGCAGCAATTTGAGCAGCAGTTTGCACCAGAGTGACACAACAAAGTGTTACAAATTGAAACTTCCTGGCAGATTAAAACTGTGTGCCAGACGGAGACTCGAACTCAGGACCTTTGTCTTTTGTGGGCAAGTACTCTACCAACAGGAGCTACCCAAGCATGACTCACACCCCGACCTCACAGCTTTACTTCTCCCAGTACCTTGTCTCCTACCTTCCAAACTTTACAGAAGCTCTCCCGCGAACCTTGAAGAACTAGCACTCCTGAAAGAAAGGATATTGCGGAGACATGGCTTAGCCACAGCCTGGGGGATGTTACCAGAATGAGATTTTACTCTGCAGCGGAGTATGCACTGATATGAGACTTCCTGGCAAATTAAAACTGTGTGCAGGACCGAGAATTGAACTTGGGACCTTTGCCTTTCGCGGGCAAGTGCTCTACCAACTGAGCTACCCAAGCACGACTCACGCCTCGTCCTCACAGCTTTACTTCTGCCAGTACCTCATCTCCTACCTTCCAAACTTTACAGAAGCTCTCCTGCAAACCTTGCAGAACTAGCACTCCTGAAAGAAAGGATATTGCAGAGACATGGCTTAGCCACAGCTTAGGGGATGTTTTCAGAATGAGATTTTCACTCTGCAGCGGAGTGTGCGCTGATATGAAACTTCCTGGCTAAGCCATGTCTCCGCAATATCCTTTCTTTCAGGAGTGCTAGTTCTGCCTACGAAAGGCAAAGGTCCCAAGTTCGTGTCTCGGTCCGGCACATAGTTTTAATCTGCCAGGAAGTTTCATATCAGCGCACACTCTGCTGCAGAGTGAAAATCTCACTCTGTTACAAATTGGTTACTTCAAGGACAGCTATGAGCCACATGCCCTGTAGCGAGCATCCCATTGACCCCAAACCACTGCTATTTCCGAATTCAGTGCCATAAAGCAAGAGCACATTGGAAGGCAGGGTGGAGATCTGTTGTATTTTCTGATTAAAGGTGGTTCTGCCACAGTGCCACCAATGGTCGTGTGTTGATTAGGAGGGGGTCAGTTGAGGGCCTACAACCAACCTCTCTGCATGTTAGACACACTGCACCTACACCTGAAGTTACGGTCTGGGGTGTGATTGCGTATGACAGCAGAATCCTTATAGAAAATCTGTATGTCAATCTGGTGATTCAACCTGTTCTGCTGCCATTCCTGAATAGCATTCCAGGGGTGTTTTCCAACAGGATAATGCTCACCCACATGCTATTGTTGTAACCCAAAATGCTCTACACAGTGTCAACATATTACCTTGGCCAACTCATCAACAAATCTGTCTCCAGTCAAGCACATATGCTACATCATTGGATGATGACTCCAGTGTCATCTACAAAGAGCATTAACCGTCCTTGTATTGACTTTTAAGTGCAACGGGCCTGGAACTCCATCCCACAAACTCACATCTGGCATCAGTATAACAACACAATGCATGCGTCATTACAATCTTGCAGCCAACATTCTGGCAGTTGCACTGGTTATTAATGTACGAGCATCTCACTTTGGCAATGGTTTATCTCTTACTTACATTAACCGATGATTTTGCAATGTTAACCATTTAAATGTGTTACCTAGACAAACATATTCCCAAAGTTTCATTACTCTAGATTAATTATTTTTTGGTGTTGCAATTTTTTTCCATTAGTATATACTATCCTGTCAATTAATATGAACACCTGTCAAAAGCCTGAAAACCAACTTTTGCGGTGGACCATTACAAGATGTGTAGGAAGGGGTCAGTGATTTCTGGGAAGTACAGTCAGGGATGTGGAGCCATGCTGAGTCCAGTGCCATGGCCAGCTGCTCCAGGTTTCTCAGGTGAGGATCTATGACACGAAGAGCCCGATCAAGGTGGTCCCACAGAATCTTGATTGGGTTTTAATATGGGGCATTTAGTGGCTACGGGAGTACGGCAAACTCATCCTAGTGTTCTTTGAACCACACACGTACTCTGCAAGATGTGTGACATGTGCCAATGTTCTACTGATAGTTGCCATCAAGCTGGAGAGAAACAGACTGCATGCAGGGATGGGCATGACTCCCAAGGATAGTTGCATATTTGTTTTGATCCACTGTGCCTTCCAAAATGATAAGATTACTCAGGGAATGCAGTGAAAACATAATTCATGTATAGTTTTTATTGTCAGATGTTTCATGCTGTACACACCAATGGCATCGGTCTGATGGAACATAAAAATGATTCATCTGAACAGGCCACCTGTCTTCTATGACCCATGGTGCACCGCAGTTGCCTCGGTGCCAGTTTTGGATAGCGCCGTTTTACCATGCACTGTATAGGAGGGATGTTCAAAAAGTAAGGTGACTTTTCAAATTGCACAGGCAATGTACATTCTATTATCAATCTTTTTTTTCACAGTTTCAAGTGTACAGCATACTTTGTTTGTTTTTGACAGATAGAAAGGTTAGATATGTTTTAGTGTGCTCAGTGATTTTCAAATATTATAAAAATGGAGCTAAGCATTTGCATCAAATTTTGTGTGAAAAATGGAATCAAGTGCTCTAAAACACTTGAAACGTTGACAGTGGTGTATGGTGAGTCTGCTCTAAGGAAAAAAATATGTTGACAAGTGGTACAAGCTCTTCTAACATGTCTGAGAAGATGCCAATGATGAACCTTGCTCAAGACGCCCCGGCATATCAACAACAGATGATAACTTTGAAACTGTAAAGAAAATTGTTTTGGAAAATTGTCGGATTACCATAAGAGAAGTTGCTGAGGATGTTGACAAATCGGTCAACTTTTGTCATGCAATTTTTTTGGATGTTTTAGGCATGAGCCATGTATCAGATTTGTTCCAAAACTTCTCAATTTAGATCAGACGAACCGTAGCATGAACATCGCTCAGGAGCTCTTGAATGACATCAGTGATGATCCTCATTTGCTCAAAAGTGTCATGACTGGTGACAAAACATGGGTTTACAGCTATGATGTCGAAACCAAAGGCTAGTTGTCCCAATGGAAGCATCTCAGAGAGCCAGGACCAAAAAAAGCACACTAAGTTCGATCAAATGTCAAAGTTTTGCTCACTGTTTTACCATGGCATCATGAATTTTTGCCTCCAGGTTGTACAGTTAATAAGGAGTCTTACCTTGATGGTATGCACTGTTTGCAACAAGCAATATGCAAAAACACGTCAGGAATTGTAGAAAAACAATTCATGGCTTTTGCATCATGACAATCCACCTGCTGATTAATTGTTGTTTGTGAGAGATTTTTTGGCCAAAGACAACATGACAATCATGCCTCAGCCACCATACTCACAGGATTTGGCTCCCTGCAACTTTTTCCTGTTCCCAAAACTAGAGAGACGTATGAAAGGATGAAGATTCTCAACGATTGAGGAAATAAAAAGTGCATCACTGGAGGTACTCAAGGCTGTACCAAAAAGTGCTTATGAGAAGTGCTTCGAGGATTGGAAGAAGTGTTGACACAAGTGTACTGTATCTGAGGGGGATTACTTTCAAAGGGACAACATGAATATTTTGAATAAATAAATATTTTTTCATAAAAATATAGTCACCTTTACTTTTTGAACACACCTTCTGCTGTAACCATGGTGGCATGCAGACAGTTCACAAACTTGTCTATTTCAGAAATGCTTTCACCCTTGGCCTGAAAGCCAAGATAATGTCCTTTTGGACGTCAGTTAAATCATACCATTTCTGTGTTACAACAACAATTACACTGTTTTCCATGGCCTGCAACATGTCTTATATAACCTCCGTTGCTAATATGTTACTGGATGCTGATGTCAGACATAGGTGGTGGTTGTGACTGGACACACACACACACACACACACACACACACACACACACACACACACACACACACACAGGGTGTGAAGATATAAGTGCAGATATTACTTATATTTTTATATGTGGTATCTTAATATGTACATACATCAGTATGTTGGTTGTTTTTTCTCTGTGTCAAATAGTCTTCCCACAAACACATCATAAACTTTGTGACCTGATGTTTTCTGCATGTTTGTAACTGCACAATTAAATGGACTACACTTGTTAGTATAAATTACCCATTTTGCATCCTTGTGTCCACACTTCAATACCTGGCCTCCCACCCAGGGGAAAATAAGGATTAATGTCTTGGTCTTGCCACATGTACTTGAAGTTCTTTTCCAACCTAAAGGCATGGTACTCCTAATAGCTATAATAATTAGTTTTCAAGTGAAGCAAATCCTGATGTAATGTTTTTCGCTACACTGTCTTCAGCCACCAATAGAAATATCTGCACTTAACACCAGTTACACCGTATATACAGAATTTTACAGTGCAAAAGCATTGTAAAATCCTGTATATACAGTGTAACTGTAAATTACTGAAAAATATTACAAAAACTTGTAACATTAAATGTCAGTTGCTACAACATTTTAATTTTATTTGTTTTTCTGTCTACATGACCAGTCAAAATGTTGGTACAGCAGTACCGCTTATTGTGTTGTCATTGCGCCACTGTTTGGTTGAGCTTATGAAGAGATAATGAAAATGAGTTGTTGGAATTGAAAGTGAATGAGATAATGAAAATGAGTTGTTGGAATTGAAAATGAATAAGCCTTAGAGTGTGTGACACTGTAAAAAATATATTGCATGTAACAGTTTGCTGGTGAATGTAATAAATGGAAGATTGTACAATTTAAACTACAATTTTCGACACAAGACTGTGAACATGTTCCATAAGTTTCATATGTTTTCTTGATATTTTTGGAGTTAAGGAGACAAGATTTTGACATAGACTACAAAATTGCAGTTGAAACATGTAAGTAGATATTTTATATTTATATCTGCCTGATATATATTTAGTTTAGAAAAATTAAACTGTGGATGAAGTCTTAATCACTTAAATGACTGTTGCTGAGACATTGTGGTATGTTGCAATAATACCTACAAATATCTTTAATCATTTGTCCAGTGATCGTAAAATATGTAACAGGCAGCCAACCAATACGAAATGGAAACAAGAATCTTCTGAATATTTCATTCTTATCTGCAGATAAATTTTCAGCTAACAACTGTTATTATGTGTATTATAGAAGACAAAGATGTTTACTTTTGATGTAGAGCTTAAAAATATTTCACTAGCAACACAATTAATGTCAAAGACTAATATGTCCTATTTCATTAAATTTAAGCAGTCACAAATGTTGACGTATCATGCATATGTAGCTGTAAACTGACTTGTTCAGCGTCATTTCTGTAGTAACTGTGGTAGTAATGTGTTCTTATCCATGAAACTATCAATGTGTTTGCACTACAAGAGTGACAATCAGATATAGTGCTTCTGTCCTTTCAGCATTTTATAGTAATACTGCTAACAGTGAGTCTGCATACACATCATTTCTGAGAAATGCCTCTGAAAGATTGGCCAGATTTAAAGGCACCTTCAGTCCTGATCTGTATGAACTCATTTAGTTCTCTATATTGACTCATTTTGACAGAAAACATGACTACGGTGCTGATACATTGTTTCTGCACATTGAGTGCAGAGCCTGATGCCACACACAGCATGAACAGTGATGTATTTAGACACTTTTCTCCATGGAATGTAATTTTTCTTTCCCAAAAGTAGAGTTTAAGATGAAACATAACAAATGTATTTATACATATTTAAAATTGTTTAAGAGTAACACAAAATGGACACACGGCAAAACTGTACTTAAATACTTGTAAAGACAGAATCACATGATGACATGGACATTTTGTTTACAGACCTGATGAAATAATATTACTGACTTCTTTATTTCTTATTAATTTGTCATTACTTACATTGTATTGATTTTGCAATAGTGTAACTATGTTGGAAGAATCCTCCAATAAAACTTCAACTCTTGATCCCAGTAATAACTTCTCCAGTTCTTGATACACTTCAATTCTATTGCTTGTCACAGCAAAAATTACATGCGCAGATTCTTCTTGAACTCTCTGAGTAATTAGAGATATTGAAGGATAGTCCTGCGATACTGACATAGAATAGTAGCCTTCACTATCTAAATGACATTCACCGTCATTTGGAATTATGATGCCCCCTAACTGTAACAAAATATCATGTTATAATTTGAACACATTATCTTGCCTGCTATTAAAACTTGTAAAATGAATAGATTATTATATTGCATGTTTAGTGTTGTTCTTTTTTTTTTATTTTATTTTTTCACAGTTCTGTGTTTTATTATTCTATTTTGTTTTCTTACTGTAATTGGTGTCTACATTATGATTATTCTGTGTTATTTGCATGGAGGTCCAATTTAGTATGTAAAAAAGAAAATCAGTAACAGGTAAATGCAAATTGGGACTTTAAAATTCACTGAAAACAGAATTTGTGCTAGAGTGAAACATTTCCCAGTAAAATGTTTCTTAAAAATGAAAATACAACTAAGCCAGCAAATGTGATGTTTCATTGTGCTAAGATAATATATGTTTTATGTTTACTAAACCGTTACATTGCATAATAAATGTTTTTCAAGTGTGGCTCTGTTATCAACATTCTAATCAGTTTTCATGAGTAAATCAGTGCAAGACATATTCCTGTGGTATCCATATTATTTCTAATTTCCATAAATAAATCAATGCACTGCATAGTGCTATGTATCACTTTCACAAGCTATACACTGGAGCTGATAATGGAAGTATATGTTTGTGAGCAACAGTTACCTTCTCAGTGAGGCAAATACATTTTTGATCAGAAAGGGACAGTTTACACTCAGAAGCAAATAAAACAAATTAAATGCAGTTTAGGCAAACTCAGAAACTAAAATAAAGTCAGGTAATGTCAAAAGAGTCATAAATTCTTATAACCCTACATTAATTAAAAGCTTAACAAGAGACTATCCAATCTTACTCACCAGAAGGCTCTATTTCACTCGAAAGTAATACTCACCATCTCCATTGCATTACTAAGCTACAATTGCTCCCTGGGTGGTGCTAATAGCCTTGACAGATGAACCTGTCACCAAAATGTTGACTGTAAGGGTGAAAAACAGGTCAGAGAAGCCTGTCTTGATACTGCTCAACTCAAGCACGTCATCATACAAGCGAGTTCTAAGTTCGAGCTGCTTGTGGATGTTCTTTGGGGGAGCTCATACCATAGTGTACATAGTGAAACATCCTGGAATGATTGTGTTTGATAATAGTAACGTGTTGTCTGATTTAAAAAGTTTTGCAAATTAGAGATGGTGTCCCAACAAATTTAATAAATCGAAAATGCATACAATGTGAACAATTTTGTACATGGCAGTTGAGCTCACTGCCTTAGATCATGTGAACCACATGAATGCCTGGAAATGAGAATTCTGACAAGGATTACAAAGTTGCAAATGAATTAGATAAGTACAGATAATGTACAGAAAGTTCTGGTTGAAAATTACAAATTATTTAGGAATTAAAGTAGTCGACTGACTGAAAGGCAGAAGTGCTGCATTGTCGATAGGTACACAAACAAAATGTACAGAGCTTGGTTAGATTTTGGAATGCACTTCCGTGTTCTAGCTGTAGGAAAAACATGCACAAAAGCACACCCACAGTCACTCACATGCACATGTACGCCTCTACATTGTGCTCAGTCGACTGTGTGTTTGTGTGCATGTTTTTCATACAGCTAGAAAAAGGAAGTCCATTTGAAAAGCTACCCAAGATATGTACCTTTTATTTGTGTACCTATTGACAACTCAGTGCTTCTGCCTTTAGATGTGTACAAATTTTACTTTAAATTTGTTCTTAAGTGATTGTCTGTGGAAAGTGAGTGGTAAGTTACATTACTCAAACAAGATTGTTCTGTACACAACTGGAGCCTCCACACTCTACTGAACTGCACTCAGAATGCATATTTACTGTGCTTCCTTTAAGAGATGCTTGTGCATAGTGATTTACTGTAGTGAAAAGAGTATTTACAGAGAAGTTTTGATTTTAAAAAAGCATCAACTATGCAAGTCATGAGGGTGATGCAAGATGTTTTTTGAGCAGGTTAGTTTAACAACATGTTAATACATGTTTTAAAGAAAAAGGTATCATGTACTGAATAGGTTGATTGGTTGGTTTCGGGAAGGGGACCAAACACCAAGGTCATCAGTCCCATTGGGTGAGGAAAGGAAGTTGGCCATGCCCTTTCAAAGGAGCCATCCTGGCACTTGCCTAAAACGATTCAGATAAATCATGGAAAACCTAAAACAGGATGGCTGGTCATGGGTTTGAACCATCATCCTCCTGAATGTGAGTCCAATGTGCTAACCACTGCACCACCTCGCTCAGTCTACTGAACAGGTTATTGGAGATTATCAGTTGCAGAGATATATACTAAGAGGCAACTTTGGAAGAAGTACAGTGAGTTTAGCAAACATGTTTTGGCAACATGTATTGATTTCTCTGTGACATATGGCTGTAGAAATAAGAGCAAAGATGAAGTTCTAGGCTGAGATATCAAAGGTATTCTACACATGCAGAAGATTGTAATAAGGTGGTGTCACTTCACTGATACTGTGTAACATAGTACTTGAAAGAGTCATCCAGAAATGAAGCGAAATGAGAATGATGGCGACATGAATGGATGAATCCATAACATTTGCAGATGGTTTCACATTTGTCATACAGTTGGAGCTTAAGTGGTCAAGGCAAAGAGCACTTAAAACGAAAGCAAAACTGGCCTGTAAATTAATACTAAGAAGATGAAAATGATGGCATTATACATGGGAGCGCCCAGAGCAGTACATAGCAACCTCTGGTTTCTTAATTGTATGGAGTGGAGACCAAAATGTTTTTGAGCACCTACCATTTAAAACTGATGTACCTTCACTCTTGACACACACACTTTCAGAGATCGTGCATCCACACAATTCACAGGCTCATGTATAGTGGCCACTTGAGTTGGCCCCCTGGTGTGCTCTGGTGAGCTGCTGAGGAAACAATATTATTTAAGCGATTGCAAATGAGTACTGAGACTATTCTGTACCCTATGTTACTGTTGCCCAGTCAATGTGTTAAGTGCTATGCACAACCCGTATCTTACTTGTTGTTCTATAAAGTACTATGTTCCATAAATTGTGTTTGTTCTTGCTGTAGAAAACTTGGTGACGAATAAGGGTTATGTTTTCTCTGCATGTTAGTGTCAGTACTAGGTCTTCTGACAAACATCTCGGAGGAAGAAATACTCCAACATATCATTACCCAGAAGCAAGCTTGGTGGAACAACAGGCTCTCACCACTGTTCTCAGTCAGGTGGCCTCTGCATGTTCACAGAAGGTTACTCTCCTGTCAATACAACCATCACCCTTTCCAGCATATGATGAATCGACTGATAGTTGGCACTCCTACAAGACACATTTTCAGGTTCCTCCCATGGACAATGCAAACCTGTGTAGGGCTTTCTTCCTTTCCTGGATTTTGCCATGTGTTTATCAGTTGTTATGCCAACTTGCATCTTTGCAAGACCCAGCCAGCTTATCATTTGATGAAATGTGCTAGCCTCTCTCAACCTATTACTGTTGCAGAACAGATGTCATTGCAATGCATGTAGAATTTTACTGTTGTCGGAAATGCCCAAACTAATCTTGCAAAGCCTGGGCTGCTGAATTTCAAGGTTTGAGAAGTTGTAAATTTGTCATACTATCCATCACGAATTCTATGCTGATCATATGGTATGTGATGTTATTATTCATCTAGCATCAGATAGGGAAGTCCATGAAAAAGCACTGCAACAAGTGTTGAAAGAAAGCCCACACTGAATTGGTGTGTAACTCCTCTTCAAACATGGTGGGTGCAGAAGTATTGATGGACATAAACTGTATCTCTACAGTGACTATCTCCCTGAACAAATTATTTATTGACAATTTGTATTTAATAAACCACTAAAAATGCAAGTGGACACAGGAGTTGCAGTGACTTTAGTAAACACATAAATATATATGGACTTGGGTTTCCCTCCCCTCACATAGGTTTCACAGAAGTCAGTTAGCTACACTCCTGTCTCTTATAAATCTGTTGTTCGCTGTCTTACCTTCCTAGTAGTGGATCATTCCCATACTACAGACATGTTCTTGTTGGATCCATTTAACACTTTTGGTTTCTCCATTGAGGAGGTAAATTTAGTGTCAGATCAATTCCATATCAGCAACTGGAGGCCCCCTGGTCTAAGTTTTGATCTCTGTTTTCCCCTTATTTAGGTTGTGCTACCTGATTTCAGGCCCATATTACCATGAAAGAGTCCATTCGCCATCATTTTTGTCAGATGAGCAGGTGTCTGTCACATTGTGCAACTCTGTTGAGACCAAATCCATTCATTTGACATCACTCAATGTCATTCAGCCTTTTTCTTCCAGTTGTGGGGCTGCACCACTGGTCATTGTTGAGAAGCTGATAGGTAAGCTTCGTCTCTGTGGTGTCTTTAGTGTCATACGATTGATGCACAGTCTGGGATAGATACATATCCTTTGCCCTGCTGGGATGAGTCACTCGCAAAATTATCATGTAGCCACTTCTTTTCCAAGGTTGATTTGTTGGAAGTGTACCTACAGGACCCCTTGAATGAGACCACTAGGTGCCTTCTTGTTTTCAATACACCTTTTGCTCTGCAACAAACTTTTGGCGTCAGTTGTGCATCTCCAATTTTTCTGGATTTTTTAGAACAGCTGACAGCCTCTGTGCCTGGCTGCTTCAGTTAACTAGAATATATTTTTTTGCATTCTTCCACCGAAGGTCACCTTAGTAATCTCCGATCGTTGTTTTCTGTTTTGCAGTCTGCAGGTCTCAAGTGTAATCTTGCCAAATCTCAACTTTTTCAGACATCAATTGAGTACTTTGGTTTTGAGGTTTCTTGCACAGGGGTCAAGCCATTGGGTCACCATGTTGATGCAATTGCAGCTTTGCTGTGGCCGACCTCCATTAAAGAACTGCTGGCATTTCTAGGTAAAGTTGTATACTAGCATAAGTTTTTGTGCATAAAAATGTGCCTTTTTCTGCTCCCCAGCCAGTGACTGAGCATTTGCTTTGCTTAAATTTGCACCCTGTTGAGCCACTTTTCAGTTGGATCAGCATTTCATGTTGGCTGCAGATGCCGCTCAGCATGGCTTTGGTGCGGTGTTGGTGCACAAATGTGCGGATGGGTCTGAACAACCCATTGCTTGTGCTTCTAAGACTTTAAATCCCTCTTAGCAGTGGTATTCTCAGATTGACAACGAGGCTTTAGTGATTGTGTTCACCCTCAAGAAATTTCACACCTTTGCATATGGTTCTAAGTTCCATTTACTCATGGATCATAAGCCATTGGTTGTCTATGTAGCCCTTTGGCTTCCATGCCAGACAAGGGAGCACATTGTCTGCAGAGGTCAGCTCTCCTCCTCTCCTTACCAGCTGACAGCACAACAGCCCAGTGCCAATGCCTTACCTTGCCTTCTGATTTGGTCAGATCCAACATTTGATCAGGATGAGCTGCTTTGTTTCTATTTAGATACTGAGAACCACAATGATGTCAATGGTTTTCCCATCAATAATGCCAAACAGCATCAGCTGTTGCCACAGATCCTGTACTTTCGTGCAACATGGTTGGCCAAAAAATCCCCAGGCAATGCCTCATATCCCTTGTGTAATTACTTCTCCCACCAGCAACGCCTTTCTGTGTTTGACAGGGTTCTTTCATTAGTTACGGAGGACACTGCTCCCCGGGTTCTGATTCCCACTTCCTTATACTGTAATGTACTGCAGCTTCTACTACAGGTCAGTCATTGGGGGCCCCTCACACTGAAGCTTCCCCCTGCTGGTTGTGTATTGGCCAGTCTTCCATGGGGTCATTATGCAGATTATCACCACTTGCACTCACTGTGTTCAGCATCAGGTGGCCCTGCGGGCATCTTTTCCACCCTGGCCAATGTTATAGTGCCCATGGGAGCATCTACATATTGATTTTGGTAGGTCTTCCTAAATCAGTATTGGCTCACTATAATGGACATCTACTCCAAGTTTTCCTATGTGGCATGTTGTCTGTCCACATCCACGGTGGCCACTATTTTTCCCCTGTCTAAGGTTTTTGCAACCGAGGGCTTGCGTATGGCATGGTTATTGATAATGGCTCACTGTTTATTTCTCAAGAATATACTTCTTTTTGCCAGGCTAGTGCTGTCAGCCGTATCAATGAGCAGGGTGGCACAGTGGTTAGCACACTGGACGGGAAGACGACGGTTCAAACTTCCGGCCATCCTGATTTAGGTTTTCCATGATTACCCTAAATCATTTCAGGCAAATACCAGGATGGTTCCTTTGAAAGGGCATGGCTGACTTCCTCCCCTAATCTGAGCTTGTGCTCCATCTCTAATGACCTCATCGTCAGTGGGACATTAAACACTAATCTCCTCCTCCTGTTAGCCATGTCACAGCTCCCCTGTTTCATCCTTAGTTAATGGTGAGGATGAACGCATGGTTTGGACATTTAAAACTCAGATGCAGAAGTATGTATCCAGCAGGCCTCCTGAAGCTGCTTTACACCATTTTTTGAGTTTGTACCATTTCACTCTGGTGGGGACAAGAGACTGGCAAAGCTGCTACATGGATGCCACCCACAGATCCTCCTTCACTTGCTGCATCTGACACTTGGTCCACCGGTGTCGCTGGCTCCATAACGGTTCTGGCCGAGTGTGCCTGTCTGGACTCGTGGTTTTGCTGCCAGCCAAACAGGGTTCCTGCCGTCATTGAGTGCCACTGGTCTGGTGCCTGTGTGTTGTCCACACTCCTGATGGGCAGATGTTCCAACACTCTGGCCAGCTGTGGCTATGCATGAAGGGCCCATCACCTCCCCCGCTGCTGCTGATGCCTGTTCCTGTGTTGCAGATGGTCCAGTTCATGCTGCAGCGGGAGTCACTGCCTGGAAGATCACTGTCTGGGGTTCCTGCCTTCAGCACCACTTTTTGACCACCGTTGCCAGTGCAGCACTCGCTGCACTTGATGCCACAGTCACCTTCGCTGCCTGTGTTGTTAGGTTCTGTGCGGCTGTCATTTCTGATGTCCCCATTGACCTTGATGAGGATGTCACTAACGAGATGCTGGCCCAAATCCTGTTCTACTGCCTCTCATTAGAGGGGAGATGGTGTACCAAACAGCCCTTACCTATGAACGTCAGCTCCATCATTGGTATTTTCCATGACTCATAATCTCAGGGCCTTGTGAGATCAGTGCTTTTTTCCATGGTACGAGTGGTTTTTCGGTACCAGTGCTTTTTTTCTGTACCATGTATTTTTCAGTGCCTGTCTGTATGTGGTTTCCCTACCCCTCTAGAAGGGAGGAGAGATGTACCTTCACTCAGGACGTGCGCTATTTCAGAGATTGTGTGTCCATACAGTTCACAGGCCAGCTTATAGAAGCCACCTGTGTCAGCTCCCCTGGCATGCTCTGCTGGACTGCCCAGGAAACAGTATTATTTAAGCAATTGCAAATGAGTGATCAGCCTCTTCTGTGCCCTGTATTAGTGTTGTCTAGTCAGTATGTTCACTGCTATGCAATATTGTGTCCTATGTGTTGCCCTATAAAGTACTATGTTCGATAAATTGTGTTCTTGCTATAGAAAAAGCTGATGATGAAGCAATAGATTACTGACACATCCAGAACATACTTCAGTATGAAACAGACTATGAACTTACACTATATCTAACAATAAACCTAAAATAAAGCCATGTAAATAATGATTGCTCTAGTGCTACTTTAAAGACTGAAGGCCATGACTACTATAAAGGAAGAAGATAATAAACTATTATTTGTTACTGGAATATTTTGAGGCATATCATTGGCCCAATGCCAGATATGGATATCTGGTGGAGAAAGAAGACTCAAGAACTGTGTAAATAACTGACAATGTAATGTTGTCCATGAGATGCAGGCAGGGCAACTTTGTCAGACAAGACAGGCACTGAAACCTGTGCCAGACTGGAACTCAAACCCAGGACGTTTGCCTTCCACAGACAACTGTTCTATCAACTGATCTACACAATCAGAACTCGTGGCCCATCCTCACAGCTTTACTTCCATCTCCTATCTTCTATCTTCTGAACTTCACAGGAGTTCTCCTGCAAAAGTTGTGGAACTAGCATTGCTGGAAGAAAGGATATTGGGGAGATATGGCTTGACCACAGCCTGGGGGATTGTTTCCAGGATGAATTTTCACTCTGCAGCAAAATGTGCTCTTATATTAACAGGTCTGGAAGCTTAAAATTGTATGCGAGAATGTGACTTGAACCTGGCACCCTTACCTTTTGTAGGCCAGTACTCTATTAACTGAGCTACCCAAGCACAAGTCATAAGCTGTTCTCACAGCTCTCCATCCTCCAGTACCTTGTCTCCTATCTTCCAAACTTCACAGACGTTCTGTGAAACTTGTGGGACTAGCACTGCTGGAAGACAGGAGACTGTGGAGACAAGACTTAGCCACAATCTGGAGAACTGTTTCCAGAAAGAATTTTCATTCTGCAGCAGAAAGCACACTGATGTGAAACTTCCTGGTAGATTAAAACTGTATGTTGGACTGCGACTTGAATCTGAGAACTTTGCCTTTCACGGGCAAGTGGCCTACCAACTAAGCTATCTTAAGCACGACTCACAACCCGTTCTGAGAGCTTTACTTCCGCCAGTACCGCATTTCCTGCATTCCAGGCTTCACAGACGTTCTCCTGCAAAACTTGCAGGATTATCACTTCTGAAAGAAAGGATATACCTCAGACTTGCTTTAGCCAGAGCCTGTGAGACTGTTTCCAGAATGAATAGTCACCCTGCAGCAGAGTGTGCACTGACATAAAACTTCTGGCAGATTAAAACTGTGTGCCACACAGGGACTCAAACCTGAGACCTTTGCCTTTCATGGGCAAGTTCTCTACAAACAAAGCTCCCTGAGCATGACTCATGACCATCCTCACAGCTCTGTGAGAGAAAAAGGTCCCAGGTTCAAGTCCTGGCTTGGCGCACAGTTTTAATCTGCCAGGAAGTTTTATATCAGCGCACTCTCTGCTGCAGAGTGAAAATTCATTCTCGATTATGTGTCTCTCTCAAGCCTGAAAACTTTTGAGTAGAATCTGTGATGGCCAGTGGATCTAATGGAACATGCCAATTTGACAGACTCCAGAAGCAGTGGTTGGATGAAGTCATGTATGACCTATGACAGTTGAGAGTTGAAGATAACTGTGTAAAAAAAGTTAAGTAATGTTGGTACTAGAGGTAGATTTTGAAAGTGTCACTTGACATTCAACATCCATAAATGCTGAGATATGAGTAAGTAATCATGCAGTTTAAGTCAACATTTATACAATGAAATGTCAATGAACCTTCCCATGATTATAAGATACTCGGAAGCCCGTAAGTTAAAGAACCTACAAAATGTGTGCAAAATGTTGAACATGGTAATAAAGTGTGTACTAAAAGATGCCCTGGCACCAGTATGACATGTTTCAAAGTGATACTGGTGCAAAGAAAGAAAATCAGACCATGTGACATCATTCACGCCCTAACATACTTCATGTGAACTCTGTCACCATCACATCAGTCCCTCTCTGAATGCCAGCAGATTTTAGTATCCTGTTCCACAGGCACTTCAGATCAAAAAATGGACAGAATCACACTGCAGGCTAAACTGTGAGTCATTTGCAAGCAGGAAGTTATCACACTGCTAGTGGGTTCACTCACAATGGTCAAGATACTACTTTCATTGAGCAGTGAGTATTGTGTGAAGAAAATGCATCTGGTGAGTGTGTTTGCTGTGACATCCTCCTTCGCTATGATATGACTGCTGTGTGTCACATAAACTTAGTAGATAGTCTGGATAAATAAATTCTGCAACTGTGCTCACAAAGATTATCTCAGGCAGGTTAAACAGACACATCCTGGTGTGCCAAGCATATAAATTGTTCCTGTCTTCCCTTTTTACTATTCAGTCTGTAACACATCACTAAGGCACAGTCTTTCTTCATTAATCTTCCTGTGTCCCTTGGTAGATACAGTATGCAGGCATACACATCGAGGGAACCACAAGGTAAGGCCATTCTTCAGCTTAATGTAACATAATTTTGGTCAGATGCCACAGAAGATGTACATAACAGACCATATTATGCGTCTGCCATACATAATTCATAGTCCTGTCTATCTGACATAATTATGGTCTGACATCACAAAGGGCACACATAACAGGGATTATATCCTGCTTCCACCTGACGTTGGGCAAATAGTTTGCAATTTTGGTAAACATTTTTGGAATACAGTGATCAATAGATTTTTATATTTTGACTAAAGTTCAGTCTTGATCACACCATTTATGTTTCAATGACATAGGTAACCAGTTTCGATTATTTTTGCATAACCATCATCAGACCCATGGCTCCCTTAGGATGGTAGGCGGAGCTCTCCTCAGCTGCTACGAAGTCAACTGTTGACTTCGTAGCAGCTGAGGAGAGCTCCGCCTACCATCCTAAGGGAGCCATGGGTCTGATGATAGTTATGTAAAAATAACCGAAACCGGTTACCTATGTCATTGAAACATAAATGGTGTGATCAAGACTGAACTTTAGTCAAAATAAAATAGTTTGCAAATGAACATTCATTTTCAAACTGCAGATTTAATCCTCGATGTACCAACTCATTTTCAGTAATTTTTATTACCAAGGGGGATGGCGGGGGGTACTTTGTGCCTACCATAAAGGAAAAATTTTAAAATAAATAAAGTTTATTAATTGTTCTTGAATTATATTAATAACATACTTTTGAAAGATCTATTGATGCATAATCAGGATCCAGAACCTGAATATTACTTTTAAAACTGTTTTAAAAAATTCATTTTATATCTTTCACTTACTTCAGCATTTAAGTTTACTGAGTCTAATTATCTTGAGAAAGAGTTGTAGTAAAAGTCTTCATAGTACTACTGAAGTACACTTTACTATAATTAAAAATATTACAAAAACTTGAGTTAACATACAAATAGCTTAGGTACATAACATAGTTTTGTGAGAAGAATTATTCACCACTTTCTTCAGAATCTACCTCAGACTTGGAACATTACAATAGTTTTTTTGCTGTGTTTACCACATGTGTATCTCTTACAATTATTGCAGGTTGTGGTTGTTTTGTTCACTTTGCTGTACTTTTCTGCTTTTGAACGGCTTTCCCTAACGCATAAATGACATCTACCTTTACCTCCATGAGCTTCCTTTGCACCAAATTTCTGCCTGATTTTCCATCCAAGAATACCCTCTGCACTTGAAACTACAGGCTTTATCAGGCCTGCAATATTTGTAGCCCTTTCTTCAATGTATGGTATCATGAGCTGTAGCCCCAGTTTTTGAAGAAAAAGTTGTCGCTTATTAAGTTTTTTCTTATTCCAGTCCAAGAAGTTCAACAAAAATAGTGTATAACTATTCACCGCTGCTATGTCCACAAGAGTATAGAAAACAGACAGCGGCCACCTTCTTGTAGCCCTTTTAGTTGAATATTTCATCACCATTTGATCTATCATGTGAATGCCACTTTTAGTCTCATTATAATATAAATGTATAACTGTTTTCTTCTTAGTGTCAGTAGGTGAACCAGCTGCAGTGTCCTACTGTTGAGATGATACAAACAGAAGATTTATTTTGGGTTTTTCACAGCATATATAAGAAACAATTGTGACTGGAATATTTCTGTTATAACCTTTAATCACTAATAAAGTGCGTGGAGATACAAAAGTAGAAACACTCGCGGGTTACATGTTACTAACTCCGTAACTGTCATTCGACTGCCGGGCCGTGACATGCGGCCGGCGCCGTTCATAACCAGGTGGCGCTCCCGCACTCGGCCGAGCTGCGGAGCGCCTCTATCGCCGTGTTCGCGTACTAACGTAGCGGCACTTTTGAATGTCGTGGCACTGTCACAACACTTTTCCCCCCTTGAAAAAAAAACGCTCACTTTCATGGAGACACGGGCAGTGCGGAGACATCCATGGCCTCTTGGGAGGTCCCGAGAAGATCCCGCGGAGAAACACGAGAGTATGGTCGAAAATGTCCAGGACGGAAGCTGGCGCGTGGAACGTGCCTCCTGGACGAGATGATGGGTGAAAACTCCGGAGCAGCATCCATAGGTGTCGTGGACCTGGGGGTGTGCTCTAGCGAGATGGGTCCCGGAGAAGGCGGCGTCGCGACTGGGGCCGGTTCCGGCGTACTCTGAAGCGGTAGCGACGGCGGCGGCAGCAACACGCCCGGAAGATCGGCAGCAGCGACAGGACTGGCTTCTCGGGCTGGTGGAGACGAAAAAAGGGGCGGTGGTACCGGCGTGGGCACCACTCGTGGGCGCATCTGGTCGTAATGGCGAACAACCATGCCGTCGTCCGTACGTATTTCACAAAGCCGGCGGCCGCGAAGAGCCTGGACCACCCCTGGAATCCATTTAGGGCGAGATCCATACCCCCGTGCCCACACGTCGGCGCCCACCTGGTATTTTCCCGCACTAGGGGACACAGTACAAGGCCTGACAGGGTGAAGCAGATGCAGTAGGGTGCGCGGTTGGCGGCCATGCAAGAGTTCAGCAGGGCTGCGATCACCCAGAGGCGTGAAGCGATAAGAACTCAGAAATTGTAACAGAGCGTCATCTGTGGAAAAATCACTAAGGAATTTTTTCATTTGGCTTTTGAAAGTGCGGACAAGGCGCTCGACATCACCATTCGATTGCGGATGGAAGGGCGGTGCTGTAACATGATGAATCCCTTGTCCAGTACAAAAATCACGGAAGGCCTGCGAAGAGAACTGAGGGCCATTGTCCGTGACAATCGTGGATGGAAGACCTTCTAGCGCAAAGATTTTTGACAAAGCCAGCGTCGTCGCCGCAGTGGTGGGCGACGGACAGCGAACAACAAACGGAAACTTCGAGAAGGCGTCAATCAACAGTAGCCAATAAGTGCCGAGGAAGGGGCCGGCAAAGTCAGCATGCACCCGTTCCCACGGCTGCGCCGGATCAGGCCACGGAGAGGGCAGAGTACGAGGCGCAGCCAGTTGTTGAACACACTGATCACACGCAGCGACCATGTGGGCGATATCCGAATCGATACCGGGCCAATAAACGTGCCTGCGGGCCAGGGACTTAGTCCGAGAAATCCCCCAATGGCCCCCATGCAATAGTTTGAGAACAGCTTTGCGAAGAGAGGCGGGCACCACAACCCGTGGAGATGCGCCATCCGTGGCCAGAAGAACAACACCCTCACGAACAGACAGACGAAGGCGCAAGGCATGGTAGTTGCGAAGGGGATCCGACGCCCGGCCCTTGGTCCTGTCCGGCCAACCACGCTGAACAAAACTGATCACCTGACGCAGGACCGGATCCCGCGCAGTAGCCGACGCGACCTGCGAACCTGTAAGTGGAAAACCCTCGACCGCACGACGTTCTTCCTCATCAATGTGGAAACAGAGGAGTTCATTGCGATCGAAAACCGGGTCGGGGCCCATCGGCAAACGCGACAACGCGTCAGCGTTGGCGTGCTGGGCCGTGGGGCGATAGTGAATCTCATAGTGAAAACGAGACAAGTATAAGGCCCAACATTGCAGGCGGTGAGCTGCCTTATCCGGAAGCGACGCCGAGGGGCTGAACAGAGAGACCAGCGGCTTGTGGTCGGTGATGAGGTGAAACTTAGAACCATACAAAAAAACGCTGAACTTTTTCAGAGCATAAATGATAGCGAGCGCCTCCTTTTCTATTTGAGAGTAACGCCGTTGGGCATCGTTGAGGGTCTTGGAAGCGTAGGCGATGGGTCGTTCCGACCCATCCTCATACCGATGGGCGAGAACAGCCCCTAGGCCATACTGTGACGCGTCAGTCGCCAGAACCAAGTGCTGACCCGGACGGAATGTGGCAAGACAAGGCGCCGACTGCAAATGAGCCTTCAGGCGGACAAAAGCCTGCTCACACTCTGCGGTCCAACAGAAAGGAATGTTTTTGCGTAACAGCTGATGCAGAGGATGAGCCACCGCCACCGCGGAGGGAATGAATTTGTGATAATAAGCAACCTTGCCTAGAAACGCCTGAAGTTCTTTGACCGTAGACGGCCGGGGTAGAGCGGTAATGGCCGCAACGTGCTGTCGTAGAGGGCGTATACTCTCACGGGACAAGTGGAAACCAAGATACACAATGGAGGGTTGGAAGAACTGAGACTTGTCCAGATTGCACTTCAACCCTGCTGAATGCAGAACCCGAAACAGTGAACGCAAATTGCGAAGGTGCTCCTCAGTGGAGGCCCCCGTGACAACAATGTCATCCAGGTAGTTGATGCAGCCGGGAACGGAAGCCGTGAGCTGTTCCAAAAACCGCTGAAAAATGGCCGGCGCGCTAGCGACGCCAAATGGTAACCGCTGGTACTGATACAACCCACAAGGAGTGTTGATGACGAGAAATTCCTTGGAAGAGGCATCCAACGGCAACTGATGGTACGCCTCCGATAAGTCAAGTTTGGAAAAGAACTGGCCCCCAGCGAGCTTGGTAAATAACTCCTCAGGACGGGGAAGAGGATAAGTGTCAATGAGGCTTTGAGCGTTGACAGTGGCTTTAAAATCACCACACAATCGCAGACTCCCGTTTGGTTTAGAAACCACCACGATGGGCGATGCCCATTCGCTGGAGGTAACAGGAAGGAGAATCCCCGAAGCTGTTAACCTGTCTATCTCAGCTTTGACAGGCGCACGCAACGCCATTGGGATAGGGCGTGCCCGGAAAAACTTAGGGCGAGCCGTAGGTTTAAGAGTAATGTGGGCTTCAAAATCCTTGGCACGACCCAGACCAGCAGAGAACACGGACGAGAATTCAGAACACAAGCCATCCAGCTGTGGATACGAAATGTCCTCAGATATGAGGTGCACATCATCAGCAATGGAAAACCCGAACAACTGGAAAGCATCATAACCGAACAGGTTTTCAGTGCCAGCATGATCCACCACATAAAACGTGAGGGGCCTAACAACAGACTTGTAGGCAGTGGAAGCATCAAACTGGCCAACAATAGGGATTTTCTGCTTATTATAAGTTCGTAGATTTCGCGTAACGGGAGACAAGGGAGGGGAGCCCAACTCCAAATACGTGCGAGAATTAATGAGAGTGACTGCAGAGCCAGTGTCCACTTGCATGCGAATGTCTTTATCCAGAACACGAACAGTAACAAACAACTTATTCGTTTGAGAAAGCACACAGTTAACATCCATGTCCGATGCCTCATCCTCGTCGACAGGAACTTTAGGGGACTGACACACAGAAGCAATGTGGCCTTTTTTCCTACATGAATTACACATGGCCCAACGTTTTGGACACGTGGCTCTGTCATGCTGTACGAAACAACGGGGACAAGAAGGAAGGGCGGAACGAGCCTGCTTCTGTGGTTGCTGTTTTCGCTGCGAGCGTGGCGGCCCAACGCGACGTTGTTGACGCGAGTGCACCGCCGCCACATCGTCGTTTTCCTGTGAAGCAGGCACATTGTCTGCGTCGAAAGTGGTGTGTACAGCGCCTACATCACACCACGCGTCTATTTGCGCATCAGCAGCGTGAGACACTTCAAACGATTGAGCGATGCTGAGAACTTCCGACAACGATGGGTTTGGCAATTGTAAGGCACGTTGCCGAACCTCTTTATCAGGAGCAAGCCGTAAAATAGCGTCCCGAACCATTGAATCAGCGTAAGACTCATGATGAGTGTCCGTGACAAACTGACATTTCCGACTCAGACCGTGTAGTTCCGCCGCCCAAGCCCGGTAAGATTGATGGGGCTGTTTACGACACCGGTAGAAAGCCACGCGGGCGGCAACGACATGGGTGTTTTTTCGGTAATAGTTAGACAATAAGTCACACATTTCTTGGAAGGACAGAGAGGCAGGTTCCCGCAGAGGGGCTAACTGAGATAACAGCTGATAGATCCGTGGGGAAATCCAAGATAGAAATAACGACTTACACATAGGAGCGTCGACAACACCGAAAGCCAAGAAGTGTTGCCACAAACGCTTCTCATAATCCTCCCAGTCTTCAGCGGCCTCGTCATAAGGAGGAAACGGAGGCGGAGAAGAGGAAGACAGACGATGAGTAAGCGACGTCGACAACGCCTGAATAGCAGCCGTCAGCTGTGTTTGTTGCGCCTGAATAGCAGCCGTCAGCTGTGTTTGTTGTTCAATAAGCGCTTGCATAAGCTGTTCCATGTCTGCCCCGACACGAACACACAAGTCCACAACGCAGGAAAAAAAATATCCGACCTCGTCGCCAAAAAGTGTTATAACCTTTAATCACTAATAAAGTGCGTGGAGATGCAAAAGTAGAAACACTCACGGGTTACATGTTACTAACTCCATAACTGTCATTCGACTGCCGGGCCGTGACATGCGGCCGGCGCCGTTCATAACCAGGTGGCGCTCCCGCGCTCGGCCGAGCTGCGGAGCGCCTCTATCGCCGTGTTCGCGTACTAACGTAGCGGCACTTTTGAATGTCGTGGCACTGTCACAACAATTTCCAGAACTAGTTTCAGTGAAAGCAAATTTACTAGAACATAATTGTCATCTTGAGATGTCTTTCAGTTCTTGAGGTATATGTTTCCTATTAGTTTGTAATATTCCCACAAGAGTTAGCTTGTGATTCCTCCATATATCTTCAGCCAAATCAATTGAAGTGTAATATCTGTCTGTGGTGACATTTTGCCCTGAATTATGTGTAGCAACCACCAGGTGTTTGACCACAGCTGCAGCAGAATTTGATTGTTGTGTATCATCATTTCTTTTTCCAGAATAAGGCTTCATGCTGATAACATATCTAGTTTTAGCGTTTGTGAGCATGCATGTAAGTACACCTTATATACCAGGTTTTACCTTCATGAAGACCTTGAGGGGATACCTGCCATGGAACAATGACAACACTTCATCAATAACAGTGTGCATTCCAACAGATTAATATTTTGACAGTAATTCATTCATTTTGTCAAAAACTTCTCATTTTGCAGCAAACTTATCATATTTCCTGCAGTTGCTTTGCAACTCTCTGTCATCACATCTTACTATTTCAGTAAGCTGCTGGAATCTGGTTTGGCTCATGGTATAAACAAACCTTCCTGAGGTGTAGGACCATAAATCTTTAACAGATGACTTACTGCCACTTTCCTTCCCCATAATAATAAGTAGCTCTATATATACCATGGGTTCAAGTCTGTCTGTCTTAGATATTTTCTGCCTCAATGGCTCTTCATTGGTATGCTTTATTATGATGTTGAAAATTTCTGGAGACAAAAGCTTTTGAAATGTTTCTCTTATTGATCCTACTTTATCTTCATCTCTTATGCCTTCTCTTTCTGTCACTATGTTTTTTGCTACTCATCTTCTAATGTGAGGAGGTTTGGAGCTATAAATTTTTCCAGTACTCATAATATACTTGTCACTAACCTCGCAAGCTGCATCACCAGTTTCAGGTGCCCAGAGTTCATCTTCAGTGTCTGTAGGTGCTCTATCACTGCTCACATCCTCATGCACAACACATTCCTCTTCAGGTTCATTCACTAAGTCATCAGTTTCATCAAATTCAATTTGAGAATCTGCAGAGTCTTCCAAAATCTGTAATATTTCTCTGTCAGTAAGGGACTGTCAATAGATTTTCAATCCCAGTTGTTTCTAACACTGGACTAAGTGTCAGTAAACAGGAAACAATAAAAACCAAAGAAAAATGAATCATTGTTGAGACCAATGTTGCTGCCAACCCAGAGAAATATAATGTCCATGTGTTCTAAAGTCACATAATGCTATTATTTGTGGAGTAAGAAGGCCGTTGTGGGAAGTCACATCAACTAACAAGGAGGAGAGACATTATGACCACCTCCCTTAAACTCAAATTTTCTGATTAAGCTTAAACAAAAAATGTAAAACCATCATAGAATCTGGAAGAAGACTTCATTAAAGACAGTAAATATTTTTTAGAAAATTTTAAAAAGTAAAGTACTGAATAGATTGCAATATTTTCAAAAGGGGGATGTAAAGTCCCCCTCGCCTTGTTATTGCGAGGGTTGAGTGTGTGCACAGCTCCACTTTGTCAGTCTCTCGCAGTATCACAGTACCTGCTAAGTCCTGCAGTGTGCGTGTATCAGAAGATAGTGCCAGATACTTCTACTTTCACTGCCAGCAGAGCAAGACTGGATATTTTACTAGTTTAATCAGTCATTATTCACTGGTTTCAAGAATAAACCAGTTTCATAGTTATTGAATTTTAACAACCTTGTGAGGGACCGTCAACATCATCATATTTAAGTAAAGTTATTTTAATAAATTATTGTTAACTGTCACTTATCTATACTGCCAACGCTATTTTGTCACAGTTCCAATTTGCTCTTTGACAGAGCTGATTAGTTGCTATGTGCTTAGGAAGCTAGTTCAATAAGAGCCACTATTTTCTGTGGTAGGTGTTTCTCTTCCTGCCACCTGTATGTTGAATATAAAACTTATTTGGTTAGCACAACAGATCTTGAAGAACCTTTGTTTTATGGTCATTAGTACAGATTACTGCTCAAGAACAACTTTCACAAAATGAAAACATGTTTCAGACCTTGCCATCACCAGCTATGTGAAATCCATTGTCTGTGGCTACCAACACCACCTTGCGAGAGTTGTTGCGCCAGTTGATGCGTTCTGTGCATGTGACAGCCTGGAGGACTGCATCTAAAGTTCCTTCTGGAGCATCAAAGTTCCCAGACATGTTCACTTTTCGAACTGTTTCCTGTAAAATGCATTTAACAATGGGTAAAGATGCAGATTTATTTACACACTGTACAGAAAGTAAAATGTTTAGAACAACTTACAGTGAACAACGTGATATTTTTTTGTAGGCTCAAGTGGTTTCTGAATTCATAAGCTGGATCACAAGGGACACTTCGATTTCTGCATGGATGTTTTATCCTTAAAAGTAATGAAAAATAACACACTTAGCAGTGCATGCAAAGCTAATGGGAATTCTGAATGTTATGAAGAACATATTGAAGATTTAAACTTCTGTTCTTTATTCTTAAGAGTAAAATGAAATAAAATACAAATCTCTCATTGCTAACACCTCTACTGTTCATGAATTTTGGTTCTCTCTGGCAGAGAGACCACTAAATGCTTCCAAGATTACCTGGCTGGATTAGTTGCAATCCAATTTCAGTAAATACTTGTGAGACTGCAAGTCAGTTTCACTTGAGATTTCCTCAGCTTCTCTGTATCACTTTTCTGTTACAATTCTATGATTTCTCCATCAGCCACTTGTTTTTCAATCTTGTGATGTAGCCAAGCCACAATCATTGCCATTTAGATACCAGTCTATTCACCAAGCTTCTCAGACACTACTTCTATATTCTTACCAGTCCTCGTGCGTCCTGATGTATGGTGCTGTGGGTTTATCCACAAAGGCGCCAAATCCAATTCTGTAATCTGATGTAATGTTGTTCATAAATTCTTCTAGTGATTGCTGAAGGCTGGATAATTTATCTTTATCATCAGTCATTGAGCCAGACAGATCCATCAGTACATAGAGATCTAGTGGCAAATTCTGCACTTCGTAGGTAAAATTTATGTAATGCTTCTGATCTGCAATGTAAAAGATAAAAATGAGGCAAGAAGTGTTGTAGATGTTGTTCATTACACGTACTGTATAAAGAGCAAAAGTTAATTTCTGTACTTCTCACTGTAAGAGACCAGGGTTTGATAATGCTAGCACTTGAGGATTTAACATAAACTTGAACCAATTACAAATGTACAAGTGATTTCATTCAGTATGAGCAGTGGTAGGGTGTGTGGTCATGAAGGATGAGCAGGTGATTGATATCAATAACCATAGCCCAGTTAATTGCTCATGACTTTATTCTTCTTACCATGATATACACACATGACCCCAGTTCCCAGAAGTCCTGATGATAGATGTTGACTGTGGATATTGTATCACAGACACAGTCCCTTTGACTGTTCAGAGATGTCATTAAACCCACCCAAAGATGTAAACAACCATGCATGAGCAGTGCCTATTACATGGAGGGGGTCCAATAGCCAATCAGTTCCAGTCATTCCACCAGGAAGGAGGTACACGGCTTGTGTTGTCTGTAGTTCAACTGTGCCTAGATGGTCAATACCATGGTTCAATCATGTCCGCTTTGTTACTTTGTGACAGGAAGGGCTCTCAACAAGGTAAGTGTTCAGGCACCTCGTAGTGAACCAAAGTGTTGTTGTTCGGGCGTGTAGGAGATACAGAGAGACAGGAACTGCCTAGGACATGCCTCGCTCCGGCTGCCCAAGACCACTACCTATGGATTACAGCTCAGAGGAACCCTGACAGCAATGCCACCATGTTGAATAATGCTTTTTGTGCAGCCACAGGACGTCGTGTTACTACTCAAACTGTGCGCAATAGGCTGCATGATGTGCAACTTCACTCCCGATGCCCAAGGGAGGTCCACTTTTGCAACCACCTCACCATGCAGTTCAGTACACATGGGCCCAACAACTTGCTGAATGCACAGCTCAGGATTGACATCATGTTCTCTTCACCGATGAATGTCGCATATGCCTTCAAACAGACAATTGTCAGAGATGTGTTTGAAGGCAACCCAGTTAGGCTGAACGCCTTAGACACACTGTCCAGTGAGTGCAGCAAGGTGGAGGTTTCCTGCTGTTTTGGTGTGGCATTACTTGGGGCAGATGTACATTGCTGGTGGTCATGGAATGTGCCGTAACAGCTGTATATGTGGATGCCATCCTTCAACCAATAGTGCAACCATATTGGCAGTGTGTTAGCAAGGCATTCATCTTCATGGACAACAATTCATGCCCCCATCGTGCACAACTTGTGAATGACTTCCTTTATGATAACAACATAGCTTGACTAGATTGGCCAGCATGTACTCCAGACACGAAATCTATCAAACATGTCTGGGATAGATTGAATAGGGCTGTTTATGGATGACATGACCCACCAACCCCTATGAGGGATCTACACCGAATCGCCGTTGAGGAGTGAGACAATCTGGACGAACAATGCCTTGATGAACTTGTGGATAGTATGCCACAAGTACCCATCAATGCAAGAGGATGTACTACTGGGTATTAGAGGTACTGGTGTGTACAGCAATCTGGACCAGCAACTCTGAAGGTCTCACTGCATGGTAGTATAACATACAATGTGTGGTTTTCATGAGCAGTAAAGAGGGAGGAAATGATGTTTATGTTGATTTCTATTCCAATTTTCCGTACAGATTCCAGAATCTTGGAACCGAGATGATACAAAATTTTTTTGATTGTACAATGACAAAGATATTCCTTCAGTACCTCACCTTATGCTTTTACAATCAAATCAATCAGTTTTCTCTCACATTTCTTTCTCCTTTTGGCCGGCTGGCACATAAACAGGTAAAACCAGTTCTCAAATTAGTTGGTATTAAACATAAGATACTATTCTGAAAATCCACAAAATTTTTGATACTTATGTTTTTTGTTGCAATGGTTGGCATAGAGCACTACTATATGAAAATAGCTGTGCTGAAATTCTAGGTTGGGCACACTGACATGACTACCAAACCTTTTGTGAAATATACTGTATAATTAGAGGAATAGATTTCTGTCCATGGCCAAAGCCTCCCTTGCAGTTACAAAAGGACATGCAAAAAAATGGTGACACATTAGTGTGTCTCTGTTTCTATTCACACATAAGGGTTTCTTCCACATGGAAGAGAGAGAGAGAGAGAGAGAGAGAGAGAGAGAGAGAGAGAGGTTAAGAGTAGGTCTCATTCTCCACAGGGCATTTGCAAATTTTGTATTTGTCTGATTCCCTATTTTCCTTAAGTATGACTTCTGCATCTTGTAGCATCTGAAGGATAGTATCTCATACCTAACAAGTTTCTCGTGGGAAACCTACACATGTTCTACAGGATTCAGATCTCCTGAATTCACAAGCCAGTTCATTCATGTAATGCCTTCCTGCTGTGTCTCAACAATGTGCAAAATTTGAAAATGAAGCCAGGGCCCATTGCATAGTAGATAAACCAGTATTTCAGCACAATGTCCACAGCTCGTGGTCTAGCAGCTAGCATTGCTACCTCTGGAACAAAGGGTCTCAGGTTTGATTCCTGGCAAAGTTGGGGATTTTCTCTGCCTGGGGACTGGGTGTTTGTATTTCATAATTTCATCATCATCACCATCATCATGATCATTATTCGTGACAGTGGCTAGTTTGTACTGTGTAATGATTGGACTCAGTAAAAATTGGGACTTTGTTCAGGTACTGATGACCGTGCAGTTGAGCGCCCCACAAACCAAACATCATCATCATTTTAGCACAATACCATTCCTCCAGAAACTGACTATACCATGCACATGTTCATTTATGTTGTTGGACTGGTAGTGATACATGCCTCAAACATTAATCAACATTTAGCATAACTGTCATTTTCCAGTACATCTCATTCTCTCCTTATTAGGTGGTGTCTTCAAACTGCTCATCGCATTTAATGGGCTTTCTTCAGTCACTTTGCTCCACTTCTGTTGCAGTGGTGACCTTTTTACCTGGCACAGATCAGTCAACTGCCCTTCATCAAAATCACTCAACTGACAGCTTGTAACCTTCCTCACTCAAGACTACACGCTGTAAGTAGCAATGTGAAACACAAATGATTCCTTATATAACATCTTTAATGTTG